>NC_072003.2:45073454-45748037 GCF_028885655.2 Pongo abelii
AAGGAATCTTTTTTTTCAGCAGTAAATCTCAATAATGGGCCTAAAATATTCAGTAAACCACGTTATAAACAGATGTGCTACCATTCAGGCTTTGTTGTTCCATTTCTAGGGCACAGGCAGAGCAGATCTGCTATAATTCTTAAGGGCTCTAGGATTTTCAGAATGGTAAATGAGCACTGGCTTCAACTTGAAGTCACCAGTTACATTCGCTCCGAATGAGAGAGTCAGCCTGTCCTTTGAAGCTGTGAAGCCTAGCACTGACTTCTCTCTAGCTATGAAAAGTACACAGAATTCATAAAATATTTTTAATATGTGTGACACAATGACATCCAGGTTTTGTGAAATTCTCTGATATGGTAGATGAATAAGAGAATGCATTTCCCCTAGGGGCAGTCAGAGCTAATGACCCTATCAGTAAAGATCTCTATACATGGGAATAACCAATCAGCCACATGCAGAAGGCATACTTTCTTTTTGTTGTTGTTGTTGTTGTTTTTGTTTTGCTTTTGAGACAGAGTTTCACTCTTGTTGCCCAGGCTGGAGTGCAATGGCGTGATATCCACTCACTGCAACCTCCACCTCCCAGGTTCAAGTGATTCTCCTGCCTCAGTCTCCAGAGCAGCTGGGATTACAGGCGCCCACCACCATGCCCGGCTAACTTTTTGCATTTTCAGTAGAGATGGGGTTTCATCATGTTGGCCACGCTAGTCTCAAACTCCTGACTTCAGGTGATCCACTCACCTTGGCCACCCAAAGTGCTGGGATTATAGCCATGAGCCACTACGCCCAGCCAAAAGGCATACTTTCTAACTACTACATTTGGTACACAATAGAAAATGAAAACACACAGACACACACAATCTCACACAGAAACATAAGGGAATCAGTTAAAATACTCAGACTGTCACTCTGTACAGAACACATAGCTCACAGAGCACGATACCACAGTCCTGGAATGTTTGTCACTAAGCCAAGACAAAGACCATCACACTAACAACAGAACTCAGCCTCTTATTTCACACTGATTATGAAGAAGTACAGGAGTGTCAACTACAATGAAGAAAGTCAACAGAAGGAGATGAGACAGGACATCCTCAAGCAAATGTCTTTTTCCTCATAGCAGCCTAACAGCCTTATGCATCCAAGGGTGGTTAAACTACTTTACCCAAACAATAATTAAGCAGCCAACTGTGCTAACCCTTCACTAAAATAAATTATCTAGTATCGGTCACTGATACCCCTACTCAGGCAACATCTTTTATCCATTTCACAAAGATTCCCTGTGGACTAATAATAAAGAGAGATCCTCATGTGACTATTCTTTATCAGAAAAAAAAGTTAAGAAAAAGGCAAAATGAATTTTTAAATCTTTCGTCAAAAAACAAAAACTCACATTTTCAATGTGACAAATATAACTTATACTTGCAAATTTGGAAAAGTAAAATTAAATATAAGAATTGTATTTCTTATAAAGTTTATTATAAGCAATAAACAGTTCAGAAAAAAATGAACATGGAATAATTATGGGCACTCAAGTAAAAGAAGACAGACTTTTTTGTAATTCTCAGATAGTCTTCAGAAGAAATCAGAGCAACTGAATTGTTACGTGCTTCAGAAGTTGACAAACAATTACGTGTTTATATATAAAGTGAAAGCCCATGGATGCCATGAATCTTTTTTTTTTTTTTGAGACGGAGTCTCGCTGTGTTGCCCAGGCTAGAGTGCAGTGGCACAATCTCAGCTCACTGCAACATCTGCCTCCCAGGTTCAAGTGAATCTTTAATTCAGTTGCAATTCCTTCAAAACCGTCTAAGACCAGAAGGTGAATTAAACCATTTTAAGCACTTCAACATGTGATTTCACTAGGAGCTGATACAGGGTTATAGTAAGAGTAAACTCATACCAAGTACTGCTGGTCAGGGTCCTCAGAGCGCAGCAGATGAATGAAGGGCCCACAAGGCTCTGCTCATCAGCAAAGTCTTCTGGATCAGGGTCTTCTACAGGTTGATCTGGCTGATCTTGAATCAATGTGGATACCAAATTCATTATGGAATCCACCTGTAACATGCGAGGCACAAGAAACCCACTGAGGTGAAATCATTGGCATATAAAGCCACTGTCAAAAGTGTTTCCAGTTATGAAATTACAATACAGTATCAAGAAGATATTCCTTTTTTTGGTTAGAAAGTCGATACCCATGTATGTCATCCACACATATACAGACAAAAGTCTGGAAAGATATGCACAAAATGTTAATTAACAGTGGTTATTCTCTATTTGGTGGAATTATAAATGTTTTATAATTCTTTATACATCTCCAATTTTCTAATTTATATAATGAATAAATTACTTGTAAATTTTCTTTAGTATTGAATTACCCTCCCCTCCCATCTCAGGTATCTAGGTCCAAAGTCTAAAATTGTAACACTGTTTCCCTAAAATAGCATGTAGATATTCTCTTACCCGGTCTTGAGAGACAAAGTCCAGAAACAACTCATGCTCTTTCTGGACTCATAGTCAACATACTCAAAAAGTGGGTGAAAATGTTTCAATTTCAAGACTATTAAAATATTTTTGTAAGTGTCAACTGGTATTTTCAAAAGTCTGGTGAGTTCCTTTGAAACTGCACTACTGGTAGCAATACTACAAAAAGAAAAACAGAAGTCTTAATGAATAAAATTAACTTTCTATATACACAAATAGAACCTGTTCCATAAGAATTTGAAATTTTTCATTACACATTAAAGGAATGAGTAAAGTGACTGATACCACCAGAAGACTATAACAACCTCATTTCAAGAGGATAAAAATGCTTATCTAAACACAAACATATATTCATCTATTGTTTTTCTGTTGATACAAAACTAGATACAGTTTCCAACTCATGAACAGATGGTATAGCTGGAGTTAAGATGACTGCCTAGAATTCGATGACATTTCTAAGGGAAGTATTTTAAGTGGTAATTTGGTTCCCAGGGGGCAGCCAACAAGTATTGTATATTCACGATGAAAACAAGTAGGAAAAAAATCCATGCAAAACCAGCAATTCGACACAATAGAAAAATATATAAACTATTTCCTCTGCATCAGATGTCGGTGATTAAGGAAAAGCAGGCTGACTGACTTTCAGGTAGTGGTTAGTAAAAGCATTCTGTAGATATTGAGGCATATTGGGACATTTATTACAACCGCTTTAGAGTTTGTTATTTCTAATTATTTTGTCTATTTTTACTTTAAAAATTCACTTGGGGGAAAGACATAGATACATCATTTAATTTTATTGATTTAAAATTTTTTAATTTTTAATTTTATTTTTTATTAGGGATGGGGTCTCGCTATGTTGCCCAGGCTGTTCTCAAACTCCTGGGCTCAAATGATTCTCCCAACTCAGTCTCCTGAATAGCTGGGATTACAGGAGGAAGCCACCACACCTGGCATATCATTTAATTTTCTCTCACACTTAGCATTCCATATCTGGACTTGTTTTCAGTTCACACACACACAAACCTAAAAATGACCAAAAGAAAAAGGATAATACAAAGGGGGGAAAAAAAGAAGAAATTTTCTTGATGCACATAAACCACTGGAAGGGAGATAGAAAGGAGGAAGATTACACGAGGTAAAATTCTGAAGAATATGGGCGGGGGAGGCGGGCCTGGTTTAACCCAAATCCGGAGCAATGGGGAATGGGGCAGGAAAGGAACTGCTGGGGAGGGTAACAGGATCAGAGCTGCCCACAGTGGCCACTAGAGGACGCCATAGGTCTAGGACAGAACAGCTGAGGAGGCTTCAAGTTGGAAACAGTACTGTTGATAGTTCTTTGAAGTATCAAAATCAAAGCTCAAAATAGAAATGATATTTAAACCAACTTAATTCTGCACTTTAAATATACATATGCCCCTCATTTGTCACCATGTACTCATTCGTAGGAAAACACCTCTTATGGAAATAAATACTGCCTGACAAAGTTTCCTTACCAGTTTAAGAACAAACTCATTCACACAAACTCATTTCATACTCAATACAGCAAGCTTGTCCAACCCACAGCCCACAGGCTGCATGCAGCCCAGGATGGCTTTGAATGTGGCCCAACACAAATCTGTAAACTTTCTTAAAACATTATGAGTTTTTTGCGACTTTTTAAAGCTCATCAGCTATTGTTAGTGTTAGTGTATTTTATGTGTGGCCCAAGAAAATGCTTCTTCCAATGTGGCCCAGGGAAGATTGGATGCCCCTGATACACAGAAAGGGATCCAAATTGGAGAGACTGGTTCCTGAAGACTGCCTATGGTCCTTAGGTACCACAATTTCATTAATATACACAACCAAATAATTGGTCACCACTTTCTGCCCCTAGTAGTGCTAAACATGACAATCTTAATGCATGATTAAAACAAGACAAATGCCAGCAGTTCAAAAAACAATTGAGAAAGAAAAGCAAATCTAGGACAAAAATGTCTTTATGAGGATTTTTACAAAGATGTAACTTACTGTTCAAGGTTGAGCTTATTGAATATCTCTGCTGTTGTTTCTAGAACTTTATCAACATAGTCCACACGATCAGGGTAACATTTCATGGCAAGATTAATGAGAAAGACTTGTAAAGGTACAACATCCTCTGAAGGCATGTCTTGTCTAGACTGGAATGTTTAGAAAACCATACAATTTATTTTAAACAATTGTAAAAAGAAGGCAGAGAAGTTTCAAAGTTTTGATAACTTAGGAGAAAAACTACACAAACCTGTATCACTGTAGCCACCTGCTGTGAAAATATATCAAAAAGTTTAATATCCACTGGGATTCCAGGTCCATCTTCACAGTGAGCAAATAAAGCTAATCTAAAAAAACCCCAAAAACCCTTTATTTTAAAAGATATAGGGTTTGGGTAGTGAGATCATGCATGACATCTTATTCTTTATTGCTTTTCTATATTTTGTATGAGCCCAAAAGGTTTTTAAGTCAATCATTCTCTCATGTTTTGAGACAGGGTCTCCGTCTCCTGCCCAGGCTGGAGTGCAGTCACATACTCTCCGCTCAATGAAACCTCCACCTGCTGGGCTCAAGCTATCCTCCCACCTCAGCCTCCTGAGTAGCTGGGGCTAAGAGCATGTGCCACCACGCCCAGCTAATTTTTGTGTTTTCTGTAGTGATGGGGTGTTGTCATGTTGCCCAGGGTGGTATTGACCTGGACTCAAGCAAGCCTCCCTCGTTGGCCTCCCAAAGTGCTGGAATTACAGATGTGAGGCACTGCACCCGGCCTCCTCAATTCATTTTTAACTAAACAGTTTTGCCAATGAAACCTTTTTTCATCAGCATTCTTATTTCATACCATACTAAGTAGATTTTCAACAAGATAATTCTCTCAAACTCTTTGAAGCATAATTAAGTAGATATGGACAGAAATGCATTAAAGGGACAAATGTATTCAACAACCATGATTTAAATAAATAATCTTTAAAAAATAAAAGTATATAGACTATTTTAAGATACTGTATTTTTACTACTTAAAGTTTGAAATACAACTAAGTCTAAAATTCATAAAATTAACTTTTATTTCCCACATCTTAACTTACTCAAAATAATGTCTGCTTCATTATCATTATCTGTTTGTCAGAGTCACAACTACATCCACATTTTGTTATGCCCAGAAGCATCATTACTGACAGAGATGGGGAAGTGGCATTACAGGCAACACAGGAAAATCCAGTTACCAGCTTCCTTTAAGAGTGAGCCCAATAAGTATGGAATTCCTGCTGTCCAGGACTGAGCTGGTTATTTGGAAAACTTTGTTATCTAAATTCTCAGACTTTAAAACTAATAACCTAGTTTTTTAAAAAACATACAAGGTGTATCTGTAGAAATAAATCTTCACTTAGGTTTCTGGTTTCATGACAATGCTTACAAGTAGTAGGACAGACATCATATACTACTACACAACATGGCTGCAAAAAAGTCACCCATTGGCCAAGCGCAGTGGCTCACATCTGTAATCCCAGCACTTTGGGAAGCTGAGGCAGGCGGATCTTCTGAGCTCAGGAGTTTGAGACCAGCCTGGCCAACCTGGCAAAATCCCGTCTCTACTAAAAATAAAAAAAATTAGCCAGGCATGGTGGTGCATGTCTGTAATCCCAGCTACTCTGGAGGCTGAGACACTAGAATCACTTGAACCCAGGAGTCGGAGGTTGCAGTGAGCCGAGATAGCGCCACTGCACTCTAGCTTGGGCGATGGGGTGAGACTCTGTGTGAAAAAAAAAAAAATCTAAGAAAATAAAACTTAAAGTGGATGTACTAAACATATGTGATACTTAAAATTTTTTCTTTAAGAAAATGTGATGATAGAGTGATTACTTGAACATTTTCAATCATCTGTATCTTATGGCTACTCTAAATCAAATGAGTTCCCACTGCAAGATACTTACATCATGGTAAAAAAACAAATTTTGTTCTTCAATATGATCTTTGGATTTGTACAATTTTAAAAATAAGTCTGTACAACGTCTTTAAATGTCAATCAAACACACAGAATAAAGATATTCATTATCTTCATGTCTCCTGCACATTTAAGTTAAGCCTCTTTGATGTCTAACCTAGGCAAGTACCTAGTACTCATACTCACAAAGCTAAATTATTTATAGTATAATTAAATTAAGATCATTGGTATGATAAAGATGTAACAGAAACAAAGAATTCAAAAAAAATGTTTAAAACTCATTATTCCCAAGTCAGAGCATCTATCCTCCAGTGTTGGGAGGTCTTCCCTATCAATTAAAGCAATGATTATGTTTTTCACGTTTACATTCTGGTGTAACTTAGCACAGGCTCGAAGAAAAGGATTCAAAGTCTGGAGGTGAAATTCATCAGGGAAAACCTGAAAATCAAATGATCAATACAAGTAAAAGTATTTCGCATAATATTCTGAACTCATATATGGTAAAGGTCACATTTGTGGGAAAAAAAACTGTAATCTTATACAACTAAATTCAAACACACTAAATTCAAACACATTACTTCTGAACCTCTCTACTAAATATAAGCTCAGACAGAAATATTCCAATATACAAAGTGCACCTACAATTAAACTAAAGCTATGGAGACCTAGAAAACTCAGATTACTCATTCCTACATTTTGGAGGAAAACAAACCACACTGATACAAAGACCAAGTTATAAGTTAGAAACAAAATTGCTGTTTTAAATTATTTTTAAAAGAAGCAAGATTACATGAAAAAAAGAAGCATTGAAAAATGATTTTAATATTTTATAGAAATGGCATCTTGCTATGTTGCCCAGGCTGGTTTTGAACTCCTGGCCTCAAGAGATCCTCCTACCTTGAACTCCCAAAGTGCTGGGATTACAGGTGTGAGTCACCACACCCAGCAAGGAAAATTCTTTATTCAGGAAAGCTTGTTTCCTACTCCATCAAAATTTTTTCAAAACAATTAAATTTAATGAAAGATAAAATAGGTCCTTTAAAAAAATGAAATAAGTATTCCCACCTACCAGAATAACACACTCCATGAGATATTCTTGAGCCAAAGCATCCCTACAGTTTACAGCTTGCTCCAATATGCCAGTCAAAACAATATAAAAGAGAACAAAACACACACGTAAGGGTTAAAATCTGTTTTCAAAATCTTAAGCTATTCCCCTGGTAGCATACTTGAACTACTAACTTGAACGTTGTATTTGAGATTTTTCTCACCAAGCCTTCACTTCTAAACTTTAAAAGCTATTTTCTTTTTGAGACAAGGTCTTGTTCTGTTGCCCAGGCTGGAGTGCAGTGGCACACTCTCCACTCAATGCAACGTGCGCCTTCTGGGCTCAAGCCATCCTCCCACCTCAAGCCTCCTGAGTGCTGGGACTATAGGTATATTCCACCATGCCCAGCTAATTTGGGTAATTTCTGTAGAGATGGGGTCTCCCTATGGTGCCCAGGCTTGTCTCAAACTCCTAGACTCAAGTGATCCATCTGCCTTGGCCTCTCAAAAGTGAGCTTTTTTCTCCATGGCTTGTGCTTTTATGTGTATCCTCAGAAATCTCTGTCTAATCCTAGGTCATAAAGATTTCCTCTGTGTTTTCTTCTAACAGTTTTAGGTTCTATATTTAGGTCTCTGATCGATTTTTGGGTTTTTCTATGTGGTATGAAGGATGGGTCAAGGTTCAGGGTTTTTTGTTTGTTTGCATATAAACATCCAATTGTTCCAGAATCACTTGCTGAAAAGGTTGCCTTTGTACTTTTATCAAAAATAACTGATCATAAATATCTGGGTCTATTATTGATAGTGTAGTCAGAGATCAGTAAACTGAGCTGATGCTTGTTTTTACAAATAAAGTTTTACTGGAACAGCCATGCCCATTCACTTCCACATTGTCTGCGGCTGCTTTTGCACCATATCTGCAGTGTTAGTAGTTGTAGACCAGGGGTGTCCAATCTTTTGGCTTGAAGAAGAATTAGAAGAATTATCTTGGGCCACATGTAAAATACACTAATAATAGCTGCTGAGCTTAAAAAAAAAAAGGAAAAATCTCATGTTTTAAAGTTTACAATCTTATGTTGGGCCACATTTAAAGCTGTCCTGGGCCGCACGTTGGACAAGCTTGTTGTACAGCATATGTCTTGCAAAGTCAAAAACCATTTATTATCTGGTCCCTCACAGGTAAAGTTTGCCATTCCCTGTTTTATTCCCCTCCACTGATTTGTATGTCTGTCCTTTTCACCAATGCCACACAGGCTTTCACTGTAGCTTTATGGTAAATCATGAATTCGGGTTGTTTGGGTCTCAACTTTGTTCTTCCTTTTCAAATTTGTTGTAGCTGTTCTAGGTTCTTTGTTTCTTCACATAAACTTTACAATCAACTTCTTAATTTCTACAAAATTCTGCTGGGATTTTGACTGAGATTACATTGGATCTATGATGAATTTTTTAAAAAATGCTCTCTTGACAACATTAAATCTTCCAATCCACAAACATTGCATATATATATTTCTGTTTATTTAAGTCTTCTTCAGTAAAAGCCATTTTAAGATTTCTTCAATGTAATATTATATACAAAAATATTCTGATTTTAAAAATCAGATTTCAGTTTATCTCAGAACATAAGAAGACGTAACAAAAAGGTATAAACCTGTTTGTAACGTTCCACATTTACACCTTCCAACTGACTAAGGTGCACCAAATTTGTTCCCACTAAACTTCTCAGTTCTTATCCTTCTCGTTCTCTTTTTTCTCTATCTCGGCTATGTCCCTGATGCTGCATTCACACCCAGAGCTTGTTCATTTCTGCAAAGTTGAGCAGTACAAAATCCATGGAATCACTGATATCGCCAGTTGTTTCTTCGCTGCAAAGAAACAGAAAAGTCTTTACACAGTATTTACAGGACCAACTTACTACTATCCCTCTCCTTTGTGCATTTCCTACTTATCTCTGTAGTACACCAATGCTTTATAAAAAACCACTTTCAATTTCTTTGGCTTAGTGTTAAATTTCAAAGGGAACAGAATCTAGGGAAAAAAGTACCTGGAGAGGACAGTATAAATTTAAAGGGCAAATTACTTTCCCCAACTCCCTATCCTGGGCCAAATGGACTTGCTCTTATGGCAACTTCCTTAATTCAAAAAGGCTAGAAGGATGGGCATGGTGGCTCATGTCGGTAATCCCAATGCTTTGGGAGGCCAAGGCAGGAAGATTGCTTTAGGACAGGAGCTTAAAACTGGCCTGGGCAACATAATGAGACCCCATCCCTACAAACCAAAAACAAAAACAAAAGGCTAAAAAAATTAACACTTAGGGTGTACTGCTAAGTACATCATTTTACTGTTGAATATTTTGTTTTTAATTGGAATGCAAGCTTTGTGAGGGAAGAGACCATGGATTTCCTGCTTTATTTTTCTAGATCTCCTGGGATGGAGACCTCGGTAGCTTTCAAAAATTTTTATTGATTGCCTAATTAAATGCTCAAAATGGACAGTCAAAATGTAATAAAGCAAATAACTTCATCAATTTCTCTACATTGTTAAATTTTTTTATCTTTTCTGTACTGTTTTAAAAGAAATTGATGCAGATATATTAAAAACCATTGAATTGTACACCTCAGAACTAAATGAAAATATTAAAAAGAAAAAACCAAAATCTGTTGGGGCAAACTGAAAAAAGATTAAAAATTAAAGAAAGAAAATAAATGCATAAACTTTTTAAAAAAGGAATGAAGTTCTTTAATCTGGGGACCTGTCATGTGAACAGCTCACCCCACTGAAGACCACAGTTGGCTGACCACCTGCCCCTGCTGTGAGATAAAATTACAGTAGACTTTGATGCCAGAATGCTGATTACACTAGAGACAGGAGTGTCTCTGAATGGCTTTTATTTTTTCTTTTCTGGAGTTAGTAGCTAACTTGTAACAGATAATTCAAATCACTTATATTCCAAGGTAACTAGCAGTCTATAAACTATAAAAACTGATAGACATTGAAGGAACAATTATGAAATCCAGCTGGCTCATACTTTATTTCATTAGAAATTGAATTTCCAAATATAACTCCCTTTAAAAGTTGTATTTTCTTTTCTTTTTTTTTTTTTTGTTATTATACTTTAAGTTTTAGGGTACATGTGCACAATGTGCAGGTTAGTTACATACATATACATGTGCCATGCTGGTGTGCTGCACCCATTAACTCGTCATTTAGCATTAGGTATATCTCCTAATGCTATCCCTCCCCGCTCCCCCCACCCCACAACAGTCCCCAGAGTGTGATGTTCCCTTTCCTGTGTCCATGTGTTCTCATTGTTCAATTCCCATCTATGAGTGAGAACATGCGGTGTTTGGTTTTTTGTCCTTGTGATAGTTTACTGAGAATGATGATTTCCAATTTCATCCATGTCCCTACAAAGGACATGAACTCATCATTTTTTATGGCTGCATAGTATTCCATGGTGTATATGTGCCACATTTTCTTAATCCAGTCTATCATTGTTGGACATTTGGTTTGGTTCCAAGTCTTTGCTATTGTGAATAGTGCCGCCATAAACATACGTGTGCATGTGTCTTTATAGCAGCATGATTTATAGTCCTTTGGGTATATACCCAGTAATGGGATGGCTGCGTCAAATGGTATTTCTAGTTCTAGATCCCTGAGGAATCCCCACACTGACTTCCACAATGGTTGAACTAGTTTACAGCCCCACCAACAGTGTAAAAGTCTTCCTATTTCTTCACATCCTCTCCAGCACCTGTTGTTTCCTGACTTTTTAATGATTGCCATTCTAACTGGTGTGAGATGGTATCTCATTGTGGTTTTGATTTGCATTTCTCTGATGGCCAGTGATGATGAGCATTTTTTCATGTGTCTTTTAGCTGTATAAATGTCTTCTTTTGAGAAGTGTCTGTTCATATCCTTCGCCCACTTTTTGATGGGGTTGTTTGTTTTTTTTCTTGTAAATTTGTTGGAGTTCATTGTAGATTCTGGATATTAGCCCTTTGTCAGATGAGTAGGTTGCGAAAATTTTCTCCCATTTTGTAGGCTGCCTGTTCACTCTGATGGTAGTTTCTTTTGCTGTGCAGAAGCTCTTTAGTTTAATGAGATCCCATTTGTCAATTTTGGCTTTTGTTGCCATTGCTTTCGGTGTTTTAGACATGAAGTCCTTGCCCATGCCTATGTCCTGAATGGTAATGTCTAGGTTTTCTTCTAGGGTTTTTATGGTTTTAGGTCTAACGTTTAAGTGTTTAATCCATCATGAATTAATTTTTGTATAAGGTGTAAGGAAGGGATCCAGTTTCAGCTTTCTACATATGGCTAGCCAGTTTTCCCAGCACCATTTATTAAATAGGGAATCCTTTCCCCACTGCTTGTTTTTCTCAGGTTTGTCAAAGATCAGATAGTTGTAGATATGTGGTGTTATTTCTGAGGGCTCTGTTCTGTTCCGTTGATCTATATCTCTATTTTGGTACCAGTACCATGCTGTTTTGGTTACTGTAGCCTTGTAGTATAGTTTGAAGTCAGGTAGCATGATGCCTCCAGCTTTGTTCTTTTGGCTTAGGATTGACTTGGCGATGAGGGCTCTTTTGTGGTTCCACATGAACTTTAAAGTAGTTTTTTCCAATTCTGTGAAGAAAGTCATTCGTAGCTTGATGGGGATGGCATTGAATCTATAAATTACCTTGGGCATTTTCAAAGAATATTTAGTGTAGTGGGAAAACGCTCAATTACATTAAATTTAAAAAGCAGGTCTCAATAATCCAAAGATAAAATTTGCATAAGACTACATTTTAGATCATACTGCATATACTGAGGAGTTCTATATGACAAAGGAAATCTATATACAAATGCTAACTAAATGGCTGACTAGGTGGAAGAATTATTCATACTTATTGTATTTTTGTCAATGTTTCCACACTTTTATACATTCTACAATGAAAGAAATATTGCAACAAAGTCAAGAAAGACAATCACTTACTCTGTTGGCTCTCTTTCATCAGGTAAGATATTTCTGGTACACTGAAGAAGGTAATTTCAAAGAAACAGACCCCTCAAGGGATGCTGCACACTATGGCACATTTCTACCAAATCTTTCAAAATGTCCTTCCTGAACTGAGGAAACGACTTGACATATACAACTCCAACTGTGATCAAAAGGTAACTAGGAGAATTATGAAGAAATGCTGATTAGAAATAAAATATTCAAATCAAGAATTTGATTATTTCCAAACACATTGAACAAAACATTAAATAAACAAGACAGGAACCATGTTGTTTTCTCCTGCATGACGAGGAAAATATCTGATTTAAAATATAACTGCTGACTGACCTCTAAAGAAACTATATATATATATATGCACACATACACACGCACACACAGACATATACTGTATATATACAAGATAGATATTACCTTTAAACATATTAGGAAGAGAATAATAGTCATATTAATTTTTCTAACAGTCAAGACACTAAACAAAATAGCATGTACATTTTTTCTCTTTCCAAAATTCCTCAAATATCTACATAAAACATAAATCTAGGTACTCTAAAACAAATAAGAGAGTATCTACCAAAATGTTAATCTCAATTTGTTAAGAAATTACCCTTAAAACTTTTTTTTAACCTGATAATCATAAAGGACATGACACAACGTGGGAAATACAGACACAAAAATCCTCCGATTTGTAATTACTTACAGCCTTGGGATAGTGCTTCCAGCATACTGTACAAGTTCATAGAGATCTGCCACTTTCCTTCCTTTAGCAAACTCATCTGTCAGGTAGACCTGCAAGTAGTGCAGTTCATCAGAAATGGCCATATCTTTTAATTATGATTAAGGACTAAAAATAAAGATAAGACAACCTAAGCAAAACTTTGAAACTTGTTGGAGTCATTATTAACTACCGGGCAGATATCTTAAGTTTTAGTCCTTTAAGAGAGTGCTCAAGTGAAGAAAGAATTTTAGCTGGGCTTTTTGTACTTTAAAACAAGGGTTTTAAAGCACGTGTGGTGAAGCAAAGCAATAAATACAATGGTTACCTGTCAGACTGCTAATGGGTTTTGAAATGGCAAATGACTAATTCCTGTCCATTTGAGACTGCTGCATAACAAAATCTAAGCATTAAAGAACCAACTGCATCATAGCCTGAATAGCCACATGAGGGGTCTGAAAATTGAGATGCACCGACGACAACACACTTAAAGATGTTTAAACATAGGAAAGGAGTACTCTCAAAGTGTTTTTCTCACTTAGCACATCTGCATGGAGAAGCAGTGCCATGTGATTCGGATAACGAAGAATAAGATAACTCCAGAAAGACTTCATCAAAAATTGTCCTCATCAAGAAAAAGGTATGGTCCAAATGTTTGGTCTTCAACATTCAAAAGATACAAAGTTCATAGTAGCTCTTTGGTGATAACATAGAAGTCCAGAGTTCACCCAGCATATTAGAAGCATGTTTTAGAGCATCCATAAGCTTGTTTTTGTCCTACAGAAATACCAAGAGAATAGATGAGAATGCTTAATTTAAATAAACATTTATCTTGGTTGTACAAACTCTTTACATCAAGGACTTGTTACATAGTTTTAAAAGTATACAGCACTTAAATTATTTTAACCACATAAAAAAAATCAACTTTAGATCATTTCACCTTGCCATCTCTACTAAAAAGAAAAGGATGTATGACTCTTAGTAAGACTTGCTTAGCTAGGACTGCAAGCTTCTTGATAGAATGCTAATCTTTTCAATCTGTAGAAACTAGGAAACTAGCTCCATTCATCGCATTTTACCTGCAATCAAGAGACTGGCACACTGATTCAGGTGAAGCAAGATACTATCCTGACGTGGCTTTGTCATGGGTTAAAGACTCTTCAGAGCTGTCTGAAGTGACTATCCATGTAAGTTTGCTTTCCTCTTGCATTCTTCAAACCCTGGCAATGCCCATATGTTCCACTTAACTCAGAAATGCAAGCAATTCCTTGAGATAGAGGAAACACTATCCATACACAGGAAGAGAAAGGAGCAAGCAACAGCAAACCCATCTTCTCCACTCCAAGACATTTATTTTTCATTTCTGAATTGGGAATGAAACCAATAAAATATACAAGAGCATATTACTATGCTTTAGGAAGCATAGTAAGACATTTTACAAAGGTAATATAGCATTGTCTTCATCACAGTAATTTATAGCTTAAAATACCAATCAATTTGGCTCAATTCCTTACATTTTAATCCAGAAAATCTACTCTGTCTACACAGATTATCTCTTACTTTATCTTTTAAAATATGAAAATATATAAGTAAGTGTTAAGTACAATTTTTAAGTTAGCTTCTACAATAAATATATCTATTCAGGAAAGAAATTAAAGGTTTCAAGATATTTAGAATAAAAGCTGAATAATTCAAATGCAAAGCATTTAAATCCACTCATTCAACAAATATTTACTGAGTACCTATTATATGTTAAGTGATTCTCAGGTCTGAGCTATAGAACCAAGGAAGCTAGTAATTCTAGTCAGACACTGGTGTGGTAATAATACAGTAATGCGTAAATAAAAGGAAGGGTCTCTTGTTCTTACGAGCTTGTATTCTAGTAGGGAAGACAGACAATCCCAAACCATAAATATACATGTGAGTAAACAGGGCTCTTTGTTGAAATTGCTCCACACAGTGCTTGAGGGAGATGAGACTGAAGATACATGCTGGTAGACAGTGAAGATTAGATTTACCAGAAACAGTGGTGCCACCTAAATCTAGAAAACACTGCACATGCTTCCTTAGGAACACATGAACTGCAACTGTGCCTCCCACATTTCCATTCTTACCAGGCATCCCTTCATTTGGAATGACTGGACCTTCACAGCCTGTATGGCTTCATCCAAGAGCTTTTCCTGCTCATCTGTGTTGTAGGCTGAAAAATAAAAAATTCCACTGATGTCTCAAGCACATTCTTCTAGCAAATATGTTATTTCTATAGTTCTAGCCATAGTCCTTCTCCAAGACTGTCACAAAAGGATCATTCCAGCTCTAAACCTCAAACCCATTTACCAATTATTAATAGCTGCTGCACACAGAGCCATGCCCCATCACTGAAGTTAACAGAATAAGACTGACAAAGGAGAACAGTATGTGTACAAAGAATTGCCTCTCTCTCAGAAACTGACTCAACATTCTTGTAGTAGGCTGGCATCAAAGAAACTTGCAGTGGTAGGTCATGACTGCATTCTGCTAACACACTCTGAATCCAACCCAGACATAGCCATCTGACCAATCTAAATCTTGTGATAGGTATAGCCAAAACCAATCTATAAAGCCTCTCTTTTCCTCTAGACTACTTATCATCTGCATTTCAGTCTATTCTTAGACAGACTAAGGAACTAGTTTATGAGATCACTGAGCATTAATGTGCACTGTTACGTTTACATCCTCATTACTATAATTTATTCCCAAGTAAATGTCTTTTACTTTAGAGAGTCTTTGTGTGTTTGTTGTTTAGGTTTACACATATGGTGCCATAAATGGGAACTGAAAAGTTTGCTATGGGAAGGAATTAGTGATTCTCAGAACACGTATGCAGTCCTCACTTTATACCGCTGAGTGCTCTGCTTGTATAAGTCACTTTTTCTGCCCTGGTGAGTCTTCCCTCAGGTTAAGAATCTGTTACTTTGATACAGGATTTTTGACATTGTTGGGATCTGGTTTGAATAAGCCTACTTTAATAAAAGACCATCTATCCCTCCTAGCATAATAAAAGGCCTTTTGTCTATTCTGGTAAGTACTTTCTGCTATAAAGACAAATATCTTTCTAGATAGAGCACTCTTGTTTTGTACCGAACTTACCTTCTGTCTGTGAAGCATTTATTTTCTGGTTTGCATACCTAGTTTAATATTTTGTTTGATTTACATATATTTGTGAACATTTTAATCCTGGTTTCCTTTGAATTGGTTTGAATTTTTCCCCTTGCTTGTTTCAAAAAAGTGGCACTAGTAAAGTAGTTGCCACTATCGAAAACACTATTCTAAACTCCTGGCATTTTCTTTCAAGATTTATAGAATTTTCCTTGCTCTCTAGCTATTAATAAGAAACAGAATGTGATTCTCAATCATTAAGGCATGCTAGGTTTTCCTGAACTCCTGATGATTACACATTATGATGCATTCTTTGGCACATTTTAAAATTAATAGGCAAAATTACATCAGAAAAATGTAGGTTTCAAATGGTCGTTATTTTAAAAACTCACAACTTTAGAGTTAAAATATGGAGTCCTCTAGGTTCTCTGTCTCTCTATTTTTTTCCTGCCTACTCTGTATCTGCTTACTTTTCTACTGGTGTGGAGATAAAACTCATTGCATATGGTATTCCAGCCAAGATTTTTTTTAAACTTTATTTCCATGTTTATTACATGTTTATAACTTGATATTGAGCACATATTAGAATAGGCTTAAAATACAACTTGGGAGAAAAGCTGTCCTCCTCCACTGAATGGGTGAAAAAGGAATGTAAAACTACAAACTACTTAAGTGTGAGTTCCAAATTATGGCAAGCAGAACATAAATACCTTGTCATTTTTCTTTCTAATTTTCCAAGATTGATTTCATTATAAAAATTGTTTGATAACAATTTAAGAAGGGAAAATAAGGGATACTCACAAAGACCATTGTACTTTAATTATAGAGTACAAATAAGAGTCTTAACACAGAAATCCTACCTCCTATTTAAAATATAAATACTTGATGATGTAATGAATCAAGGGGGATTGATTAATGTCAATTGAAAATCTAATGACTTAAATTCATAAATGCCATTTGCTTTTGTCTGGAAGAGTTAGGCTGATTTAAGGGTGACACACAGCAGAGTTCTATTTGACATTCATGTTAACCGTTTGGTGCTCAGAATGGAGATGGCCAAATACCAAGTGCTTAGGGACAGAAAGTCAGAATTAATCAGTTCCAAGTGACTAAGAGCCAATAGAATTAATCTCAATCTCCTGATTTATGGTTGCGAACAAATGGATAGCCTTTTTCACTGCAAGTTTCAAAATTAAACTCTATTCCGAAGCTGCTGAACTTCACAGAACACAGAGAATGCTGTCTATAGTGTAATTTCAATGTTTAAACGGTTTAAATACAAAATTATGGGTGATTATCAAAACTATTATTGGTTATAGTTTCTTTTGATTCTTTACACACCCCTTAGCACATTTTGTGAAGAAATGTGTGTTTTTTAAAATACTACTCATCTTTACTCAAATGCATTAAAAAATCATTTTAAAATTATTTTCTACCATGGATTACAGAAGACTATTACTAAAAGTGAATAGTTCTTATTGTTCTCACTAAGTGTTTAGAGAATCATCTGAAAAACATATTCTTTCTAATACCACTTACAAAAAACATTTAATGAAGGTAACTCACTTCTAATTACATGATTCTAGTGATAAAACATTTTCTCATGTAGCTATTTGAAACAGATGATTTATGGCTTTCCAATTTTTAAAATTTCACATTTAATGTCATGTTAAAACTTTTCTAAATCAATCTTCCAGTATCAGATTCTTAAATGAGAAAAAAAAGGACAAAAGAGGAAAATTCCGTTATCAATTATTTAGCCTCCTCTCTTCCCTAGAAACCAACATTTCCCTTTAAATGAAAGGCACACTCCTTTTCTTACAACAGAGATCAGGTAACTTTTTGTGTGATTTTGTGTAAAGGGCTAGATAACAAACATTCTGGGCTTTGTGAATCTCATTTGGCTTCTATTGCAGCTGTTTACCTTTGGCTGGTGTAGTGGGAAAGCAGCCATAGACAATATGCATTCACAAAAAAAAAAAAAAAAAAAAAAAACCAAATTTGGCCTTCGGGCCATGGTTGGCCAACCACTGCCTCAGAAGAACAGATCTGCGTATATAAAAGAATCATTTGAAAGAAACTGGTCTCTAGTCAGATGTGATGTCTGATTCAGAATCTAGTAGCTAATCACTCTAGAACATTTTGATGTCAAGCACTTTGAAGTTAGCTAACTTTCTGCTTTTAGTTAAGATTCTTCTATTGAAACACCTCATGCTTTTCATTGGAGATAATTTATCTTCATTTAAGAATGTGCTTCAGTATTATTTATTGAGGGGATTCAGTTTAAAATTAATAAATGATGTCCATACAATTTAATATCTGATTTAATTTTTAAAAACAATAAAAATATGATAGAATCAAAATATTTAAAATAAGTACACACACTACCCACTCCACTAATTCATTTAAGTCATACCAACTACAGAATATGAAAAATAAATTCAGACGTGTAATTACTTTAAAATACACTACTTCCACTTTTGTCAGTATTTTACATTTATGTATATATTCTATAGTGGAAGCAGAAATTCTCTCTAGAAACACTATCTCCTTAAAATCTTGAGGTGCATATTAGAGCCACAGGCAGTCTCTGACATATACAATTGCAGTACAGGCCTTTCAAATTTGGCATTTCACTGGCACAATGACCAAGATATATAATAACTGTAAAGTGCCTAGACATTCCATTAAGAACCACTATTTTCTTTAATGTTGAATGATTAATATACATTCTACAAGGGGCACTGAGGTTAGTAATTCTATAGGGTATGTTCTGACATAATTTTCAAATTGTACAATAACATAAACGACTTTGTTGAGGCCATCTTTTATTTGCTGATTAATGGACAAAAGGCAATGTAATTTATTTTCAAGTATTTTCTTGAAAGTCTGTGCTCATAAAAATCATGAAAAGTTGGAAAGACAAATCACTGAAACTTTAAATATATCTTACACAATCTTGTTTGTACAAAAATACAAGTTAAATATAAACATAAAGCAATCATGAAAATTTTATGCAAATCTGTTTTATGTGATCATCAGTTATATATAAAAAGTTTCTCAGTTCTGTTATTTGGGAAAAGATCAATACCAGATTGAATGATTACCTATTGGCAAAGGGCCCTAAAAAGCTTACTTTAGCACTAATCTTTTACATGGTTAAGGGCATTTCCTAATTTGAGATCACCTAAACACTGGAAAAAAAAATGAAAGGCCAGTATGTCCATAAACCAACAAATAATTTGGCTGTAACGTATCATAAAACACAAAGAAACCCGAGACATCTGTAACAATAAACATGTATTACATACACACACACACACACACACACACCACACACCCAGTCATAAAGCCTAATGAGGTGCTGCTTCCAGTTCAATATTCACCTGTGCATTTTTTCTTACTTCATCAAATGAACAGCTTTTTGTCACATTGCCATTCTTGAAGACAGTATGGAGAAGATCATGACCATATTCCTCAAGGTCTCCTATTCCTTCCTCCAGTGTAACAAAATTCCCTGCTGGCGTTCTATGTAAAGATAATCGGCCCTTCTGGAACTTTTGTTGGGATCAGCAACTGGGTCCTTGAAGACGTTAATCCCAAGGCCATTGGTTACAACATAACCACACTTGAAGGAACAATTCAAGAGATCTCTTGTTAACTTCTGTAGCAAAGCTCCACCAGAACTGAAGGAAACATTTTCAATACTCCACCTTTTTTTGTTTCATGCCTTCTACAATCTCTTGTAAGGTATTAATAACTACTCCATCCCCTTGAATAACTCTAAGATAAGGTGGCAGCAACTTGTAGCCCTTTGAGTTCTCAGTAACAGGAAACTTCTTACTAAAATCTCCAAAACCTTTAACACAGTGTCATGAGGGTTTCCAGAATCAGGTCTGATGATTAGTGGTGCCTCTGTACTTCTCGATACTATTAAATGTCTTAGATCTTCACCCCATATTTTCTCATACTTATTATAGATGTCATAGCTATCGCTGACCACAGATACAGGCACTGATGAAAACTGTGTTACTATATGTTCAAAAGCATCTTTTTCATGGTCTTTCCCCCAAGCTCTTATGGTACTGTGTTCTGCTGCTGGAACAGAATAGCCTGGAACAGGATCTTTCGTTCCATAATATTTTTTTAATTAGAGCAATTCCTGCTACTGTATCTGTTCCTTTGAAGTTAACCAAATGAGCAGATGCTCCTATGCCAGCAGTCTCCTGGGAAGAGGCTCCTCTGTAGCCAAAATCATGTAACTTGTATTCCAGACCATCTAAGTTACCAGAAGTTTCTAACAAACATTTGGCCAATATTTTCTTCTGCTCTCTAGAATTTGTGGCCACTGTGGTTAGATACCAGGACTGAACAAGGATAGTCTTAATCCAATTTGTAAGCCAGTAACACTTTGGATCTGTGTTTTCCACCGTGAAGAGAACATTTCCTCTGGGAGTGACAGAGCCCGCGGGAACAGCTTTTACTTCTATTGGAAGATGCCCATCATATTTCTTAGGAATGTAGTCCCATCCCTTTTCATTAAAGACATCATCATGGAAATGTTCTTTGTAGACCTCTTTGGCTCCCTGGATTTTCTCTTTGGCTACTACTTTACCTTTTAAGTACTTATTAAGAATGTATGGCAACCCATAAAGTACTGTTTCCTCGTATTTCACCTTCTTTAATTTTGGAATTTTCTGTCTTCTTTTCACAGCATTCAAAGTAGGAATAAACTTTGCTTGTGTTGGGTGGATATTGTTTATAGTGAGTAACCTTGTAGGAGTCGGTAGCCAGGAGGATGTTGAACTCGGCTTCTGCCCCAGCATTCATCTCTGGCCGGAAGGCAGAAGCCGCGCGCCGCGAGCTGCCCGGCTTGGCTGCGAGAAAGGAGAAAAATGGGCTTCACCACGCTCTGTTGGTTAATTAAGTCACTGCTGGGTCGGAGGAGGAAGAAGGGGAGAGGAGGGGGAAACGGAGAGAGGGGAGGGGTCAGGGGAGGGCGGGCCCAGAAGCCGTGACGCTGCGTGGGTGACTGCGGTGGCCGCGGCGGCTGGGGGGCTGGCAGTCTGGGAGCTCTGGCGGCCTCCCCACCTCGCCCAGCCAAAGATTTGTAAAAAAGAAGACCTAAAATGCTTTCAAACTAATGGCTTTATAAGTTACAACAGCTCCATGGTAACCGAAAACCTAGACACCTTTTATAAATATAAATTTAGGTTTGCCTAACAATTTTGTACAGATAGAAAACTTAATTGGACAATTAATAACCTAAACAAAAAAGAACTAGAGAAATATTTCAAAAAGTTAGACTGGCAGGGCTGGGCGCGGTGGCTTACGCCTGTAATCCCAGCACTTTGGGAGGCCGAGCCAGGCGGATCGCCTGAGGTCGGAGTTCGAGACCAGCCTGACCAACATGGAGAAACCGCCGTCTCTACTAAAAATACAAAATTAGCCAGTCATCGTGGCACATGCCTGTAATCGCAGCTACTCGGGAGGCTGAGGCAGGAGAATCGCTTGAACCCGGGAGGCGGAGGTTGCGGTGAGCTGAGATCATGCCATTGCACTCTAGCCTGGGCAACAAGAGGGAAACTTCGTCTCAAAAGAAAAAAAAAAAAAAGGGTTAGATTGGAAGATCAAACAGGTCAAAATCTTGAGCTCAGAGCAGTAATATAAGGTAATTCTGTCCAGCATAAAATTTTTGCTTTTTCTGTCACGTAGAGGCCAAAATGAAAACCGCAGGGAATATAAGCTACATTTGCTAATCAAGCAAATCAGAGCATCAAAGAAAAATATGTGTTACTAATTCGAGGCTACATGGAGATTTTGGTTTTTTAAAAAAATACAGTTCAGTCAGTCGTCATTAAAATATAAACATTGGAAATTTAATGCTAAACTCATTTAAAACTTAAAAAAAGGGAGGGTAAGAAAAGGTAAAAATGGTTTTTGAAAAACCAAACTGCCACATGTATTGCTTTACTCAAAATTTTGGTCTACAGCCTTCAGTGGATTACCTACTGGGGCAAATACAGTTTAGTCAGGTGAACAGGTCTCAATTAGAGTACAATAATATTTACCAGGGGCTGGGAAAGATGTGGTTATGTGTGGGGGAGAAGAGAGGTTGGAGAATGGGTACAAACTCAGTCAAATAGAAGTAATAAATTCTAATGTTTGATAGTAGAGGAAGGTGACTATTGTTTTCAATGATATATTGTACATTTCAAAACAGCAAGACATAAGGACTTGAAACGATCTCAACATATAGAAATAGGAAATGCTCATGGTGATGAATATCCTAAATGCCCTGACTTGCTCACTGCCCATTCTATCCACGTAACAAAATATCATACATACCTCCATCAATGTGTACAAATCTCATGTGTCATAAAGCACAGAATTTTGATTCAATTGTCTAACTGGTGAGTTTGTATTACTATTTTATGACTAAAATCCTAAAATTAAAACTTTAAGGTCTCTGTTTATATGTGTGTAGATTTGTTTATGTATGTGTGTAGATTTGTTTATCTATATGTGTCTGGATTATGTTTTATATTGTGTCTACATGGAAAAATCTGGTGTCGTTGGCCAGAAATTCCTTAAGGATAAATGAGCCCTCATAGAAAATATATAGTATTTAAGCTGGATGCTGTTTAGTCAAATGACTTGAGCAAATCTTTAAAAAATGAGTTGCTTTACAAATTATTAGTAAATAAAAATGAACATGTTTTTAAATTGTCACCATACTTTTTGTCTGGGTTTACTGGTAAAACAGTTTAATATTTGTGCCTGACAAGGGTTTTAAGGTGCTAGTGTTTGACAAGAAGGATTATGTACAAATATCAGCCCAGTATGAAACAGAATAATTTTTGTTTACATACTTTTTAAATAATTAAGGCTTATTTAATAGTTTGTTTAGTAAAAACAGGTGTATCTTCTGAGTTATTGTCAAAATACTCATGTACTTAAGTTTCTTACATTGGTGAACACCAGATAATAAAATGGTAAAAGAATAATTAACAGAAATAACTTGAAATGGCAACTAGCTTTTTCTAATATCCCAGTTCTTGTGAGTAATCCAGGTACATTGTTTATATAGATAAATTAGATAAATGTAAAGGGGGTATAAACTTTTTATGTAAGTTGACATTTTAAATCAGTGTGCTGAATTCTCTCGCTGGGCCACAATGGGGTATAGGGTAAGAGTATCCCACTTTGCGATAGCTCATCCCAAAGTCCCTACAGTGTTGGTCCCTCCCTGGAGTGTTTCCAAACTCTTACCAGCTCTGTACCTAGGGCAAGAAGGAGGCCCTCAACTACATCTTAACCAGGAAAGCCACCAATAGAAAACATTAATGAAACTATGTGGCACTGTCTTCAAGGTTTTCTAACCCAGCAAGGGGATCCGTAACAGGTTGCAAACTTTTGCTGTCAGCAGTAACATCTCAAATCAACAGGGAACACACTGTGAACCGTGAGAAGAGGTTACAATGTATTTTGAGTCAGGAAAGAGCTGGTCCATCAGACCATAGCCAAAGATAGTCTCGCTGGAGTATTAAATGACCTTCCTGTACATCTGGAAATGCCAGATCTGTAAGAGGCAAACATGTTGAGAGACAAGGTTTTTGCTACATGTTTGTGTGCATCAGTCTCCAGTGAGGCACACCAAGCTTGCATTCCTCTTACACCACGGCTTTTATTGTATGGTACATTTTCATATGTTTTATTCTATTTGCAAAGTTTGTATTCCATTGATCTCAGACTATTCATGAGTCAATTACAGAAAAATTTTACTTTCCAAGTTCCTAAAACATATATGAGAACTTGCTCTATTTTTCTCCATAGACTTTTCATATTTTTTAATTTGTCTATTCTTCTTTGCAATAAACTTCTGTCTCCAGAACACAATCAGACTCCGGTCCACGGGACTGGCAGCCCAGCCTCTAGCCTTCAGGCCCTCCCAGGCCTGCAGGTGGGTCCTTACTGAGGACCCTCCCCCTTCTGCCCAGTAATCAATCTGCCTCCCGCTGCCATTCATGGCCCCTAAGGCTCGGCCCCAACCCCTGCTCTGCCATCTGAGCAGGCGACAGGAGCAGAGGGAGGCCAGGCAGCAGTAGCTGATACCCCTGAGCCTGCAGGGACAGAGATCCTTCCTGGTGTCCCCGAGGCTGCAGGCTGCAGAGACGCCCGGGTCCTGCACCTGAGCTGGCGAGCGGAGGCAGCTGCACAGGGGAGATCCCGCCCCGCCAACTCGGAAGGGGCAGGGCTCCCGCTTGTGCCTGGCTCCTGCCTGCTCTGTGAAACAGGAGGCCCAGGTCTGCAACCGAGGTCAGTCGCTGCAGCTGCACCCGGGAGGGCAGATATTTCCTGTTCCCGGCCCTCACCCAAGAGCACAGGGAAGCTCGGACCCACAGCCGCAGTTCGGGAGGGCGGGGCTCCTGGCTGCTCGGTAGAGCAGGAGGCCTGGGTCTGCAGCTGCGGTTTGGGCGGCTGCAGCGCACCGGGGAGTTCAGGCTCCAACTCAGAAGGGATGGGACTCCCAGGGCTCCATGGAGTGTACAGCCCCCGCCGCGCCTCCCTGCTGCAGCCGGCGTGATGGCAGCAGCCACTGCCAATATCGGGAGCCAGAACAGCAGAGCTTGGATTTCTGCGTTTCTGGTATTCTTTTATGGCAATCACCACTCCTTAGTCTAAAGAAAAAGGTGGGGGCAGAGGCTGCCTCGCAGTTTGTCCTTAGAGGAGCCGCAGAGTTCTAGTCTCCACAGCCTTCGCCCAGTGCAGAGGCTTTCCTCAGAACCTCTTCAAGATGGCTTGAAATGTTAGGAGCTGCATTTTGCTCCTAAGCTGGACGTGTGTGCAGCATCTTCTGCCTGTTGGTCCCAGCTGGGCTCACTTCCTCACAAGCTGGAGTCTGCCAGCATGAATGAGAACAGGGAAGAGAATCCGCTGATGTTCAAGACAGTCATTTTCTCTTTTATTGTAATCCCGTGTTCACAGATTGTTGGTTTGACAAACGGAAGAAGAGACATTGGCTTTGAATTTTTATTGCCTATGTTCTGATTCATTAATAAAACGAAAAGGATACAAAAAATGTGAAAGACACATGTAAATATTATTAAGAATAAGCAGTATTAAAACTATTGATAGAGTTTTGCAACTATGGAGATTAATATAAAAACGTTGGTAATAAGTTAAAAAACTAAGAAGAATAAGTAATTTTTAAAATATACAGGCTACAAACACTAAGATAAGAATATTTAGGAAGTAAAAAAAAGGAACACATTTAAAATTTTTTTGAAACATAACCAAAATTTCTCATTGTTTTAAATGTCTCTTTAAACATTTTTCAGATTTAGATATTCTTTCAAATCTCTTTTAATTTTAAAAGGCCATGAAAGATTTAGATGGCCATTATATATATTGTTTAAAAAACTTTAAAATTAGGCCAATATAAGTTATGGATTTGGATATAAAATTTGTATGTAAGCATGCAAAATTACTGTAGATTATTTATTTTTGCTTACCCTACCAGGACTGAGACTGTAGATACTTCATTTGGTGAATATAGAATATGCCAATAAGAAAACCAAGCCATCTTAGCCAGGTTTGATGGCTGATGCCTGTAATCTCAGCACTTTGGGAGGCTGAGTTGGGCAGATTTTTGGAGCTCAGGAGTTTGAGACCAGCCTGGGCAAGATAGCAAAACCCCATCTCTACAAAATTTACAAAAAGCTGGATATGGTGGTGCATTCATGTAGCCACAGCTACTCCAGAAACTGAGGTTGGAGGACCCCTTGAGCCTGGGAAGTCGAGGCTGCAGTGAGCTGTGTTCTCCCTCCTGCACTCCAGCCTGGGCGATAGAATGAGACTCTGTCTCAAAAAATCAAAAACTATTGTCATCTAAAACATCGAAGATTAAATGAGATGACTACATTCACTGAGCACATTATTTTATACCCTTGTAAATTTCTCAAAAGTAAATTAACTTAGAAAACATATTCTATCAGATGACATTTTGATGATTAGTGATGACAACAAGTCAGTATAGGACTAAATGATCCGAGTGGCCAATGAGCTCATGAAAAGATGCTCAATATGTTATTCATTAGGAAATTGCAAAGCAAAATCACAATCAGATGTCACTCGCAACTACTAGCATCCTCAAAGCATGTATTTAACTTATTCATGCTTCGGATTAGAAAATAAAGTGCAGCTTATGTTCAAAAAGTACATTTCATACAAAGCAAGGTTTAAAAGTTCTGTACTGAGTGTAACCTTTCAAAGGTTTGTGTTAATTAGTTTGCATTCAGACTCTGCTTACCCAGTGACTATAAAAACTTTGTTTTTGTTTTCAAGTCTTCAGATGACAGATTGCGCTGGAGTAGATGTGATCTTGCTTGCCTAAAGACAGCTGTGCGGGTTGAGCGCAGTGGCTCATACCTGTAATTCCAGCACTTTGGGAGGCCGAGGTGGGTGAATCATGAGGTCAGGAGTTCGAGACCTGCCTGGCCAACATAGTGAAACCCTGTCTATACTAAAAATACAAAAACCATAGCTAGGTGTGGTGGCATGCACCTGTAGTCCCAGTTACTCAGGAGGCCGTGGCAGGAGAATCATTTGAACCCAGGAGGCGGAGGTTGCAGTGAGCTGAGACCTTGCCATTGCACTCTAGCCTGGGTGACAGAGTGAGACTCTGTCAAAAAAAATAAATGAATAAAAAATAAAAAAATAAATAAAGACAGCTGTGCTATGGTTTTGTGTTTTTTAATCTCAAAAGTTAACTGATTTGAGAGTGGTTTTGCTAAACAAGCTGAAGCACACACATCATTCCATTAAATAGTAAAAACAGTTCTGAAGGACAGCAGGCATAAAAGGCCCAGGATCACTGTGTGAGGCCACAGGTTAGCTCACCCAGTGGGACATATGGACACCAGCCCTGAACCTTCAAAATTCAACTCCAGTCTTGGCCTTACCCCACCCACCAACCGGCCTCAAAAAAATAAGAGGAAAATATACTCAAAAGCATTTGTCTTTCCTCCAAAAGTCAGAGACCATGCAGAGAGTTGCCTTTTCAAGGGTACCCAGCCTGTTCCTCCCTGTTGCTGATACCTGGAAAGTGATCTTTCTCAAATGCTCAGAGGAGCAAGTTGGTCTGGGATCAGGTGACAGCGGTTTGCTTTCTCCTGC
Source organism: Pongo abelii (assembly GCF_028885655.2). Classification (NCBI taxonomy): domain Eukaryota; kingdom Metazoa; phylum Chordata; class Mammalia; order Primates; family Hominidae; genus Pongo; species Pongo abelii. The sequence continues at coordinate 45,100,959 of NC_072003.2, forward strand.
CTTCTTGAGGGCTGCATTTTCCAGGCCAGGGCCGAGGTTCCCGCCGGTGCTGCCTCAGCTGGCGTGATTTCTCATTCTGAAACCAAATCTGGACACTGGGCTCCTGAATGCCGATCGCTTGGGCCAACTGTTCTCTGGTGGTGATGCCAGGGTACGAGTTCCGCTCACAGCACGCTCGCAGGTCATCCCTTTGGGTCGGGGTCCAAATAAGTCTCCTTTGCCTTCCTCCTTTGCGCCGGGTTTTGGCTCTACATTGAGCTACCAGGCGCTCATGAGTGATAGCGAGGAGGCTGGCGGGGCAGGGGTGGGTGAGTGACGTTGGAGCGGGGAGGCAGCGGAGGCGAGCGGCGGAAAAGAGAGCAGACCTGTCTGCTGCCCGGCCCCAGTGTTTCGCAGGACCGAGTTCTCCCCCCACCCCACTGAAGAACGCGGGACGAAAAAGGGATGAGACCTCTGCCTGGGCTGATCCCAAAGACTAGCCAGCTGCCTGCGGTCCTGTGCATGCACAGTAGACGGCCCACCTTCGTGTATTTGGGAGGGCTCTGGGATCCCCGGGATGCTCAGGAAAGGATGACAACTCTCCTCTATGTGTAGTCCCTCACAGGACCTGGAACTCAAAGATTCTACACAGGTCAGGTGAAAGAGAAGAGATGCCTCTCCATACCGAGCCTAATGTTCACCGCCAAAAAGAGTCCACCACCCTGCCCTCACCCTGCCCCAATCGTGCGTCCTAAAGCTCCTGGGGCAGGACCCAGTATTCTTCCTCGCTTAGAAGTGGTTCCAGCGGAGTGGGCTTTTCCACATCCTTTAGTTTCCCCAGTGGCTCTGGATCTAGAAGAAATTCTGCCTTTTGCTGAAACTCTGGGGTCGACAGGAGCTCATCTAACAGGTGGTGAGTGCAGATGAGCTCTCCGGCTGTTGGAGCAGTTGGGAGGGTGCCTGGATGGTTTGCATCTGCCCCTGCCACGCGGAGGCCTATGCGGGCGCGAGCTGTGGAGGTGGAGGCACCTTGGCTTCGGGTTCCCATGCCGCCCTGGTGACCTGGGGCCCCTGGCCGCAGTCCCACCGTGGACTCAGGTGGGACGGGTGGGGCGCAAGTACACCTTGCCTCTGTGACTCAGCTTGACCAGGCCCAAGATGTCCCACTGAGCATGCCCCCAGCAGGCCGCCGTGCTGTGGGTCCTGGTCCTCCTGGCATCTGTTCAGTTGCGGAGGCCACCGAGGAGTCTGACGGTGGGAGACAGTCACTTCCCTAGGGGCCAGGACATCGAACCCCAAAACCCTGAGTGTCAAGGCGGGTGGGAGTTTCCTTATGCCTGCGCAGCCTGGCTGGGTTGGAGCAGAGTGAAGGCCCTTGCTGCCTGGCTCACGAAAGCTCTCTGTGGGAGAACCCAAGGCGGGCTGTGCATGTGGGGTGCGGGAAGCGACCTTTCCCACGCCCTGGTGTGGGGAGAGTGGCATCTGCCCAGGGGCGCGTTGCACCAGCCACCTGTGTTGCACCCCACCCTGGCCTGGATGCTTGGCCCTTTGATTCTGAAACCAAATCTGAATCCTGGACTCTGGGAGGCCCGTCTCTCTGGCCAGTTCCTCCCTGGTGGCAATGCCTGGAGAGCGATGTTACTCAAAGACTAGGAGTAACACGGTGGTCTGAGATCAGTTGATGGTCGTAGCTTTCGCCTGCCTTCTTGTGGACTGCGTTTCCCGGGCCAGAGCCGAGGTTCCCGCCGGTGCTGCCTCAGCTGGTGCGATCTCTCATTCTGAAACCAAATCTGGACCCTGGACTCCTGAATGCCGATCGCGTGGGCCAGCTGTACTCTGGTGGCATGCCAGGGTACAGGTTCGTTCAAAGTATGCTCGCAAGGAATCAGTATTGCGCGGGGTCCAAAGGAGCCTCCTTTGTTGTCCTCATCCTCGGGCTTTCTGCGCTAGAGGGCTGTTGGAACGTGTGGGAAGAGCCATGGCTGGAGACCTGGCCGGAATTTCACAGACAGACACGGGCAGAGTAAGGCCAGCGGGCTCCCCTATGCCTCGGTAGGCCTCTGCACTGCGCACACATCCAGCCAGGAGGCCGGCCTTGCCAGAGGCTCTTGTAAACCCCTGCAGGCTCCACCTTTTTGTGAATATGCATGAGCTTCGGGGCCCAAGGGGCCAGTGTAGCCCGCCCTATGAAGCTGAAAACCACAGGGACCAGGGCCTTGTGGGGTGGGTTGGGGTGAGGCCAGAGAAGCCGCGGAAGGGGGGGCCTCAGGGCTGGCTCTCTGGGGTTCTCCAGGAATTCTACGGAAACTGGAATTCTCTCTCTTGGCAAAACCACAGAGAAAAGAAACATCCCGTTCACGAGGGCCTGAGGATGGATTCCTGTTTCCTGCAACATGGGGAGTCTTTAATATGGCCGGTTTGGAAACTGGAAAGGAGATCACCGACATGATGCTGGTTTTTCGCACTTCCCTGGAAGTTTCTTTGTCCACACAGAGCTCGGGAAACAAACAGTCAACATGATCGTGCTTTCAGGGGCCAGAGAGACGTCAACAGCAGGCACCCTTGCAGAGGGCAAAGGAACGTGGAATCCAAAATCATGCTTCAGTTGGCCTGAGTGTGATTCCTGTGTGGGTGAAACTGTCTGGCTCGCGTTGTTTTGCAGGGCTGAATGTGGAGATATGTCATCTGTGAACCATGTGGATGGAAAAGGGACTACCACCTGAGTCTCAGCTCTTTGCTCTTTGGGGAATTTGCTCATGTTTTTGGAGATGGAATTCACCAGAGGGAGGGAGGAAAAGAGGGAGGGAGGGAGAAAGAAAGGGATGGATGGAGGGAGGGAAGAACAGAGTTTATTAAATAAAGAAGTGGAGAAAATTCACATAAGGAAAAAGAAGAAAAATACCATCCAGTGTTCATCATGCTTTCCAGGTTTTTCTCCTGCCTCTCAGGCTACCACTCCTCTCTGTGAGCTTTTAATATTCTGCCTACCCCTTTCATATTAGTGTTCTGGCCTTCACCTTCTTCTCTTGTCTGGCTCACTTATTTGTGCCTAGTCAATGTCAGTCTCTCACATGACTTCAGTTATTGTAGTTATGCTAAAGCCTCCCAACTCTATCCTTGCTTTAACTCCTAGAACAACTTCACCAGGTGTCTCAAAGCTTCCTCAGATTAAACTGTCAAACTGAATTCAGTCCTCCTGCCTTCCTTACCACCCCCAAAACAAGCAATGTGGGGATATGTCATCTGTGAAAGATGTGGATGAAAAACAGACTACCACCCGAGTCTCGGCTCTTTGCTCTTTGTGAAATTCGCTCATTCCTTGGGAGACGGAATTTGTCTGAATGGCTCTGGGATGAAGTAACCCAGGCTGGCAATCTGGAGGGCCAGGCCCTAGGGCGAGGCTTGGGGTTGGAGTGCCTTGGTGGTGGCTAGGGGGGAGCCCCTGTCCCAGGTGAGGATGGCAGAGCATCTGTAGCACCTTAGCCCTATCCTCATCACCCTCCTTGCTCTGGTGGCCATCATGCTTATTGGTCTTGAGCTGGATGCTCTCCAGGTGGATCTCCTCATCGTCCATCCTCTGCCTTCTCAGGGTCGCCCTCAGTGTCACTACCAAGGCTGGCTCTGTCCTCCATTCTCCTGGTCCTTGCTGTGCACGCCCCACAGGAGAAAATCACCTTGTTCTGGAGGCATTGGTGCACATTGGCAAAGCTGGTGGGGACTGGAGTGAGGTGGGACAGGGGTTCTTGGGGTGCCCCTTGAGCCAGGCCTTGAGTGTGCCTGTGCTCTCAGCATGGCATTCTCGGATCACCAGGAGATCCCTGTACTCTAACTGGCCATAGGGATAATGAGCCTGTGCAGTGTGGGCTGTAAAGGTGGCAGGGTGCACCCCAGAATTATCCTTGAGTTCATCCCGCAAGCCCTGCAGCCACAGGGCAGAGCCAGCTGGAAGGGAGTGGGGGAAGATGGAGAGAGAGAAAGAGAGAGAGAGAGAGAGATCGAGAGATGAGTCCTTGAAGCTGAGGAAGTCAGGAGCAGCTGAGCCTGTGGGCTAGAGGCCTCCCTGGTGCTTTGCAGAGCCTGGCTCTGCTTCTTAGAGCAGGAAGCACCCTGCCCAATACACTGCTGGGGAGGAAGGGGGATTAAAATCACAAGCTGACTCCAAGAACTGACGTTTCACTGACCATGGTTGTTTTGTGTCACTCTAGCAAAGTTCCAGAAACCACATCTTTCCAGAAGAGCACCCAGGAGCTGTGGCCCCTACACATTCCCTAGGCCACCCTTGGTTCCCACCAACAACAGTGCAAGAAGCCCATCTTTCCAAATTCATCTTACACTAGCTAGAGGGAAAAGCCTTTCAACTGGGGTGATAAAGCCTGAAAGCCCCACACCTACCCCTGTGGCCCCTCCCTCTCCAAGCAGGGATCTGGCAGGAGAGCATTAGAAGGCAGCTACATCTTTCAGCAGCTGCTCCTGGTTCTGAACTTCATCTGGACTTGGGGAAGCGAACCCCTGGAGGAGGAGCAGAGAAGCTTGGAGCCAGGCAGAAGGGAGAAAGGGGTGGCAAGACAGAGGCTACCTGGGGCTGGCAGGAGCAGGGCTCAGATGGCTGGACAGGCCCATCAGCACAGAGGGCCCCAGTTCCTCCCCCTAACCCCAAGAGGCTCTGCCCTGTCCTCCAGGGCTCCTGTGCTGACCAGCCACCACCTTGCCTGGTGAGAAGATGTGGGGTTGAGGGAATGTGGAAGGCCATGATGCTGATAAAGCTGACTCCCTCGTACATGTTGAGGATCACCTCCTGGTGCCAAGAGTCTGCTGTGGAGACAGGGCCTGATGGGAGGTGGCCTCCCACCACCATTGGTGGGGTACACTGTTGGAGCCTCGCCTGACATCTCCTTGTGGAGAAGTCTGCCTGCCTGTCTCAGAGGCTGGGTCATGAGCTATGCCTGTCAAGGACAAGCTGTCAGGACAGGCTGGGGGCTCTCCCGTGGCATCCATGGCAATCTCCCTTGGGCTGTCCTTTGTAGCAATGGTCTCGGACAGCCCCTTCCCCTTGGCCAAGCTGCCAGTGTTGCTGCCCTTCTCCTCATTTTCTGCCTTGGGTCCCAGAGGGTCTTCAAACTAATACTCTATGGGGAGAGGACTTCTATTTTCCAGGGAGGTGGGGTCCTCCAGCTTGCTGGCTTTCTGCTGTATCTGCTGCAGGGCAGTCAGCTTCATGAAGTGGGGTACCTGGATCACAGCAGACACGGTGGAGCAGGAAATGGGATGGGGTATTCGAAAGCTTTGCTGGCCTGGCAGCTTCGTGGCTGGCTGTGGTTGAGGAAAGTTGGGGCTGCACAGCCTGCAGGCATGGGGTCATATCTTGTCCAGTGTTCAAGTGTCAATGTGTGCCTGCACACACCCAACAGCAGCGGGTCACAGCAAAACCACCATCTCCCAAAGCAGGAAGAGAGCTATAGAATGAGGGGTTCAGAAAGGGGCTCCCCATTCAGGCCTGAGCTCTCAATAGTGACAGGAATGCCACTGGCATTTTGAGAAAGAGAGTTCTTCATGCTTTGGTATATTTGATGAGGCCAACTCCTAAGCACAAAACACCAGCAGCACCAACACCCTGTGCCCCACCTGCCCACCCCAGCATTGTGACATTCACAGCCACCCAGCAGATTTCCACATGCTCCTTAATAGATCAGCTCTGCCCCTGCTGTGTCAGTGGTTTGGCTGCTCTCTAGTCTGCAATCAATGCCGAGCCCCTGACCTCTGCATTTGGGAGACTGACCACAGGGTGGATGAGAGATGGGAAGGGGACTCTATTGAGCGTGGCTTCTTCACTTTCCAGAACTTGTCTATTCAAGGACCCAGTCCCAGAACAACCCAGGGTGCCCATGCTTTCTGGATGCAGCCGTCCCCTGCTATAGACTCCCAGGGCTGTTCCTCCCTGTTGTCCACGAAGGCATCCACCAGCTCCTGACACAAGGAGAAGAGTTTGTGCCAATGGCCATGGAGGAAGCCGACGTGGAAGCTCCACCCTGGCCCAGGCAGGAAGCTGTGGCTGGGGGAAGACACAGAGCAGGTGGAGGCTGTGGTGGTGCCTGTCTTGCCAATGATGTCCTTGCACCCACCAGGGAGCAGAGCTCCACCTCCTCATTGTGGTCATTGAGCACCCAGTGCCTCAGTATCTTGAGCACCAACTTGAGCTCTCCAGCAGCTCCAGGTACCATGACTGTGATACCACTATCTTGCCAAATTCAGTGGAGCCGAACTACAAAGTTCTGCTCCTGCTCCCAGGCTGGGGTGACAGGGATAATGGACTGGGCCATTAGCCGGTAACCACGGTCATCCACCATCACCCTGACCAGTGTGCACTGCCCCTCCATGTCCACTGCCTTGTATTAGTGCTCGCCATTCAGGTTGGTGGTGGGTGCTACGGAGGCCACCACCTTTCCAAAATCCTTGTAGTAGCACTGAACTTTGGTCAAAGCCCAGGCTGAAGAACATGCCTTTCCCGATGACCATCTGCATCTTGGTCTCCTCACTGGGCTGATGGCTGTCACGCTGCTGGTGATGACCATCATGGCCCCTGTGTGGCTGCTGCTATGAAGTTGCTGTGTACCTGGGAGGACCAAGGTTGGAAGGGGACAGGCCCCACTCACAGGAGCCTCAGGCTGTATCTACCTGGCCAAGCTCACCTAGATGGTGGAGGCAACCAGGTCTGCCTTGGGAGCCCAGGAACCTTAGCCTCAGTCTCTTCATAGAAAAGGGCAAGAAAAACATTTTTTGAAAAAACTGAACACAAGGAGACAGCAGTGCTTAGTAATGAATGTGGAGTGTGAGGGCTGGAGCAGGTTTGGGGTGCAGCAGCTGTGTGCCCGGTGGGCTTGGGCAGGAACCTCTCAGACTCAGTTTCCTCATCCCTGAGTAACAAGAAAAACAATAACAATAAAAGTATTGACATTTACAAGGTGTCCAAAAGATTATAGAATATTATGTGTAGAAAGCAGCTGCATCATCCCTGGTAAAGTTAGAACCCAAGAAATTCCAGCTCCTACTTCTTCCATCATCATCTCTAGGAAGTAAGATTATGAGAGTTTTACTGAGCAACAATTTTTCCTCATTTCTCTTAGCAACATCACTAGTCACTTTTAAACACCAGCAAGCCAAATGTCCTATGCAAAGGAAATCCTTCCCTTAAAGGACCATGGCTGGACAGCATGGGCCCAGGTGTGGGCCCCATGGTGTCAATGGAGGGCAGGAGGCTGGATGGCCCTGCGCACTCAGCCCAGTGGGAAATTGGGCCTTCTCCTCCCAGAGACTCAGAGGGGCCAGAAAAAGGCACTGAGGTGGCCTTCCAGGAAGCAGAAGGCTAGAAGGCCTTGCAGGGGACCCTGACCAGCCTTCAGGGCACCTGACAGGGCTGGGCCTGTGCCAGCTTCCCTCATTTTACCCCTCTCCATAGGAGAACCTGGCAGCAGGTGGCAAGTGGGTCTGAGGCTGCCAGTCACACACCAGAGGCTGTGGGTGCCTTCAATATGGCCCTTTTTTTAAGCAGTGGCTCAAGCAGATCCTTGGGGAGCAGCTTTCTCATCATCTGGAACTTCTCACTCCAGGTCCAGGTCTGCAGAGGAGCCAGGGAGGGAGACATGGGCTCACCTGTAGCTGAGACCACCTCTGCAATGTCCCTTCTTCCACCTCCCTGTGAACAGGCCCAGATGCCCTAACGAAGAGTCCAGCATGGAGCCTACAGGAGAGTGAACAGAACCGTCTGGCACCCAGGAGGGAAGGGGGTGCCTGGCAAGCACAGGGCCAGGTCCCAGGCCCCTGTCCAGAAATGTGCTCCTTACAGCCCAGCCTCGAGGTGGAGGTGTCCTGTGTGCACAGGCAGTCCATGGTGTGTTCTCCCTGGTGGTCATCCAGCTGCACATCTAGAACAAAGTGGCCATTACTCTGGACACTGGGGCAGGCAGGTGATGGGGAGATGGGGCAGCCCACAAAGCTCAGTGTCCTGCCATGGGCCCCTTCTGCCCCGAGGCCTCCCTGCTCTGGGTTCTCTGCACCCTGAGACACTGCCCTGAACTCAGACAGAAGCAAACTAGCTCCTCTCCCAGGGCTGCCCTCCCCACGCTGGCTGACAACTCCCTAGAAGGGGACTCAGGCACCAGTGGCTGGGGACAGTTTCTTTGGGTGGATGCCCTGGAGTTCAGGCTGGCCGGTTCATCCCATTCCTCCATGTGCATGAGACAAGGCAGGGCAGAAATGACACAGGCACCATCTTTTCTTCTGCATTCCTGCAAAGTAGTTTCTGCAGGCCCTGCTGATACGGTTAAGCAGCTCGGCTAGGGAAGGGCTTCAGAAGCGGTGCTGGTAGGTTTGGGGTTGCGGTGAGAGGCCATGGATCTACAAGGAAAGGGTGGTCACTGAGCAGATGGCTGGGTGTCTGCCCACAGACTCAGAACCGATAACATGTCAGGGCATCATGGCTGGCTGGCAAGGACTCACTGATTCAGGTGAAAGCCCCATGTGTATGCGGTGATGCGGACTTGCAGGTCCTCAGCCGTGATCACAAACAAGCAGGTAAGGTTCCTGTGCATACTGCAGACTTCAGAAGATGGGTTTTTGCTGCTTAGGGTGAGCACTTTCAAGCACTGCAAGGGATATAGGAATGGCCCAGCATGAATGCACCGGGAGTCCTGGAGTTTAGCCCTCCACTCCACCCAAGAGCCTCTTTCTTGCTCCCTGTGGCAGTCCCACACTCCAGTCACAGTTCTGGGACTGCAGGAGACACCATGGCTGCTCTTGGCTCTCTGGATGGATGTACTCAGGTGGTGTGCCACCGAGGGGCTCCATCTTCAAGCCTTTCTGAGGGCCCCATGGCCACTGGTCAGCACAAGGTAAGGACATCCAGGGCCAGCTGTCTTTATTCCCAAATGTGGTCCTGGTCTGGGTGCCTCCCCAGACCACTCCAGTGGGAAGGCCTGGTCCTCAGCCCCATCATCAGTCCCTGGCCCCTATGTTCCCTGCTCTTCTGCCCAATTCCCAGCCCCAGTGCCTCATGCACCTCCCAAGTCACCTGTTGCAGGAAGTCAGGGGCCTCAAATGGAGGGACCTGTTGAAACCAAGGCAGAAGAACATAAATTGTGAATATTTCATGGACATTTATTAGTTCCTAAAATTAATACTTGTATAATTTCTTATGCCTGTCTTTACTGCAATCTCCGAACATAAATTGTGAAGATTTCATGGACATTTATCACTTTCCCAATCAATACTCTTATAATTTCTTATGCCTGTCTTTAATCTCTTAATCCCGTCATCTTCCCAAGCTGAGGATGTATGTCACCTCAGGACCCCGTGATGATTAATTGTACAAATTGTTTGTAAAACATGTGTGTTTGAACATTATGATATCAGCGCACCCTGAAAAAGAACAGAATAACAGTGATTTTCAGGGAACAAAGAAAGATAACCATAAGGTCTGACTGCCTGTGGGGTCGGGCAGAATAGAGCCATATTTTTCTTCTCACAGAAAGCCTATAGATGGATGTGTGAGTATGAGAAATATGGCTGAATTCTTTTCCCAGAAAGGAATATTAATAATTGATACCCTGGGGAAGGAATGCATTCCTGGGGAGAGGTCTATAAACGGCCGCTCTGGGAGTGTCTGTCTTATGCAGTTGAGATAAGGACTGAAATACGCCCTGGTCTCTCTCCTGCAGTACCCTCAGGCTTACTAGGATTGGGAAATTCCAGCCTGGTGAATCCTAGTCAGACCAGTTGTCTGCTCTCGAACCCTGTTTCCTGTTAAGATGTTTATCAAGACAATGCATGCACAGCGGGACAGGGACCTTCATCAGTAATTCTAATTTTGCCTTGCCTTGTGATCTTTATTGCCTTTTGAAGCATGTGATCTTTGTGACTTACTCCCTGTTTGTACACTCCCTCCCCTTTCAAAATCCGTAATAAAAACTTGCTGGTTTTGTGGCTCGAGGTCACCATCACAGTCCTACTGATATGTGACAGCACCCCTGGAGGCCCAGCTGTAAAATTTCTCTCTTTGTACACTTTCTCTTTATTTCTCAGACTGGCTGATACTTAGGGAAAATAGAAAAGAACCTACGTTGAAATATTGGGGGCTGGTTCCCCTGATAGTCATCCCCAGTGAAAATGCTCAGGAAGGACAAAAAACTACCCTTAGCCCTATTGGAGGCATCATATGGGTTCATGTCTGTGCTCTTGTGCAGGTCTCCACCCTGGTGCACATCGCACACAGTATAGGGCTCTGTCAGGAAGTCAGGGGTTCCCAGGGCCCTGCACTCTGGAATACCACCCCTAGCACAGAGCAGAGTTTTCAGGTGTGTTATCACGTGTGGTTTAATTTTCAGCTTTAGGCTTTTATTTTCAAATTCCACTATGAACGCTGAAATTCTGCTTTACACACACATACACACACACACACACCCGCCTGCGGGTGGGCAGGGATTCTTGTTTGCAAAGAACCTTCTCTCAAATGCTTTCAGAGGACACCCAGGCCTTGGGGAGCCCACAAGGCCACCTCCTCTGTGTGGGCCCGAGTCCTAGGTGGGCAGGGCCATCAGAGCTTCGGGGCCTCCACAACCTCTCCCTGCTCTCCTGGGGCAGCCCCCATGCAGTGGTGGCCTGAAGACTTCCCAGGGTCCCCAACTTGAACACTGCCCCTTCATGTGTTTCATGGGATTTGGAATGGCAATTATTTAGGGGGAGGAGAGAGGATCTATGATCAATTGTGTGTGTCATTGAACTACAGACCTTTTCCACAATTGCTCTTAACAAGCAGAGAGACCCTAGGATCCTGAGCAGCTTCTTCCCAAAGAACCTGAGTCCATGAAAGCAGAGTTTACAACCAAGCCACTCTCACCACACCCGCTGACGGTGCTGGATCAGGCTGACTTCCCCACTCCGGAGCTGTGGGACTTTTTGGTTTTCTTAGGTGACTTGTTATTTATCCTTACAGAATTCCATCAGGCTGATTTCCCGCCTGGCTTGGTACTCCCTGATATTTTTAGCATCATAACTGTTTATTAACACGTGGGCCATGAATTTGGAGGGAGCAGGTGTGATGGCCTGAGAGGCAGAGCTGTGCTCCAATCCTGCCCCCATGTGATACTGTGACACAGAGACCCCAGCAGGGCAGGGGCCTCCAGGAGCCCTTGCCTGAGAAGGCTACCCAACTTCAGACCAACCTCCACCTTGCACAGCACTGAGCCCTCTTGCAGCCCCTGGATGCTGTGCAGAACTGAGAAGTGCTCCAGTGTGCCGTCTTCTGGGTGCAGCAAGAAGCAGGTGTAATGTCATGGGACTCTGTGGTCCATGAGTGTCTGGTGGATCTCTGGCTTCATCTCCTGGGGGAAGACTTCTGCCAGTGATAAGGCCCCCAGTAACTTGGGGAAGAGGCCATATGGCAGGGAGAAAGGACATGCTCCCCTGTCCCCAGCCCAAAATACCCAGGTTCCAAGAATAAATGCCCAACATACTCAGTTTCCACTTTTTGGCTTACATTCCAGGCCCTGGCTGTACACACCATGCTCATCTGCTCATGTGTGCATGCTGGATGGAGCCCAGCCCTGCTGGCTATTCCTGAGGCCAAGTGTAGCCCCTGAGCAGAGTTGGGGGACATGGAAGAGCAAGGGGAGGGAAAAGAACAGCCTTGTCTCCTCCCTAGACCGGTACTAATGGCCCCAGGAAAAATGGCTTTCACTTTCCAATTAGGGGTTCTCCAAGGCCCAACCCTGGGAACACAGAGGACATGAGAGGGCTTTGCCTGGTCCCCTAATGAGTTAAAAGCATGCAAGACCTCTGGGCTGGCTCTGCTCTTGGAGACCACTCAACACCACCTCCCCTCTGGCAGATGGTGAAGTCATGGCCCAGAGAGAGGTGACTTGCCTGAGGGCACAGAGCAAGAGTCTGGGGAGTACTGGGACCCCTATGCCACCAGCAAGCCACTCCCACTCCTCTCCCCAAACAGGCCTGGCAGTTCAGCTGGTAGCTGTGCTCTAGCAGTGGGGCAGTGACCGAAGTCTGGACCCCATTCCCATGTCCAGCACACTGGCTGAATGACCCTGGGCAAGGCATGGACTCTCGGCTTCCTGCCTATGACATGGGGTCAGAAGGAGCATGGGAAAGACTTGGTATTTTAGCCTCATCCTCCCCAGCAGACTCAGGCCTGGTCTCCAGCATCCCTTCCTCCACCTCACCTGTGAGAGAAAGGCTCTATCCTGGAGGCCAGGATCTCCCCATGTTCTGAATGACAATGACTTCCTGTCCTGGGGTCTTTTCTCCCAACTCAACCTCATCCAGCCCACCTTTTCTGGGGGACTTGGCTGCCCCAACCTCCTTCTTTGAGTTCTCTGGGCAGTCCCTGTTCAAGAGCATGACTGATGGTGGCTCTGGGGTTGACAAGAATAGAGCTGAGTAAGATGGGCTTAGTTGGTGAGGGAGGGCAGTCCACCTCACTCCACCTCGGGGGGCATGTGCCTTATGGAATAGTGTCTGCATGCCCTCCTGAGTCTCTGCCCCAGAGTCCCACCCAACCTTGGCACCCCTGCAGTCTACCACCTCCTCCCTCCCACATCCTGAGCCCTCCCTTCCCATCTACTTCTCCTTGGCCCACCACAGCATGGCTGCCACCTCAGCACACTGCCCAAAGCACTCTCCCCAGGGTCACCAATGCCACTGTTAGGGCCCAGCCCAAGGATTTTCTCCAGTCCTGATGTGTGTGACTTCTCAGCAGCACCCCACGCCATTGCACACTCCCTCCTCCTCTTCCCTGAGCAATGCAACACCCCTGTGCCTCCCTCTCCAGTTCCATCTCCTTACACCAGTCCTGAGCTGGGGATGTGCCTGGGCCCAGCCTCGCCTCATTCTCACCTCACCCTCTCCATGGCTTCTAATATCCTCCCACCTTGAAGCTCTCATGGCCAATTCTGGCTCTGATCAGGCTTTTCAGAAGAAGGAGACAGCTGCCTCCCAGGCATCACATGTGGCTGGCCCTTACGCATCACTGAAGACTCATCCTGTGGGGATGGAATTTACCTTCCTCCACAAACTGGCTGCCGCTCTGTGAAAGTCCCCCTCCCCTATCGAATCACCCACCCTAAATCTCCCAAATGACCCATGGACCCCAACCTCTGTGGCCACAGTCCTGTGATGGGCATTTCGCCTATTTTAAGAGTGCCACTTGGAACCTCTCTAATAAGCCCACTGCTCTCTAGGTCGAGCTTCTTAAGCCAGCATTCTCAGGCACCAACCTAAAGCCAGCCTCAGTTCCTTACTGCTTCCCACCTAGGTCTAGATGCACCAAAGCACAGAAGCCTGAGGACCCCGCACCTGCCCTCCCACCTCTGTACTTTGTCCATGCTGCCCTTTATGTCTCATTCTTTCAGGCACAGACACTCATCCTTCTAGGCCTAGTGAAATAAGCCCTCTTCTCAAAAGTCCACCCATATGACCACTGATGGCAGAATTATGCCCCATCCCCCAGCTTACAGGCTGTGAGGAGAGCGGGGAGTAGGTGACAAAACCTTCCATTCTTACCTAGGCACCAGGGGAACAATGGCAATCCCTCCATGCCCTTGGGAGCTGGGACCTCCTCTCAGAAACCCTCCAGCAAACACAGGCCTGCCTGAATGCCCACTGGGAAAATGGGGACCTGGGCCCCCAGGGTTTGCCCATCAGCCAGGGAGGCCTGCTTTGCTTGGCTTGGCTGGGAGCTTAAAGGTCCCAGCTCTGAGCAGGGTCTGGGCTTCCTTCCAGATAGAACAGCTCACCTCGCTCCACCTATCCCAGCCAGCTCCACCTCCTCTTCCCTATCCAGCTCTCAGCAGTGGAGTTAAAGTGCATTTCCCAGAACTGTGTGGGCCCAAACCAGACCCACTGGAAGCATGGAGCAGGAGCCTTGGACAAGGGATTCACTACTACAGAAAGGCACACCAGGGACATGGAGAGAAGCCACTCTCCCTCCCCTGTATCCCAGGACATAGAAGAAATAGCACCTCCAGGAGCTCAGATATGGTCCCCTCCCCTCCTCCTCACCCCACAAAAGGGTGTTTGAGGCCCAGAAAGGTTCAGAGCCTGGCCCAAGGTCAGTGGTCAGAAGAAACCCCAGATTCCCTTCCACAGTCACAGCCCCACACTGCTGCACTGCCCGAAACCCTGGCCACTGCAGGCCTTCAATAACTGTGTCTGCTGTCACCCCTCCATGAAACCCCCAAGCACCACGAGGATGCACAAGGACTTCTTCTCCCTTCTGGTGACCCAACAGCCCCAGGCAGGGTAACCCCAAGCTCTTGGTAAGTGAGCAGCCCTGCCCCACAGTGAAAAACTGCCTGACTCTAATGACTGAGCAGACAGGAGTAGGAGGGGCAGAGATCGGTTGGCTTTCAAGAAGCAGCAAGAGGAAGGGCAGATGGGAGGAGGAACTTCCCCTACCAGGTCCCCGAGAAAGGCTGTGCTGAGTGTCACGCCCTTGAAACAAAGGGAGAAGCAGGAAGGGCCCCTACCCATTGTGCAGCAGCAGTTTTGAGCTCTGAGATCCTAGAAGTAGGTAGGCAGAGACCTGGACCTAGATGAGCAGCCTGTGCTCCTTGGCATGTCTGAAATGGGAGGCACGGAGGAGGGGAGGGAAGAGAAGGCCAGGTGGCCACAGGCCCTATCCTCCCTCCCCAGCCCTGGGAGGCCACTACCTGCAGAGGGCATCTATCCCCTGATCAGATTTCAAAGCAATGTGGCTGGTTCCACAGAGGCCTCATTTTGCCCATTGGGGTCTGTCCTGCCCATCCTCCTTCCTCTGGAGAACCCTGAAGGTCTCCTCATCTCTGCGTAAAGACCTGCGGACCTCCTCAGTGAGAGAGTAGCCAACTTGTTCATGAGCCTCCACTGCTGCCCTGGTGCCACCCTCTCCTGGGCCCTGGGGTCTCAGGATGGCCATGGTAGCAAAGTAGCCAGCTCTCTGGCCCAGGACTGGTACCACCTGTGTCCTCCACTCCTGTCTCTGCTGCTACCCTTGCCCTAATACAGCTGGTGGGTCCTGGGCTGAAGCTCAAGCTGGCTTTGGGCTTCAGTGGGAGCACACCTGCCGGGGCAGCCCCAGGAAGGGTGCACTCCCCTTGCCTTGCATCTGGCTCTAGGTTGGCCAGAAGGATGGCTGTGGGCCAGGAGGCCCCAGTGGCTCCAAGATACCAGGAAGCACAGCTATCTGCACTTCGGCCCACCTCCCTACACCGCCAGAATGGGGCCACTGCTGGCAAGGCCACTGGGGGACAGGAGAACCCAGCATTTGGGGTACCCGGGCCCCTCAAGATTGAGGGCCTAGGAGACTGACTGACAGGGGCAGGTCCCAGTAGTGGGGTCCTCCGCACAGCTTCCACTCCAGAGGGTCGGGCAGAACTGCTTTGGCAACAGCTGATGCAGACCGGGGCCCAGGCCCTGAGGGGCTACCCCAGTCTGCCAGTCACAGACACTGAGCATCTCCTCTGCCTTATGGGCCTAGTGGCTGGCTGAGGCCTTTGGTTCCTGCTGCCTCCTGCAGGTGTCCTGACAGTCACCTCCTTCCTGAGAGTCACTGGTGCTGGTGAGAGGGAGGGGATGGAACCCCCCAACCCTGTCTCCCAGAGGACAACTGCACTGGTGCCCCAGGCCTCTGAGCTCCAGCTGAGAAGCTGGCGGCTCCACCTTCCCATCCTCACAGCCCCTTCCCTGCCAGGAGGGAACCAAGTCTCTCCCAGAGGGAATAGAGCTGGCAGCAAGAGGCTAAGGGCAGCTCAGCTGGGGAGAGGGAGAATGCCCAGCTCACCAGGGCGCCTCACCTGCACCTCTGCTGTGCTGCCAGGGCCCCATCAGGATGACTCTGGCATCCATCCTAACCAGGTTAAGTGGAAGGCAGGCATTCCCTCCATCCCTGCCCCTCCAGGCCCAGGGACCCAGGCTGAGCCTGTGCCTCTCCATAGCCCCCACCAAGGGTTCTAGGCCTCACACAATGACCAGATGGGAAGAGGGGCCAGGCCTAGGCAGAACCCCTCTCCTACCCCTTCCTCAGATTGAAAAAGAAATAGGTCATTTCACATGTCATAATTTTTTATAAATATGTGTAAGAAATTTATTGAAAACCTGTATGAATTAATAAGTTAATTAGATACAATCAGATACAAGATCAACACACAAAATTAAATTGTACTACTGCATAAAATCAGTTATACTAAAAATTAAATGAAGACAAAATTTCCATTGGTAAAAGCATCAAAAAGGAAGAAATATTCAGAAATAAATGTAACAAAATAAATGCAATGACTTTATGGTGAAAAATTATTCTAAAATGCTAAAAGTAATCAAAGAACTGAATATGTTGAGTGACATCAATATTCAAGAATAACAGTACTTAATATTAACATCAAAATACTAAAAGCTGGTTCTATAGATTCAATGCAAATTCCTTAGTGTTTTCAATAGAAATTTTAAAGCTCTTCCTAACATGCACGTGGATATGCAACCAAAATAAAATAAATGCAATTTAAAAAAAATAACAAAATATAATGACCTACATTGCCAATATCTTTTTGTTTTTGTTTTTCAGCGACAGGGTCTTGCTCTGTCACCTTGGCTGGAGTTCATTGGCACAATCACAGCTCACTGCATCCTGGAATTCCTGGCTCAAGTGATCTTCTCACCTCAGCCTCAGGAGTAGCTGGGACTACAAGTGCATGCCACCCATCCTGCTAACGTTGTTTTTTCTTGTAGAGATGGGGTCTTGGTGTGTTGCCCAGGCTAGTCTCAAACTCCTTGGATCAAGCAATTATCCTGCCTCAGCCTCGCAAAATGCTTGGATTACAAGTGTCAGCCACCATGCCCACACACCCAATATCGATTTTTATTGCAGTGTTATAGTCTGGTACTAACTTAAGTATAGATTCATGTAGCCCAATAGAATAGAATAGAAGGGCAACTAATAAACACATTAATTTAAAGTAAATTGATTGTGTCAAAGACGCCAAGAAATTGTAATAGGAAAGTAAATGTAGTTTCAAAAAATTTTGCTGGGAAAACTAAATATCCACTTTGCAAAAGGATAAGATGGACCCCTAACTCAAACTGCAGATGCCCAAAAACACTCAAAAAGGATAATATATCAAAATGTAAGAGGTAAAACACAAAATTCTTTGGAGAAATCTTAGAGTTAATATTTGTATTCTTGGATTACATAAATATGTCTAAGATATGACACCAAAGGCACAATTTTTTAAAAAAGATGAATTATACTTTATTGAATCGGAAAGTTTTGTTCTTAGAACATCAAAAAGAATATGAAAAATTATGCTGCTTAATGGGAGAAAATATTTTAAATTGTATACAAGATTTGGGTATATTAGAGTTTATAAAGAATATTTTATATGTATATAAAATCTCATGTATATATGGAATCTTAAAAACCAAACTCAGAGAAGCTAGTGTATATAGAATATATTAAAAAACTCTTATCAGTCAATAATAAAACAACTATTGACCAATTAAAAATGGACAAAAGATTTGAATAGACGTTTTCCATAGAAGATATACAATTTGCCAATTTGTTCAATTTCATTAGTTGCTAAGAGAATGCAAGTCAAACTACAATTAATATTAATTGACACTCACTAGAATGGCTATACCAAAGATACAATGAGAAATGTTAGAAAAGAAGTGGAGAATATGGAACTCACATATGCTGCAAATAGGAATGTAAAATATTGCGCCACCTTGAAAACAAAACAATACGAAATAAAATTGTGGCTATCCCTCAAAATGTTGCACATAAAATGACTATAGGACACAAACGTTCCAACCCAAAGTTAGTATGCAAAAGGAATGACATTCCTGTAGTCATACAAAGACTCTTAAATGAATGCTCATAACATGTGGTAATGTCCATGCAATAGAACGCTACGTGCCATCCAAGAGGAATGATGTAATGATGCGAGCTATAACAGAAATGAAACCCAAAAACATTAGGCTAAGTGAAAGAAACCAGTCCCAAAACACCACATAATTCATGATCCTGGCTATTAGAACTCTGATAATAGGCTCATCTATAGAGACATAAAATTGATTGTTGTCTAGATCTGACATGGCAAAGACGAATGTAAATAGGATGCATTTTCCTCTTAAAAGATACAAATATTCTAAACTTAAGTGGTAATTAAGCTCGCATGGCTCTATAAGTATTCTAAATAGCTTGGAGTTGTACTTAAAATATGTGATTATATTATATAAAATATACCTCAGTAAAGCGTTTTAAAATATACATCAGTAAAGCGTTTTAAAGTCAACATACACTAAGGTTGTTTTAGACTTTCAGAAACCCAAGGCACAGATTGTAAAAATGAAAT
Organism: Pongo abelii; assembly: GCF_028885655.2. Classification (NCBI taxonomy): domain Eukaryota; kingdom Metazoa; phylum Chordata; class Mammalia; order Primates; family Hominidae; genus Pongo; species Pongo abelii. Next base: position 45,119,324 of record NC_072003.2, read on the forward strand.
CTATGTCTTGTCCATTGCAAAGCATAATAAAGAAAAGGGAGGCGGCAAGCTAACACGCAAAGGTTTGTTCACTGATGCAGGGGTATTAATGGGCAGGAACCATGTGATTCGTTTAACCAGGTCAGAAAAGCAAAGGAAATGATCGTAATTTATTGAAGACTAGTCTGACTCAGGGTGACTCAGATTTTTAGGAATGTGAAAGCCGTACTCGTAGGGTTGGGCATATTTCTTATCAGACTCAGCTTAAAAGAGCCATCTCATAGAAAGGTTACCAACGACTCTCCTGTCCGCAGTTGCCTGGAGTTTTGCAGTTGTCTACGCCAGTCCTAAAACTGCATTGCAGTCATTCATTAGAAACCCAGTGTAACACTCAAATCCAACACGAAACCCCACATTTCATGACTACCGCATTCAATAATTTACCTTTTTTTTCTTCATTTTTTGACCAGCTCTCTCCATTCCCTCTGTTTGTAGCCCTGCCTGGCCCAGCTGGTTCTGGAGCAAAATTGTCCACCTCGGGAGCTTGGGCTGCTGGTCCACGTGCCGCACAGGGCGCCCCCGTTGGCCAGCGCAGGAGCTGTTGGGGATCTGGCTCTCGCAGTGCGCAGATGGCCCCTGACAGTCCCAGGAGCCCGTGGCCGCGTCGCAGGGGCTCGCATCTGCGCTGGAAACTGCGCCTGGTAGAGAAGGAGCAGAGGGACGCCCGCCCCACCCTCCGCTCTGCACCGTCAGCCAAGAAAACCCAATTCCAATTCCGAAATAAAAGGATGCAGAGGTGCTCGACTAGCTCCAGCCCTTCCTGCTGCCGGCCCTAAAAGGGTGGCCCCGCTATCCCCAAGGCTCGAGGAGCTTCCCTGCCCAGGAGCCCCGCAACTCCCCCAAACTGCGTTTGCCAAGCGCCAGGTGGGGCAGACGGGAGCGCCGCCCTCTTGGCCGCATCCAGCCTGGTGGTGGAGACCGCGAAGCCGGTTTCTCTTCCTTCCTCCAGTACCCAGGAAGGTCTGACGCCGGGAAAATACCCCGCCCCGGGTAGAGGCGACCTCAGGAGCTCCAAGGATCTATCTCCCAGAAGCCCTACAGAAGTGCCCTGCAAGACCTGACCTGCTGAGGCCCCTTCCTTCCACCCTTTACTCCCTGGGGGACCCATTATTCCCTTGCGAGCCTCACTAGGTTATTCCTGCGTACCCCGCATTGGCCTCCGGCCTTAGAGCACCCTCGAGTTTTCCCCACCCAGAACGTGGGGACTCCACAATTATTCCCCTCCAAAGACTCCTCCCAAACCTGTATCCTAGCAACAGCGACGCTGACATACCGCGGCGACCGCCCAGGCTGCCCCTTCCCCGCCCCAACCACCTCGGAGTCTCCACAATGACTTCCCCAGGTCGAGGGCTGTACTGAGACCCCCACACAGCGACCCCGACACACAGGGCGACCCTCCAGCACTCCCTCCGACATCCCGCCCACCCTACAGGGGAGACCAGGCCCCACCCTCCACTCAGGCGATGGCTTCCCCCCACCACCCCTAAAAGGATGCTTTCCCGGAGACCACGCACAGGGCGCCTGTGTCACACAGGGCCGACCCTATGAATCTCTCCCCAGACATCCTCGTGCCCTCTCCAGAGGGAGACTGCACAAGTGGAGAACTCCCCTGGAGAGGATCCTCAGATACCATCCTCAAAGCCACCACCCACAATCAGAAAGACCCAAGGGAGAATCGTGGCCACAAAACCCATGTCCACACATGCACTCCTCCAGTCCAGCATCTCCAGGGCCCCCACTCATGGCCACCTCACCCCATGGTGACCTCAAAACGCTCTCCCTACATTGCAGGGAAAAGAAAGGGAGAGTCCAGCCAAACTTCCCGCAGGAGAATCCATTTTCCTTTTATTCGTTATGCAATGGAGCTAAAGTGCAGGGCAAGAAGGGTTTTATAGAAAATTTTAAGTTCTTATGTATAGGTTTGCATGGAAGTTTAAACATTTAATGATAGGGATGATAGATAATAAACCCATCCTAAGTGCATTATAGCTAGGTTTCAGCAATTCTTATTTTGCCATTTATTTTCAACTGTCAACTCTAAATATCCTAGTAGTATTTTAAACCAAATAGAAAATACAATATCATTAATTTTGGAAGAATTTAAGTAAGTATATCTAACAAGTGAAGATAAAAAAGAAAATATCATTATCTCATCTAATACAATTTTTAACAGATCAATTTGTGTATTCACAAAGAGTAGACTCTACGACCACTGAAGGCTTTCCATGAAATGTTTTCACAGGTTTAGTCTAATATTTCATCTTCAGACACAAAATATCAATACATGAAAATATTCAATTACTTATAAAGGCCCACAGATTATGGTTGGAGGAGGAAATTGCAAACCGACAGTGGGATATTCCAAACCACTGCACTGGGAAAGTAAACTCAAGAAAGAAAATAGGGATTCCTATTGTTCCTGATAAAAGGAAAGGAAAGGTAACTCCCAGAAAGCCACTGCCTCACTTTGCTATATTCAAATGTCTAGAAAAAGGCACAGGTCTGGCCGTACCCAAAGAAAGATGAGGATTCAAGGTGTAACAAAAGACAGCAGGGATCATGGGGTATCTTAGATTTCTACCCCCAACATCCACCCTTGCACAAAAACTTGATCTAACATCTCACATTGGTGGGGATCTGGTGTTCTTGTTAGAAAAAAAAAAAAATAGTCTCAGAAAGTGTTTCCCTTGTAGACTCTGGGGCAGTTGATCCTCAGCACTTTCTATTTTGGAAGCCAGAAAATTCCTTCTTGATTGAGAAGGGGGGCAGTCCTGTGCACCATAGGATTCCCGTTGTTGACTGCACGTCAGTGGGTGCAACCAGTTATTGCAACCAATGTCTGGACAAACTTCCTCAGGATGCAGAGGCTGCTTCCGTGAGAACCGCTGCTCCTCTCCATATGTGAACAGACTGACAGATGCAGGCAGCACCAGTAATCTCTTGAACCACTGAGGTGCACTGGAAAATGTGAGTTGTGGTGTGTCCCTGTGTTAGAATTATTGAGAGGCTTTTGTTTTGTTGACAAGTGCTGAGACCACACAATGCACCAGGGCAAGATTAGCTGGGAAAATGATCTTCTGATAATGTTTTGAACCCAGATGTTCCTCCTTTGTTGTTTTCCCGGAACTGGGTAAATTCAGTTTTCACTTCTGTAGCTCCCCTAACAATCCCAAGGCCAGGTCTTCTACTGCTTCCCTAAGTGGCATTCCTACTGCTTCCCTCTAGGTGACCTGGGGGAAGATGAGCTGATTTCATCTCTTCCTTTATAATCCTGATGTAGGGGCCTCATTTCACATGCACAGATTTCCTCCAAAAACTAGAGAGCAGGACTGAGCCACCCTGGTGCTTGCAGTAATGACAGCCTTGCCCCGATGCCACTCTCTCTTCCCACCATTGTTGAATTTTGGGCCATCATGTATTCAGTGCCTCAGTGGACAGAGAACCAGACCCAGGTGCCCTCACAAATCTGGAGCTGATTCTAAAGTTTTTTGAGCTCCAGCTCAGCTCAGACCACTGGCACCTGCTTAAGACTGTGGGTGACTCTGGACACCACTGGCCCTTGTTTGACACTGTGGGTGACTGGACTCTGAACTGGGATGTGCAGTGTCCATGTGACACTCCTTCTCCCCAAGAGTCGTTCAAGAAGGTGGCGCCCTAGGAATGCCATCTGGACCCAGTGGAAGAGGAAGGGCAGGAAGCACCTGGCACCCACTGTTCATATCACCATCACCCAGTTCCACAATGTGGCTAACTGGAAGATGTTTCCTCTTGATGAAAATCCTAAACACTAACAACAACAACAAAAAAAAAAAAAAGAAAAGAAAAGAAAAAAAGAAAATCCTAATTTTTTTTTTCAGCAGGACAAGTGATATTTTCTTTTCTTTATTGTTGAGAAGTTCAGGATCTTATAAGGCTAATTTCTCTCTTTAAGATAAGATGGCATTAGTGCACCGAATACCAATGAAATTCATGCTGATAGCCCTTTTCGTAGCAGCGGCATCTTGATGCAAGTCTTTGTATTCACACGGCCATGACATAGCCTAGAAAATTCAATCAAAGAGAAAACAAGTACAATTTTAAAAAGGGCTCCAACATTTTTTAAAAGGCATCGCTGATGAGAAGCCACACATACAGATTCCTTTAGATGGTTCCTTTGCACCTGCTTTGGCTGAGGTTTACAGGGTCAGGTTCTGAGGATGCTACTCCCTGCCCATTCACTAAGGTGATCTCCTTTAAGGGCTATGAATAGATTGCCAGAGCCAAGAGGAATTTATTTTATTAAGTTATTTTAAAATTGGGCTCGTTGCTTGATGATACTGTCACATAAAAAATAAAATAGGACTCCTAAAGATTTCAAGAGTATTGTGACAAGCACATAAGAAAAATATCATTTGTTACCTGTGCACATCTTACCTGTGTATATGTTCCTTCAACATAATAAACATACACTTGTGCCAAAAAATCAGTTTACTCAGCGATTCAAATTCTCCCCAATCCTTGTTAGTTACTATATACTCAAAGCAAATTTTAATGAGGCAGGTGTGTGCTGGACTGTCTTGGAACACCCAAGAAGTCTCATGACTGAAACACCAAAAGGTGCTACTTTACATGCACATTGTGGTAGAAAAATGTATTATTCTAAAGTACCACCAAGATACCAGAGAAAGTGGCAATTTTAAACATCTGTATTTCAGTGGTAATTTTCCTGTATACTCACCAAGAGTCATACGCCATAAATCATACGTTACCCCAGGAAAGTTACCATTTTCATTAAAAACCCATGTCCTTCCTACCCAGTACTTGAAACACTGGCACCTTATACAGTCTAAGTACAAGTCTTTCAGCTACTACTGCTTTGTCTAATAAACTCATGGGACTGCACCATGATATATACAGTAGATGATAACACGAATTTGCAAACTGCATAAGTAAAAGACAGTTAAGAGCAGTAAGTGTACTGTGTATGTAGATATAATTAGGAATACTATTGCATTTATTCACGTATCATTATGTGAATGTAGATATAATGTAGATATAATGTGTATTGTTATGTGAATGGGTAGAGGTTAAAAATAAAACCCATTAAGAACAGACTAAATTTAATTAACAACATTCTGAATTATGGTCACAGCAGAAAGGATATCAATACATTTTTAAGAATATGGATCCTTGACTGGGCACGGTAGCTCACGCCTGTAATCCCAGCACGTTGGGAGACTGAGGCGGGTGGATCACCTGAGGTCAGGAGTTAGAGACCAGCCTGACCAACATGGAGAAACCCTGTCTCTACTGAAAATACAAAATTAGCCAGTGGTGGCACATGCCTGTAATCCCAGCTACTCAGGAGGCTGAGGCAGGAGAATCGCTTGAACCCGGGAGGCAGAGGTTGCAGTGAGCTGAGATTGCACCATTGCACTCCAGCTTGGGCAACAAGAGTGAATCTCTGTCTCATAAATAAATAAATAAATAAATAAATAAATAAATAAATAAATGACTATGGATCCTTGTATAAACCATACAAGAAAAGAAATATGTTGCCAAAGAAATAGAAGTTTTTTGGTCTGTTAATTTTAAGGCTTTCATTTTCCTAATCACTACTTAACATGATTTTGTCACAGATGCTGGCTTCTGTGGCCAATGGAAAACTCCACTAAGTGACTTCACATACTTACCTTCAGTTTCTGTGCTTTATCTTTGTGAAGAAGATGAAACAGAAAATACACACCATGGTCATTTGCCAAGATCAAATGATGCAGGTCAAAGTAATATTTTGCATAAACACTGGCAGACACATGAATATTAAACTCAAGTAGCTCCAAGAAACACTTCTCCATCTTGCTCCTGGGGTAGAAGAAACACAATTAAACCAATAATAGGACAGTTCTAGGCAAGTGGGTTAACTTAAAAAATATCATTCTGAGCTGCTAGGATGCTCTAAATTCTGTTTTGAAACAAATAAAGGCTGCCTGGTCGGGTTCCTACACTGATGTCCAAGAAAGACACAGTTGCTTTGGGTCTCTTCTGCATCCCAGCACCCCAAGTTTGGGATGAGGGAAAGGTGGTAGCCTCTTCTGCACTCCTGCTGCGGACTCAGGGCTCATTCTTGAGAGTTCCCTTAGGGCAGCTGCACAACTCAGACTCCATGCTCACTCACGAGCCCCGCAATAGCAATCACATGACAAGAATGTTGGGTGCCATTTATTAGCTCAGAAGAATCTCCAGACATTTTTACCAGGACAATAACAGGAAGGGGCTTACTGAAGTAGAGAAGCACCAACAGGAGGACTGGGCACATCACCAAGGCAACAAATGGACCCATGGAGAGCCATCCTATTATCTCAGAGGAGGAAAAACTCTAAGGCTACAAGAAGGATTCATCCCAAATAAATACATAAGCAAGCTACATTCCATGGCAAAAAGAATCCGCTTCCCTATGCTCCAGCCCACAAGGCTATGTCAAGGGGGCATAAAGCAAGTTTCTGCTCACCTTAGTATTATGAAGAGTTGAAACTGCCACTATGACAGGGCAAGGATATTCTTTAAAGTTTGAAAGGCAGAAAAATCAAGGAGAGACATTTTGGCTAGACTAAACCCATTTTATGATGTGATTTCTAGTAGGGCCCTGGCCTTATACATGCAGTGTTGCTCCTGAGTTGGGAATGCAACCCTGAAGTGCTCAGTATCTGTCACCCCTGGCCAGAACAGGATGTGGGGGAGTTGAATGCAGTGGGAAAGGAAAGGGCTGGGACCCATCCTCTGCCACAAGGTCATCCAGCCATCCTCACCAAGGCTAAATTAATAGGTACACAGGGTAAATCTGGGTGCTTTCAGAGTAACCTCTGTAATGAGTTAATTGCTTAAAAATGATCAGTATCTGAACAATGTATTTGGTTTCTTGGTTTGAAAGCTTTAATATTTTACCCACTGGCTAAGTCAACAAATGCTTGATGTTCTCCTGTTAAGGGGACAGTCAGACTATGAGCCAAGATATGGTGATCTCATTTGCTGAACTTAAAACCCAGCTGAACCTACTTCTAAAATTAATTTCCTGTTCACATGTCCATAAGTCTATAGAAATGTAAATGAAATAATATTTGAATAGACAGCTGATCAGGACCCGACTTACTACAGGAATTAACAGCACTTCATGATCCCTTTTTATTTTCTCCACTAGTACATTGTAACTGTGTAGAAATACAGTACTTCACAGAATTAACATGTCTATTAATAGAAGTTTAATCACTGAAGAAAAGCATTCTGTATATAGAATATGCGTCTTCTGGGCTTTGTGTTTTATTTTTATTATTATTATACTTTAAGTTCTAGGGTACATGTGCACAATATGCAAGCTAGTTACATATGTATACATGTGCCATGCTGGTGCGCTGCACCCACCAACTCCTCATCCAGCATTAGGTATATCTCCCAATGCTATCCCTCCCCCCTCCCCCCACCCCACAACAGTCCCCAGAGTGTGATGTTCCCCTTCCTGTGTCCATGTGTTCTCGTTGTTCAATTCCCACCTATGAGTGAGAATATGCGGTGTTTGGTTTTTTGTTCTTGCGATAGTTTACTGAGAATGATGATTTCCAATTTCATCCATGTCCCTACAAAGACATGAACTCATCATTTTTTATGGCTGCATAGTATTCCATGGTGTATATGTGCCACATTTTCTTAATCCAGTCTATCATTGTTGGACATTTGGTTTGGTTCCAAGTCTTTGCTATTGTGAATAGTGCCACAATAAACATACATGTGCATGTGTCTTTATAGCAGCATGATTTATAGTCCTTTGGGTATATACCCAGTAATGGGATGGGTGGGTCAAACGGTATTTCTAGTTCTAGATCCCTGAGGAATCCCCACACTGACTTCCACAATGGTTGAACTAGTTTACAGTCCCACCAACAGTGTAAAAGTTTTCCTATTTCTCCACATCCTCTCCAGCACCTGTTGTTTCCTGACTTTTTAATGATTGCCATTCTAACTGGTGTGAGATGGTATCTCACTGTGGTTTTGATTTGCATTTCTCTGATGGCCAGTGATGGTGAGCATTTTTTCATGTGTTTTTTGGCTGCATAAATGTCTTCTTTTGAGAAGTGTCTGTTCATGTCCTTCGCCCACTTTTTGATGGGGTTGTTTGTTTGTTTCTTGTAAATTTGTTGGAGTTCATTGTAGATTCTGGATATTAGCCCTTTGTCAGATGAGTCGGTTGCGAAAATTTTCTCCCATTTTGTAGGTTGCCTGTTCACTCTGATGGTAGTTTCTTTTGCTGTGCAGAAGCTCTTGAGTTTAATTAGATGCCATTTGTCAATTTTGCCTTTTCTTGCCATTACTTTTGGTGTGCTAGACATGAAGTCCTTGCCCATGCCTATGTCCTGAATGGTAATGCCTAGGTTTTCTTCTAGAGTTTTTATGGTTTTAGGTCTAACGTTTAAGTCTTTAATCCATCTTGAATTGATTTTTGTATAAGGTGTAACGAAGGGATCCAGTTTCAGCTTTCTACATATGGCTAGCCAGTTTTCCCAGCACCATTTATTAAGTAGGGAATCCTTTCCCCATTGCTTGTTTTTCTCAGGGAATCCTTTCCCCATTGCTTGTTTTTCTCAGGTTTGTCAAAGATCAGATAGTTGTAGATATGCAGCGTTATTTCTGAGGGCTCTGTTCTGTTCCATTGATCTATATCTCTGTTTTGGTACCAGTAGCATGCTGTTTTGGTTACTGTAGCCTTGTAGTATAGTCTGAGGTCAGGTAGCGTGATGCCTCCAGCTTTGTTCTTTTGGCTTAGGATGACTTGGCAATGCGGGCTCTTTTTTGGTTCCATATGAACTTTAAAGTATTTTTTTCCAATTCTGTGAAGAAAGTCATTGGTAGCTTGATGGGGATGGCATTGAATCTGTAAATTACCTTCGGCAGTATGGCCATTTTCACGATATTGATTCTTCCTACCCATGAGCATGGAATGTTCTTCCATTGGTTTGTATCCTTTTTTATTTCCTTGAGCAGTGGTTTGTAGTTCTCCTTGAAGAGGTCCTTCACATCCCTCGTAAGTTGGATTCCTAGGTATTCTCTTTGAAGCAATTGTTAAAAGGAGTTCACTCATGATTTGGCTCTCTGTTTGTCTGTTGTTGGTGTATAAGAATGCTTGTGATTTTTGTACATTGATTTTGTATCCTGAGACTTTGCTGAAGTTGCTTATCAGCTTAAGGAGGTTTTGGGCTGAGACAATGGGGTTTTCTAGATATACAATCATGTCGTCTGCAAACAGGGACAATTTGACTTCCTCTTTTCCTAATTGAATACCTTTTATTTCCTTCTCCTGCCTAATTGCCCTGGCCTGAACTTCCAACACTATGTTGAATAGGAGTGGTGAGAGAGGGCATCCCTGTCTTGTGACAGTTTTCAAAGGGAATGCTTCCAGTTTTTGCTCATTCAGTATGATATTGGCTGTGGGTTTGTCATAGATAGCTCTTATTATTTTGAGATACGTCCCATCAATACCTAATTTATTGAGAGTTTTTAGCATGAAGGGTTGTTGAATTTTGTCAAAGGCCTTTTCTGCATCTATTGAGATAATCATGTGGTTTTTGTCTTTGGTTCTGTTTATATGCTGGATTACATTTATTGATTTGCATATATTGAACCAGACTTGCATCCCAGGGATGAAGCCCACTTGATCATGGTGGATAAGCTTTTTGATGTGCTGCTGGATTTGGTTTGGCAGTATTTTATTGAGGATTTTTGCATCAATGTTCATCAAGGATATTGGTCTAAAATTCTCTTTTTTTGTTGTGTCTCTGCCAGGCTTTGGTATCAGGATGATGTTGGCCTCATAAAATGAGTTAGGGAGGATTCCCTCTTTTTCTATTGATTGGAATCGTTTCAGAAGAAATGGTACCAGTTCCTCCTTGTACCTCTGGTAGAATTCGGCTGTGAATCCATCTGGTCCTGGACTCTTTTTGGTTGGTAAGCTATGGATTAGTGCCACAATTTCAGATCCTGTTATTGGTCTATTCAGAGATTCAACTTCTTCTTGGTTTAGTCTTGGGAGAGTGTATGTGTCAAGGAATTTATCCATTTCTTCTAGATTTTCTAGTTTATTTCTGTAGAGGTGTTTGTAGTATTCTCTGACAGTAGTTTGTATTTCTGTGGGATCAGTGGTGATATCCCCTTTATCATTTTTTATTGTGTCTATTTGATTCTTCTCTCTTTTTTTCTTTATTAGTCTTGCTAGTGGTCTATAAATTTTGTCGATCCTTTCAAAAAACCAGCTCCTGGATTCATTAACTTTTTGAAGGGTTTTTTGTGTCTCTATTTCCTTCAGTTCTGCTCTGATGTTAGTTATTTCTTGCCTTCTGCTAGCTTTTGAATGTGTTTGCTCTTGGTTTTCTAGTTCTTTTAATTGTGATGTTAGAGTGTCAATTTTGGATCTTTCCTGCTTTCTCTTGTGGGCATTTAGTGCTATAAATTTCCCTCTACACACTGCTTTGAATGTGTCCCAGAGATTCTGGTATGTTGTGTCTTGGTTCTCATTGGTTTCAAAGAACATCTTTATTTCTGCCTTCATTTCGTTATGTACCCAGTAGTCATTCAGGAGCAGGTTGTTCAGTTTCCATGTAGTTGAGTGGTTTTGAGTGAGATTCTTAATCCTGAGTTGTAGCTTGATTGCACTGTGATCTGAGAGATAGTTTGTTATAATTTCTGTTCTTTTACATTTGCTGAGGAGAGCTTTACTTCCAAGTATGTGGTCAATTTTGGAATAGGTGTGGTGTGGTGCTGAAAAAAATGTATATTCTGTTGATTTGGGGTGGAGAGTTCTGTAGATGTCTATTAGGTCTGCTTGGTGCAGAGCTGAGTTCAATTCCTGGGTATCCTTGTTAACTTTCCGTCTCGTTGATCTGTCTAATGTTGACAGTGGGGTGTTAAAGTCTCCCATTATTAATGTGTGGGAGTCTAAGTCTCTTTGTAGGTCACTTAGGACTTGCTTTATGAATCTGGGTGCTCCTGTATTGGGTGCATATATATTTAGGATGGTTAGCTCTTCTTGTTGAATTGATCCCTTTACCATTATGTAATGGTCTTCTTTGTCTCTTCTGATCTTTGTTGGTTTAAAGTCTGTTTTATCAGAGACTAGGATTGCAACCCCTGCCTTTTTATGTTTTCCATTTGCTTGGTAGATCTTCCTCCATCCCTTTATTTTGAGCCTATGTGTGTCTCTGCACGTGAGATGGGTTTCCTGAATACAGCACACTGATGGGTCTTGACTCTTTATCCAATTTGCCAGTCTGTGTCTTTTAATTGGAGCATTTAGTCCATTTACATTTAAAGTTAATATTGTTATGTGTGAATTTGATCTTCTCATTATGATGTTAGCTGGTTATTTTGCTCATTAGTTGATGCAGTTTCTTCCTAGTCTCGATGGTCTTTACATTTTGGCATGATTTTGCAGCGGCTGGTACCAGTTGTTCCTTTCCATGTTTAGTGCTTCCTTCAGGAGCTCTTTTAGGGTAGGCCTGGTGGTGACAAAATCTCTCAGCATTTGCTTCTCTGTAAAGTATCCTATTTCTCCTTCACTTATGAAGCTTAGTTTGGCTGGATATGAACTTCTGGGTTGAAAATCCTTTTCTTTAAGAATGTTGAATGTTGAATTGGCCCCCACTCTCTTCTGGCTTGTAGAGTTTCTGCCAAGAGATCCGCTGTTAGTCTTATTATCCAGGAGAACTTCCCCAAGCTAGCAAGGCAGGCCAACATTCAGATTCAGGAAATACAGAGAATGCCACAAAGATACTCCTCGAGAAGAGCAACTCCAAGACACATAATTGTCAGATTCACCAAAGTTGAAATGAAGGAAAAAATGTTAAGGGCAGCCAGAGAGAAAGGTCGGGTTACCCACAAAGGGAAGCCCATCAGACTAAAAACAGTATTTTAAAATAAGTAATTTTGATATAATTCCGTTTCTTCCTTGGAATTATATTTGAATTCCATTTCCCCAACAGACTTGTATTCTGTTAAAGACCTCTTTAATGAGAACTACAAACCACTGCTCAAGGAAATAAGAGAGGACACCACTGACTTTCTTCAAAGAACTAGAAGAAACTACTTTAAATTTCATATGGAACAGAAAAGAGCCAAGACAATCCTAAGCAAAAAGAACAAAGCTGGGGGCATCACGCTATCTGACTTCAAACTATACTACAAGGCTACAGTAATCAAAACAGCATTGTACTGGTGCCAAAACAGATATATAGACCAATGGAACAGGACAGACACCTCCAAAATAACACCACATATCTACAGCCATCTGATTTTAGACAAACTTGACAAAAACAAACAATGGGGAATGAATTCCCTATTAAACAAATGGTGCTGGGAAAACTGGCTAGCCATATGCAGAAAACAGAAACTGGACCCCTTTCTTACACCTTATACAAAAATTAACTCAAAATGAATTAAAGATTTAAATGTAAAACCTAAAACCATAAAAACCCTAGAAGAAAACCTAGGCAATACCATTCAGGACATAGGCATGGGCAAAGACTTCATGACTAAAACTGCAAAAGCAATTGCAACAAAAGCCAAACTTGACAAATGGGATCTAATTAAACTGAAGAGCTTCTGCTCAGCAAAAGAAACTGTCATCAGAGTGAACAGACAACCTACAGAATGGGAGAACATTTTTGCAATGTCTCCATCTGACAAAGGTCTAATATCCAGAATCTAAAAGGAACTTAAACAAATTTACAAAAAAAAATCAAAAATTGGGCAAAGGATATGAACAGACACTTCTCAAAAGAGGACATTTATGCAGCCAGGAAACATGAAAAAAAGCTTATCATCACTGACCATTAGAGAACTGCAAATCAAAACCACAATGAAATACCATTTCATGCCAGTTAGAATGGCAATCATTAAAAAGCCTGGAAACAACAGATGCTAGCAAGGATGCAGATAAATAGGAATGCTTTTACACTGTTGATGGGAGTGTAAATTAGTTCAACCATTGTAGAAGACAGTGTGGTGATTCCTCAAGAATCTAGAACCAGAAATACCATTTGACCCAGCAATACCATTACTGGGTATATACCCGAAGGATTATAAATCATTCTACTATAAAGAGACATACACATGTATGTTTATTGCAGCACTATTTACAATAGCAAAGACTTGGAACCAACCCAAATCCAAATGTCCATCAATGATAGAATGGATAAAGAAAATGTGGCACACAGACACCATGGAATACTATGCAGCTATAAAAAAGAATGAGTTCGTTTCCTTTACAGGGACTTGGATGAAGCTGTAAACCATCATCCTCAGCAAATTAACACAGGAACAGAAAACCAAACGTTTCCTGTTCTCACTCACAAGTGGGAGTCGAACAATGAGGACACATGGACACAGGGAGGGGACCATCACAAACTAGGGCCTGTTGGTGGGGGGGGTAGGGGGCAAGGGAAGGGAGAGCATTAGGGCAAATACCAAATGCATGCAGGGCTTAAAACCTAGATGATAGGTTGATAGGTGCAGCAAACCACCACGGCACATGTATATAACAAATCTGCACATTCAGCACATGTACCCCAGAACTTAAAGTGAAATTAAAAAAATAATAATGTTTAAGTCTTTATTTTAAACTCACTTTTGGGAGGATATAAGACAAATGTTCACTTTTTCTGTGTGCATATCTAGTTTTTTTCTACACCATTTTTTGATGTGTCTATCTTTTCCTAATTCTGTGGGATCAGTTGACTATATATGTGTGTTTATTTCTGGGTCCTCTATTCTGTTCCATTGATTTTTATGTAGGCAATATACTATTTTGATGACCATACTTTTGAAATATAGTTTGAAATCAGGAGGTTTCTGGCTTTCAGACTTTTTGTTCTAAGTATTTATCTATTAGGTGTCTTTGGTGGCTCCTTACTAATTTTACAAATGTTTGTTCTACATTTTTTAATGGCATTAAAATTTTGATAGAAATTTATTTAGCTCTGTAAATTACTTTTTGTAGTATATTTTAACAATATTGATTTTTAGAATCCATTAAAACAGAGTATATTTCACATTTTGTATTCTTCAATTTCTTTCCTCAACATTTCATAGCTTTCAGTAGGCATATCTTTCATATTCTTGGTTAAACTCATTCTATTTAATGAATTATTTCATTCCATTTGATAATATTGTAAATGGAATTGTTTTCTTTATTCCTTTTTCGGACTTTTTTGTTACTGTAAAAAAACTGCAACTGATTTTCATGTTAATATCACATCCTGCAACTTTACTGAATTACTTTCTTAGCTTCAACAGGGTAGTGTTTTTGTTGTTGCTGTCAGTAAAATGGCAGGTATTCTTAACCCTAGTTACACTTCAAATTGATAGTTGCTATTATCATTTCATAGTTCTTTAAAATATGACCAGATGAGTTTCTGCTGTTATAAATTCAGTGAAATTCAAATGTTCCCATATAAAATAATTTTGTCAGTTTTGCCTGGGCCCGTGAATGAGGGTCACCTCATGGGAGCCAGAAAATTCAGGATGGGGAAGGAGAAGTTGTGCGGGGGAACCAGAGAGGGTCTCCGGGGACAGTAGGGAGGAGAGGGGGTCGTGTTGGAGACCCAGTGGGAAGAGAGAACGGGCCAGAAAAGGGGTGAAGCGTGGGAGCGGGCAACAGGACTGCTTCCTGACCCGGGCAGATGGCAGGGAAGTTTGCTAAAACTGCAGGCCCCAGGGAACAGTGCAGGCAGGGTGGGAGGGAGTGGAGAGGACCAGGTGGACCCCAAGTTCAACGTGGAGAGAGACATTTCCTGGTTCCTTCACCTCGGCCCAGCGTTCTGCGGACATGGCCCCCCAGGGAGGCGGTTCCCGCGGTGCTCGGAGAGCTGAGGGGAGCACAGTCGTTTCGCAGGGCCAGGGTGACAGCAGAAACAAGAGATAACTGTGGATCCCGCTGGCCCCGTGGGTGGACGGGGCCGGGTCGGGGGCGGGGCCGAGCACTTGTGGCCCAGAGCTGGGACCTGCAGGTGGCCCTGGAGGAATCCACTCACACTTGCAGTGGGCCTTCCAGGAGACCAGTGTGGATTGCGCCGTAGAGACGCCCTTCCCAGCTGGAACATTTGTAAGGCTGGAATTTAAACTCTTGAAAACAACGTGCTGGGAGAAGAACTGGAAGAAACCCGAGTGCAAAGTCCAACCCAAGGGGAGTAAGCAGAAATGCCTGGCCTGCATCAAACTGGGCTCCGAGGATAAGGTTCCAGGCTGGATGGTCACTGCCCTATAGAGACGCAGGCTCTGCGGGACCCTGAGGAGCACCAGCGACCCCGTGAAGCAAGGCCGAGCGGACGGTGAGGACCCCACAGCTACTGCTTCCCTGCACAGTTCACCTTCTCCAAGGCCCGGCCCCCAGCTGAGCCCAGCGCTGAATTGCAGGGTGCCTCCTGGACCACTGCCGGAGGTGACCAGTGGAAGACCCCACCTCCCAGGGAGAAAACCCCACTATACCCCCAGCTAATAAAGCTGCTCCCCCAACCAAAAATAAATAAATAAAAATTGATTAAGAAAATTTCATCTGGTCTTTGAAAATAATGTGCATGCTCCGTTTACTGGTCAACATAATGCCCATTTATCTATATGCCTAATTAGTCAAACTTTTTAATGAAGTTATTTAACGTTATGATCTTTTATTATGAAACAAAATGTTAAATTTGATAATGGTTTTAATAGCACGTAATATGCTTGAAAATATGTCAATTTGTGATTGCCAATGAATCTTTGTGTTATTTTACGATGTGGGATATTCTGTCTACAAATGTCTAATGGCTTAGAATCTTGCCTTGCATATTGTCTGTGCTAAGTACTAACTATTCTAATTCATCAAATTATCTTTTTATACCATTCTTAAAATACAATGTTATTTTATATTTATTTTTATTAAAGTTATTTTTCTGCCTATTCTAAATATTTATGAAAATTATGAGGTCTATTCAGTCTACACTCTTGATAAAGGTCAGTTTTTGTCCTCTTTATTAATATGCTAGAGGATGCAAATGCACTTTCATTACAGGGACATGTCACATAGTGATTAAGTATGAACTTTTGGTGTAACCATCATCTGAATGGTGCTTATTGTCCCAATTAGATATTTTCTCATTTCTAACCCCTCTACCAACCTCCCATCTTTCTGAGCCTCCAATGTCTATTTTTCCAGTCTGTATCCAAGTGTGTGCGTTTTTGAGCTCCCACTTACAAAGTGAGAAAGTGTAATATTTTATTTTCTATTTCTGAGTTATTTTACTTACAATAATGCACTCCAGTTCCATTCATGTTGCTGCAAAAGACATTATTTTATTCTTCTTTATTGCTGAGCAATATTTCATGGTATAAATGTGCTGCAAATTTTCTTTTTTCAATCATTAATTGCTAAATTTAAATTGACTCTATATCTGCCATTGTGAATAGTGCTGCAATAAACATATAAGTGTGGGTATCTTCTTTATGTAATGAATTATTTTCATTTCAGTAGATACCCAGTAGTGGGAGTGCTGGATCAAATGGAAGTTCTATTTTTAGTTTTTCGAGAAATCTCTATACTGTTTTTCGTAGAGATTGTAGAAATTTACGTTTCCACAATGTATGAGTATTCTCTTTTCCCTGTATCCTTGCCAATATCTGTCATTTTTCTGCTTTTTAATAATTAGCCATTAGGAATGGTGTAAAATGGTATTTCACTGTGGATTTTAATTGGCATTTCTCTGACCATTGGCAATGTTGAGCATTTTTTACATGCTTGTTGGCCATCATTGTCTTCTTTTTGAAAAATATCTGTTCCTGTTATGTGCCTGCTTTTTAATGAGGTTACTTATTTTATTCCTGTTGATGTTTGATTTCCTTGTATATTCTGGACATATGTTCTTTGTCACATGCATAGTTCACAAACATTTTTCTTATTCCATAGGTTGTCTGCTCACCTGTCAATTAAAAGCTTTTTTTCAGGAGCTTTTCAGTTTAATTAAGTTCCATTTGCCTATTTTTGTTATTGTCGTATCTACTTTTGAAATGATCTTAGTTAAGAAATCCTTGCCTAGACAAATAACCAAAAGAGTTTATCATAGGGTTTCTTCTAGAACTTTCATCATTTCACATCTTACATTTTAGTATTTTAATCTATATTGAGTTAATTTTTGTGTATGGTGAGAGTTAGGGGTACCATTTCATACTTCTGCATATGGCAATATAATTTTTCCAGCATAATATGTTGAATACAATGTCATTTCCCCAGTGTATATTTGTTTTCACTTTGTAAAAGATCAGTTGTCTGTCGGTATGTGGCTTTATTTCTAGGTTCTCTATTCTGTTCCATTGATCTATGCATCTATTTATATCAGTACCATACTGTTTTGGTTATTAAAGCTTTGTAGTACAATTTTTAAATCAGGTAATGTAATAGTAATATCTCCAACTTTGTTCTTTTTGTTTAAATTTGCTTTGGCTGTTCAGGCTTTTCTATGGTTCCATATGAATTTTTTAAAAATTTCTAATTCTATGAAAAATAACATTGGCATTTTGGTAGGAATTGCATTTAACATGTAGATTGTTTGGGGTAGTATGGTGATTTTAATGATAATAATTCTTTCAATCCATAAGCATGGGATGTTTTTCTCATTTGTTTGTGTTATGTACAATTTATTTCCTCAATGGTCTGTAGTTTTCCTCGTAGAGATGTTTCACCAGTTTGATTAATTATATTTCTAGGTATAATACCTTTTTTGTAGCTATTGTAAAAGGAATTGACATTTTAATTCAGCACTCAGGTTGATTGTTATTAGTATATAAAAATGCTAATTTTTGAACATTGAGTTTTGTATCCTGAAACATTATTAAATTCATTTATCAAATCTAAAAGTTTTTTTGGTGGTCTTTAGATTTTTTTAGGTATAATATTATGTAATCATCAAAGACGAACAATTTGACTTCCAAATTTAAACCATATGGATGCTCCCACCAAGATCAACAGACAGAATTTGTGGGAGGGCACAGATGATGGTATTTCTCTAACATGGTCATGTGATTATGGTTGGAAGCCTAGGCTGAGAAACACTTAGCTAAGCATTGCCCCTCAAGTTTCAAGGTACATATAAATCATTTATGATTTCAGGCCTCTCTCTTAGTAATGTGATTCTGCAAGTTGGGAAGGGGGTCCATGAATTGGCTTATTTAAAAAGTTTTCTCTTAATGCTGATCTTTCTCCCAGTACATCCACTGTAGTATCATTCAGCTAGAGAAAGGAGGCACAGCACACAGAGTTTCTGACACCCAACACTCTTACCACAACATAAATATTTTTGGCCCAAAGTGGAAACCACCAATACCATTCAGAAACATGTTAATGTCAGCTGGCTCTTTAAAGTTTACAGAGGCTAGAGAAGGCTTCAATGTTAAAGTAAGTCTGCATTTGAAAAACATGTACACATGAGTTAATACAATGTTTATTGAGCATGTACTATGTGTTCAGAAGTCTGTTACACAGCACTGTGCTGGAAACATCACATGATGTGATTTAGTCCCTGTCGCTCACTGGGAGTTGGGTGTTAGGTGTCTGTAACTCTCAGGACTTAAGTGAAGAGCCCAACATTTCTATTTTTTCTTACATTTTAAAACTTATTTACCTATAAAGAAAATGTGAAGAATAAAATCTGTGTAGACAGATGACAGGAATACAGAAATAAAGAGTGAACTGTTCAGAGGTTTTTTTTTTTTTGGTATTTATATCGACTTTCTTGTGCCTTGTAGAGCAACTACTGGATCTGCAGAAATAAAAAACAGGTTGCTAGGTGAGATGTCTCTAGATGCACTGGCTTCAGTGAAAAAGCAATTGTGGCCCACAAATAGATAATTATTTGCTCCCATTTATCTGTTTTTTATTTTCAGGTAATTGTGGGCACCAGCTCAGGAGAGACAGCAGGAGCCACCTCTCAAATTTATGGTCTCTTTTAATTAGTTCTGTGAAAGGAGATTCTAGGGTGAGGCCAGACCAGGGTGAGGCCTTAGAAGAGGGTGGATCTGGGCAGGGCTGAGACAGAAAGTGGCTGATGTCTATGCTGGTGGAGTATTTCCAGTTCTGTCTTTCCTAAGCCTGCCCAGTAGAAACTTGACTCTTAGAGTCTGTGTACTTTTAATCTATTTTAGCCATTTCCCTGTCAATTTTTATGACACACAATAACAAGGAATTTAATAAAAACTCTTAGAGTTTTTTAAGAAAATTATATGAGAAGCTAAAAAAATTTATTTTTACGGAGATAAAAGAAATAGGAATAATCACAACAATAGCAATAATTCTTCTGTCATGAATAGCTCTTCAGGTGGTGACATCAGAACTCACAACAACAGCATAAGGGAAGTGGAATAAATGCAGTCAAAGTCCCCTATACACCACCCTTCTCTCTTCTGACCACAGAATGTTGAATTAAATCATTTAACCATTTGCTTGGGAATGAAAGTATCTGAACAGTAGAAACCATGAATGTTTCATCTGTTTTTCTAATAGTCATATGATGGAGTTTAAAAGTCCCCACCAAATCACATATTAAATTGCAATCCCTAATGTTACAGGTGGGGCCTGGTGGGAAGTGGTTGAATCATGGGGATGGATTCCTCATGGTTCTGTGCTGTTCTTGTCATGGCGAGTACTCACAAGATCTGGTGGTTTACATGTGAGGCATATCCCTCCCCCATTTTTCTTGTTCCCGCTTGTACCATGGGAGACGCCTGCTTCTCTTTAATATTTCACTATCATTGTAAGCTTCTTTAGATGTTAATGTTGCTACAAATTTAACTTAACTTCCTTATAAATTACCTGACAAAATGTTATGTGTTTCATAAATATGATAAATAAATATATTATGACATTACAATATATTACATCATTTGTATTATGACATCACAATTTATCATGATATAATTCACATGTATGATGACATCACCATGTAGTATGACATCATAATTGACATGTATTTTGACAGCATAATATATTATGACATCATAACTCATATGATGTTTATTATATCACAATATGTTATGATATCATAATGTACATTATGATATCACAATATATTATGATATCATAATTCATATGATTACTATGACATCACAATATATTATAATTCATGTAATTATATCATAATAACATATAAAATTTTGTTAGGTAATTTTATAAGAAAATTGATTTAAATTTTGTAACAACATTGATCTATAAACTTAATAAAACCTAAGAATATTGCCTGCTTTTGTATAAACGACTGCTTTATAATATTATAACATTGACAGAGCAGATGCACCGTCACCTCGGACAAACACTGCCACTTTAAGTTCCAGCTCCCTTTCCAGCCTCATACATTTCAAAAAAATCACTTCTTTTCTAACTACAAGCAGCCAGAAAGAGCAAAGAGTAAAACACAGATAAGACAGCTTAGGCACAGAGGGAGGTGGGGGAAAAGTCTTTCGGGTAACTGCCAAACTTCAGCCTCACACAATGGGCCCCAGGAAAACAGTGGGCCTTAATAAGCACATTTCTGTCCCTTCAGGTGCACTAAGATAGGGAAGCTAAAAGCAGACTCGGGAGGTATGTCTGCAGCTGCAAAAAGATGCATGGGAAAAGACACACAACTCGCTCTCCCACATAATGCACAATAAAGAAACATGGAAGCAGTCCAAGGCTCTGATAAACTCTCCCATTCTGAATCCTTAAAGACTCTGTCTGTAGGAAAGTGTGCCTCTGACCTAACTCTGCCAGATGCTGCTCTCAAGTCTGTTTTCTCTAAAATAAACCTATCTTGACTGGCAAGCCAACTTTTGTGTCTCTTTCCTCTTTAATTCTTACAAACATGTCAAAATTTGTTTATATGTCAAATAAATTTTATGTGATATTATGTTATCAATATATAATGATATTATAAGTTACATTTAAATCCTATTTAAATTCACACAATTTTATTAGGCAGTGTCTGTCTACCACCCTATATTTTTGGGGGTTCCACTATTTGCACAGCCAGCACACCTGGGAAAACACAGACTCACCCAACACAGGCTCTTCCCTGAATCTTTCTCCTCCTCAGGGCATCACTTCCTCAGTCAACCAAGTCATTTGAGAGTAGAGACCAAGTACTCCCTAACACAAAAGGTCTCATTCCTGCATGCTTTTCTCAGAAGGCGGGGAAACAAGAAGGTGTTTTTAGGGGACACTAGCTGGGACATACACTAAGCCTTCTACAGTTTGAGGGCTCTAACCAGCAGATACAGACTTCTCAGTAGGAATGGATAAGGCAGCTGTCCTAAACATGGAGCTCCACCATACCTTGTCTCATCTCGTTTAGGCAATTTTGAGAGGCTGCTCTGGAATTTATCTTGATGGTGGATTTCGGGAAACAACACAGGCTTTCATGGGATTCAGGCGGTGTCTGTTGTATAAAGACAGAAGCTGAATGCTCAGGATCCAGGCTGTTTTTCTTGTGGTCAGTTGGGTTACCTGTGTAGGACCAAGTCCTTTTTTACTAGGGAGCCAAATAAATTCTACAGAACAAGGTAGAATTCCCAGGATGACTGACGGAGCATGAGAAATGGTGGAAGTTTCTCTCTCTACCTAGAGTTTTTGCTAGTTAAGGAATCACAGGCTGATTAAGTTACCACCAGCTCTAACCTAGTCAATTCAATTCATTTGTGTTTGATCTAATTATCGTCTCCATTGTTAAGGTAGAAAGGGCCTTTTTATTTGGTTTTTACTTTCTCTCCACATTTTTATTTTATCATATATGTATGTATCTAATACAACGGACCATAATTTTAATTTGACATTTCCAAGCATTTGAGAAATCACAGTATTTATGTACATGATTTTACCACTATATATAATTATCTTTCTTTGCAAAATGTAGACACATTTCAATATAGGTATGTTTAATTCTGAATCTTGAAAGATAAGCAGTATCAATAAATACTTTCATGTAGGAATTGGGAGAGAAATTAGAAAAAAATGATTCCCCTATCTTATGATTCCTGTGCCCCCGGCTTTATTTATTCTTCTTTTTATTTTTGACGCTATGTCAAGACTCAGTAAATGTCTCCCCTTAACTGTGTTTAGGTCCCTAGTAAAACGACAGCAAGAAACTTTTCTTATTGAGGCCCTAATGAGTGGCAGAAAAAAGAAAACTGTTCCACCAGTAAGAGTAAGCCACTCCCAGCCAAGGGACTTACAAAAGGCAGGTCCACCAGAATCACACTCTGAATCTGGACATATAAGGGCACCTTTCACTTGAGCTTGAACATGGGAAAAGGAAATGAAGACCCCACTGCTCTTCCTTTCAATGCCCCACTGACCAGCCTCCTTTCCAACAGATCTCCTTTACAGAAAAGGGCTCAGATGAGAAGAAGCCATTCAAAGAAAAAGGCAAGACCCCTTCCTTCCATTCCAGTGAGAATCACATGCAAAGGCAAGATAAAGCCTTGGGCTGTTACCATGGAGGCTGGAAGGAGTGTTGGAATCAGGTATACTGAGCTATGCGTCTTTGGTAGGATTTTATTTTGAGATTGGGGATGGGAAATGGCTTAGAGCCCTGAGGAGAGATTGAGAAATGTGTTCACTCATGACGCTGGCAGAAGAGCTTCATTTGAAAGACTGATCCACAAATATTTGTCAGTGATAGACTATGGGACTCTGTGCCTGGGAGAGGTGAGTCACTTAAACTCCATGTTGCACTATGATCAGAGCCCAATCTAAATGAGAGGAATTCTGAGGAAACCAAGCTCAAAGAAACAGCACTGTTAGGGTAAGATTTGACTCTTTCAAGGTAAAAAGAGACAGAGTAGCAACACAGTCTTCCCTGGGAAGAAAACTGGGAGCTGTTTGGCAGCTAGGGCCTTGCAGATCCTGGATGCTGCAGAACAGAGGTGAGCTGGGTTTTGGTGGCAACTTCAGCTCCAGTGTTGTACTGGATGTACTTCAGTCCAGGATGTACTAAAGCTTCTAGGGTGTTTGGTTGGAGGCACTTAACTCAAACACTCATTTTATCAACAGAGCCAGAATCAAGCTCACTGAGGGAAACTCCAAGAAAAGGAAAATCAGTTCCAAGGACAGCTGCCAAGACAGAGCAGGTAGAATCTTGCTTTTTTTTTTTTTTTTTTTTTTGCCCCAAAGGGCAAACAAATAGGAAAATTTTATACACAGTTTGATCAGCAGGGGAGCTTTTTAGTGACTTGGAAAGTTTTTGAGATCCTGGCACTCAGAGGATATGTGGGGACTCAAATGGGGTTAAGCTTCACTTCAATAAAGTGCTGAGATGGTGAGGATGGAGAAGAAGAGACAAACGAGGTTCACCTGAAAGTGCATGGGAGGTTGTGGAAATGAGGGTCTGTGGGCACTGTTCTGGTGAGTCTCTCACTCACATTCTTCCTCTGCAGGGGCATGTCGAGGAGAGGAGCGCAGCTTGATGTTGAAAAAAAGAAACTAAAATCCTCCACTGCTGTGCACAGCAGTGAAATCCAGGAGACCTGTGACGCCCACAACAGAGGGCCTTTCATGGCTCACACTGAGTGTGGCAAGTGACATAGGTCTCGGGACCCAGGAGTTCAATAGTCATCACTAGAGAAAGCTTGGTGGCCTTGCAAGCTGTGTCAAAGGCCATTTATCTAGACCTATCCCAGGTGTTGGTGCAGCAGGCTTATTCTCCACTGACCTGGGAGTAGGTCACTCAGCTTGGCCAGCTCTGGGGACCTCTGTGTGCCCAGGTGCAGACGTTCCATATTATGGCCACCCAAGCGGGTTATGTCTTCCCTGCTAAGAACTAGCTTGTTTCAGCCACACTGCCTGGCCCTGTGGATCCAGCCCTGTAGAAAGAACCCCACCTCTTGCACGAGCAGGAGTTAACTGAGCCTGTTAGTAGATCAGATGAGGCTTGAGCTGGCTGCACTCTCACCATATTTAGCAGAGAATGCAGCTCTTGGAATGAGACCAAGAACCTGCTACTTCTCAGGTTCTTCCAGATGACCAGCAGTGACAATTTTAGATGTACTGTGTTAGTAAATAACAGAAACTGAAGCAGTCGTAGGAAAGAAACTTGAACAGTATACTCAAAATGGTGAACCTGAATTTTGTAGAGGGCTAAGATTCTAAACAAATTTTATATTTCTTGTTAGATATTTGATGTATTTTAGATGTCTGATAACTGTCACGCATTTCTATATAATCAAACAAATATTAGAAGGTAATCATTCATATGCCTTTGTGTATTTTAAATTGTAGCAAAATAAATATGAAATTATATGCTTCTCTTTTAATTCTGAAGAGGTTGTAGCCTCTCCCTCCACCACGATGAACCCATGGAGGTCTAATATCCACAAACCTTTAACAGTACTCCCTACGGAAAAATGTAAATATATTTTTACAGTGCAATAAAATTATGGTGAAATTGCTACACAAGTGTTCACTATTAATATGTATTTTTACATAAAAGTGAAGTCAAGATATGTTAAATGTAATTGATCATACTTACTTATTCTTCACCTGACTCATATTTGCCTCATTTTAAATTTTCTAAATTTAGACTTCCATTTTACACATTTCTGTTGATCATAATATTAAATGTAATATATATATTCATATTTATATTCTGTTGATCAGAATATTAAATGTAATATATATTATCATTTATTTTACATATTGCTATATTTTATAGTTTTTCTTCTTGCATTTTACAATGAGATTATGAAATCTTTCATCTAAATGTATTTTTGTTTTACTCTTTGCCTCATAATTTATATATATATAATGATATAAACATTAATGTTTCTGAGAATTCTCAATTTTAAATAATTTTACATTTCATCCATACTGAATTTGTATTACTCCATGTGTGACTTAGAGGACTTTTTATCTTCAGTTTTTCTATATTTTTATGCTGACCTCTCCACACTCTGCAGCTCTTGTTTTCAGTCAAAGAATAGTGACTTATCATTACAGTAAATAAAGCCAATTCAATGAAAATATACAGATATATCTTGGAGATATCTGGCTTTTGCTCTAGAGCAGGGCGATGAAACAAATATCACAATAATGTGAGTCACACAGCTTTTCTTGTTTCCCAGTACATATAAAAGTGATGTTTACACTATACTGTAGAATAAGACTGAAACAGCCTATGTTTATAATAACAATGTATATGCCTTGATGAAAAATGTACTTTACTGTTAAAAATGCTGACACAGATATACACACACACAAAGGTCACATGATGTTGGAAAAATAGTGTTAATAGAGTCGCTCAATGTAGGGTTGCAAAAAACCTTCAATTTGTAAGAAATTCAATATCTATGAAGCACAATAAAGTGCAATAAGACATGGCATGCCTGTGTAACAAACTCTTCACTAGTGATATACTCAGAAATCATACATAAAAGATATTTACATAGGTATAAAAGTAATTAACAAGTTACAGAATGGGTGAGAGATAAGAATTACAAAATGATTTATAAAGTAAATTTAAAGGGGGACAAAGCCCAGAACATTCCTGAGGAGACAGAATCAGACCTCCTCAGTGACCTCATCTTGTTGATTTGCAAACAAGCAAAACATAATGTGAGGTATTTTTTGTGAATGCTTGTATTGAAAAACAACAACAACAACAGAACTTAAGCTTTAGTTATCAGAAGTATCCAAGACGCTTATAGTAATATAGGTCTATAAGGTAAACCAAAAAAGACAATTTTATAACTGCAGCCAATCAAATAATTTTAATATTTTGTTCCTGCATTATTTCAATACCCTCTTACCTCTGACACTTTGCCATTTAAATGCTAAACCTCTTGTGGTCTCATGTTCCACAATTCATTAGTTGCTTTTTACTCAAGAAAATGTTTTTTGAAGCAGGTTCCTGCTCTGTTGCCCATGCTGGAGGTCATGGAGAATTGAAGCTCTCTGCAGTCTTACATCCTGAGCTCAAGCCATCCTCCCACCTTAGCCCCATGAGTAGCTGCAACTACAGGTATGCACCACACCTGGCTAATTTCTTATATTTTGTAGAGACAGGGTCTTACTATGTTTCCCAGTATGGCCTCAAACTCCTGGCCTCAAGTAATCCTCTCACCTTGGCATCTCAAAGTGCTGGAATCACAGATATGAGCCACCATTCCCAGCCAAGAAAACTTATAAAATTTGTGTTGTGCTACAGTTTACTTTTTAACAGGACAAAATAAAATAAAATAGCCATACATAAATCTAACAAAAACTTGTAAAGCATATGAGAAGTATGATAAAAAGTCCTTGAAATATAGGAAAATCAGCATAAAAGAATGGAAAATCACATCATGTTCTAAGGTAGAAAAACACAATATTACTCAATCATTATTTTATTAGAAGTAATTCATAAATTTAATTTTGTCTAATAGTGATGCCATCTGGTATTGGAAGCAGGCATTTTATTACAAAGTTCCTATAGATGAAAACATAAATAAGAACAGCTGAGAAAACTCTGAAAACATAACCAGAGTGGTTATCCAACCCTATGAGACATGTTGATTTATGAATATATGGATAGCTCAGTTGAAGTATAAATTCAAAGTAAACCACAATGCATGAGAAAGTGTCTTTGTTCAGGATGCTAAAACAAAATACATTAGACTGGGTCATGTATAAATAACAGAAATGTATTGGCCACAGTTCTGGAAGCTGGAAAACTCAAGATAAAAGCACCAGCAAATTCAGTGTCTGGGGAGGGTCCTGTTTCTCATGCATGGTGCCTTCTTGCTGTGTCCTCCATGACAGAAGGGACAAGGGTGCTCCCTTCAACCTCTGTTACAGGGTATTAATTACATTTATGAGGATGAATCCCTCCTGAGTTATTCACTTCCCTAAAGGCTCCATGTTTTAAAACTATCACTTTAGGGATTAAATTTTTACAAATGTGATTTTAGAAGGAGACATAAATTCAGACCATAGCAGAAAGTCAATTGGAAATAAAAACTACAGTTGGGTAGGCATCATTAAGGCTTTGGGTTTAGGAATCTGATGTTTCTCTCATAAAGGTAAAAAAAAAAGTACCAATTATAACCTGAAATAAAATAAATGTCAAATGAAAGATAAATCTGTACTGTGAAAAAATCAAGTTTTTACAAGGGAAATTCTCACAGCTTATATCAGGATTTTTGTGGTTTCTGGGGTTCATAAGACCCCAGAGTTTCCTCCTGTGACATTTTTATTGAAGTTTCTGACACTCTTAATCAATTTCAGTGTGGAAAAAAATCTGTCTTTGAGAAATTCAAAATAAAATTGGCCTCCATATGCTTGATGCTAAAACAATTATTCACTCAGTGGTGCTCTGCTGAGGAAGGGCACTGAATCTCACACTCAGAGAAACACCATGTTCTGTCAGATACAGGACTTCTCATTGATCCAGAGTCCACCTACCACACACAGATAGACTAGGAGATTTGGACAGAAGCTTCGATCCTCACTCTAAGCCCTGGCCTGTCCCATCAGCTTCTCTAGAAGTACAATAATCTAATTACCCCTGAGGGACCACATGTCAGGGTAAATTTCTGTGCCAATAATTTAATAAAACTGAGAATAGAAACAGGCAAAAATTTCTGCTGAGGGCTGCATCTAAGGGTCTACTTGCCAGATTTATATCTCTATTTTACACAAATATTGACAAATGTAATTTTATCTCTAGATGAAAAATCAAAGAAGCAACCTCAGTTCACAGAGGAAGGAGAAAATGGAATCAATGTTCTATAGAATCCAGCTTACCTCAGCCATGGAAGTCTTCTCAGAAAAAAAAAAAAGCAATTGTTCTCTATCATCAGAAACAACTGTTGCCTCAGACAGCTGGACACTGAGAGTGCAGGATTTTCACTGGGATTCCATGCCCACATCAAAGAGGAATGGAATTCCTAAGAAAGGTTGCGCACACAGGTCCTGTTCTACCATTTGGTCCAACTAATATTATTCCTCCTCCTGGTCCAACAGGATTCCCCAACTCTTCTCTGTGTCTCACTAGGGATAGTTCAGAAAGATAAAATGTTATCAATGTCCCTCCATTTCTGTAGTTTTGGAGGTCTAATTCGTTCATTTTTAGGTTTTGGATATTTGTCCTCCCTCTACATCCACAAAATTTGTGTGCTATTCCAGTACCTATAAATTTCAGCAGTCATTTTTCTAGACTAGTCACCCATACTGTCTTCTAGTAATTTTTTTTCTAGTGGAGCCAGATGATATGTACACAAGAACTTCTATATAAAAGTTCAACATAACTGAGTTCAGTAACACAACCCCTCTTTGGGCTAGACTGCCATTCAGAGAATGTGCAAACCGAATTTGTCTGGGGTTGCAGTTAAGGAAAAGAAAGACACATCCTTTCCATGAATGGTCAATGAGAAATCTCAAAGTTTGAAAACGGTTGCCTATAGACCTCAATGATGTTCTCTTCATCTTGGAGTCAGTCAAGAAGAGATTTTTGGGTTCTGAGGGGAAAGTCATACTCAATCAACAAATTACCTAGCCAACATTTGTGGACCCAGATAAAAAAGGAAAGTAAAATCTAACAGTTTGGCCATGTTAATAAAATTAGTGATAAAAACTACAATGTGATTAAAATGGAAGTGGTCTC
Source organism: Pongo abelii (assembly GCF_028885655.2). Taxonomy (NCBI): domain Eukaryota; kingdom Metazoa; phylum Chordata; class Mammalia; order Primates; family Hominidae; genus Pongo; species Pongo abelii. The sequence continues at coordinate 45,148,012 of NC_072003.2, forward strand.
AAAAGCCTAAAAAGTTACAGGAATGAGCTTCAAGGGACACATCGTGTGGCAAGAGTCAGCTGACTATTATGCTAAAGATGTCAATAGTGGTGAGACATGATCCATACCTCAGGAAGTGGGCCAAAGGCCAATGCAATTTTCATGCCAGGAATGGTCTGGGGCCTTCTAAACCACGAGACAAATAGGTCAACTTTCACCAAGAAGCAGAAATCTGGCATGCAGTGATGACCTCTGCATTACACATGGATTCAGACTTGGTTTTTGGCTTAATTGTGGTTAGTATTTTCAGAGAACAGATCCTTACTGTGAACTCCTAAATGAATGACCTGAGAGATCAGCAGCTGAAATTCATTCTGATTTGAAGCCAAAAAAAGGATGTCTTCAATCAAATAGCCTTTAGTTTCAATGTGAAAGACCGAACAGTTAGAACATTGGCAATAACCCCAAAACCCTGAGTTCTTACCATTAAGTGATGCAACGATCCCTGCTTCAGGTTCTGTGTGGCTGGCAATGAGGTTAGACATCCACAGCAGCCCAGTGAGCACCAAAAGGTGGCAACTTCCTTGACTTGTCAGTGAAATAAGCCAGGCATTTAGGAAATATTTACTGAATTGAAGACCCCATAGAGCCAGCAGTTTTGCTTCAAACAGTGGAGGGTAGTGTATTAGTTTGTTTTCACCCTGCTGAAAAAGATATACCTAGGACTAGGCAATTTACAAAAGAAAGAGGTTTAATGGACTCACAGTTCCACACGGCTAGGGAGGCCTCACAATTGTGGCAAAAGGTGAAAGGCATGTCTCACATGGCAGCAGACAAGAGAAGAGAGAATGAAAGTAAAGTGAAAGGGGTTTCTCCTTATAAAACCATCAGATCTCTTGAGACTTATTCATTACCACAAGGACAGTATGGAAAAAATTGCCCACATGATTCAATTATCTCCTACCAGGTCCCTCCTACCACACTTGGGAATTATGGGAGCTAAAATTCAATATGAGATTTGGGTGGGGACACAGCCAAACCATATCAAGGGGCATAAAATTTTCACCAAAGAACATAATTTTTCTTTTACAGCTAATGTTCCTGTGGTATTCCAATTTTCTTTTAGAATATGTTATATTCTAAGTGACCTTTTGATGTCTCATAGAACTCAAATTTACTCACTTCAAAATTGGCATATCGAGCTGGGAAGCACCAAGCCCTTCATCTGTCAGGACTGAATTTGACAGGAGCTTTGGAGCAAGCTTGTCATTGACTTTCAAATAAGTATAAGTAGTAGAGTCAGAGAGGTTATGTGTCAAAAACTCTAAGGGCCACCTCTAAGTGGAGGCTGACTCCCTCTCTCAGAGGCTTCAAATGAAAAAAATATCAAAGATTCCTTGGCTGCTGAAAGAACTGAGCTATGTAAATCTGCCCACAAAATTCCAGTGAATTTTAACTGGAAAACATGACTATGGGATGTTGGGGATTTTATCAGCTACTGGCAGAGAGATGTTACCATTCTAGACAGGAGCATGAAGGCAGATGCTTCTAAATTGGCAGCCAACAGAACCTCACCTAGAGAGTTCAACATTTTGGACATCAGAGAGTAAAGGCACTCATGATAAATTCTGCCCTGCTACTGTGGCAAATGGCAGGGAAAATTGTCTCACTTACACTTTTCTACCTGTTCCTCACCCAGTTTAGAATAATCCCCTCTGGCACTTATGGGGCAGGCAAGGACAAAAACATCAAACCTGAAAATTGCTACTACAGATTCTGATGTAGAAACACAACAGGACATTGACTGAGCTCCAAGAGCTCCACCTCCATTGTTATGTGATCTGCCTGCTTTTACTGTCACCCTTCCCAAACACTATTTGTTGGGTTTTGCTCTTTGTTTTATTTTATTGTTTACCTTTGTTTTATGTTATCCTCTACATAAACACAGATTAGCAAGTTACACTATCCCCAGGACAGGGGAATACAAAAGACCAATAAAGGCTGGCACAGGTGTGTGTTGGGGAGAGGACAGGGCAATGGGAAGATGTTATTCTTTTAAACTTTTCACCCTGAGGTCTGTGCTGTCCCCTCACATTCATACCTTCCAGCATTTGGAGAGTATTCAGGATCAGAAGCTACCATCTGATGAAGAAGGATGAAGGACTTTATCTGGAGAATGATGTCAAAGGTCAAAACAAGAGCAGGGAGAGTTTCCCCGAGGCCTCTCTCCTGGGCTTGTAAGTGGCCACCTTCTCTTTGTGTCTTCACGTGGCCGTTTCTCTGTGTGTACACATTTGTATCCTTATATCCTCTTTCATGGAGACATCAGTTACATTGGATTCGGGCCCACCCTAAGGCCTTCATTTTAAAACTTTTTTATTGTAACTGATAAAAATTGTCTACATTTATGGTACTGTTTTGAAACATGCACACACCGTGGAATCGTTAACCCAAGCTAATTGGCGTATGCGTTACCTCACATACCTATCATTTTTTTGCTGTGAGAACACTCAAAATCTACTGTCTTATCAATGTTCAAGAACAGAGTACATTAAATGTAGTCACCAAATGCAATAAATCTGTTGCATTTATTCCTCTTGTCTAACTGAAATTTTGTATAATGTGACCATATCCCCACCACCTCAACTCCACCCCCAAAGACCTCATTTTAATGTAATTACCTCTTTGATGAAGCTATCTCCTAATGTAGTCACATTCTTTGGTACTGGGGTGACAGTGTCAACATACAAATTTCGGAAAGCACACAATTCAGCTCTCACAGAAGCCTCTGTCATGACGTAACATTCACATTGAGATTTTGGTAACCTAGCAACAGAGGGAATGACAAAGATTCTGGGAATAAAAATGACAAAGATTCTGGGAATAAAATTCCAGGCAGAGAATTCTATTGAGCAAGGGTTCTGAAATGGGAGTCAACAGTTTGAGTTTGAGAAACCACAGACCAGTGGCATGGGGGAGAGGGCGCAGAAAGCAAGGGGAGGAGCCGAACTCACAGAGTCTTGGTGAGACATGTAAACCTGACTGTGATTTTATTCCCTATGTGGTGAGAAGTCATTGGAGGGTTTTAAGCAAGAGACATGATCAGATTCAGATGTTCAAAAGTTTTTTTCAGTTGCTTCGTGGAGAATGCATTCTAAAGAGGACAAATATGAAAACAAGAAGGCTTTTGTCACAGGTCAGGTGAAAGTGATGGTGGCTTAGACTGGGTGGTGTGGAATCAGAATGAAGCAGGTGGATTGGGGATATGTTTGAGCATGAGACTATAGAACCTGTTGATTTGTTGCATGAAAGGGAAAAGGGTCTTCAAGACTACTGCTACAAGTTACTCAAGTCAGGAGAATTTCCAGAGATAAGGTGGGGCTCCTTACTGAGATAGAAAAGAGTTGGAGAACAGGCTTTCAGAGAACATTCAAGTGATCTAGCATTTTCCTAAGAGCATGGGTCAGGAAACTTGGTGGTGCCTGGCCATTCTCAGAAGTACTGACACACTCCTCCAACTGGGTCATTTTAGCACTGACACCAAGACCTAGGGTGCGGAAATTCCCAAATGGGAAGAGGCATGATGCTGTAGAAATGCAAGTGTGGTGATGAGGTTGGTAGGGCTTTGGAGCATAGCACCTGTGTGACCTAGATGGAAACCTGCTGCATCTGGTCTGGGTGAGGTCAGTCCTCAGTGCAGTGGGGATAAGGGCACCCACCTCACAGATCTGTCTTGATGATTCTACAGAGTCACACTCGTGAAATGAATGCAAGTCCTGGCACACGCTGGGTAGCTGGCATGAATTACTATTGGCATTATTATTAATATCTTTGGTGTTATTATTAATATCCTCAATACTGATGGGACATCAGTTGAGCCACTCCAACAAAACCTTCAGAGATATACAAAGGCCCTGAGACAGTCTTCACTCTTCCATACATTTCTCCAATTTAGTAGCTAACTGACTCTGACTTCAGCCTTATTGGGTTTTTATGTTAAACTAGTGGCTCTAGGTATGTCGCAAAGGCTCTGAGCAGTGTGTGGGTTGTGTTCTGTCAACCCCAGGCCCTTGACAGGATGAGCGGCAGGGAGGAGGTGGCAGCTGTAGACCCACGGAGACAGTGGCACAAGCAGGTTGTCCCCCACATGCAAGGCTGCTTCTTTTTGCTTGCTCAACAAATAGAAGCCCACTCAGTCTCATAAACTTTGCTTCCAAGTGAGACAATAAACATTTTGTCCATAGCTGTATTTTTCTACTGTTGACAACAGATGAAACTAAGAAAGTCCAGTACAGTATTCCCTCCTGTCTGCGGGGACTATGTATGTTCCAAGACCCCTCCGAATGGCTGAAACCAAGGATAGTACCACACCTTACATATACTATGGACAAATTTCTTTTTGCTTCTTCATAATTTCATGATTTGTTCTTACAATATTTTGTTCTTACAATCTTGTTCTTACAAGATTTGTTCTTACAATAGATGTTACCAACCTCAACCTACAAGATTGTTTTTCTTTACTCATTAAGTTGAGAAGTTTTGGGTTTTCATTTTAATAAAAGCACTTTACAGCTTTTCTCTGGCATATCTGAATTACTCTGTGCTTTGGAATCATCATGAAGCAAAATAAGCATTCATTGAACCCATGCACTATGATACCAACCTCAACCTACAAGATTGTTTTTCTTTACTCATTAAGTTGAGAAGTTTTGGGTTTTCATTTTAATAAAAGCACTTTACAGCTTTTCTCTGGCATATCTGAATTACTCTGTGCTTTGGAATCATCATGAAGCAAAATAAGCATTCATTGAACCCATGCACTATGATAACACAGCAGTCAATCTGATAACTGAGACAGCTACTAAAGTGACTAATCAGCAGGTAGTGGGTACAGTGTGAAAATACTGGACAAAGAGATGATTCACATCCTGGGAGGGTGGGAGCCTTCATCAAGCTACTCAGAATTGATGAGCAATTTAAAATTTGAGTTGTTTACTTCTTGAAAGTTCTATAGTATTTTCAGACGGCAGGTAACTGAGACCACAGAAAGCAAAACAGCAGATAGTGGGGGACTACCGTATCAGTGTTCTCTTGGAGTACCATAGACAAAACTGTACTGCCCAAACTAATGACCATTCATTCATCTACTACTGTTTATTGAGCACCTACTAAGTGTCAGATGCATGCTGGTGTGTCAGTAAAGCAGGAATGTCACTTTGCCTCCCATGGGGGTTTTGAGCTTCATTGTGCTAGGTTTTGGGGTACCTGCCTCCCAGTCACCCATCTGACTTGCAGAAGTGCAGGCCTGAGTCCAACCAGCAAGAGCAGTTGGTCATCTTCAGCACTTGGTTTGATGAAGCCACTCTCTTGTTCAACAATGGCACAGGACTGGTTTCCTGGATCACATCTTTGTGGAGCCCCAGCAGCTGTGAGTCCTGGATGCCTCCGAGCAGGACACTGGAGCCTATAGCTGTCAGGGCTCACCCCATGCATGCAGTGCCCTTTCATTGTCTATGTGACAGATGAGTGCTTTTTTTTCTTTTGAGACATAGTCTCACTCTCACTCAGGCTGGAGTGCAGTGGCAAAGTCATGGCTCACTGCAGCCTTGACCTACTGGGCTCAAGTGATCCTTCCACCTCAGCCTTCTAGCTGGGACTACAGGCTTATACCACCATGGACAGCTAATTTTTTTTTTTTTTTTTTTTTTTTTTTTGTGACGGAGTCTCACTCTGTCGCCCTGGCTGGAGTGCAGTGGTATGATCTCGGATCTCTGCAAGCTCCGCCTCCCCAGTTCACGCCATTCTCCTGCCTCAGCCTCCTGAGTAGCTGGAACTACAGGTGCCCACCACCATGCCCGGCTGATTTTTTTGTATTTTTAATAGAGATGGGGTTTCACTGTGTTAGCCAGGATGGTCTCAATCTCCTGATCTTGTGATCTGCCTTCCTTGGCCTCCCAAAGTGCTGGATTACAGGCATGAGCCACCACGCCTGGCCATGGCCAGCTAATTTTTAATAAATTTTTTGCAGAGATAGGGTTTTGTCATGTTACCCAGGCTGGTCTTGAACTCTTGGGCTAAAGCAAGCCACCGCTTCATCTTCCCAAAGTGCTGAGATTGCAGGTGTGAGCCACGTGCCTGGCCGTGAGTGCCTTGGGGCTGCATGAGGCTGGATGGAAGGGACCAGGGACACTGAGTTCCCTGAGTGGGTGCATAGCCAGGAGCTGCTGGGGTTCTCAGGAGCTGTGTCTCCAGCACCCCTCCTCTGAGGGTCTCCCTGATCATTGGTAAATAGGAGATCACCCCAAGACATAATGCCTGAAAAAGGGATTCCAGCCCCACCTGGGAGGGGCACCTGGGGTTCTCCTGGGGCAGATCAAAGACTGAGTTCCAGACAGAAACCCGCTGCCCCCAGCTGAGAAGCAGCAGGCATCTGGATGTGGGCCGTCCCGGGGCCACTGCCCACTCTCACCCTCTCCTGCACTGCAGATGCTCCATCTTCAGGAGGTAAGGAAGATGGGAGGACCAAGCTAAGACACTGGCAAGAGCAGATTCCAGGCACACTGATTGACCAGGAGTGGGACCTGCTTCTCTCCCAACTAGCCCTGTCCTCGAGTGGCAGGGGAGGGACTGAGGCCTGGGGATGACCTCACTGGGGTCACTCAATGGTTGGCATCCCCTCAGGATGGAGGTGTGGCTGGGCCATCCAGATGGCCCTGGATGCTTTGTCCTAGGCTCTGGGTGGCCAGCTGAGGGTGGGAGGAGACACCCATGCTGCAGAGGGGGAGATTAAGGCACAGGCTACTGGGGTTCAAGGAGCAGTGAGGAGGTCAGGACTGGCCTGTGGGGACTTTCATGTTGGCTCTGGGTGAGGTGGCTACTGCAGGTGTGAGCACAGCAGTTGGCAGGGATTCAGGTGGCTACTGTAGGACAGATGGACAGAGGTGTTAAGGCATCAGGAGTTGAAAGCTACAGCCCAGCAAGAGAGGAAGGTGGCTCCGGGGGCTGTAAAAGGTGTGCCAACAGCATTTTTGGGGAATGAGATGTGGGTGTGAGAGAGCAGTCAGGGGGACAATGCCCAGACATTCTGACTTGGGACAGTGGAGGGTGGAGGGGTCTGTCAGGGAGGTGGGGCTTCTGGTTTCAGAGGAGCCCAGAGATGTGCTCATACAGATGAGGGTCCTCATGGGATGGTCATGGAAGGGGCAGCTACAAACTGGGGACCAACGGTGGTGGGCTGAGCCCTTGGGACCTCTGGGGTGAGTAGGCAAGAAAGTGAGGAAGAATCAGCCAGTGAGACAGAGGCAGAGGAAAGTAGACCCCAGGAGAGGAGCAGACCCAGGAAGAGGATGAAAATTTCCGCTCACCTGCCCCATTGGCCTCTGCCTTTGCCCACATACCCGAGGACCCTCACCCTGGGTCTCTGCTTGCCTCTGCCTGCCTGGCCATTCCAGGTAAGTGTGGGCTTGAGCTGTGGGGGTAACTGAAGGGCCACTTTCAGAAGGCACAGTCTAGAAGTGGGAAGCGTTGTCAGTCATCTCCTAGTCATGGGAACAGCCTCTGCCACAGCCCGATGAGCTGTCTTCATAACCCAGGGGCTTCCTTTCACCACCCCTGGAGGCCTGGAGGGCAGCTCAGAGCTGTGAGGGATGCCTCTTCCCAGTATCTCTCTACACTGCTCGTGCCTGTGCCTAAGCATCCTTCTCCAAGAAGTAGGCCTATTGCTGCACATGAATGGTGAGGAGGTCACTGTGGGAAAGGGGCTCCCTCCTTTCTCCTTCCTGGGCCCCTGGTGCCTCTCTCCTTGGGGGTAAGGCAATCCAGCCTACCCATGAGTCCAGGCAGGAAGGCAGCCCAACCCCAGCCCCCAGAAAGAAGAAAACTCATTGAGGTGTAAGGGAGGGAACGGTGACAGCCCTGGACACTAGGGCAAAAAAGAGCTGATGCCTCCAGGAGGCCGTTCTCACCTGTGCACGCCAGGCCCTGAAGCTCTGCGGGGGTGGCATAGGGGCACAGAGGCTTGTGGGCCAATGCTTCTCAGCTGCTTCTGAGGCTCCCAGTCCTGCAATGGGCTGGATTTCCCTCCTGGTAAACCGCTCCCAATGCCTGTCCAGGCTCATTCACTTAGCTGGGCTACCTGCTTGGCCTCTTCCCTGGTGAGCCTTCTGAATATGCCACCCTGGGCAGGTGAGGACTCCCCAGGAGACTCCATTATTCCCTGAGGCTATCAGGCCAGGATGAAGCACCCCGACCTCTCAGCAAGAGCGGCCACTTGGGGGAAGCAGAGGAAATGGGAGGGGACACATGGCCCAGCTCTGAGCATGACTGGGCAGGGACATCATGTTGAAGTTCCTGGGAGCCTCATGCAGCCCAGGAAGAGGCCCTTGAAAGGCCAACACTCTCTCTATACAGGAGGGAAAACTGAAGCTTGGGGTGGGCTGGGGCGGCCTTGAATTGGGGGTCTGGTCAGAAGGGCCTCTGCTCCTCACCTCAGCTATGGCCTTCACATGCACTTCCACCAGCAGAGGCCCCTAACTGGACTTGGCCCCAGTGGATGGACAGGAAACTGCCAACCATGCTGGCCACCCTAACCAACTTTCACTGCCTGGCTACTGGCAACCCCACTCTCTCCATCTCCTGGCTGAAGAACCACAACAGTTCTAAGGAGAGCATCACATCAGGACATCAAGGTGGCCCTGGAAGTTGGTGAGAGTGTGGCCTTTATGTGGAAGGTGGGACCTGTCTTCCATTTATCCACCCTTCCACCTGGAGCTGTGGCACCAGCAATAGAGCCTGGTCATGAAGTGTGGCACCCTCAGACTGCTGTCACTCACCTCTGTGATGGAGAACAAATTCAGCAGCCCTCAGTAGACATGCATGCTGGGCATCTGGGTGAGGGCTGTGACTCACGGGCAGGGGGCAGGAAGGTGGGCAGCCTCTGAGGCCTCATTCATTCTCTCAATGTGCTCTCCTGACCATCCGTTTCTACCCACAGGGCTTCTGGCCAACCAGACCCAGCAAGGTGGAGTTCCACTGCAAAGTGCACAGCAACTTAGTATGTGGAGGTAAACAGCAGCAAGGTGGGTGACAACAGCATGCCCTATGTCACTGTGCTGAGGAGAGATGCTCTTGCTTGCCAGGAGCATGGGGATGGCAGGCCTGGGGCTCCACTTCACTGAACTCTACCTTCATCATAGAATATTTGGAGTAGCCTATGAAACACAGTATCATGTCATCAGCCAGGAGACAAAATCCTCTTGAGCAGTTCTCCTGGATATAAACTCAGTGCTGGTTCATTTAGCATCTGCTATGAACCAGTGTCTACAATTAGAGGCAGTTTTTCCTACAGAAAGATCATATGAGTCATATGAGTCATAAAAGTGGGAAGCACTCCTGTTAGTATTGTCTCTCAAAATTCATCCAAACATTTGCTACTCTGCAACTTTATGTTCTCTGAATTCCCTCACCGAGTAAAAACCTCCTTGATGAGCTTATAATCAGTCTCACATACTTAACAATGTGGGTTTCATCTTAAAGTCCACGATAAAATATGGAACAAAATCTATTTGATTTATAGTAGATGTAAAACAAAAAATTAGGATGGGCTATTCTTGTGGGCGGCAAGCCACCCAGGTGCCGAGGCAAGTGATAGAAGGCACAAGCTGTTCCAGTATAATAAAGAAAATATATAGAATAAGAATAGTCATACTAGAAATAGAATATAGATATGATTATGTATGAATATTATTAATTATTAGTTTTTAGCGTTACTCTTTATTCCAATATTATAATAATGTCCGTTCTACAATTATAACCTAGGAAAAACCAGGCCATACAGAGATAGGAGCTGAAGGGACACAGTGAGAAGTGACCAGACGAGTGTGAGCCCTCAGTTATGCCCAGACATGGCCACTAGAGGGCTCCTTGGTCTAGCGGTAACGCCAGTGCCTGGGAAGGCACCGGTTACTTAGCAGACCAGGAAAGGGAGTCTCCGTTTCCCTGGGAGAGTTGGGGAAGACTCTCCTCCACCACTTCTTGTGGAAGGCCTGACATGAGTCAGGCCCGCCCACAGCCATCCAGCGGCCTAAACCTCTCCCTGTGATGCTGTGCTTCAGCGGTCACGCTCCTGGTCCACTTTCATGTTCCGCCCTGTACACCTGGCTCCACCTTCTAGATAGCAGTAGCAGAATTAGTGAAAGTATTAAAGTCTTTGATCTCTCCGAGAAATACATAAAAGAAATAATGAATATGTCCTAAGCTGTCCCCTCTCTCTGTCCGCCTCCGCTACCAAATGAGGAAGGGCCCCCTGTCCGGTGGACACGTGACTCGCGTGACCTTACCTATCATTGGAGACAACTCACACTCCTTACGCTTCCCTCTTGCCTTGTATACGATAAATAACGGCGCGACCGGCATTCAGGGCCACTACCAGTCTCTGTGCGTTGGTGGTAGTGGTCCCCCGGGCCCAGCTGTCTTTTCTTCTCTTTGTCTTGTGTCTTTATTTCTACGATCTCTTGTCTCCGCACCCGAAGAGAAAAGCCCACAGGCCCTGTAGGGCTGGACCCTACATACTCGGGACACGTAGAATTAGTTCCTTTTATATTTATGAGTTTTCTACCAACCTGTATTTATTACAATAAAAATAATGCTAAAATATGTTTATCTTATTGCGTGGAGTTGAAATGGACACACTTGATAACGGAATATTAACTAAGTGAACATTGAAGCCTATTTTTTTCAGTTTTTTAAAAATTTATTTTAAAAAAGGTTTTTTTTTCCAGTGTAAAATTGCACTTGATTAAATCTACTCCTAATCTACTCCTAAATCTACTCCTAATCTACTCCTAAATCTACTCCTAAATCTACTCCTAATCTACTCCTAAATCTACTCTTTCTTTTTCATACATATACAAATGGAATTGTTTTCTTAATTTTATTTTCAGGTTGGTCATTGGTAGTACATAAAATACAATTGAACTTTGTATATTGATTTTGTATATTGTGACCATGCTGAACACATTTATTGGTTTTAGTGGGTTTTAATGAATTTCTTGTAAACTTTTATATTCAAGTTATGTCATCTACAATGATAGACATTTCTAACCTCTTATTTTTGCACATGGAGGACTTTGTTTATTTTTCTTATATAATTTCTTTGGATGTTAACCTTTTCCTCTTGTTCTCAAATGTCGTGACACAACAACCGGTATTTTATTATTATGGGGTTAGCTGTAAGTTTTTCACTGGTGCCCTTTAGCAGATCTAGGAAGTTTCCTTATACTCCTCCTTTCCAGGGAGACTAATTGTGAAGGGATATTGAATTGATCAAATGCTCACTGTGTCTGTTGAAAGGATCTTTCTGTTACTTTCCTTTATCCTATTATTTTGTGTAATGCATTGATTGATTATTGGATAGGTCAACAATTCAGTGTCTGTCTGTCTATCACCTGAGAAAATGATTTGGAGCATACTGTTTGAATCCCTGAAGTTGGTGTCAGTAAATTTCATGCAGAAATTTATTTTGACTATGACTTACGAAGTTATGTCCTTGTAGATAAAGGCAGTCAAAATAGAACAATTGTTCATGGAAAACAGATGGTTCAGCTGCAAACTAAATGTGACCCTTATGTCCTTGAGCATAGACATGAAGTGAAAATTGGAGACACTGTGTTACCCTTTCGCATTCACCCTGGCAGCAATACTTGTGATGGCTGCGAGCCACGGCATGTTAGAGCTCACCTTTGCCTTGATAAGAAAGACGAATTGTTTACTGGTCCAACACTGAGTAAGGAGAAAAAAAGAGTTGGGAATAAGAAAATAATTAAAGAAAATACGAGTAAAATATGGTTTCAGAATACAGACTATGAAGATAAACAGACATTGAAGAATCTAAAATATAAAGATAGAGCTGGAAAACATATGGAGCAGATTGGAAGTTAAAGAACTTTCAAAGTGATGATGCTCCTGCATCTGTTTCTTCTGAGACTACTGAGAGCAACAAAGGTCAGAAGATGTTGGAGAAGATGGATTGGAAAAAAAGAGAGGGTCTGGGAAAGGATGGCGGGGAATGAAAACTCCGATTCAGCTTCAACTTCAGCCTCAGTGAACACATGTAGGTGTGGGGACACGCAATCCATACTCAATTGAAGATGTTCACATTTTCCAAAACAAAAGCAAACAAACTGTGACAAAGCATAAGATAGGTTTGCTGAAAACTTCCCAGAAATGAAACCTTAAAGAGATGACCTAGGGACCATATCTTGGGTAAAAGGGACTATAGAGTGAGGTTAATCATAGAAGAAAACTCAAGCTTTAAAAAAATAGAGTTTGGAAACTCTTATTTATTTTATTTTAACAAAAACCATATGGATGTTCCAACCAAGATTAACTGACAGAATCTGTGGGGAGAGCACAGGTGATGGTATTTTTTTAAAGTAGTCATGTGATTGTGGTTGGAAGCCTAGGCTGAGAGATACTTAGCTAAGCCTTGCCTCTTGAGTTTCAATGTACATATAAATCATTTCTGAGTCCTCTCTGATTACATTACTCTCTTAGTAATGTAATTCTGCAGGTTTGGAAAGGGTCCAGGAATTGGCTTCTTTAAAAAGTTTTCTCTTAATGCTGATGTTTCTCCCAGTACATCCATTTTAGTAGCACTCAGTTAGAGAAAGTAGTCACAGGACACAGAGTTCCTGACACCCAACACTGTTACCACAACATAAATACTTTTGGCCCAAACTGGAAATCACCAATCACCATTAACAAGCATGTTATTCTCTGCTGGCTCTTTAAAGTTTACAGATGCTAGAGAACGTTAGAGTAGGCCTGCATTTGAAAAACATGTATACATGAGTTAATACAATGTTTATTGAGCATGTACTATGTGTTCAGAAGTATGTTACACAGCTGTGCTGGAAACATCACATGGTGAGTTCATCCTTATAGCTTCCTAGAAGTTGGGTGCTAAACATTCTGTAATTCCCAGGATTGAATGGCCCAGCATTTCTATTTTTTCTTTTATTTTTAAAATAATTTACCTATAAAGAAAATGTGTAAAATAAAAGCTGTGTAGACAGATGAGAGGCATACAGAAGGAAAGGGTGAACTGCTCAGAGGGATTTTTTTGGTATTTATGTTGACTTTCTTGTGCCTTGTAGAGCAACTACTGGATCTGCAGAAATAAACTGCAGGTTGCTAGGTGGGATGTCTCTAGCAGCACTGGCTTCAGTGAAAAAAAAATTGTGGCCCAGAAATGTATAATTATTTGCTCCCATTTATCTGCTTTTTTTTTTTTCTTTTTTTCTGAGATGGAGTCTCGCTCTATCACCCAGGCTGGAGTGCAGTGGCGCAATCTCGGCTCACTGCAAACTCCACCTCCCGGGTTCATGCCATTCTCCTGCCTCAGCCTCCTGAGTAGCTGGGACTACAGGCGCCCGCCACCGTGCCCAGCTAATTTTTTGTATTTTTAGTAGAGATGGGGTTTCACCGTGTTAGCCAGGATGGTCTTGATTCTCCTGACCTCGTGATCTGCCTGCCTCGGCCTCCCAAAAATGAGCCACTGCACCCGGCCATCTGCTTTTTATTTTCAGGAAATTGTGGGCTGTAGCTCAGGAGAGGCAGCAGGAACCACCACTCAATTTTCTGATCTCCTTTAATTAGTTCTGTGAGAGGAGGTTCTAGGGTGAAGCCCAATTCAGATGAGGCCTTAGAAGAGGGTGGATCTGGGCAGAGCTGGGACAGAAATTGGGTCCCATGTGGCTGATGTCTATGCTGGTGCAGTATTTCTAGTTCTGTCTTTCTTAAGCCTGCCCTGTAAAAACTTGACTTCTAGAGTTTCTATAATTTTAATCTATTTTAGCCATTTGCCTGTCAGTTTTTATAACACACAATAACAAGGAATTTATAAAAAAAACACTTAGGGTGTTTTAGGACAATTAAATGAGAAGCTAAAAAATTATTTTTACTGAGGTAAAAGAAATAGGAATAATCACAACAATAACAATAATTCTTCTGTCCATGAATCGCCCTTCAGGTGGTGACATCAGATCTCAAAACAACAACATAATGGAAGTGGAACAAATGTAACCAAAGTCCCCAGTACCCCTCCCTTCTCTCTTCTGACCACAGAATGTTGAATTCAATCATTTAGCCATTTGCTCTGGAATGAAAGTATCTGGACAGTAGAAACCATGAGTGTTTCATCTGTTTTTCTAATGGTCATATGATGTAGTTCAGTTGTCCCCTCCAATCTCATACTGAATTTTAATCCCTAACGTTACAAGTGGGCCTGATGGGTGGTGGTTGAAGCATGGGGATGGATTCCTCATGGCGCTGTGCTATGTTTGTCATGGTGAGTACTCACCAGATCAGTTGGTTTAAAAGTGAGACCTATCCCTCCCCCATCTTTCTTGTTCCCATACCTACCACGTGAGATGCCTGCTCCTCTTTCATCTTTCACCATGACTCTAAGCTTCTTTATATGTTAATGTTGTTACACAATTTAACTCAATTTTCTTATAAAATTAACTGACAAAATTTTACATATTATATTATAAATATAAATAAATATATCACATATGTGTTATGACATCACAATATGTTATAATACCATAACTTGTATGTATCATGACATCACAATATACATGACACCATAATTTGTATGTATCATGACATCACAATATTTTATGATATCATAATTTGTATGTATTATGACAGCACAATGTATTTTGATATCAATTCATATGTATTATAACATCACAATATATTAAGGTATCACAATTCATATGTATTACTATGATATTATAATAACATTAAAATTTTGTTAGGTAATTTATAAGAAAATTGTGTTAAATTTTATAACAATATTAACTTATAAACTTAATGGAATCTAAGAATATTATCTGCTCTTGTGTAAATGACTGCTTAAGATATTATGACATATATTTAAAATTTGTTTATATATCAAATAAATTATATATAATATTATAGTGTCAATATATAATGATATTATAAGTTCCATTTAAATCCTATTTAAATTCAGACAATTTTATTAAGCAGTGTCTGTCTATCACCTGATTTTTTTTGGGTTCCACTATTTGCACACAAACAGCACAGCTGGGAAAACACAGAGTCACCCAGCACAGGCTCTTCCCTGGATCTTTCCCCTCCTCAGGGCATCAGTTCATCAGTCAACCAAGCCATCTGAGAGCGGAAGAGCGAGTACTCTCTAACATAGAAGTTCTTATTCCTGCATGCTTTTCTCAGAAGAGGGAAAAACAAGAAGGTCATTTTAGGGGACACTTGCTGGGACATGAACTAAGTCTTCTACAGTTTGATAGCTCTAACCAGCAGATACAGATTTCTCAGTAGGAAGGTATGAGGCAGATTTCCTGAGCCTGGAAGCTCCACCATACCTTGTTCCATCTTGTTGAGAGGCTGCTCTGGAATATGTCTCAACGGTGGATGTTGGGAAACAACACAGACTTTGATGGGACTCAGGTGGTGTTTGTTGTGTGAAGACAAGGGCTGAATGCTCAGGATCTAGGCTGTTTTTCTTCTGATCAGTTGTGTTACCTGTTTGGGACCAAGTCCAGTTTTACTAGAGAGGCTGAATAAATTCTAAAAAACAAAGTAGAGCTTTGAGGAAGGGTGACAAAGGGGGAAGGTTTCTCTCTCCACCTAGACTTTTTGCTGCCTCAGGAATCACAGGCTGATTAAGTTACCATCAGCTCTAATCTAATCAATTCAATTCAATTCAATTTGATCTAATTATCTTCCCCCTTGTTAAGGTAGAAATAGCCATTTTATTTGGTATTTACTTTTTCTCCACTTTTTATTTTATCATATATGTATGTATCTAATACAATCAACCATAATTTTAATTTGACAGTTCCAAGCATTTGAAAAATTATATCTTTGTACATGATTTTAACACTATGTATAGTGCTCTTCCTTTGCAAAATGTATAAAACAGTTCAATATAGATATGTCTAATTCTGCATCTTGAAAAACAAGCAGTATCAAAATACTTCCAGGTAGGAATTGGGACAGAAATTAGAAAAAATGATTCCCCTATCATATGATTTCTGTGCCCCTGACTTTTTTAGTTTTTGTTTTTGACACTGTGGCAAGACCCAGAAAATGTCTCCCATTAACTGTGTTTAGGTCTCTAGTAAAACTACAGCATGAAACTTATCTTATTGAGGCCCTAATGAGGAAGGAAAAAGAAAACCGTTCAGCCAATAAGAGTAAGCCATGCCCAGCTGAGGGACATATAAAAGGCAGGTCTAGGAGAATAACTCACACTGTGAATCAGGACGTGTGAGAGACAGCATCTTTCATTTGAGTTTGAAAGAGAGAAAAAGAAATGAAGACTCTGATCCCCCACTGCTCCTCCATCCACTGTCCCACTGACCAGCCTTCTTTCAAACAGATCTCCTTTACAGAAAAGGGCTAAGATGAGAAGAAACCACTCAAAGAAAAAGGCAAGACACCCTCCTGCCACTCCAGTGAGAAGCACATGGAAAGGTAGGGTAAGGCCTTGGGCTGTTCCTATGAAGTCTCCAAGGAGGGTTGGAATCAGGAATACTGAGCTATGTGTCTTTAGTGGGGTTTTATTTTGAAATTAGGAATGGGAAATGGCTTAGGTCCCTGAGGAGGCTTTGAGAAATGTGTTCACTCATGACATTGGCAGAAGAGCTTCTCTTGAAAGACTGATCCAGAAATATTTGTCAGAGATAGACTATGGGACTCTGTGCCTGGGAGAGGTGAGTCACCTAAACTCCATGTTGCATGAGGATCAGAGCCCAATCTAAATGAAAAGAAGAATTCTGAGAAAATTAAGCTCAAAGCCAGAAACAGCACTGCTAGGTGAGGGAAAATTTGACTCTTTCAAGGTGAAAAGAGTCAGGGAAGCAACACAGTCTCCTCTGGCAAGGAAACTGTGAGCTCTTTGACTTCCAGAGCCTTACAGATTCTGGACTCTGGAGAACAGAGGAGACTGGTGACAACTTCAGCTCCTGTGTGTCCATGATGAACTAAGGCTTTGAGGGTGTTTGGTAGGAGGCACTTACTCAAACTCTTATGTTATCAACAGAATCAGAATTGAGCTCACATGAGGAAAATTTCAAGAAAAGGAAAATCAGTTCCAAGGACAGCTGCCAAGACAGTGCAGATAGAATCTTGCTTTTTTTTATTTTTTATTTTTGCCCCAAAGGGCAAACAAGCTGTAGACTTTTAGAGAGGGCCTGAGCAGCAAGGGGGTTTCTTAATGACTGAAAAAATTTTTGAGACCCTGGAACTCCGGGGATATTTGGGAACTCAGAAGGGGTTAAGCTTCACTTCATTAAAGTGCTAAGATGGTCAGGACGGAGGGGAAGAGACAAATGAGGTTCACCTGAAGGTGCATGGGAGGTTGTGGAAATGAGGGTCTGTGGGTACTGTTTTGGTGAGTCTCTCACTCACATGCCTCCTCTGCAGGGAACTGTTCAGGAGAGGAGCACAGCTTGATGTTGAAAAAGAAACTAAAGTCTTCCACTGCTGTGCACAGCAGTGAAATCCAGGAGACCTGTGATGCCCACCACAGAGGGCCTTTCATGGTTCACACTAGGTATAGCAAGTAGCACAGTTATTGAGCCCCAGGAGTTCAATAGTCATCACTTCGGAAAGCTTGGTGACCTTGCAATGTGTGTCAAAGGCCATTTATCAAAACCTATCCCTAGGTGTTGGTTCAGCAGGTCCATTTTCCACTGACCTGGGAGAAACTCACTCAGCTTGCCTGGCTCTGGGGCCTCTGTGTGCCCAGGAGCAGACCATCTATGCCATGACCACCCAGGCAGTTTGCATCTTCCCTGCTAAGAAGTGGCTTGTTTCAGCCACACTGCCTGGCCCTGAGAATTCAGCTCTAGATAAAGAAGCCCACCCCTTGCCTGGGTAGGAAATAACTAAATAGCTGAGCCTGTCAGTGGATTAGATGATGCTTGAGCTGGGTGCACATTGAACCCAATGCTTCAATGTGGAAGATTAAACAGTTAAAACATGGCCAATGATCCTATTCACCCTATTCAGCAGAGAATACACTCTTGGAATGAGAGCAAGAACCTGCTACTTCTCAGATTCTTCCAAAGGACCAGCAGTGACAATTCTAGATGCACAGCATTAATACATGAAAGACCCTGAAGCAGTCATAGGAAAGGAGCTTGAACAACGTACTCAAAGCAGTGAGGGCTAAGATTATAAACAAATTATATATTTCTTGTTAGACATTTGATGTCTATTGGATGTCTCATGACAGTCATGCATTTCTATATAATCAGACAAATACTAGGATGTAATCATTCATATACCTTTTCATATTTTCAATTATAACAAAATAAATATAAAATTATGTGCTTCTTTTTTAATTCAGAAAAGTTTGTAACCTCTCACTCTCCCACACTGAACCCCTAGAACACTAATATCCACAAACAATAATACTCTTCATGGGAAAAATGTCAATATAGCTTTACAGTTTAATAAAATTATGGTGAAATCACCACACAAGGTGTTTACTATGAATATTTTTACATAAAATTGAAGTCAAGATGTGTTAAATGTAATTGATCATAATTATTTATGATCTTGACTCATATTTGCCTCATTTTAAATTTTTTATTTTGCCTCATTTTAAATTTTTGAAATTTAAACGTTGTTCTATTTTATACATTTTAGTTGATCATACTGTATTATAGAATATTAAATGTAATATAAATATTGTCATTTATTTTACCTATTGTTACATTTTATATTTTTCTTCTTGCATTTTACAGTGAGATTATGAGATCTTTCATCATAAAATGTACTTTTTTTGTTCTCTGCCTCATAATTTTCACATACAAAATGATATAAAGATTAATGTTTTTGAGAATATTCAATTTTAGATAATTTTGTATTATCCACACTGAATTTTTATTTACTACATGTGTGAGTTGGAGGACGTTTTATTATCTTCACTTCTCATTTATTTTCACCCTGACCCCTCACACTCCACAACTCTTGTTTTAGTCAAAGAATAGTGATTTATCATTCCAGTAAATGGAGCCAATTCAATGAAAATATACAGATATACCTTGGAGATATATGGCTTTTGCTCTAAACAAGTACAATAAAACAAATATCACAATAATGTGAGTCATGCAATTTTTCTTCCATCCCAGTGCATATGAAAGTGATGTTTACACTATACTGTAGAATAAGACTGAAATAGCCTATGTTTGTAATAACAGTGTACAAACCTTAATAAAAAATGTACTTTATTGCAAAAAAAAGCTGACACAGATGTAAACACACACAAAGGTCACATGATGTTGGAAAAATAGTGTTAATAGAGTCACTCAATATAGGGTAGCAAAAAGCCTTCAACTTGTAAGAAATCCAATATCTATAAAGAACAATAAAATGCCATAAGACTAGGTATGCCTGTGTAAAAATCAGTGTTCACTAGTGATTTAGAAATCATACATAAAGGATATTTACATATTTATAAAAGTAACTGACCTGTTACACAATGGGTAGGAGATAAAAATTACAAAATAATTTATAAAGTAAATTAAAAGGCAGACCAAGTCTGAAACATTCCTGAGTGGACAGAATCTGTTAGACATCCTCAGTGACCTCACCTTGTTGACTTGCAAATAAGCAAAACATAACGTGAGCTATTTTTTGTGAATGCCTGCATTAAAAAAAACAGAACTTAAGCTTAAGTTATCAAAAGTACCAAGAATCTTATTGTAATATATGTCTATAAGGTAAACCAAAAAATACAATTTTATAACTGCAACAAATCACATAATTTTAATATTTTGTTCCTGCATTTGTTCAATACAATCATACCTCTGACACTTTGCCATTGAAGTGGAAAACCTCTCTTGCTCTGGTGTTCCACAATTCATAAGTTGCTTCTTTCTCAAGAAAATATTTTTAAAATGGGTTCTTGCTCTATTGTCCATGCTGGAGTGTGTACACAGAATCAAAGCTCTCTGCAGCCTTACATCCTGAACTCAAGCCATCCTCCCACCTTAGCCCCATGAGTAGCTGCAACTACAGGCATGCACCACCACACTTGGCTAATTTCTTCTTATATTTTGTAGAGACAGGGTCTTACTATGTTTCCCAGGCTGGCCTCAAACTTCTGGGCTCAAATAATTCCCTCAACCTGGCCTCTCAAAGTGCTGGAATCACAGATGTGAGCCACCATTCCCAGCCAAGAAAACTTTTAAAATTTGTATTGTGCTACAGTTTACTTTTTAACAGGACAAAATAAACTAGCTATACATAAATCTAACAAACATTTGTTAAGCATATGAGAAAGACCATAAAAAGTCCTTGAAATATAAGAAAATCAGCATAAACAAATGGAAAACCAAATCATGTTCTAAGGTAGAAATGCTCAATATCACTAAATCATCATTTTTCTTAGAAGTAATTCAGAAATTTAATTTTGTCCCAATAGAGATACCATCTGGTATTGGAAGCAGCCACTTTATTGCAAAACTCCTATGGATGAAAACACAAATGAGAACAGCTGAGAAAACTCTGAAAAAGTAGAGTGGCTATCCCACCCTATGAGACATGCTGATTTATGAATATATGGATAGCTCAGTGGAAGTACAAATTTAAAATAAACCACAGTGTATGAGAAAGTGTCTCTGTTCAGGCTGTTAAATAGAATACATTAGACTGGCTAATGTATAACAGAAATACATTGGTCACAGTTCTGGAGGCTGCAAAGTTCAAGATCAAAGCACCGGCAAATTCAGGGTCTGGTGAGGATCCTGTTTCTCATAAATGGTGCCTTCTTGCTGTGTTCTCACATGGCAGCAGGGACAAAAGTGCTCCCTTCAACCTCTATTACAGGGTATTAATTACATTTATGAGGATGAAGCCCTCCTGAGTGAGCCATTTCCCACAGGCTCCATGTTTTAAAACTATCATATTAATGATTAAATTTTTACAAATGAGTTTTTACAAGGAGACACACAGAGCATAGCAAAAAAGTCAACTGGCAATACAAACTACAGTTGGGTAGACATCATTAATGCTTTGGGTTTAGGAATCTGATGTTTCTATCATAAAGGTAAAAAATAACGTGCTAATTATAACCTGCAATAAAATAAAGGTCAAATGAAAGATTAATCTATACAATGAAAAAATCAAGTTTTTACAAGGTAAATTATTAAAGGTTGTATCAGGATTTTTGTGGTTTCTGGGGATAAATAAGAAACCAGAGATTCCTCCTGTGACTTTTTTACTGAAGTTTCTGATGCTCTTACTCAATTTGGAAGTGTATAAAAAATTTTTCCTGTTTCTGTCTTTGATAAATTCAAAATAAAATTGGCCTTCATATGCTTGATCCTAAAACACTTATTCACTCAGTGTTGCTCTGCTGAGGAAGGGCACTGAGTCTCACATGCACAGAACCATCATGTTCTGTCAGATACAGGACTTCTCCCTGAACCAGAGCTTCACCATTCACACATGATCAGAGGCTTTCCCAGGCATACACTGCTCTGTGCTCTCCCACACAGGCTCAACCCTGAGCATCTGACTCTGAAAGTGACTGATGAACATGTTCCCTAGTACTCTAATTTACAGAAATTTTGTTTTCTCTTAATAATATCTAACAGAACTCTAGGGTCTTTTCTGACTCCACCTACCACATACAGAGAGACTGGGAGATTTGGACAGAAGCTTGGATCCTCACTCGAAGCCCTGCCCTGTCCCATCAGCTTTTCTAGAAGTACAATGTTCTAATTACTCCTGAGAGACCACATGTCAGGGCATCTCTCTGTGTCAATTGAATAAAAATGAGAAAAGAAACAGGCTAAAATTTCTGCTGAGGGTTGTATCTAAGGGTCTACTTCCCAGACTTATATCTCTATTTTACCCAATTATTGACAAATATAATTTCGTCTTTAGAGGAAAAACTAAAGAAGTAACCCCAGCTCACATAGGAAGGAGAAAATAGAATCAATGTTCTATAGAATCCAGCTTACCTCAGCCATGAGGTGGTAAGTCTCCTCAGAAAAAAGTAATTGTTCTCAATCATCATAAACAACTGTGGCATCAGACAGCTGGACACTGAGAATGCAGGATATTCCCTGGGATTCCATGCCTATATCACAGAGAGAAGCTAATACCATAGGTCCTGTTGTACCATTTGGTCTAACTAATACTACTCCACTTCCTGGCCCAACAGGGTTCCCCAACTCTTCTCTGGGCCTCACTAGGGGTAGTTCAGAAAGACAAAAATTTATTAATGCCTCTCCATTTCTGTAGTTTCTGGGGTATAATTTGTTCATTTTTAGGTTTTCAGTTTTTGTCCTCCCTCTACATCCACAGAATTTTTGTCTCCTATGCTTGTACCTATAACTTTATGTAGTCATTTTTTTCTAGTCTAGTCACCCATACTGTCTTCTAATCATTTTTTTCTAGTATAGCGAGATGATATGGACACAAGAACTTCTATATAAAAGTTCACTTTTATATAGAACACAACCCTTTTTGGGCTGGACTGTAATTCAGAGAATGTAGAAACCAGATTTGCCTAGGGTTGCAGCTAAGGAAAAGAAAGACCCATCTTGCCCAGGAATGGTCAGTGAGAAATCTCAGAGTTTGAAAATGGATGCCTATAGACTTCAGGGAAGTTCTCTTAATCTTAGAGTCAGTAAAGAAGGGATTTGGGGGTGTTTAGGGGAAAGTCACGTTCAATTTACAAATTACATATGTGTAAGTAAAATTAAACAGTTTGCTATGTTGATAAATATAGTGATAAAAG
This sequence comes from Pongo abelii, assembly GCF_028885655.2. Classification (NCBI taxonomy): domain Eukaryota; kingdom Metazoa; phylum Chordata; class Mammalia; order Primates; family Hominidae; genus Pongo; species Pongo abelii. Next base: position 45,170,801 of record NC_072003.2, read on the forward strand.
CTACAACGCGATTAAAATGCAAGTGGTCTCAAAACCCTAAAGGTTACACGAATGAGCTTCAACTGACACATGGTGTGGCTGGAGTCACCTGATTATTATGCTAAAGTGAGACATGATTGATACCTCAAGAAGTGGGTCAAAGGCCAATGCAGTTATCATGCCAGGAATGGTCTGGGGCCTTCTAAACCATCGGACAAATAGGTCAACTTTCACCAAGAAGCACAAATCTGGCATGCAGTGGTGACCTATGCATTACACGTGGATTCAGGCTTGGTTTTGGGCTTAATTGTGGTAACTATTTTCAGAGAACAGATCCTTATTATGGACTCCTAAATGAAGGACCTGACAGATCAGCAGATAAAATTCTGGTGTGAGCCCAACAAAAAGATATCCTTCACCAAGTAGCCTTTAGTTTCAATGTGGAAGATTAAACAGATAAAACATGGCCAATGATCCAAAACCCTGAGCTCTTACCATTTACAGGAGCAACCAGCCTGGCTTCAGGTTCTGTGTGACTGGGACTGAGGTTAGACATCCACAACCACCCAGTGAGCACCATAAGGTGGCAGCTTTCTTGACTCTCGAGTGAATTAGGGCCAGGCATCTAGGAATCATTCAGTAAATTGAAGGCCCCATAAAGCCAGCAGTTTTTCTTCAAATAGTGAAGTGGGATGAATTAGTTCATTTTCATACTGCTGATAAAGACATCCCTGAGACTGGGCAATTTACAAAAGAAGGAGGTTTAATGAACCCACAGTTCTACGTACTGGGGAGATCTCACAATTATGGCAGAAGGTAAAAGGCATGTCTCACATGGTGGCAAACATGAGAAAAGAGAATGAGAGTAAAGCAAAGCAAAAATGGTTTCTCTTTATAAAACCATCAGATCTTGTGAGACTTATTTACTACCACCAGAAAAGTATGGGGAAAACCACCCCCATGATTCAATTATTTCCTACCAGGTCCCTCCCACAACACTTGGGAATTATGGGAGCTAAAACTCAAGATGAGATTTGGGTGGAAACACTGCCAAACTGTATCAGAGGGCATAAAATTTTCACCAAAGAACCTAATTTTTCTGTTACAGTTAAGATATTCCTGTGACAGTCCAATTTTCTTTTAGAATATGTTACATTCTAAGTGGGATTCTGATGTCTTGGAGAACTCAAATTTACTCACTTCAAAATTGGAATGTCAAGCTAGGAAGTCCCAAGCCCTTGATGTGTCAGGATTAAGTTTTACAGGAGCTTCGAAGCAAGCTCATCAATGACTTTCAAATCAGTGTAAGTAGTAGTGTCAGGAAGACTATGTGTCAAAAGTTCTAAGGTGGAGGCTGACTCCTTCTCTCAGAGGCTTCAAATGAAAACAATATCAAGTATTCCTTGGCTGCTAGAAGAATTGAACTATGTAAATCTGCCCACATAGTTCCAGTGAGTCTTAACTGGAAAACAGGACTATGGGATGTTGGGGATTTTATCAGCTACTGGCAGAGAGATGTTACCATTCTAGACAGGAGCATGAAGGCAGATGCTTCTAAATTGGCAGCCAATAAACATCACCTACAGAGTTAAACTTTTTGCACATCAGAGGGTAGAGGCACTCATGATGAATTCTGCCCTGCCACTGTGGCAAATGGCAGAGAAGTTTGTCTCACTTACACTCCTCGACTTGTTTCTCACCCAGTTTAGAGTAATCCCCCCTGGCACTTATGGGGCAGGTAAGGACAAAAACACCTAACCTGACAATTGCTACTATAGATTCTGATGTAGAAACAAAACAGGACATTGATTTAGCTCAAAAAGCTCCATCTCCATTGTTATGTGGCCTTCCTTCCCTCACTGTCACCCTGCCCAAACACTATTATTTCAGTTGTGCTGTTTGTTTTTATTTTATTGTTTAACTTTGTTTTATGTTATCATCTATGTAAACACAAATCAACAAGTTACACTATCCCCAGGACAGGGGAATGCAAAAGACCAATAAAGGCTGGCACAGGTGTGTTTTGGGGATAGGACAGGGCAATGGGGAGGTGTTATTCTCTCTAAACTTTTCACCCTGAGTTCTGTGCTGCCCCCTCACCATTGTAACTTCTAGTTTTTGGAAAGTATTCAGGATCAGAAGCCTCCATTTGATGAAGGAGAATGAAGTCCAAGATCCAGATGTGGGCTGGGTGGGTTTCCTCTGAGACCTCTCTCCTGGGGTTGTAAGTGACCGCCTTCTCCTTATGTCCTCATGTGGCCATTTCTCTGTGTGTGCACGTTTGTATCTTTATCTCCTCTTTTATGGAGACAACAGTTACATTGGATTAGGGTTCTCCCTCAGGTCCTCATTTTAAAACTTTTTTTTTTGTAACTGATAAAAATTGCCCACATTTATGGTACTGTTGTGAAATATGCACACATTGTGGAGTGGTTAACCCAAGATAACTGGCATACGCGTTACCTCACATACCCATCATTTTTTTTGTTGTGAGAACACTCAAAATCTACTGTCCTAGCAATGTTCAAGAACAGATTACATTAACTGTAGTCACCAAGTGCAATAGATCTCTTGCACTTATTCCTCCTGTCTAACTGAAATTTTATATAATTTGACCATCTCCCTACTCCTTAACCTCTGCTCCCAAAGACCTCATTTTAACGTAATTACCTCTGTGATGATGCTATCTCCAAATATCATCACATTCTTAGGTTCTGGGGGTTAAGGTGTCAACATAGGAATTTTGGGAAGCAGACAATTCAGCTCACAGCAGCCTCTGTCAGGACATAACATTTACATTGAGATCCCAGTAACCTAGCAGTAGAGGGAATGACATGCAAAGAGTCTGAGAAAGAAAATTCGAGGCAGAGGATTCTATTGAGCAATGATCCCGAAATGGGAGTGAAGAGGGTGAGTTTGAAAAACCAGAGACCAGTGGCAGAGGGAAGGGTGTGAGGAAAGCAAGGGGAGGAGGTGAAGTCTCAGAGTTCCTGTGAGATATGTAAACTTGACTGTGATTGCATTCCCCATGAGGTGAGAAGTCATTGGAGGGTTTTAAGAAAGAGACACAATCAGATTCATATGTTTAAAAGCTTTTTCCAGTCACTTTATGAAGAATTAATTCTAAAGAGGGCAAATATGGAAACAAGCGGCAGATGAAAATGACAGTGGCTTAGACTGGGTGAAATCAGAATGAAGTAGGTGGATATATTCTATTCTGGGGATACATTTGACCCCAAGACTATAGGAAATGTTGGTTTGTTGCATGCAACAGAAAAGAGTCTTCAAGACTACTGCTACATGTTAGTCAATTCAGGAAAATTTCCAGAGATATGGTGGGGCCCTTTACTGAGATAGGAAGGAACAGGAGAACAGGCTTTCAGAGAACATTCAAGTGATATAGTATTTTCCTAAGAGCACCAGTCAGGAAATTTGGTAGAGCCTGGGCATCCTTAGAAGTACTGACACACCTCTTGCTGGATCGTTTTAGCACTGACATCCAGACCCAGAGCATGGAAATTCCCAAATTGGAAGAAGTGTGATGCTGTAGGAACGCAAGTGTGGTGATGAGGCTGGTGGGGCTTTGCATCACACCAGCTGTGTGATCTCGATGGAGAACAGCTGCATTTGGCCTGGATGAGGTCAGTCTCTGGTGCAGTGGGGATAAGGGCACCCACCTCATAGATTTGTCTTGATGATTCAACAGAGTCATGCTCATGAAATGAATGTAAGTCCTGGCATATGCTGGGCCATTGGCATGAATTTTTATTGGTATTATTAATATCCTTGGTGTTTTTATTAATATCCTCAATACTGATGGGACATTAGCTCGTCAACTCCAAAAAAAACTTTCAGAGATATCCAAAGGCCCTCAGACAGTCTTCACTCTTCCGTACATTTCTCCAGCCTAGTCACCAACCAGCTCTCACTTCAGCCTTGTTTTTAAGTTAAACAAGTGGCGCTGGGCATGTCCCTAAGGCTCTGAGCATTTTGTCAGTTGTGTTCTGTCCACCCCAGGCCTTTGGCAGGCATTGATGCCCTTTAGCAGATCTAGGAAGTTTGCTTGTACTCCTCCTTTCCAGAGAGATTAATTGTGAATAAATATTGGATTGGTCAAATGCTCTCTGTGTCTATCATCTTGCTGTTACTTTCCTTTATCCTATTATTTTGTGTAATGTATTGATTGATTATTGGATAAGTCAACATTGCCTTTGTGAAATAATTCCATTTGGTCTTGTTCAGGAGAGTAGTCATGTAAATAGTCTTAATTTACCCTCATATTTATTGACAAGTCTATATTATGTTTTGTAAGGAAAACACTTTTGTAATTTGAAGGTATTTTTCTGAAAACTTTATAACTCTTATCTCTTTTATGTATCACTTTACAATATTTTAATTGTAATAAAAACACATAACAAAATTTACCATTTTATATGTTTTTAATTGCATAATTTAGTAGTATTACATATATTCACATTGTAAAGCTACAGGCTTCTAGAGTTTTCCACTGAAAAACTAAAACTCAATACCCATTAAAAAACAACTGCCCATTTTAACCTTCTCCTGAGCCCTTGACAAACACATGCTATTTTCTCTTTCTATGAGTTGGACTACTTAAGATTTCTCACAAGTGGAATCGTACACTCACTGTCACTTTGTTTCCTGACATATTTCACTTAACATAATGTCCTAATGGTTTATTGTTACTGTAGCATGTGATAGGATTTCCTTTTAAATTATATTTCATCATATGTATATATCATATTTTCTTTACTTATTTATCTGTCAAGGGACATTTAACTAGCTTCTACCTTTTGGATTTTGGGAATAATTCTATTATAAACATGGTTGTGCAAATATTTCTTTCAGGTCCTGCTTTGCACATTTAGATAGATATCCCAGAAATGGGATTGCCAGATTGTATGATAATTTCATTTTTAATATTCTGAGGAAACTCTTTACTATTTTTTATAATAGTTGCGTTATTATTTTCCCCACCACCAGTGCACAGTGTTCCAATTTCTCTACATCCCTGAAAACATTTGCTATTTTTTTCTTGTTTGATAGTGGCCATCTTAATGAGTGTGAGGTAATATCTCATTTGGGTTTTGCCTTGTATTTCACTAAAGATTTGTATTTTGAGCATCTTTTCAAATTCCTCTTGGCTATTTGCATATCTGCTTTGTAAAAACATCTTTTGAGTGTTTTGCCCATTTTTAAATAGGATTATTTGCTTTTTGTTGTTTTTAGAAATTGTTTATACATTCTAGATATTAACCTCTATCAAATATATTATTTGCAATTTTTTTCCCATTTCTTCGGTGGCATTTTTACTCCTCTAAATATTTTCTTTGATGTCCAAAAAGCTTTTTGCACTTGATGTAGTCCCATTTTTCTGTTTTTATTCTTGTTTCTTCTGCTTTTAATATCATATTCAAAAGAAATTACCAAGACACATGTCATGATTTGTCACCCTATATTTTAAGAGTTTTATAGCTATCTAACATTTAAGTGTTTAATTAATTTAAGACATTTTTGTAAATGGTGCAAGTGAAAAGTCCAATTTTATTTTCTTTAATTTTGATATTCAGTTTTGTAATGCTATTTGTTAAAAAGTCTCTTCTTTCCCCGTTGTTCAGTCATGGCAACTTGATTGAAGATTACTTGATGATATTCATGAAGGTTTATATCTCGGTTCTCTATTCTGTACCATCATCTATTTGTCTCTCTATTTTTATTTCTATAGTTCTATAATATGTTTTGGAGTCAGGAAGTTTGATAACTCTAACTTTGTTCTTCTCTGAAGCTATTTTGGCTACCCATAATCCCTTGATATTCCATAAGAATTTTAGAAATTCAGGCAGGCCTTGAAATTTTATATGAGTTTTAGGACTTAAAATAATATGTGTGCAAAAAATATAACATTTGGATCTTAATAGAAAATACTTTGAATTTGTGCTTCCCTGTGAGTAGTATTGACATCTTAACAATATTAAAATTTCTGACCCTTGAACACGAGGTCAAGAGTAGGATGCTTTAAGTTTCATACATTTTTTGATTTACCAGTTTCCTTCTGCTTGTGATTTGTAGTTGAGGGGTTATTATATTGCCCAGGCTGGTCTCCAACTTTTGGCCTCAAGCTATTCTCCCTCCTCAGTCTCCTGATGTGTTTGGATTACACGGATGAGGCACTGCACCTGGCCTCCTTATTGTTTTTCTGTCATTTTTATGATTTGAAGGTAATTTTTGGAAATGTTTATAAATATGTATCTCTTTAGAAGGTTTTTCATTTTTAAGGTAGTCAAAAACACATAAAAATTACCATCTTAACTATTTTAAGCACATAGTTAAATAATATTAAATATGTTCGCGGCCAGGCGCAGTGGCTCACACATGTAATCCCAGCATTTTGGGAGACTGAGGTGGGCAGATCTAGAGGTCAGGAGTTCAAGATCAGCCTAGCCAACATGGTGAAATCCTGTCTCTACTAACATACAAAAATTAGACCGGCATGATGATTGGCACTTGTGTTCTCAGCTACTCAGGAGGCTGAGGCAGGAGAATCTCTTGAACCCAGGAGGCAGAGGTTGCAGTGAGCTAAGATCATGCCACTGCACTCCAGCCTGGGTAACAGAGTGAGACTTCATCTCAAAAAAAAAAACAAATTTTATATACATACTATTTGGCTTTTTATAGTCCCTTTAGAGTCCATATGAGTTTTAGAAATGTTTTTGTATTTCTGCAAAATGAAATGACAGTTAATACTTGATGGAGATCACATTGAATCTGTAGATCACTTTGGGTAGTGTGGACATTTTCACAATATTGTTTTCCAACCCTTGAAGAAGAGCATGCTCAAGAGTGTGTTGTTTAATTTCCACATATTTGTAGATATTTCAGTATTTTTTATGCTCTTGATTTCTAATTTTATTCCCTTTTAATCAAAAATGATAGTTTGTAATATTATAATCTTTTTTTTTTTTGAGACAGGGTTTTGCTCTGTTGCTCAGGCTGAAGCACAGTGGCTCAATCATGGCTAACCACAGCCTCGATCTCCCAGGCTCAAGAAATCCTCCTCCCACCTCAGCCTCTTGAGTAGCTAGAACACAGGCATGCCCAGCTAAATTTTTTTATTTTACATTTTGTAGAGACAGCATCTCCCTGTGTTGCCCAGCACAGTGTTGAGGGCTTGACTCTCATTGCATACACTGCCAACAGTAAAGATTTTCACACTCCCACATAGACACAGCGCACTGTTGAAGTTGTGAATTTCACAACAAAAGGCAGTCAAAAGTGGATATTATTACCCTTATATGTGTATTCAGCCTTCAGGTGAGATGATGAGTCTGTGACCAAAATTGAGCAAATATGTTAGTTGTCTGAAGTTGAGGCTTTCATGCATGGATCCAAATTACTGTTGAAATTATGACTTGCATACTTGGACACACGAGGTGTGTAAAAGTTTATTAGGTGCATACTTTTTAATACCTGGACCCAGAACATGTGCAGGAATATAAATTCCATTCTCAGACCTTCCCACAGGTGTGACTGTGACATATATTTTTGCCCAGCCAGAACTTGACTGATTTGAATATACTGCCCGAAGAAAGCTCACAGTTTGATTGTGACATAGACCTAAGTCAATAACCTTGATAATGTGGCCCTCCTGCCTAGTCCCTTCTCACAGATGGCATTGTGATATATCTCTGGTCTCATTTCCAGGTGATGTAATTGTCTTCTCTTCCCTGGGCCCCATTCCCAAAGGGGATTGTAACATTTTGCTGAGTCCAACATTCACACAATGTAATTCTTCAGCCTGGGTTCTGCCCACAGAAGACATTGTGACACATCACTGCTCCCAGCACTATAGTGACATGAAATTTTTACCAGCACTCAACTCACAGGAGGGATACTAATATATATCTGGCTCAGCATTCAGGTGATGTGACTCTTCTGCCTGGTTCTGCCCACAGGTAGAATTGTGACATATACCCAGGTTCAGGTCACAGGAATAATGATGACTCTCATATGACAGCCCAGCCAATAGGAGAGATATTCACTCTCATAGATAAGGTTAGAATAATCAGTAAGGTTCTCGGTCTCCTAATTTTATAAAAATTACAGATGATTATAACACTTATGACTATTTTGTAAAATACTTGGGACTTATCAGAGTCCACTAAAGAAGTAAAATTTTGCCTCTCATAGGCACACTATCCAAAAATTGAGATTGTCAGTCTCACACATGGACAAAGCCCATGGTGAGGTTGTAAACCTCACATGTGCAAACAGTCCAGAGTTAGAATTGGGACTGTCATATGTGTATCTGGCACGTATAACAGATGTTGGAAGGTGACTCATTTCTGGACCCAGCTCATAGGCATGTCAATGTCTCTCATGCCTGGTCCCAGGAAATAGAAGACATGTTGACTCTTGTACCTAGGCCTACCGCAAGAGATAAGATCCTTGGCTTCCTACTTTTACAGATATCTCAAAGAAGTACAACACTCATGCATATTGTATAATGCCCTAAGGTGGTACAGAGAGTGTTAAAACAGGGCCCAGTTCAAAATCCTTATTGGGACTCTTGTATGCACACAGCCCACGTTAGGATTAAATGTGAACAGAACCCACTCATGAGGTCCTGGTTCTCACTCACAGAAACAATTCACAGTTGGAATTGTGACTGTCATATCTGGATCCATCCACAAATGAGATGGTTTCTCATTTCTGGACCCAGATCACAGGCACATTGATGACTCTCATACCTGAACTTAGGGCAACATGTAGGATCATGTGTTTATACCATCATTAAGGTCTCAGAGCAGGTTTCATTCTCATGCAGACCATACGAAGCTCTTAAGTGGCACAGAGGGTATCTTATAAACACCCAGCACGCAGGTGACATTGTGACTGCTCTATGCACCCAGAACATACACTGAGGTATGTCATCTTCCCATATAGACACAGTCCATTGTGGAAATTCTGAATATCACATCCAGATCATTTGAAAGTTGACATTGTGACTCTCATATATAGAACCAGTTCACACGTGGAATGGTGACTTTTATACTAAACGTCAGCATACCTGTGAGGCTGTGACTGCCCTAATTAAACAGTGATTGCAGGTGAGATTGGAGCTTACATGTATGAATACTGTCCATCACTGACATTGTGATTTGTGTACCTTAACACAAATCACAGGTGTTTTCTCTTATACCTTGAGCCAGAAAATGTGAGGCGCTGTGAATCTCATCCCAGGACCTTCCTGCACATGTGACTGTGACATGTAATTTTTTCTCAGAACCTGATTTTCCTTACCTCCCTGCCTAAGCCCTGTCAACAGTTGGGATTGTGACATATACCTAACCCAAACAGCTAAATGATGTGACTGTCCTCCTTAAGCCTTGGCCACAAGGGGTATTGTAGTGTATCTCTGAGCCCTTCACCTAGACGATGAGACTCTGCTTTCCTGCGTGTGTCCTGCCTCCAGTAACAGAAATAGGGGAATATTACCTAGGTGGTATGACTGTCCTCTCATAACTGGGCCCTGAGAATGGGGGGGGATTGTGACATATTACTCAGCCCAGCACCTAGGTGATGTGACTCTTTTGACTGGGTTCTGCATACAGTGGGCATTGTGACATATCACTGAGACTAGCACAAAGGTGATGTGACTTTCTCCTCTATGTGTGGGTCCTGCCCATAGAGGGATATTGACATTTCCATGGCTCAGCATTCAGGTGATGTGACTTTCCTTCTTGGTTCTGCTCATGGGTGGAGTTGTGACCTCTACCTTGGACCAGGCAACTGCCATGATGATGACTTTCTTACATGGACCAAGCCAACAGGAGAAATTTGGACTCTAACAGCTAGGCTTAGGGCAACAACTATGGTCCATGGTCTACTAATTATAAAAAGGTCACAGAAGATTATGACACTCACATGTATTTTATAAAGCCCTTGGGGTGTATAGAGAGAGTCACATAACACAGCCCAGCAAACAGGTGAGCCTGTGACTCTCAAAGACACATGTAGGCAACAATTAGGATTGTCACCTTCATACATGGACAGAGTCCACTAGAGAGATTCTAAATCTCACACATGGATGCAGTTCAGAGTTGAAATTGTGACTGTCATATGTGGATCTGCCCTCAGGCTGGATGATGACTAATATCTGGATCCAGCTTACAAGCATGGTGTTGATTCTCATACTTAGACCAAACCAATAAGACATATATTAACTCATACCTAGCCTTAGGGCAATGGGTAAGGTCCTGAGTTTCCCACCTGTACAGAGGTCACAGAGGAGTATGAAATTCTAGCATATGGCATAATTCCCTCAGGTGGTAAAGAGTATGCAAAAACAGGGCCCAGCACATAGTTGAGGTTGCTATTTTCATATACACATCCAGTCAAAAGTTAATATTGTCACCCTCACACACAGACAGTGCCCACAGCTGAGGTCCTAAAACTTCCATGCGTGCAGTCCACAATTGACATTGTGATGGCCACAGGTATGATGGTGATTTATTTCTGGAGCCAACTCACAGGCACATTGATGAATCTCATTCCTGGACACAGCCAGTAAGAGAGATGTTGACTCTCCTGTCTGGGCTTAAAACAATGTGTAAGATCGTGTGTCCACCCAAGCATGCAGGTTTCAGAGAGTGTTGCGACTCTTAGACTTATTTTATAATTCCCTCAGGTGGTACAGAGAGCATCATAAAAGGGCCCAAAATACCGGTGAGATTGTCACTCTTATATGCACTCCCAGCCAACAGTATTGTCACTTTCCATATGAACACAGCCCACTGTTAAATTTCTGAATCTCACATCTAGAGGCAGTCAAAAGTTTGCATTGTTTCTGTCGTATGTGGATTCTATGCACAGGTAGGATGGCGACTCTGGACCAAGATTCAGCCCTTATGATGTTTTTATTTTTTACTGGGACACTATGCGCAGGCAGGGATGGGACTGTCATGCATGGGCTTAGTCTACTGTTGAAGTTGTTACCTGCCTTTTGGGTGCAACTCATAGGAACTATTGCCTCTGAATCCAAAGCTGGGGCATACGACAGATTGCAAATTTTATCTCTGGATCTTTACACGGCTGTGACTGTGACATACACCTTTGCTCAGGCCCAGCCTACAATTTAGATTGTAAAATATACTTAGGTTTAGCATGTAGATAATGCGACTTTCCTACCTGGTCTCTGCCATCCGGGGAAATAGTGACATATCTCTGGGCCAATAACCTAGGTAATGTGACTCTCACTTTCTGTCTGGGCCAGACCACAGGAGTCATGGTGAGATATCACTGGGCCCATTGCCTATGTTATGTGACTCTTTTTGTCTTGAGTTTGTTTACAGGAAGAATGATGACATGTCACTGGGACCGTCACCTAGGTGACATGACTGTTTTCTTCCTGAAACACGTTTACAGGGTGGATTGTGACATATTGTTTTGCCTAGCACCCAGAAGATACAATTTTTATTGCCAGGACCCCACCCACAGGAAAAATACTGACATATCACTGGCCCACACCTAGTTGATGTGACTCTCCCTCCTAGTCTTTGCCCACAGGTGGGATTGTCACATATAATTAGGTCCAGCCCACAGGTATGATGAAGACTCTCTTATATGTGGACTCAGCCAATAGAAGAGATTTTGACTTTTATAGCTAGGCTTAGGGAAACAGGTAAAGATCCAGGTCTTCTACATGTAGAAAGGTCACACAACATTACAACACTCAAGCATATTTTGTAAAGCCCTTGGATAATATAGAGTGTGTCATATCAGGGCCCAGCACAGAGGTAAAATTGTGATTCAGTAGACACACCCAGACGACAATTAGCATTGTTTCCCTCACAAATTGATCAAACTTACTGGTGAGGTCCTAACTTTCATATGAGGACACAATACAGAGTTAGAATATTGACGGTCAAATGTGAATCTGGCCAAAGATCAGATGGTGAGTCATATCTATACCCAGCTTACAGGCCTAGTGATGACTCTTATACCTGCACCCAGCCAATAATAGAGCTGTTGACTCTCATAGCTAGGCTTAAGCCAAAAAATAAAGTCCTGAGATTTCTGCTTTAAAAAAATAATAATAACAGGTGATCACCACACACACACATATTGTGTAAAGCCCTCAGATGGTACACTGAATGTCTTAATAGTACCCAGCACAATACTGAGATTATGACTATCGTATGAACACCCAGCTAACTTAGAGTTGTCACCCATACACATGGACAGAGCAGAATAATGAGTTCCTGAGCCTCACTGAAATATACAGTCCACTGTTGGAATTGTGCCTGTCACATGTGGATTGAACCACAGGAGGGATGTTGACCCATTTCTGTACCCAGGTCACAGGAACATAAATGGTTCTCATAACTGGACCCAACAAACAGGAGAGATGTTGACGGTCATGCCTGGTCTTAGGGCAGTGGGCATAATTATACATTCGAGGTTGTAACATATACCTCGGAAGGCACAAAAATCTCAAAGCAGATTGTGCACATATGCCATGTAAAACCATCAGGTGGCACAGACTGTCACAACAGGGACCAGAAAACAGGTGAGATTGTGACTCTCATATGCACACCTGGCTGACAGTAAGAATTCTCACCCTCCCACAAAAACCCAGCCTACTTACAACATTCTGAATCTCACATTCAGAGGCAGTCAAAAGTTAGAACTGTGACTCTCATACATAGATGCAGTCCACAGGTAGGATGGTGACTCTCACACCAAGATTCAGAATGCCTCTGAGGCTGTGACTCCCCTACTGGGACACTGTCTGCAAGAGGAGTTCAGATTCTCATGCACTGATCAAGTCCACTGTTGAGGTTGTGACTCGAGTGCTTGAACACATCTCACAAGATATGTTGACTGTCATAAGTGAAGCTAGGACGTTAGTGAGATTTGGAATCTTATCCCTAAACCTTTCTTCTGGTGTGATTGTGATATATACCTTTTCCCAGCACCTGGTTGATTTTACTTTCTTGCCTGGGCCCAGTATACAGTTGAGATTGTCACATATACCTGGACCATGCACTTTATTTATGCGCCTCTTCAGGGTGAGCCCTGCCTTCAGGGGAAATTATGATATATCTCTGGGGCAACCCTCAAAGTGAAGTGACTCTTCTTTCCTGCCCGGGCCCTGCCCTTAGTTGAGATTGTGACATATCACTGGCCCTTAATGCAAATGATGTAACTTCTCTTCCTGGGTTCTAATTAGAGAAGGCATTGTGAAATCTCTCTGGGCCTATCACCTAGGTGATGTAACTCTGCCTTCCTGCCTGAACCTGCCCCCAAGAGGCATTGTGACATATCACCAGGCCCAGCTCCCAGGTTATGTAACTGTCCTGCCTTGGCCCTGCCCACAGAGGGCATTTTGACACATTGCTGTTTCCAGCACCTAGGTCATATGACCCTCCTGAATTGCTCTTGCTCCCAGGGGGGATTTTAACCTCTCACTGGGCCAATCACCTAGGTGATGGGGCTCCTCTGCTGCCTAGATCCTGGCTAAAGTGGCAATTGTGACATATCTGTGGCCAGCATCCAGGTGACGTGACTCTGGTGCCTTGTCTGTCTCCACTATTGGAATTGTGAAATATACGTGGGCACAGCTTACAGGTGGGATGATGACTCATACCTGAAAACATTTTGACTCTTGTAGTTAGTCTTAGGGCAAAAATGAAGGTCTTAGGGCAAAAATGAAGGTCCTGGGTCTTCAACTTATAGGGTGGTCATGGAGTGTTTTGACCTTTGTGCACATTATATAAAGCCATCGAGTGCTACAAAAAATGCCCTAATGTAGTTCAGCACATAGGTGAAATTGTGACAGTTGTATGCACACCCAGCCACAAGTAAGGATTGTCACCCTCCGACATGAAAAAAGCCCACTGTTGAGGTTCTGAATCACATATCAAGAGGCCATAAAGTTGGAATTGTGAATCTCATAAGTCAATCCAATCCACAGATGGGATGATAACCCAAGACCAGGATTTAGAACACCTGGGGACTGTAATTTCCCTATTAAAACACAGTCTTCAGGTGAGATTTGGGCTTTCGTGTACTGATTTACTCCACTGTTGTGATTAACTTGCATACTTGGACTCAACCCACAAGAGGGGTTGACTCTAACACCTTTAGCTGGAAAATGTCCAGGATTGTGAATTTCTCTTGTTGACTGGGCCCAGGTATAAGTTTTATTGCTGTGCCTGTGAGATGGGTTCAAAAATGAGTCACTATCTCACCTGTAGCTGCATCTATGTATGACAGTCACAATTCCAAATCTGTATTGCGTTTGCACATGAGATTTAGGACCTCACCACTGAGTACTGGCCATGTGTGAGGATGACAATTCTGTCAGCTGGATGTACAGTCACAACCTCACCTTTGTGCGGGTCCTGTTATGACACGCTGTGTACCACCTGAGGGCTTTATACAGTGTGCTTTGGTGTCATAATACACTATGACCTTTGTTAAAGTAGGAGACCCAGGACCATGACTGTTGCCCTAACCCTAGCTATGAGGGTCAAAATCTCTTCTCTTAGCTGGATCCCATGTATGACAGTCATCATTTCTCCTTTAACCTATGACTATATATATGTCACAATTTTACCTGTGAGCAGGGACCAGTCACAAAAGTTTCATCACCTGGGTGCTGGGTCAGCTATATGTCACAATTCTTACTTTGGCCAGAGTCCAGGCAACAGAGCAGAAACACATCACCCACATGATTGGCCCAGTGATGGGTCACAATCCTCTCTGGGAGCAGGGCCCATTCAGGAGAGTCATATCACCCAGGTGCTTGGCCAAAAAATATGTCACAATGCCCCCATGCACAAAGCCAAGGCAGGATAGCTACATCACCTGAGAGCTGGGACCAACAATATGTCCCAATTCCTCTTGTGGAAAGTGTCCAGGCAGAAGAGCAGAACCACATCACCTACGTGACGGGCCCAGAGATATGCCACAATTTCTTCTGTGGGCTGGGCCCTGGGATAAGAATAACATCACCTGGTGCTGGACCCAGCAATATGTTACAATCCCAACTGTAAAAAGTTTCCAGGCAATAGAGGAGAGTCACATCACCTATGTGACTGGCCCAAAGTTATGTAATCATATCCCCTTTGGGGAGTGCCAAGGAAGGAGTGTCTCAACTCCTCCGTGCTCAGCCCAAAGATATGACACAAAACACACTGCGGGGAGCGCCCAAGTAGGAGAGAAGAGTCCTGTTAACTAGGGGTTTAGCCAAGCAATATGTAAAAATTATTCCTGTTGGCAGATCCCAGCCCCCCATCCAAAAGAATCAAATCACTTGGGTGGTGCTTCCCATGAAAATCACAAGCCCTTTTGAGTGCAAAGCCCATGAAGCAGAGGCGATTCACATTACCTAGGTGATGATCCCAAAGATATTTTACAATGCTGTCTGCAGGAAGGGCCCAGGGAGACAAGTCACCTCACTTGAGTGCTGGGCTCAGAAAATGTCACAATCTTCTCTGATGGAAGAGCCCAGAAAAGAAGGACGAGCTGCATCACCTAGGTGTTGAACCCACTGATGTGTCAAAATCTCTATTGTGAGCAGAGTCCATGCAAGTAAGGAGAGTCACATCTTTTAGGTGATTGGTCCAGAGATATTTCTCAATGCCCCCTGTGCACATGGCCCAGACAGAAGACACACATAAGCAAGATTACCTTGTTGCTTAGACCAGTGATGTCACAATGCTTCTTGAGGGCAGGGCACAAACAGGATCAGAGAGTCACATCATTAAGTACTAGGCTTAGTGATATGTTATAACCTTACCTGTGAGCAGGGTCCAGGTAGGGGAAAAGATTTATATCACCTAGGTGCAAAGTAGAGAGAAACATCACAATTCCTTTGAAGGAAGTGTCTAGGCAAAATAGTCACATCACCTAGGTGTTTATTCCAGGTATAAGTCACAAGATATATCTGTGCTGAGCCCAGAAGCACTGTGAAATCACTAAGGTTCTAGATGTATGTCACAATTATACCTGTGGGAAGGCCCAGAAATGAGACCTCCAAATCCAAACATTTCTCCACTCCAGGTAGAAGAGTCAACAACTCCTGTGAGTTGGGTCCAAGTACATGAGTCACAATCTCAACAGTGGACTGCATCCTCATGTGAGAGCCCCAATCCCTTCTCCAAGCTATGTCCTGGTAAGGGAGTCACAGCCTCAATGCTGTGCTGAATCTTGGTGAGAGAGTCACCATTTCGCCTGTGGACTGAATCCACCTGTGAGAGTCACAACTCGAAATTCCCCCTGCCCATGGGTGTGAGGCTTAGAACCTCAGTTGTGGGTTATGTACATGTGGGCATGTGACAATTTCTACTTTTGGTTGTGTGGCCATATAGGTCTCTATATCTCACCTGTGAACTGGGTCCTGTTATGACACTCTCTGTACCACTCAAGGGGTATATTTGACATGCATGGGTTTTATAATCCTCTGACCTCCATAAAAGTAGAAGACCCAGGACCCTACCCATTGCTTGAAACCTAGCTATGAGAGTCAAAATCTCTCCTTTTGGCTTGGTTCATGTATAAGATTTATCATAGTGCCTGTGAGCTAGGCCAAAATGTATATCACCTTCTCAACTGTGGAGATCCACAGGCAGATACAGTGTCATTTGAGATAGGAGGACGACTGAGGTGTTCTCTGTGAGGGTGTAATTGTTATTATCCTGGGGCTGTTTCTAGATATTTTCAAATAAAATAAATTTAGAGACTTTAACCTAAAGAAGTATTGCAATGGTGGAAGCACCAAGCATAATATCTGCAAACATCTAAAATACTAGGCAGAAAAGAGCTGTCTTTGAAATGGAGGAGCAAGGTATATTAGAAAGAAGGGTGGGAGAGGAAGGGCACAATGGAGGGTGGCAAAATCCTTCAAGATTAGAGATGGTTTCACCCTGAAATCAGCCTGTTCTTGGGAGGGGCATATAAAGGGGTTGTATGGTTGTATGTTTACTCAGACTGAAGATGGAGCAGAGGCCAGGGGCCTGGGGGAAAAAAGAAAGAAGCAAACTGTGCCTAACAAGTGTTTTCTTCTGAACTCTGAAGACAAAAGTATTTAATTGTTTATGAGGAACAAATGGGAATGTGGAGAATCTTTGAATCTGTAATATCTAAAAGAGGATGTACCATCTAGGTAACAATGGTAAAGGTGTTTCTTTGCAGTAAGCTTTTCTCACAGAACACAAAGAATTAGAGAGTTTTCTTAAATGTCACTATTTACCAGGACTCACTACCCACCCTGTCTTTCTTTTCTGCTTTTCTTTGCCGTATGCATTTTCTGCATTTGGCTTTTTCTGAATTGTATTTATTATAATAACCTGGCAAACATAGATGAAATGTTTTGCCAAGTTCTGTGAGTAGTTTTATTAATTATTAAACTTGATGAAAAGGGTTATGGGAGCTTATAATTTATAGATAGATGCTCAGAAGCATAGATGTGCCCATGTTGGTTGTGACAGACATGTGCAGTGGGGATGGTGCTGTGGGACTGAGTCCTGAACTTGTGGGGTCTATGCCGACTCTGGGTGGTGTCAGAATTAAGATGTTAAACTCCCAGTTGGTGTTGATGAATTGGCTGGTGTTCAACAAACTCCATGTATTTGGTGTTACAACAAAGACATCACAGCAGCCTCAGCTGGAGGTATACTGTGGGTCTTTTGGGGAATAAAGACTCTATTCTTTTACACACATGCTGTCACAATGTGAATTGTCTAGTGATAATAGGTCCCATCTGGGGTCAGAGGGAACTGAGGATTAAAAGGGATGGAGTTCTGAAGGAAGACTCCTGTCCTCACCCTGCTGCTATAAAGTGATTCCTGCACACTCACACACATGCACACTAGGCAATGATGTAGCTACACACCCCTCCCATGACGAGGCTTCACCCTGAGGAACTGTGCTGACAGAACCTTTCCTTCTAGAGTTTTCCACTAATATGCTACATAAGTGCCCAGTGGACTCATGGCTTACTTCTATGCCCAGATCTTGCATCTGCACCAGTGACCTATTTCTCCAGTAGTCTCGGCTTCTCGACCCTCTGTCCATCTCATCTGCCTGCATACACACATTTAGAAATCAGAGTTACCCTGTGTGGGCCAGTGTCTATAGCACTAACTAGTCCTTTCACCAACTATGCACTGTTCCCTACTCATGGGTTTTTTTGTATCACTTTCTCTTAGTCTGCTTTTTTCTTCTCCACAAACCCTCTTTCACAAACCCATGTGCCTAAATACAAACCCTACTGGAAATAGAATGTCTAAGAGTTCAGGATAAAATTTTGCAACCAGTTTATTGCAAGCATAAACACAAAATAAAAATAAGAAATTTAATCTTTCAACTTGAAAATAAAAAAGAAAATTTACTCTTCTCATTTTTAAATTATTTAATTTAGATAACTTTTACATGTAAATTATTTATCTGCTTTTATCTTTTTTGTTGTCTTTCAAGTTTTTATTGAATCTCTTTCTGTTTTTTTTATTATTTTGTGTATTATGTTAACATTGGGAATCATTAGTTTTTTTCAAGGTTTTTGCAAATCAAAGTCGTGCTGTTTATTTGAGGTCTTTCTTTCTTCTTCTTATAGAAATATATCACTGCAAACTTTTGTCCTAGAACTGCTTTTTTGCATCCCAGAAGTTGTTGTATGTTGTGTTTTTATTTCTACTTTTCTCAAGATACTTTGTGATTTCTTTTTTCTTTTCCCCTTTGACCCATTTGTTTTTCAGAAATATGTTGTTTAATATCCACATATTTGTGAGTCTTTAAATTTTTTTGTCATTGATCTCTAGTTTTAAAAAACTGTAATTTAAAAAGTTCATTAATTTTAATCTTTTTAAATTTGTAGAGACTTTCTTGTTGTTGTTGGCCCAACATACAATATATCCTGGATAATATTCCATGTGTGCTCAAGAAGAATGTGTATTTAAACACTGTTGGATGAAATATTCTGTTTATCACTGTTAGGTGCACTTGTTCTATAGTGCCTTGCAAGTACATTGTTTTCTTACTACTTGAAACGTTTTAAGTAGAGTAATAACATCTTCTATTATGATAATAATTGTGTTTTTTCTACAGTCATATATAAAATATATTCTTACTATATAGATATTACATAGACACAATATTATTATATACATATATACATATGTTTATATATTTATGTG
The DNA here is from genome assembly GCF_028885655.2 of Pongo abelii. NCBI lineage: Eukaryota > Metazoa > Chordata > Mammalia > Primates > Hominidae > Pongo > Pongo abelii. The sequence goes on from NC_072003.2 coordinate 45,190,000, forward strand.
CTCCAATGTTGGGTTCATATATAGTTATAGCCTTTTGACAGATCAGCTTCTTATCATTATATAGTCAACTTCTCTATATCTCCTGACAGATTTTTTTTCTAGAAGTCTATTTTGTCTGATATAAATATAGCCACTAATATACTCTTTTAGTTATTATTGGCATAGTATTTTTTTATTATTTAACCGGCAACCTATGCATGCCCTTAAATCTAAAAAAATTTCTTATGTAAAATATACTGGTAAATTTGTTAATCTCTTTAGACATTTGTGAATGTTTCCGTTCATTTTCTGCTTCAAAAACAGAATATCATAGAGTGGGTAAACTATAAAAAATAGAAGTTTACTTAGCTCATTTGTTTAGAGGCTGAAAGTCCAAGAACATGCCATTGCCATCTGGTGAGAATCATATTTCCAAGTCAGAAAATGGTGAAAGGCATAACGAGGACAGAAGGTGTACACCAGAGAGCTTACTTTTATAATGGAACCACTCTCACGACAACTAATTCATTCTGGAAATAACGACATTAATTCATTCATGAGAGTAGAGCCCTCATGACCTAGCAAATTCTTTCTGTCGCCCAGGCTGGAGTGCAGTGGTGCAATCTCGGCTCACTGCAACCTCCGCCTCCCAGGTTCAAGCGATTCTCCTGCCTCAGCCTCCCTAGTACCTGGGATTACAAGCGCTCACCACCACGCCCGGCTAATTTTTCTATTTTCAGTAGAGATGGAGTTTCACCATGTTGGTCAAGCTAGCCTCGATCTCCTGACCTCATGATCCACTCGCCTCGACTTCCCAAGGTGCTGGGATTACAGGCGTGAGCCACCGCGCCCGGCTTTTTTTTTGTTTGTTTTTGTTTTGGTTTTGGTTTTTTGAGACGGAATCTCGCACTGTCGCCTACGCTGGAGTGCAGTGGTGCGATCTCGGCTCACTGCAAGCTCCGCCTCCCGGGTTCACGCCATTCTTCTGCCTCAGCCTCCTGAGTAGCCGGGACTACAGGCACCCACCACCATGCCTGCTAATTTTTTGTATTTTTAGTAGAGACAGGGTTTCACTGTGTTAGCCAGGATGGTCTCGATCTCCTGACCTCCTGATCCAACCACCTCAGCCTCCCAAAGTGCTGGGATTACAGGCGTGAGCCACCACACCCGGCCAGTAAGTTCTTAAATGTCTATCTTCCTAATTTTGTAACAAAGCGAGTTAAATTTTAACATAAATTTTGGAGGGGACATTTATACCATAACAATGTGTTTTTATTGGATAATTAGACTTTTATATTTAAAAAATTATTGATAGGTAAGTACTTATTACTACCAATTTGTTAATTGCTGTCTGATCATTTCGTAGTTTTTTTATGCTGTCTTTGTGTTTTTGTTTTTTTTTCTTTTATTGTTGTTATATGCTTTGATCCTTCTTCTTTTTTGTATCTATTATAACTTTTCTTGTAATTACCAAGGCTTACATAAAACACCGCATAATTATAAGAGTCTTGCTTAAGATAATAACAATTTATCTTCTATGTATAAAAAGACTCATCAATTTTACTTTTTTCAACACACACTTTATGTCACACTTTAAAGTACATTGTCCTAGAACCTTCCTCCGTAAACTTTTCAACATTCTCTCTTGAAGCCTCTGTATGGGCTCAGAGCAAAGCTGCAAATGACCACAACACTCCCTTACGTTAAAGGCAAAACTTTAGTCCTCAGCTTGCTGACTAAGCTCCTAGGCTCCTGAGTGGGCTGCCTGTGACCATAATTATAAATTTCAGGCCAGCCTCTTCTGTCTTTTAGGGTCTCATCAGCCGACCTGGATTTCATGTTCTTCTGAAAATCCCTACCCTTTCTTAGATGAAACTTTAGTATTTCCTCATGCCTTTGATGCCTTATTTGGTCCAAGAGCTCATCAAGGTGGGCCTCCTGGCCCTGAGATCTGCCTCCAAAACAAGAAGAGGCTGAAATGAGACAACAGAGCTCAAAAAGTTTAAATGACATGCACAGATTCTGCAAGTAGAATTGAAGACCAGGCACCCAGACAGGTGCAAAAATCTTATTACTACCAAAAAAGGTACCAAATTCGCCACTGACCCCCCATTTGTCTCTGCTTTGGGCCTCTGGACTCCTCTCTCTTTCTAGAATGTTCTTCCCTGCTCACTTTCCATCTACCAGGACCCAACACATATCACATTCTTCAGGGAAACTTACCCCACCTACTCGGTCCCCTTCTATATTTTCCTGTGGCACCTGCTTCTAACTTTTCTTCTCACCATTTATACTTGAACTCAGATACAATATACAACCCCTATTCATATCCTAGAGTTTGTCTTGATGCCAGACAGAAACACAAAATCAGCCCAGGTGTGGTGGTTCACACCTGTAATCCCAGCAGTCTGGGAGAATTGCTTGAGCCCAGTAGTTCAAGACCAGCCTGGGCAACATGTTGAGACTCCATCTCTACAAAAATTTTAAAAATTAGCTGGGCATGGTGTTGCAGGCCTGTGTTTCCAGCTACTCAAAAAGCTGAAGTGGGAGGGTCACTGGAGCCTGGGAGTTCTAGGTTTCAGTAAGCTGTGGTCAAACAGCTGCACTCCAGCCTATGTGACAGTGAGACCCTGCCTTAAAAAAAAAAAAAAAAACAACAAAATTATATGAAGATATAGCTTTCTAAGAATGGTATGTACATATACAAATATATAATTCTGTAGCATCATAATGATGGTGCATAAAGCATTCTATTTCTTTCATATAATCTGAAGGACTAGAGCATAAAAACAATCATAAACCTTTGTTAATGGATATGTTATATAAAATATAAAAACATAAATATATAATGTAATTTAAGTTTGAGGAGAGATGCAAAGGCAGAAAATTTTGTATGCAATGAAAGTTAATTTGTTACCAGCTGAAAATATATTGTAACTTCAAGATGTTTTATTTAATCATCCTGATAACCACGAAAAATACCTGTAGAGATACAGTAAAGAAAATGAGAAAGGGACCACAGCATATTGCCACAAAAGAAAAGAATCAGTGAGACACAAGAAAAGCAGAAAGAGAGAAAACTAGAAAAAAATAGCTACAAATAAGAAACACAAGTAACAATAGAAGTGATACGGTTTAGCTCCATGCTTCCACCCAAATCTCAAGTCACCTTGTAATCCCCAGGTGTCAAGGGAGGAACCTGATGAATCATGGGGGTTGATTTCCCCATGTTGTTCTCATGATAGTGGGTGACTACTTAGAGCTGGTGATTGAAAAGTGTGGCACTTACCCTTTCTCGCTCTCTCTCTCTCCTGCTCCACCAATGTGAAGACATGCTTGTTTTCCCTTTCCCTTCTGCCATAATTGTAAGTTTCCTGAGCCCGCCTAGTCATGCTTCCTGTTAAGCCTGTATAAGTGTCAGTCAATTAAACTTATTTTCTTTATAAATTATTCAGATTCATATAGTTTTTATAAAGTGTTATAAAAAGACTAGTACAATAGCCATAGTAAGTCCACCTGTTACTAAAATTTAAAAAACATACATGATGTTCATCATCACTAGAAATGCTAAAAGGAGACTTTTATGTTGAAAAATAAAACAATGCTAGATAGCTAATTATAAAGCCGTATAAAAATACAGAACTCTCTGTTAAAGGTAAATATACAAAAAAATAGAGAATTTTCTATTATCATAATGGTGGTGTATAAAATACACATAATTCTGCTATAAAATTGTAAAAAGAAAAACATTTAAAATTTGCATATGCTTGTTAAATATACAATATAAAAATCTATGTTGTAAAATTAATAAGATAAGATTCTATTGTCTCAACTTAATAAGGTAAAGAAAAGATGTAAAGAGGTAGCTTTTTGTACACAAAGTTAAGTTGTTATGAGACAAAATATACTGATATAATTTTAAAGTGTTTTATATACTCTCTATTCCTCCTGGTGATCACAAAAAAATCTATGAAATGTACACAAAAGAAAATAAAAAAGAAATCAAAATATGTCCTTACAAAATCAACAATGACCAAAAAAGGCAGTAAGAGGGGAAAGGAGAAAAAAAGTAACTAAAAGAAACAGAAAATAATTGAATGGAAATGGAAATTCTTTTTATTCAGTAATTACTTTAAATATAAGTCAATTAAACTTTCTGCACAAAAGGCATAAAATGCATAAATGGATTCACAATAAACAATATCCAAAAATATGGTGTTTTTAAGAGACTCACTTGAGGTCTAAGGAACTAAATACGCTGAAAGAAGTAGGATGAAAAAGGACAATCCATATGAATAGTACCAAAATAGGACAGGGTCACCATACTTATTTTAACCCAAATACTCCTTAGATTAAAACTGTCAAAAGAGACAAGGAATAATATTATGTAATGATAAAAGCACCTATTTGCCAGGAATCTCCAGCATGTATAAATATAAATAGGCACATAATATAAGGGTTCCCAAATATGTAAATATTGACAGAAGCAAAGCAAGAAGTATACATCGACACAATAATTGTGGGAGGCTTTAATACTCCATTTTTAATAATAAATAGAAAAAACAGGTAAAAGATCAACACAAAAGAAAACTTGAACAACATTAAAGACCAGTTAGACCTAATAGACATATATAGAGCTTTTCAGTCAACCATAGCAGAATAAGCAATATTCCCAATCACATGACACACACTTAAGGAAAGACAATACATTAGGACACAAAACAAGTCTTATTAAATCTAAAAAGACTGAGACTATATTCCTTCTGGCCACAAAAAAATAAAACTAGTAACTAAAAGCAGAAGGAAAACTGTCATATCCCAAAATACGCAGAACTTAAGCAATACACCCTTGAACCCACTCTTGTTCAAGAGTCAGATGGCTTCATATTGTTAAAATGTTAATACTGCCCACAATGACATACAAGTTCAATGTAATCCCTAGGAAAATCACAATGGTATGTTTTTGCTGAAACATAAAAAACATCTAAAATGTATATGAAATCTCAAGCCACCATGAACAGCCACCATAGCTTTAGAAAAGAAGTATAAAGTTAAAGGCATCATATTTTCTGATTTCAAAACATATCACAGAGTTACAGAAATAAAAACAGTAAGGTACTAGTATAAAGAGAAAGAGGTAATGAAACAGAACAGAAAACCCCAAAATAAACCCTTGTGAATATAATCAGATGACCTGCACATGGGTTGCTATGACCACACAATGGAGAAAGAATAGTCTTTTCAACAAATGATGTTGGAAAACTGACTATCCACCAAATGAAAAATAACAATGTAGGATGCTTCTCTTGCACCGTATATAAAAACTATCTTAAATATCTTAAATAAATATCTTAAATAAATATCTTAAAATATCTTAAAAAAATATCTTAAATAAAATATTCCAAACATGTCTTACATGGTGAGAGAATTACTACTTTGATCTGGACAATACTTTCTTGGATATGACATAAAAAGCATAAGCAACAACAACAAAAAAGTAAAATGAGACTGCATAAATCTATATATTAAACATCACTAAAATACATTTTCAGTAAGTGTTCACTTAATGTCATCAATAGAATTTTGAAAAATAACATTTTTTTAAATTATTATTTTAAGTTCAGGTGTAAAAGTGTAGATTTGTTATGTAAGTAAACTTGTGTCATGGGGGGGTTGTTGTACAGATGGAAGATGACTAAGTGAAACATTGTACTGTATGCCATATAAACTTAATGCTTGTTTATATCAAGCACTTATAATAAAAATTATAATATTAAGCACTAGTATATTATATATTTGTATGTGTAAAATTTTACATATAAATACACACACACAGTTTTCCCTTATATGGTTGTCCTTATGCATAAACAGGTATCCATAGGGGATTTGTTCCAGGAACACATTGGGATACCAGAATCCTAGATGCTTAAGTAGCTTATATAAAGAGAAGGATTATTTTCATACAACCTATGCACAATCTCTTGTATAGTACTTGATTCATCTCTACATTACTTATTATATTTAATGCAACATAAATGCTATTTAAATAGTTTTGTATTGCTGAGGGAATAATGACAATAATGTCTGCACATGTTCAGTACAAAAGTAAACATTGTATGCTTAACTACATTTTATTCAAGGTTGGTTTGAATTCACAGATGTGGTATTCATGAATATACAGGGCCAAATCGTGTGTGTGTGTGTGTGTGCGCGTTTGTGTGTGTTTGTAGAAAAATAAATTCAGCCCCCTGTACCTATCAATTACTTAATAAAACTTTACTCCTACATTTGAAGCTGTCTGTATTGTCTACACAGTCTTTCCCAAATATAACTCTTTGCCTGTCTACCTCAGAAAATCATCATTCATCCTCAGTTTTGAGAAAGTATAATTCCTTTGACTTTTATTATTAATTATACTACATATGTAGGTGTCTCTAAATAATACATTATTCAACTTTGTAAGTTTTAAAACTTTCTGTAAATATGCATGTTCTGTAGACTTCTATAATGCTCTTTCCTTATTCCTTATTCCTTATTGTAATTTTAAAAGCCTTTCATGTTTTAGTTTCTTATTCAAATATATGTATTGTTTATAAATTAACCTCTTTTGAAGATACTGAAATCTACCTCAAAGAGAATTATTGAGAGATAATGAATACAAAGTTCTTATAGCAGTGCTTAATTCATTGTAGTTGTTCAATAGTGCATATATAATAGTATATATAATGTTATAAAATTTATATATGTAGTATTGTGTTCTGGGCAACCAAATATGTTACCTTTCAGAAAACTATCATGGCAGCTGAATTTGTGCAAATGAGTTCGGGAACACTTTATCACCCAAATATAGCCATTAAGGAAGCGGTGGGCTAAAATGGAGGCAACATTTTCTAGACTCCAATTTTCCAACTGGTAACTTACAGGATGACAAGTCATAATTTCATGGTAATTTTGCACCTCCCCGGGGGAGAGAGAGGAGGTGGTGGCTGCGGTTCCACCTTTGCACGCTCCCCGAAGGTGTCCCGCCGCCCCAGTCCCTCCCCGGCCGCCGCCAGCAGGAGCAACTCGGCGCTGCGCTGCGGGTGGGCTCAGGCCAAGGAGGACACGTCAGACTCCGCAGGCGGCGTCCGGCGGCGTCACACACCGCCACGCACCGCAGCTGCGCTGGGTTCATGGTTCTGTCCTGAGGGCACCACGAAGCGTTTTGGATTCCAAGTTGCGGCAGTAGGAGCAGCAGCCGCCACGACCGCAAAAAAACCCGCGCTATTGGGAGGCGGAGGGTGAGTGGTCCTGAAGCAGGGCCTGTGACAGGACACCCCCTGTAGGGTACCCGGCCAGGCCGGAAGTCCGGGCGCGGGAGTCGTCTACGTCAGAGACCGACGTCAGAGATCGGCGTCAGCCCGTAGCGCTGGATTTCATTATTTCTGTGTATGTACACCACATTGGCTTTATCTATTTATCCCTTGATGGACACTAAGATTGATTCCATATCTGTGCTACTGTCAATAGAGCCATGATAAACATGGGAGTGCAGTATCTCTTCAATATACTGATTTTATTGCCTTTTAATATATACTCAATAGTGGAATTGCTGGATTAGATCGTAGTTTCTTTTTTAGGTTTTTCATTTTTGTTTTGTTTTGTTTGGTTTGGTTTCTGTTTTTGTTTTGAGAAACCTGCATAGTTTTTCATGAAGTTTCTAATAAAAAATACATCTAAAAATGTACTAAATTTACATTCATGCCAACTGCGTATAAGTGTTCCTTTTTCTCCACATCCTCATCTAAACTTGTTATCTTTTGTCTTCTTGACAATGGCCATTCTAAATGGAATGAGGTACTATCTTATGTGGTTTTGGATTGCATTTTTCAGATAATTAGTGATGCTGAGCATTTCCTTGTGTCTTCTTTGGAAAAATGTCTATTCATGTCTTATGCTCACTCTTTAGTTGGGTTCTTTTTATTTTTATTGCTGTTCAGTCTCATATATTTTGGATATTAACTCCTTGTCAGATGCACATATTTTCTATTATTTTATAGGTTGTCTTATCACTCTGTTAATAGATTGTATGCTGCCCAGAAGCTTTTATTTTAATATTTTATTGATTTAATTTTTCTGTTTTCTGACTTGATACAAAGGTAAGTTTTCCATCAGCTTCACAAGTTATCTTCTATCTCACTGCTTTTAAGAGTTTTTCTTCTTTTCAGTGTCATGCACTTTGATCATTCTTTTTTCAAGATGTAGCTTATTTATAATTGACACATAATCATTGTACATATTTATGGGGTACAGTGTGATGTTTCAATGTATGTATATTCTGTACAATGATGCAATCAGGGTAATTTGCATAACTAGCACTTTAAACATTTATTATTTATTTGTGCTAATAAAATTCAAAATCCTCTCTTGTAGCTGTTAGAATAAATAGTACTTTATTATTAGCTGTAGTCCCTGTGTAACAGAACATCAGACTTTATTCTCCCTGTCTAACTGTAACTTTGTAACTTTGACAAACCCCTCACCACTCCTTCATCCCTTCACTCTCCCTAGCATCTGGTAACCACCATTCTACTCTCTGCTTCTATGAGATCAACTTTTTTAGATTTCACATGTGAGTGGCATCATGTGCTCTTTTTCTTTCTCTGTCTGGCTTATTTCACTTAACGTAATGTCCTCTGGGTTCATCCACGTTGACATAAATGACAGAATTTCATTCTGTTTTATTACTGAACATTATTCCTGTGTGTGTGTGTGTGTGTGTGTGTGTGTGTAACATTTTCTTCATTCATCTGTAAATGGGCACTTATACACTATTGGTGAGAATGTAAATTGGTACAACCATTAGGGAAAACAGCATGGAAGTTTTTCAAGAATTTATAAATAGAACTACCATATATAAGATCCAGCAGTCTCACCACTTGGTATATATCAAACGGAAATAAAATCAGTATGTCCAAAAGATAATTGCACTCCTATGTTTATTGAAGCAGTATTCACAATAACCAAAACCATTATTTCTTTTAAGTATTTCTTAATTTATTTTTTTGACTCATTACACTCTAAACTTTCATAAGATTCATGTCTTGTTTCTAATTTCTGAAACTTATGAGCCACCAATTCATTGAATATTGCCTTCCTGTTTATAGTCTAGGAAAACAATTAAATGTTTTTTATTTCTTCTCATCTAGTCTTCATGTATAAATAAATATATTTGTATTTTGTATTAATTTGCCTTCTATAGAATATATAACTACATTATTTGTACCCAGCATTTCAGTTTCCTAGTTCTCTCATTAGCTCAGTCTATTTTAATAATGTAATTTGTATGCCAGAAATTAAATTGTTTTACTACATTTTCAATACTTTACTTTCCATTTGTCTCTTTTCCAAATATGACTTGACAAGCTCATAGGTTTTTTCCACATTATTTTGGTTTCTTGTTTTTTCATGATATTGGCAAACATTTTTCTTTTTTTTTTTCCGAGACGGTGTCTCGCTCTTTCGCCCAGGCCGGACTGCAGTGGCGCTCTCCGCTCACTGCAAGCTCCGCCTGCCGGGTTCACACCATTCTCCTGCCTCAGCCTGCCGAGCAGCTGAGACTACAGGCGCCTGCCACCGCGCTCGGCTAATTTTCTATATTTTTAGTAGAGATGGGGTTTCACCATGTTAGCCAGGATGGTCTCGATCTCCTGACTTTGTGATCCGCCCGCCTCGGCCTCCCAAAGTGCTGGGATTACAGGAGTGAGCCACCGCGCCCGGCCGATATTGGCAAACATTTTATATAAACTTCATATCTGAGTTTTATAAGCCATATAATTGATCTAATGCTTCACACTAGTAGTGTATATCCTTTTCTGCAACATAATTTATAATTTAGTTCTCACATGTGGAAGACAGCACACTCCAGATGCCAGTAGGCAATTTATCTATGTTTATTCCATTTGCCTTGTCAGAAGCTGAACAACCCACATAGATCTGATATCCTTGTGATCAGATCCATCTGAATGGAACACTGACCTCTTACGTTGATGCCTCTTTGGATCATTACCTTTATTTTCTTCTGGTCCTGAGAAGTTTCCATATTTTTCTTTCAACTATATTAGGCATTTTGTGAATTCTTGCAACTTACTGGTAATTTTAGATATCTGCATTAAGTTTTTAGAGCATGTTATTTTCCTGAAAAGCAGAAATATCAACATTTGCATACATGAATAAAATATTTTACATAGATTTTCTGTGGCATAGATGACCACCTCATGAGAAATTCCAAGTTTCTTCATTTGAAATACCACTCTCTTCAATAGACAGTATTGTAATAATTTGAAGGATGTGGTTCTTTTTTTTACCATTAGAAAATTAATCATGTATTATACACAAATTTCTGAAATACTTTACTGCAGTAAATAGTATATAGTCAGAATCATTGTTTCCTTTAACTTAAAACTAATATGGGCAAAATTGTTTACCTGAATTCAGATCTTTTGGCTTCAATTGCCATTCTACCTCATTAGCATTTCCATACCTCCATAAAAGCTATCATTTAAATTTTTTGTTTAATTCATAATTTATTGAAAAGAGCGTTTTAAATTTTTTATAATGTTTGAATTGCAATTGAGGACATTTTCAATAAATATCTTAAACTTGAGGTCCTCGCTAAGTATTCCTTTTGCACTAGAAATCAGATTTCTCTGGTGCAATTCCATTGCCTGCAATAATATTTATGAAAACTACAAATGCCAGCGCATGATTTCAATACTCTACTCAGTTGTTCATATCTAAATATCTTGTTAGCTATGAAACAAGTCAAATATAAATGCTGAATATGTAGTACCAATAAACAAATGCTTCAAAGAAGTCAGTAAAACACTAATTTTCTACAATATGTCACCAGTTTGTTAGATCTTCAATAATATTATTTATGCTGTGTCAAGTATAATAGGTTCTTTTACCTAGGTTCTAAATGGCATAAACAAGGATGCATATAGTCAGATTTATTTTTGTAAACTTTTGATGTTTCTCTTGCTGTGCATCTTACTGTGAATATATGGAGAAAAAGACAAACGTACATTTAAGTTATTAGTGGTTACCTGAGTTTTGCTTATATGGCTTTTTGCTTATATGGATGACAAAATAAAATAATGAAGTTTGATAGGCTCATCTGTGCCCTGTAAACTTTAGTCCACTAACTGCATAACTTGATTCAGTAACTATTTATTAGTTTAAAAAATGGTTTTTAAAAGCTGCAAACCAAATTTTATTATACATTTCTGAATCAGGAAAGGGTAAACTGTGACACAGTACCTGTGTGCCACAGAGTCTTTGGGGAATAAAAGCTCTGCAAAAGATAAAATAAAATAAAATAGATAAGAGTTTCCAAACTCTATTTTTAAGAAAGCTTGAGTTTTCCTCTATGATTAACCTACACTCGACAGTCCCTTTTACCCAAGGCATGGTCCCTGGGTCATTTTTTTAACGTTTAGTTTCTGGGAAGTTTTCAGCAGACTATCTCATGCTTTGTCCCAGTTTGTTGGTTTTTGTTTTGGAGAAGGTGAACATCTTCAGTTGAGGATGGATTGCCTGTCCCCAAGCCTACAGGTGTTCGCTGAAGCTGAAGCTGAAGCTGAATCAGAGTTTTCATTCCCAGCCATCGTTCCCCAGGCTCTCACCTTTTATGCAGCCCATCTTCTGCAACATCTTACTTTTGTTGCTGTTGGTAATTTCAGAATGAACAGATGTAGGAGAATTATCTCTTTGGAAGGTTCCTTCACTTCCAATCTGCTCACTATGTTTTCCACCTCTATTTTTATATTTTAGATTCTTCAATGTCTATTTATCTTCATAGTCTGTTTCTGTAAACATATTTTAATTGTATTTTCTTTAATTATTTTCTTATTTACAACTATTTTTTCTCCTTCCTTAGAGTTGGTCCAATTAACAATTCATCTTTCTTATCAAAGCAAGGGTGAGCTCTAACTTGTCATGGTTCACAGCCAGCCCAGGTATCAGTGCTAGGATGAGTGTAAAAGGGTAACACAGTCTCTCCAATTTTCAGTTCATGACTATGCTCAAGTACATAAGGGTCACATTAATTTCCAGTTGAACAATCCATTTTCCATTAACAACTGTTCTCTTTTGACTGCCTTGATCTACAAGGACATAACTTTCTAAGTCATGGTCAAAATAAATTTCTGCATGAAACTTACTGACACCAACTTCAGGGATTCAAAGAGTATGCTCAGGATCATTTTCTCTTCCAATTGCAGCAGGTTTTACAGCAGTAATTATAAAGAGTGACCCTGTATGCAACACAGGTGATCTAATGACAATTACTCTAATACACGGGACATTTTTTTTTTCTCATTTTCCTCCTTAGTATCTTCTGCAGTTACATTCCCTTCACTGGTAATGTGAGGAGGGCTGCACTGGGGCCATAATGGACGCTTGGGGAGCCAAGAGGCCACAGGAATGCGGGCATGGAAAGGCAGCTTCGCCAAGATGGCTGCTGTGGCTCCCACCAGGAAGCCCTGACACAGTTGCCTGGAGCCAAACGGGGCTGTGGGCAACAAGCAAGGGGACAGCTGATGGCCCTCCCCAATCTGCAAGGTCTGGAAACCGGAAAACTCCTGGAAACTATTACATCTTCCTCAGCTATAGTAACAGCAGGAGGAGCGTAGGAGAAGTCAAGGGGCCAGAAGCACTCGGGCCCTTCCTGGCTTGAACCAGAAAGAGTGGCCAAGAGACTTTTAAATAAAGTTTACATGTGGCTAGATAGGACCTGCTAATTAATCTTAAAATTTTTCCACATTTATTGAGCTATGATTTACACATTGAAAAGTGTATACATTTAGGGTGTAAAATAGAGTGCTTTAAGATGTGTATATCTTCCCACTTTTCCACACTTCCTAGCCCATGGTAACTACCATTCGACTCTCTCTTTCTTTCTTTCTTCCTTCTTTCTCTTTCTTTTTCTTTCTTTCTCTCTCTCTGTTTCCACAAACAAAATCATGCAGTATTTGTGTTTCTTGTATTTCACTTATCTCACTTAGCATGTCTTCAAGGTTTATCAATACTGTTGTAAATGAAATAATTTCATTATTACAGCTGAAATTACCTCTTACACAGTTTATCCATTTATTTGTATCAGAAGAGTGCAGATACCCTTGGCGATACTATTTTTACGTCCTTTAACTACATACTCCAAATTGGGATTAATTACTTCTAATTTAAAATTTTTAAGGAATCTCTATAATTTTTTTAACAATGGCTGCACCAATGGATATGCTCAGCAACACTGTACAAATATTTTCTTTTCTTTGCACTCTAACACTTTTTATCTTTTGACTTTTTTATAATAGCTATCCTAACACCACGATAAGGTGATATCTCATTGTGATTTTGAGTTTAATTACTCTGATAATTAGTGATGTTGAGAATGCTTTTATATATCTGCTGTCCATTTTTAAGTCTTTGGAAAAATAGCTATTTAGATATTTTGCCCAATCAATAATAAAATTGGTTTTTGTTTTTTTCTGCTGTGGGTTTTTTTTATGTTGATTAGTGTGACATATAATTTGGATAGTATCATATTATCCCACATACGGATTACAAATATTCTCTCCCATCCAACATACTATCTCTATATTTTGATTGTTTTATTTATTGTGCAGAAACTTTTTACTTTGATATAGTTCCACTTTTTTATTTTTTAGTTGCTTGTGTTCTTTGTGTCGAATCCAAAACATCATTGCCATGACCAATGTCAAGCTTTATCCCTATTTTTTATAGAAAATTCATGATTTCAGTTCTTATGTATAAATCCTTAATTTATTTTAAAGTCATTTTTTGGGATAAGAGCTCACTTTTTCTGTGTGCATATCTAGTTTTTTGTACACCATTTCTTGATGTCATTTTCTATTTCTTTTATAATTCTGTGATAACAATTGACTGTATATGTGTGAGTCTATTTCTTGCTCCTCCATTTTGTTCCATTGGTTTTTATGTAGGTACTATACTATTTTGATAACTATAGCTTTGTAATACAGTTTGAAATCAGGAAATTTGAGGCTTTCAGCCTGTTTGTTCTTCTCAGTATTTGGCTATTTGGATTCTTTTGTGGCTCTATACTAATTTTACAATTGTTTGTTCTACATTTACTTTAATAGCATTAAAATTTTGATAGAAATTTAACCCTAGAACTGAAAGTATAATAATAAAAGAAATTTATTTAACTGTGTAGATAACTATGTGTAGTATAGATATTTTAACAATATTAATTTTTAGAATCCATGAACACAGGATATAGTTCCTATTTTGTATTCTTTATTTTCTTTTACCAACATTTTATGGTTTTCAGTATGCAGATCTTTAATATTCTTGGTTAAACTCATTCTATTTAATGAATTATTTCATTCTATTTGATAATACTGTAAGTGGAATTGTTTTGTTTATTCCTTTTTCTGAATATTTTGCTGTTACTTTATCAAAATGCAACTGATTTTCATGTTAATATTGTATCCTGCAACTTTACTAGTTTGTTAGCTATAACAGGGTTTTATTTTTAACCCTGGTTAACACTTTAAATTGACAGTTGCTATTATCATAATTCTTTAAAATATGAACAGATGAATTACTGCTGTCATGAATTCAATGGAATTCACGTTTCCATTTAAAATAATTTTATCTGTTTTGTCTGGGCCCCAGGATGGGGGGCACCCCATGGGAGCCAGGAAATTCCAGATAGGGAGGGAGAAGCAAGCAGGGAGGAGGCTGAGTGGGAGAAACAGAGAGAGGCTCTGGGGACAGTAGGGAGGAGAGGGGTCGTGTCCGAGACCGAGACGGGTCGTGTCCGAGACCGAGTGGGGTGAGAGAGTGGGCCAGAAAAGAGGTTAAAGGTGAGAGTGGGCAACAGGACTGCTTCTCGGCACAGGCACGGGGCAGGGAACTTTGCTGAAACTGAAGTACCCAGTGAACAGTGTGGGCAGGGTGGGAGGGAATGGAGAGGACCAGGCGGACCCCAAGGTCAATTTGGAGGAAGGAACATTTCCCAGTTCCTTCGCCTCTGCCCAGCGTTCTGCGGGTATGGTTCCCCCAGGGGCAGGGCACGGGAGGAGGCGGCTCCCGGCGGGCTCGGAGAGCTGAGGGGCGCACACCCGCTTCGCAGGGCCGGGGTGACGGTGGAAGCAAGCGACAGCTGCAGATGCCGCTGGACGAGTGGGTAGGTGCTGGGGCCTTAAGCTGGGCGGAGCTCAAAGGGCCCAGCGCTGGGGCCTGCAGGTGGCCCTGGAAGAATCCATCCGCCCGTGCCTTCCGGGAGACCAGTGTGGATGGCGCCGTGGACACGCCCTTCCTAGCTGGAACATTTGTGAGGCTGGAATTCAAGCTCAGGCAGACAAGCGTCAGAAGAAGGAATGGATGAAACCCCAGTGCAAAGTCCAGCCCAAGGGGAGGAAGCGGAAATGCCTGGCCTGCGTCAAACTGGGCTCCGAGGATAAGGTTCCGGGCCGGATGGATAACTGCGTTATAGAGACGCAGGCTTGGCGGGAGTCTGAGGAGCACCAGGAGACCCAGTGCAGCCGGGCGGTGTGGGCGGTGAGGATCCCACAGCTACTGCTTCCCTGGACAGTTCGCCTTCTCCAAGGCCCGGACCCCAGCTGAGCCCAGCACTACATTGCATGGCGCCTCCTGGACCACTGCCGGGGGTGACCAGTGGAAGACCCCACTTCCCAGAGAGAGGACCCCACTATATCCCCAGCAAATAAAGCTGCTCCCCAACCAAAATAAATAAATAAATAAAATCATTTTGGTCTTTGAAAATAATGTATACCCTCTGTTTACTGGTAAACGTGCTGCTCATGTATCTGTATGCCTAATTAAAGTTTTTAATGAAGTTATTTAACATTTATGATTCTTTATTATGATACAAAACAGTAAACTTTATAATGGTTTTAATATCATCTAATATAATTGAAAAAATGTCAATTTGTCATTGCCTATGAATCTGTGTTATTTATTTTACACTGTCAGATATTCTGTCTACAAATATCTAATGGCTTAGAATCTTGCCTAACATATTGTATGTGCTAAGTACTAACTACTCTAATTCATCAAATTATCTTTTCACACCATTCTTAAAATACAATATTATTTTTATTTATTTTTATTAAAATTATTTTTCTGCTTAAATATTTATGAAAATTATGAGGGCTATTCAGTCTGCCCTCTTGATGAAAGTTTGTTTTTCTCTTTATTAATACGTTAGAGGGTACAAATGCAGTTTCATCACATGGACATGTTGCATAGTGATGAAGTATGAGCTTTTGGTGTAACAATCATCTGAACGGTGTTCATTGTCCCAATTAGGTATTTTCTCATTCCTAGCCCCTCTACCAACCTCCCATCTTTCTCAGTCTCCAGCGTCTATTTTTCCAGTCTCTATATCAAAGTGTATGCATTATTGAGCTCCCACTTAGAAGTAAGAAAGTGCAGTACTTGATTTTCTGTTTTTGATTTATTTCACTTACAATCATGGCCTCCGGTTCCATTCATGTTGCTGCAAAAGAAATGTTTTTATTCTTTATGGCTGAATAGTGTTCCATAAATGTATAAATGTATAGCACATTTTCTTTATTCAATCATTGATTGATAAATATAAATTGACTCCATATCCTTGCTATTGTGAATAGTGCTGCAATAAACATATGAGTATGGGTATCTTCTTTAAGTAATAAATTATTTTCCTTTGGATAGATACCGAGTAGAGGGAGTGCTGAATCAAATGGAAGTTCTATTTTTAGTTTTTTGAGAAATCCCCATACTGTTTTCCATCGAGGTTGTAGAAATTTACATTCCCAAAAACAATGTATAAGTGTTCCCTTTTCTCTGTATCCTTGCCAATATCTTTCATTTTTTTGCTTGTTAATAATTAGCCATTATGAATGGTGTAAAAAAGTATTTCATTGTGGTTTTTAATTGGCATTTCTTTGATCATTGGCAACGTTGAACATTTTTTATGTGCTTGTTGGCTATCATTGTCTTCTTTTTGAAAAATCTGTTCCCATACTTTGCCTACTTTTTAATGAGGGTACTTGTTTTATTCTTATTGAGTTGTTTGATTTCCTTGTATATTTTGCACATTAGTTCTTTGTCACGTGCATAGTTCACAAACATTTTTCTTATCCCATAAGTTGTCTGCTCACATGTTAATTAAAAGCTCCTTTTCAGGAGCTTTTTAGTTTAATTAAGTTCCATTTGTCTATTTTTCTTATTGTTGCATCTGGTTTTGAAGTCTTCGTCATGAATTCTTTGTCCAGGGCAATGTCCAGAAGAGTTTATCACAGGATTTCTTCTAGAATTTTTATCATTTAAGTCTTCATTTTAGTCTTTTAATCCATATTGAGTTGATTTTTGTATATGGTGAGAGTGACAGGTCCCATTTTGTACCTCTGCATATGGCAATATAATTTCTCCAGCGCAATTTGTTGAATAGGACGTCATTTTCCCAGTGTATGTTTTTGCTGACTTTGTAAAAGATCAGTTTTGTGTAGGTTTGTGGCTTTATTTCTAGGTTCTCTATTCTGTTCCTTTGATCTATGCATCTATTTATATCAGTACCGTGCTGTTTTGGTTATTAAAGCCTTCTAGTATGTGATTCCATATGAATTTAATTTTTTTCTAATTCTATGATAAATAACATTGGCATTTTGGTAGGAATTGTGTTTAATATGTAGATTATTTGGGGAAGTATGGTCATTTTAATGATAATAATTCTTACAATCCATGAGCATAGGATGTTTTCCTTATTTGTTTGTGTCATGTACAGTTTATTTCATCAATGTTTTGTAGTTTTCCTTGTGGATATCTTTAGCCTATATGATAAATTGTATTTCTAGTTATTTCACCTTTTTTCCAGCTATTGTAAAAGGAACTGACTTTTAATTTGGTTCTCAGCTTGTTCATTATTAGTGTATAAAAATGATACTAATTTTTGTACATTGATTTTTATATCCTGAAACATTATTAAATTCTTTTATGAAATCTAAAAGTTTTTTGGTGGTCTTTAGATTTTTCTAGATATAATAGTATGTAATCATCAAACAGGGACAATTTGACTTCCTAGTTAAAATCATATGTATTGTCCACCAAGATCAACAGACAAAATCCATGGGGAGGGCACAGGTGATGGTATTTCTCTAAAGCAGTCATGTGATTATGATTGGAAGCCTAGGCTGAGAGACACTTAACTAAGAATTGCCTCTCAAGTTTCAATGTACATATAATTCATTTCCGATTCCAGGCCTCTCTCTTAGTAATGTGATTCTGCAGGTTTGGAAGAGGTCCATGAATTGACTTCTTTAAAAAGTCTCCTCTTAATGCTGATGTTTCTTCCAGTACATCCATTGTAGTGGCACTAGCTAGAGAAAGTAGGCACAGCACACAGAGTTCCTGACACCCAATACTCTTACCACAACATAAATACTTTTGGCCCAAAGTGGAAACCACCAATCACCATTCAGAAATATGTTATTCTCAGCTGGCTCTGTAAAGTTTACAGAGGCTAGAGAAGATATCAATGTTTGAGTAAGTCTGCATTTGGAAAACATGTACACATGAGTTAATACCATGTATATTTAGCATGTACTATATGTTTAGAAGTCTGTTATAGAGCACTGTGCTGGAAACATCATGTGACGTGAGTGAATCCTCATAGCTCCCTGGGAGTTGGGTGCCACATGTTCTGTAATTTCCAGGATTTAAATGAAGGGCCCAGCATTTCCATTTATTCTTTCATTTTTTAAATTATTTACCTTAAAAATAAAATGTGTAGAAAAAAACTATATAGACACATGAAAGGGATAGAGAAAGAAAGGGTGAGTTGTTCAGAGGGATTTTTGGTATTTATATTTACTTTCTTGTGCCTTGTAGAGCAACTACTGGATCTGCAGAAATAAAAAAAAAAAGGTTACTTGGTGGGATATCTGTAGAAGCACTGCTTTCAATGAAAAAGAAATTGTGGCCCACAAATAGATAATTATTTGCTCACATTTATCTGCTTTTTATTTTCAGGAAATTCTGGGTACCAGCTCAGGAGAGGCAGCAGGAGCCATCTCTCAAATTTCTGGTCTCCTTTAATTAGTTTTGTGAGAGGAGATTCTAGGGTGAGGCCAGACCTGGATGAGGCCTTAGAAGGGGTGGATCTGAGCAGGGATGCAACAGAAAGTGGGCCCCATGCATCTGATGCCCGCATCAGGCGGGCATATTTCCAGTTCTGTCTTTCCTAATCCTGCCCAAGAGAAACTTGACTCCTAGAGTTTGTGTAATTTCAATCTATTTAGCCATTTCCCTGTCACTTTTTATAACACACAATAACAAGAAATTTAACCAAAATTTTTAGGGTTTTTTAGGAATATTATATGAGAAACTAAAAAATGTATTTTTACTAAGCTTAAAGAAATGGAAATAATCACAATAGCAATAATTCTTCTGTCCATGAATAGCCCTTCAGGAGATGACATCAGAACTCACAACAGCATAAGGGAAGCAGAACAAATGTAGCCAAAGTGCCCTGTACACCTCCCTTCTCTCTTCCAACCACAGAATGTTGAATTCAATTATTTAGCCATTGGCTCTGGAATGAAAGTATCTGGACAGTAGAAAGCGTGAATCTGTTTCATCTGTTTTTCTAATGGTCATATGATATAGTTTAGATGTCCCCTCCAAATCTCATATTGAATTTTAATTCCTAATGTTACAGGTGGGCCTGGTGGGAAGTGGTTGATTCATGAGGATGGATTCCTCAGGGCTCTGTGCTGCCCTTGTCATAAGAAGTACTCACAAGTTCTAGTGGCTTAAAAGTGAGGCATATCTCTCCCTCATCTTTCCTGTTCCCACTTCTAGCATTTATGCCTGCTCCTATTTCATCTTTCACCATGACTGTAAGCTTCTTTATATGTTAATGTTGTTACAAAATTTCACAGAATTTTCTTATAAAATTACCTGACAAAATTTTATGTTGTTTTAGCATCATAAATATAATAATGGTCATATTAGGTCATATATATTATGTCATATTAGGTCATATGATATTATGACATCTGATATATTATGATAGCATAATTTGTATATATTATGACATCACGATATATTATGATATCATGATTCATGTCCATTATGATGTCACAGTATATCATGACATCACAATATATGTATAATAACATCACCATATATCATGACATCATAATTCATATATTGTGACATCACAATATATTATGAAATCATTTGTTTACATTGTGACATCACAATATATTCTGACATAATTCATATGCATTGCGACATCATAATATTTTGTGATAGCATAATTCATATATATTATTATGATAACATACAAAATTTTGTTAGGTAATTTTATAAGAAAATTGAGTTAAATTTTGTAACAACCTTAACATATAAACTTAATAGTACCTAAGAATATTATCTGCTCTTGTGTGAGTGACTGCTTTATGATATTATACCATAATATATCAAAATGGTTTATATATCAAATAAATTTTATATGATAATATGGTATCAATATATAATGATATTATAAGTTTCATTTAAATCCTATTTAAATTCAGACAATTTTGTTAGGCAGTGTCTGTCTACCACCTGTTATTTTTTGGGGGTCCGCTATTTGCACAGACAGCACACCTGGGAAAACACAGACTCACTCAGCACAGGCTCTTCCTGAATCTTTCCCCTCCTCAGGCATCAGTTCATCAGTCAACCAAATAATTGGAGAGCAGAGGGCAAGTACTCCCTAACACAGAAGGTCTCATTCCTGCATGCTTTTCTTAGAAGAGGGAAAAACAAGAAGATCCTTTTGGGGGACACTTGCTGGGACATACACTAAGCCTTCTATAGTTTGGGAGCCCTAACCAGCAGATACAGACTTCTCAGTAGGAAGGGATGAGGCAGCTGTCCTGAGCCTGGAGCTCCACCATGCTTGTCCCATCTCGTTTAGGCAATTTTGAGAAGCTGCTCTGGAATATGTCTCAATGGTAGATGTTGGGAAATAACCAGGCTTTGATGGGACTCGTGTGGTGTCTGTTGTGTGAAGACAGGAGCTGAATGCTCAGGATCTAGGCTGTTTTTCTTGTGGTCAGTTGGGTTACCTGTTTGGGACCAAGTCCATTTTCACTAAGGAGACTGAATAAATTCTATAGAACAGAATACAGCTCCCGGGATCACTCAGAAAAGGTGATAAACAGGAGAAGTTTCTCTCTCTACCTAGACTTTTTGCTACTTCAAGAATCATGAGGCCGGGCACAGTGGCTCATGACTGTAATCCCAGCACTTTGGGAGGCCGAGACAGGCAGATCATGAGGTCAGGAGATGGAGACCATCCTGGTTAACATGGTGAAACCCCATCTCTACTAAAAATACAAAAAATTAGCCGGGCTTGGTGGCAGGCACCTGTAGTCCCAGCTACTCGGGAGGCTGAGGTGGTAGAATGGCATGAACCCAGGAGATGGAGCTTGCAGTGAGCCCAGATCGTGCCACTGCACTCCAGCCTGGGCAACAGAGTGAGACTCCATCTCAAAAAAAAAAAAAAAAAAAAAAAAAAAAAAAAAAAAGAATCATAAGCTGACTAAATTACCATCAGCTCTAATCTAATCACATTGATTCTATCATATTTGATCTAACTATCTTCCTCCATGTTAAGGTAGAATGGGCCATTTTATTTGGTATTTACTTTTTCTCCACATTTTTTTTAACATATATGTATGTATCTGATACAATCAACCATAATTTTAATTTGACATTTCTAAGCATTTGAGAAATTATAATGTCTATGTACATTATTTTAACACTATGTATAATGCCCTTTCTTTGCAAAATGTATAACACATTTCAATATAGGTGTTGTTATACATAAAATGTTTATTCAGAAACAGAATGCTTGTTCCTCAGTACCACAGGAAAAATCAGCATTCAGACAAAAATTTTTCTCAGCAAGGCAATTTTACTTTTTGCAGAAAGAGTGCTGCTTGCGGATGGAACAATGGTGAGAGCACACTCGAACAAAGGAGAAAAGCAATTTTTATCCTTTACGCAGCTTGTCCCTGCGACTGTTTCCTGTCTCCATTGGCTGGAGCTGGACCTCACAATCTAAACTAAACCTGACTGGCTAATAACTTAAAACTTTCCTAAATAGGTAAAGGCAAGGGAGAACAAAGGAAAAGAGGAAGTTGCTTGCAAAAAAACTTAGAAAAGTAATAATATTTCAAAATAGGGAAGAGGCATAGGCTGTGAGCTGTGAAGTCTAAAACAAATATCTTGGTTAAAGTACAAGCACATAGAATGTACACATACCCTTATATCTAACAGCTACATAGGATAGGGCATAGCAAAGAGTTATTAGCACAAAGCAAGGAGGCTTGAAGGAAGTTAGTCTTTAAAAGAAACTATTATTTCTAACACTTATGAATTATTCTTTAACAAAAAGGGAAACTTTGAAGGGAACTTTTTTACTTTCTACAGGTATGTTGAATTCTGCATCTTGAATAATAAGCAGTATCATAAATAATTCTAGGTAGGAATTGGGAAATTATTATAAAATGATTCCCTTATCCTCTGATTCCTGTGTCCCTGGCTCTGTTTTTTTTTTTGTTTGTTTGTTTGTTTTTATTTTTGACACCATGGCAAGACCCAGAAAATGTCTCCCATTAACTGTGTCTAGGTCCCTAGTAAAACTACAGCAAGAAACTTTTCTTATTGAGGTGCTAATGAGAGCCAGAAAAAGAAAACAGCCAATAAGAGTAAGCCACGCCCAGCTGAGGGACATATAAAAAGGCAGGTCCAGCAGAGTAACTCACACTGTGAATCTGGACGTGAGAGAGAGAGCACCTTTCACTTGAATTTGAACATGGGAAAAGGAAATGAAAACTCTGATTCGCCACTGCTCCTACATCCAATGCCCCACTGACCAGCCTTCTTTCGAACAGAACTCCTTTACAAAAAAGGGCTCAGATGAGAAGAAACCATTCAAAGAAAAAAGGCAAGACCCCCTCCTCCCATTCCAGTGAGAAGCACATGCAAAGGCAGGTAAGGCCTTGGGCTGTTCCTATGAAGTCTCCAAGGAGGGTTGGAATCAGGGATACTGAGCTATATGTCTTTGATAGGGTTTTATTTTGAAATTGGGAATGGGAAATGGCTTAGATCTCTGAGGAGACTTTGAGAAATGTATTCACTCATGACACTGGCAGAACAGCTTCACTTGAAAGGCTGATCCACAAATATTTGTCAGAGACAGACTATGGGACACTGTACCTGGGAGAGGTGAGTCACCTAAACTCCATATTGCACTAGGATCAAAGCCTAATCCAAATGAAAAGAATTCTGAGGAAACTAAGCTCAAAGCCAGAAACAGCACTGCTAGATCAGGTAAAATTTTACTCTTTCAAGGTAAAAAGAGACAGCACTGCAACACAGTCTCCCCTGGCAAAAAAACTGGGAGCTCTTTGGCAGCCAGGGCCTTACAGATTCTGGATTCCGGAGAACAGAGGAGAGAGTTTTGGTTGCAGCTTCAGTTTCTGTGTGTCCAGGATAAACTTAGCCTTCTAGGGAGTTTGATTGGAGGCGCTTACTCAAACTCTTATTTTATCAATAGAACCAGAGTAGAGCTCGCATGAGAGAAATTCCAAGTAAAGGAAAATCAGCTCCAAAGACAGCTGCCAAGACAGAGCAAGTAGAATCCTGCTTTTTTCCCCCCTAAAGGGCAAACAAACAGAAGACTTATTTGGGGTTGAGCAGTAAGAAGGCTTCTTAGTAACTGAGATAATTTTGGAGATCCTGGCACTCAGAGGATATCTGGGGACTCAGAAGGGGTTAAGCTTCACTTCATTAAAGTGCTAAGATGGTCAGGAAGGAGAAGAAGAGACAAATGAGGTTCACCTGAAGGTGCATGGAAGGTTGTGGAAATGAGGGTCTGTGGGCACTGTTCTGGAGAGTTTCTCACTCACATGCTTCCTCTGCAGGGGACTGTCCAAGAGAAGAGTGCAGCTTGATGTTGAAAAAGAAACTAAAGTCCTCCACTGCTTTGCAAAGCAGTGAAATCCAGGAGACCGGTGATGCCCACCATAGAGGTCCTTTCACGGCTTGCACTGGGCACAGCAAGTGGCACAAGTCTCAGGCCCCTGGAGTTCAATAGTCATCACTTTGGAAAGCTTAGCGAACTTCCAAGGTGAGTCAAAGGCCATTTATCAAAACCCATCCCATGTGTTGGTGCAGCAGGTCCATTCTCCACTGACCTGGGAGAAGCTCACTCAGCTTGCCTGGATCTGGGGGCCTCTGTGTGCCCAGGTGCAGACCTTCTATGCCATGGCCACCCAGGCAGGTTATGTCTTCCCTCTTAAGAACTGGCTTGTTTCAGTCACACTGCCTGGCCCTGAGGATTCAGCGCTGGATAGAGAAGCCCACCCCTTGCCTGGGCAGGAGATAACTGAGCTGTCAGTGGATCAGATGAGGCTTGGGCTAGGTGCACCCTCACCCTATTCATAGGGGAATACACCCTTGGAATGTGAGCAAGAACTTGCTACTTCTCGGATTCTTCCAGATGACCAGCAGTGACAATTTTAGATGCACAGTGTTAATAAATGACAGAACCTGAGCAGTCATAAGAAAGGAACATGAACAATATACTCAAAATAGTGAACCTTGCATTTTGTAGAGGGCTAAGATTATACACAAATTATATATTTCCTGTTAGACATTTGATGTCTTGGATGTCTCATGACAGTCAGGCATTTCTATATAATCAGACAAATATTAAGATGCAATCATTCATATGCCTTTGCATATTTTAAATTGTAGCAAAATAAATATAAAATTATGTTCTTCTCTTTTAATTCAAAAAAGGTTGTAGCCTCTCACTCTCCCACACTGAATCCATGGAACACGAATATCCACAAACATTTAATAGTACTCTTCATGGGAAAATGTCAACATATTTTTACAGTTTAATAAAATTATGGTGAAATCACCACACAAGGTGTTTACTAATAATATTTTACATAAAATTGAAGTCAAGATATGTTAAATGTAATTGATCACAATTATTTATCCTTCACCTGACTCATATTTGTCTCATTTTAAATTTTCTAAATTTAAACTTTATACAATTCAGTTGGTCATACTGTATTGTAGGATATTAAATGTAATATAAATATTGTCATTTATTTTACATATTGTAACATTTTATATTTTTCATCTTGCATTTTACAGTGATTATGAAATCTTTCATCACCGAAATGTATTTTGTTTTGTTCTCTGCTTCATAATTTTCATATACATAATGATATAAACATTAATGTTTTTGAGAATATTCAATTTTAGATGATTTTGTATTTTATCCACACTGAATTTTTATTTACTCCATGTGTGAGTTAGAGGAATTTTTACCTTCACTTCTGCTTTATTTTCACCCTGACCCTTCACACCCCACAACTCTTGTTTTAGTCAAAGAACAGTGATTTATCATTCCAGTAAATGGAGCCAGTTCAATGAAAATATACAGATATACCTTGGAGATATATGGCTTTTGCTCTAGACAGGTACGATAAAATAAATATCACAATAATGTGAGTCACAAAATTTTTCTTCTTTCCCAGTGCATATAAAAGTCATGTTTACACTACACTGTAGAATAAGACTGAAATAGCCTACGTTTATAATAACAAGGTACAAACCTTGACAAAAAATGTACTATATTGCTAAAAAAGGCTGACACAGATATACACAAAAAAAATCACATGATGTTGGAAAAATAGTGTTAATAGAGTCACTCAATGTAAGGTTGCAAAAAACCTTCAATTTGTAAGAAATCCAATATCTATAAAGAACAATAAAGTGCGATAAGACTAGGTATGCCTGTGTAACAATCAACATTCACTAGTAATATGCCTAGAAATTATACATAAAGGATGTTTGCATAAGTATAAAAGTAATTGACAAGTTACATATTGGATGGGAGATAAAAATTACAAAATGATTTTTAAAGTGAATTAAAGGGCAGACCAAAACATTCCTGAGTGGACAGAATCAGTTAGACATCCTCAGGGACCTCATCTTGTTGACTTGCAAACAAGCAAAACATAATGTGAGCTATTTTTTTTTTGTGAATGCCTGTATTGAAAAAAAAAAAAAAAAACAGAACTTAAGCTTAAGTTATCAGATGTACCCAAGAAGCTTATAGTAATATACGTCTATAAGGTAAACCAAAAAATACAATTTTATAACTGCAACAAATCAAAGAATGTTATTATTTGCTACTTCATTTTATTCAATGGAAGCTTACTTCTGACATTTTGCCATTGAAATGCTAAGCCTCTTCTGCTCTGGTGTTCCACATTTTATAAGTTTCTTCTTACTCAAGAAAAATTTTTTGAAACAGGTTCTTGCTCTGTTGCTCATGTGGAATGTGTACGCAGAATCAAAGCTCTGTACAGGTTTACATCCTGAGCAAAAGCCATCCTCCCACCTTAGCCCCATGAGTAGCTGCAACTACAGGCATGCACCACCACACCTGGCTAATTTCTTCTTATTTCTATGTAGAGACAGGGTCTTACTATGTTTCCCAGGCTGGCCTCAAACTCCTGGGTTCAAGTAATCTTCTCAACTTGGCCTCTCAAAGTGCTGGAATCACAGATATAAACCACCATTCTCTGCCAAGAAAACTTTTAAAATTTGTATTGTGCTACAGTTTACTTTTTAACAGGACAAAATAAAATAAACTAGCTATACATAAATCTAACAAAAATTTGTAAAGCATATGAGAAAGACCGTAAAAAGTCCTTGAAATATAAGAAAATCAGCATAAACAAATGGAAAACCACATCATGTTCTAAGGTAGAAAATCTCAATATTACTCAATCATCAATTTTTAGAAGTAATACATAAATTTAATTTTGTCCCAGTAAAGATACCAACTGGTATTGGAAGCAGGCTTTTTATTGCAAAACTCATATAGATAAAAACACAAATAAGAACAGCTGAGAAAACTCTGAAAAAATAGAGTGGCTATTCCACCCTATGAGACATGTTGATTTATGAATATATGGATAGCTCAGTGGAACTATAAATTCAAAAATAAACCACAGTGCATAAGAAAGTGCCTTTGTTCAGGCTGCTAAAACAAAATACACTAGACTCGGTAATCTACAAACAACAGAAATGTTTGGTCACTGTTCTGGAGGCTGGAAAGTTCAACATCAAAACACCAGCAAATTCAGTATCTGGTGAGGGTCCTGTTTCTCATAAATGGTGCTTCTTGCTGTACCTCACATGGCAGCCAGGAGAAGTGTGCTCCCTTCAACCTCTATTACAGGGTATTAATTACATTTATGAAGATGAAGCCCTCCTGAGTGAGTCACTTCCCAGAAGGCTCCATGTTTTAAAACTAGCATATTAGGGATTAAGTTTTTACAAATGAGTTTTTACAAGTAGACACAAATTCAGGCCATAGCAAAAAGTTACTTGGCAGTACAAACTACAGTTGGGTTGGCATCATTAATGCTTTGAATTTAGGAATCTGATGTTTCTATCATAAAGGTAAAAACTAATGTGCTAATTATAACCTACAATAAAATAAAGATCAAATGAAAGATAAATCTATATGGTGTAAAAATCAGGTTTTTAAAGGTGAATTCTTACAGGTTGTATCCAGATTTTTGTGGTTCCTGGGGATGAATAAGACCCCAGAGATTCCTCCTGAGACTTT
Source organism: Pongo abelii (assembly GCF_028885655.2). Lineage (NCBI taxonomy): Eukaryota > Metazoa > Chordata > Mammalia > Primates > Hominidae > Pongo > Pongo abelii. Next base: position 45,217,733 of record NC_072003.2, read on the forward strand.
TTTGCTGAAGTTTCTGACACTCTTACTTAATTTGAAAGTGTGTAAAAATGTTTTCTGTTTCTGTCTTTAAGAAATTCAAAATAAAGTTGGCTTCCATATGCTTGATCTAAAACAATTATTCACTCAGTGGTGCTCTGCTGAGGAAGGGCACTGAATCTCACACGCCCAGAAGCATCATGTTCTGTCAGATACAGGACTTCTCCTTGAGGCAGAATCTCACCATTCACACATGGTCAGAGGCTTTCCCAGGCATGCACTGCGCTGTGCTCTCCCACACAGGCTCAGCCCTGAGCATATGTCTCTGAAAGTGACTGATTAATATGTGCCCTAGTACTCTAATTTACAGGGATTTTGTTTTCTATTAATGATCTTTTCCAAAGCTCTGGGGTCTTTCCTGAATCCACCCACCACACACAGACAGACTGGTAGATTTGGACAGAAGCTTGGATCCTCACTCGAAGCCCTGCCCTGTCCCACCAGCTTCTCTAGAAGTACAATGTTCAAATTACTCCTGAGAGACAGGACATCAGGGCATCTCTCTGTGCCAATAATTGAATAAAAGTGAGAAGAGAAACAGGCAAAAATTTCCACTGAGGGCTGCATCTAAGGATCTAGTTGCCAGACTTATATATCTTTTTACACAAATATTGACAAATGTAATTTCATCTTAAGATGAAAAACAAAATAAGAAACCACAGCTCACAGAGGAATGAGAAAATGAAATCAATGCTCTATAGAATCAAGCTTACCTCAGCCATGGGGTGGTAAGTCTCCTTGTCCTCGATCATCAGAAACAACTGTGGCCTCAGACAGCTGGCCACTGAGGATGCAGGATGTTCACTGGGATTCCATGCCTACATCACAGAGAGATGGAATTCCCAGGAGAAGCTGAACCCACAGGTCCTGTTCTACCATTTGGTCTAACTAATACTACTCCTATTCCTCCTGCTGGCCCAACAGGATTCCCCAACTCTTCTCTGGGCCTCACCAGGGATAGTTCAGAAAGACAAAAAGTTATTAAAGACCCTCTGTTTCTGTAGTTTCTGGCATCTAATTTGTTCATTTTTAGGTTTTGGGTTTTTGTCCTCCCTCTACATCCACAGAATTTTTGTGTCCTATTCCAGTACCTATAACTTTAAGTAGTCATTTTTTCTAGTCTACTCACCCATACTGTTTTCTAGTCATTTCATTTTTTTCTAGTAGAGTGAGGTGATACAGACACAAGAACTTCTATATAAAAATTCACTATAACTAAGTTGAGCACCACAACCCCTCTTTGGGCTGGACTGTCATTGAGAAAATGTAAAAACCAGATTTGCCTGGGGTTGCAGTTAACTAAATGAAAGATACATCTTGTCCAGGAATGCTCAGTGAGAAATCTCAAAGTTTGAAAATGGATGCCTATGGACCTCAGTGATATTCTCTTCATCTTGGAGTCAGTCAAGAAAAAGATTTTTGGGTGCTAGGGGAAAAGTCACATTCAATCAACAAATTACCTAGCCAACATGTGTGGACCCAGAGAAAAAAGGAAGTAAAATCAAACAGTTTGCCATGTTGACAGATATAATAATTTGATTAAAATGCAAGTGGCCTCAAAACCCTAAAGGTTACATGAAAGAGCTTCAAGGGACACACGATGTGGCTGGAGTCAGCTGACTATTATGCTAAAGGTGAGACATGATCAATACCTCAGGAAGTGGGCCAAAGACCAATGCAATTATCATGCCAGGAATGGTCTGTCGCCTTCTAAACCATGAGACAAACAGGTCAACTTTCAGTAAGAAGCACAGGTCTGGCATGCAGTGGTGACCTATGCATTAAACATGGATTCAGGCTTGGTTTCTGGCTTAATTGTGGTTAGTATTTTCAGAGAAGAGACACTTTCCATGAACTCCTAAATGAATTACCTGACAAATCAGCAGCTAAAATTCTTTCTGATTTGAAGCCAAATAAAGGATGTCCTTTACCAAATAGCCTTTAGTTTCAATGTGGAAGATTAAACAGTTAGAACATGGTCAATGCTCCGAAACCCTGAGCTCTTACCATTAAGAGGAGCAACCACCCCTGCTTCAGGTTCTGTGTGGCTGGCACTGAGGTTAGACATCCACAGCCACCCAGTAAGCACCTTAAGGTGGCAGGTTTCTTGACTCATCAGAGAATTAGGGGCAAGCATCTAGAAAACATTCAGTAAATTGAAGACCCCATAGAGCCAGGAGTTTTGCTTTAAACAGTGGAGTGGGATGTATTGGTTCATTTTAATCCTGCTAATAAAGACATACCTGAGACTGGGCAATTTGCAAAAGAAAGAGGTTTAAAGGACCTACAGTTGTACGTGCCAGGGAGGCCTCACAATTATGGCAGAAGGTGAAATGCATATCTCACATGGTGGCAGACTAGAGAAGAGAGAATGAGAGTAAAGTAAAGTGAAAAATGGTTTCTCCTTATAAAACCATCAGATCTCGTGAGACTTATTTATTACCACCAGAACACTATAGGGAAATGTGACCCCATGATTCAATTATCTCCTATTGGACCCCTCCTACAAAACTTGGGAATTATGGGAGCTAAAACTCAAGATGAGATACGGGTGGAAACACAAGCAAACCATATCAAGGAGCATAAAATTTTCACCAAAGAATCTAATTTTTCTATTACAGCTAAGAAGCTCCTGTGGCAGTCCAATTTTCTTTTAAAATATGTTATATGCTATGTGGCATTCTGATGTCTTGGAGAACTCAAATTTACTCACTTCAAAATTGGAATATCAAGCTGGGAAGTCCCAAGCCCTTGATGTGTCAGGATTAAGTTTTACAGGAGCTTTGTAGCAAGCTCATCAATGACTTTCAAATCAGTATAAGTAGTGGTGTCAGGGAGACTATGTTTCAAAAATTTTAAGGGGCACCTCTATGTGGAGGCTGACTCCCTCTCTCAGAGGCTTCAAATGAAAACAATATCAAGTATTTCTTGGCTGCTGGAAGAATTGAACTATGTAAATCTGCCCACATAGTCCCCGTGAATCTTAACTGGAAAACAGGACTATGGGATGTTGGGGATTTTATCAGCTACTGGCAGAGAGATGTTACCATTCTAGACAGGAGCATGAAGGCAGATGCTTCTAAATTGGCAGCCAATAAAAATCACCTACAGAGTTAAACTTTTTGGACATCAGAGAGTTAGAGGCACTCATGATGAGTTCTGCCCTGCCACTGTGGCAAATGGCAGGGAAGTTTGTCTCACTTACACTTCTCTACCTGTTCCTCACCCAGTTTAGAATAATCCCCTCTGGCACTTAAGGAGCAGGCAAGGACAAAAACACGTGACCTGACAATTGCTACTATAGATTCTGATACACAAACACAACAGGACATTGATGGAGTCAAAAGACTCCACCTCCATTGTTATGTGACCCTCCCGCCTTCACTGTCACCCTCCCCAAACACTATTATTTGAGTTTTCCTCTTTTTTTTAATTTTAATGTTTACTTTTGTTTTATGTTATCTTCTATGTAAATAAAAATTTTAAAATTACACTATCCACAGGAAAGGGGAATACAAAACACCAATAAAGGCTGGCACCGGTGTCTGTTGGGGATAGAAAATGGCAGTGTTTTCTCTCCCCAACATTTCATTTCACCCTGAGGTCTGTGCTGTCCCCTCACCTCCGTACCATCTAGCATTTGGAAAGTATTCAGGATCAGCAGCTTCCAGTTGATGAAGGAGGGTGAAGTCCAAGATCAAGGTGTGGGCAAGGTGGGTTTCCTCCAAGGCCTCTCTCCTGGGGTTGTGAGTGGCTGCCTTCTCCTTGTGTCCTCACATGGCTGTTTCTCTGTGTGCACATTTGTATCCTTATCTCCTCTTTCATGGATACATCAGTTAAATTGAATCAGGGCCCACCCTAAGGTCCTCATTTTATAAACTTTTTTATTGTAACTGATAATGATTGTCTACATTTATGGTACTGTTTTGAAATATGCACACATTGTGAAATGGTTAACCCAAGCTAGTTGGCATATGCGTTACCTCACACACCCATCTTTTTTTTGTTGTGAGAACACTCAAAATCTACTTTCTTAGCAATGTTCAAGAATAGAATAAATTAACTGTAGTCACCAAGTGCAATAGATCTCTTGCACTTATTTCTCCTGTCTAACTGAAATTTTGTATAATTTGACCATCTCCCGACTCCCCAACCTCTGCTCCCAAAGACCTCATTTTAACGTAATTACCTCTCTGATGACACTATCTCCAAATATAGTTACATCCTTAGGTGCTGGGGGTTAAGGTGTCAACATATGAATTTTGGGAAACACACTATTCAGCTCACAGTAGCCTCTGTCAGGATATAACATTTACATTACGATCCCGGTAACCTCGCAATAGAGGGAATGACATGCAAAGATTCTGAGGAAGAAAATTCCAGGCAGGGAATTCTGTTGAGCAATGGCCCTGAAATGGGAGTGAACAGGGTGCGTTTGAGGTACCAGAGACCAGTGGCAGAGGACAGGGGGTGCGGATGCAAAGAGAGGACATGAAGTCGCAGAGTTCAGGTGAGATATGTAAACTTGACTGTGATTTCATTTCCCATGCGGTGAGAAGTCATTGGAGGGTTTTAAGCAAGAGGCACAATCAGATTCATATGTTTAAAAGCTTTTTCCAGTTGCTTTATGGAGAATTAGTTCTAAAGAGGGCAAATATGGAAACAAGGAACCTTTTTCGCAGGTCAGGTGAAAGTGATGGTGGCTTCGACTGAGTGATGCGGAATAAGAATGAAGCAGGTGGGCCAGGCGCGGTGGCTCACGCCTGTAATCCCAGCACTTTCGGAGGCTGAGGAGGGCAGATCACGAGGTCGGGAGATTGAGACCATCCTGACTAACACAGTGAAACCTCATCTCTACTAAAAATACAAAAAAATTAGCCGGGCATGGTGGCAGGCGCCTGTAGTCCCAGCTACTCCGGAGCCTGAGGCAGGAGGATGGCATGAATCTGGGAGGCGGAGCTTGCAGTGAGTGGAGATCGTGCCACTGCACTCCAGCCTGGGCAACAGTGTGAGACTCCGTCTCCAAAAAAAAAAAAAAAAAAAAAAAAAAAAAAAAAAAATATATATATATATATATATATATATATATATACTAGAAAGAAGCTGTCTGTGAAACTGCTTTGTGATGTGTGGATTCATCTGCCAGAGATAAAACTTTCTTTTGATTCAGCAGGTGCAAATGATTCTTTCAGGTCCTGCTTTGCATATTTAGATAGATATTCAGAAATGGGGTTGCCAGATCATATGATAATTCCATTTTTAATATTCTTAGGAACTTCTCTACTATTCTTCATAATGGCTGCATTATTATTTTTTTCACCACCAGTGCACAATATTCCAATTTTTCTACATCCTTGAAAACATTTGTTATTTTTTCTTGTTTGATAGTGGCAATCCTAATGAGTGTGAGGTAATATTTCATTGGGGTTTTGCTTTTTATTTCTATAAAGATTTGTGGTTTTGAGCATCTTTTCAAATTCCTCTTTACCATTTGTATATCTGCTTTGTAAAATCATCTGTTGAGTATTTTGCCCATTTTTATTTTTATTTTATTGTATTTTATTTTTACTCATCATATGCTGACAGTGAGCAATACCACTTTATTGGATTGAAAAGAAACTCTACCTTCTTTAGATTTTCGGTAATAAGTTTCATTGCATAATATGTACTGTATACATTTATCAGGTTGATAATATATACTATTGATATATCAGTGATTTTGAATTTATAGGTACACCTTTTATACAATTTTCAGGAAACAAATAATTGCAATAAGGTTTTGATGCTAATTTTTAGTCTCCTCCCAAGTTTTCCTGATAGAATCTTTTTTTTTTATTATTATACTTTAGGTTTTAGGGTACATGTGCGCAATGTGCAGGTTAGTTACATATGTATACATGTGCCATGCTGGTGCACTGCACCCACTAACTTGTCATCTAGCATTAGGTATATCTCCCAATGCTATCCCTCCCCCCTCCCCCCACCCTACAACAGTCCCCAGAGTGTGACGTTCCCCTTCCTGTGTCCATGTGTTCTCATTGTTCAGTTCCCACCTATGAGTGAGAATATGCGGTGTTTGGTTTTTTGTTCTTGCGATAGTTTACTGAGAATGATGATTTCCAGTTTCATCCATGTCCCTACAAAGGACATGAACTCATCATTTTTTATGGCTGCATAGTATTCCATGGTGTATATGTGCCACATTTTCTTAATCCAGTCTATCATTGTTGGACATTTGGGTTGGTTCCAAGTCTTTGCTATTGTGAATAATGCCGCAATAAACATACGTGTGTATGTGTCTTTATAGCAGCATGATCTATAGTCGTTTGGGTACATACCCAGTAATGGGATGGCTGGGTCAAATGGAATTTCTAGTTCTAGATCCCTGAGGAATCACCACACTGACTTCCACAAGGGTTGAACTAGTTTACGGTCCCACCAACAGTGTAAAAGTGTTCCTATTTCTCCACATCCTCTCCAGCACCTGTTGTTTCCTGACTTTTTAATGATTGCCATTCTAACTGGTGTGAGATGGTATCTCATTGTGGTTTTGATTTGCATTTCTCTGATGGCCAGTGATGGTGAGCATTTTTTCATGTGTTTTTTGGCTGCATAAATGTCTTCTTTTGAGAAGTGTCTGTTCATGTCCTTCACCCACTTTTTGATGGGGTTGTTTGTTTTTTTCTTGTAAATTTGTTGGAGTTCATTGTAGATTCTGGATATTAGCCCTTTGTCAGATGAGTAGGTTGTGAAAATTTTCTCCCATTTTGTAGGTTGCCTGTTCACTCTGATGGTAGTTTCTTTTGCTGTGCAGAAGCTCTTGAGTTTAATGAGATCCCATTTGTCAATTTTGGCTTTTGTTGCCATTGCTTTTGGTGTTTTAGACATGAAGTCCTTGCCCATGCCTATGTCCTGAATGGTAATGCCTAGGTTTTCTTCTAGGGTTTTTATGGTTTTAGGTCTAACGTTTAAGTCTTTAATCCATCTTGAATAAATTTTTGTATAAGGTATAAGGAAGGGATCCAGTTTCAGCTTTATCCATATGGCTAGCCAGTTTTCCCAGCACCATTTATTAAATAGGGAATCCTTTCCCCATTGCTTGTTTTTGTTAGGTTTGTCAAAGATCAGATAGTTGTAGATATGCAGCGTTATTTCTGAGGGCTCTGTTCTGTTCCATTGATCTATATCTCTGTTTTGGCAACAGTACCATGCTGTTTTGGTTACTGTAGCCTTGTAGTATAGTTTGAAGTCAGGTAGTGTGATGCTTCCAGCTTTGTTCTTTTGGCTTAGGATTAATTTGGCGATGCAGGTTCTTTTTTGGTTCCATATGAACTTTAAAGTAGTTTTTTCTAATTCTGTGAAGAAAGTCATTGGTAGCTTGATGGGGATGGCATTGAATCTATAAATTACCTTGGGCAGTATGGCCATTTTCACGATATTGATTCTTCCTACCCATGAGCATGGAATGTTCTTCCATTTGTTTGTATCCTCTTTTATTTCCTTGAGCAGTGGTTTGCAGTTCTCCTTGAAGAGGTCCTTCACATCCCTTGTAAGTTAGATTCCCAGGTATTTTATTCTGTTTGAAGCAATTGTGAATGGGAGTTCACTCATGATTTGGCTCTCTGTTTGTCTGTTATTGGTGTATAAAAATGCTTGTGATTTTTGTACATTGATTTTGTATCCTGAGACTTTGCTGAAGTTGCTTATCAGCTTAAGGAGATTTTGGGCTGAGACGATGGGGTTTTCTAGATATACAATCATGTCATCTGCAAACAGGGACAATTTGACTTCCTCTTTTCCTAATCGAATACCCTTTATTTTCTTCTCCTGCCTAATTGCCCTGGCCAGAACTTCCAACACTATGTTGAATAGGAGTGGTGAGAGAGCATTTTGCCCATTTTTAAATAGGGTTATTCACTTTATGTTGTTGAGTTTTAGAAGTTGTTTATAGATTCTGGATATTATCTTCTATCAAACATATAATTTGGGATTTTTTTTAATCATTTCTTCGGTGGCATTTTTACTCCATTCAATGTTTTTTTGATGTCCAGAAAGCTTATGTCACTTGATATAGTCAGATTTTTCTGTTTTTATTCTTGTTACTTCCGCTTTTAATGTCACGTTTAAAAAATTACCAAGAAAAATGTCATAATTGTTTATTCTATATTTTATTTTAAGAGTTGTATAGCTATCTTACTTACATTTAAGTGTTTAATTCATTTAAGACATTTTTATCTATGGTGCAAGTAAAAAGTCCAATTTTATTTTCTTCCATTTTGATATTCAGTTTTACAACACTATTTGTTAAAGAGTCTATTCTTTCCCTGTTGTTTGGTCATGACAACTTGATTAAAAATTATTTTATGATATTCATGAGAGTTTATTTCTGGGTTCTCTATTCTGTCCCATCATTTATTTGTCTTTCTATTTGTATTGCTGTAGTTTTGTAATATGTTTTGGAATCAGGAAGTGTGATACCTCTAACTTTGTTCGTCTCTGAAGCTATTTTGGCTACTCATTGTCCCTTGATATTCCATATGAGTTTTAGGGGTTCAAATAATATTTATGCAAAAAAATTCTCAGCATCCCTTCCAGCCTGGCCTTGAGATATTATATGAATTTTAGGACTTAAAATAATATTTTTGCAAAAAATGTAGCATTGGGGTCTTGATAGAAAATACTTCAAATTTCTACTTCACTGTGAGTAGTATTGACATCTTAACAATATTAGGTTTTCTGACCCTTGAACACAAGGTCAAGTGTGTGCTGTTTTAAGTTTCATATATTTTTTCATTTGCCAGTTGCTTCTGCTTGTTATCTGTAGTTGAGAGCTTATTATGTTGCTCAGGCTGGTCTCCAACTTTTGGCCTCAGTATATTCTCCCTCCTCAGCCTCCTGATGTGTTTGGATTACATAGATGAGCCACTGCACCTGGTGTCTTTATTGTTTTTATGTTATTTTTATGATTTGAAGGTAATTTTTGGAAAATGTTTATAAATATGTATCTGTTTAGAAGGTTTTTCAATTTTAATGTGTCAAAAACATGTACAATTTACCATCTTAAATATTTTAAGTACAGAGTTAAATATTATTAAATGTATTTGCTTTGATAAATAACATATCTCTAGAATGTTTTTATGCTGCAAAACTAAAACTCAATAATCATAAAACAACAACTATCCCCTTATCTCCTCCCCTAAGGCTCTGACTAATACTATTCTACTTTCTGTTTCTAGGAGTTTAACTACTTTAGATTTCTTATTTAGCTGGAATTACACAGTGTCTGTCTTTTTGTAACTAGTTTATTTTACTTACATAATGTCCTCAAGATTTATCCTTAGTGTAAAAATAATCAGATCTCCTGCTTTTCAAAAAGTGAATAATATTCCATTATTTGTGTATTCCAAATTGTCTTTATCTGCTTATTCACTGAAGGACATTTGGGTTGCTTCCACCTGTCAGCCTTTGTGAATAATGCTGCAATGAATATGAATATACAAATAACTCTTCATTTGGCCATATATATGAGAATTTATTTCTGTGCCTTATTCTGGTCCATTGGTCTGTCTGTCTGCTTTTATGCCAGTACCAAATGGTTGGTTACTATAGTTTTCTAATACATTATGAAGTCAAGGAGTGTGATGCCTCCAATATAATTTCTTTTTTTGAAGATTGTTTGGCTTTTTATAGTCCCTTTAGAGTCCATATGAGTTTTAGAAATGTTTTTGTATTTCTGCATATTGAAAAGGCAGTTAATATTTGATGGAGATCACATTGAATGTGTAGATCACTTTGGGTACTGTGGACATCTTCACAATATTGCCTTCCAACCATTGAAGAAGAGCATGCTCAATAGTGTGTTAATTTCCACATGTTTGTAGATATTCTAGCATTTTTTCTGCTCTTAATTTCTAATACTATTTCCTTTTAATCAAAACTGATAGTTTGTAATATTTTCTTTTTTTTTTTTTTTTTTTGAGACAGAGTTTTGCTCTGTTGCTCAGGCTGAAGCATAGTGGCTCAATCATGGCTAACCACAGCCTTGATCTCCTAGGCTCAAGAAATCCTCCCACCTCAGCCTCATTAGTATCTGGAAGCACAGGCATGCCCAGCTAATTTTCTTTATTTTATATTTTGTAGAGACAGGGTCTCCCTATGTTGCCCAGGCTGGCCTTGAACTCCTAAACTCACTCAATCCTCCAACCTCAGCCTCCCATAATGCTGGAATTATAGGTATGGGCTACCATGTCTGGCCCATATTTTAATATTTTAAAATTTAGTAAAACTTGTTTTGCATCCTAGTAGGTCATCTACCCAGGAGAATGTTTCATGACCTATTGAAAAGATTGGGTATTCTGATGTTGTTGTGTGGAGTGTTTTTTTCTTTTTTCTTTTTTACTTCTGTTCACTGTGACTAGTGTTTTCTATATGTCTTTTAGGTTTACACAGTTTGCAGTGTTATTCAAATCCTCTGTTCTCATGTTAACATTCTGTCTGGCTTTATTAGTCATTACTGATAGTGGGGTAATTATGTCTCTTACTATTTTTGCATAGCTGTTTCTTTCTTCATTTGTGTCAATGTTAGCTTTATATGTTTGGGAACCATGATGTGAAGTGAACATATATTTATTATTAATACAACTTCCCCAGTGAATCAACTCTTTTGTCATTATATCATATCTATCTTTGTCTCTTATTTCAGTTTTGACTTAATGTGTATTTTGCATAATTATGACCCCTCTTGCTGTCATTTGATTGCAATTTTCCTACAAAGATTTTTCATACTGCCACTTTTAGCCTATCTGTTTGCTTAGATCTAAAGTGAGTCTCTTAAAGACAGCAAAAAATAAATCTTGGTTTTTTAGCCAACGTATTTATTTTTATTGGAAATTTTACTCCATGAATATATTCATTTTAATTCTGGAAACAATGGACTATTTCCATTTTGTTAATAGTTCTATTTGTTTGTTGTGGCTATTTTATCCTATTTTTTGTTCTTATTCCCTTCCTTTGTGTTTAATTGGTATTTATGGTGACATATTTTTATTTCGTTCTATTTTAATTTGCCAAGGCCAAATTGCAAGATAAAAAGTTTGTCTTTAATCCATTCTTTTGACATCTAAGTTCTGGAAGTCAAGGCTATGGACTGATCTAAAACCATGAAGTTTTCCCTTCTGGAGCCCAATCTTTTTTGGACTGCTGCCTGATCTCTGGAGGAGTGATGAGTCCACACCAAGCAGCAGCGAACAGCACTGTGAGCACTTGTTTCCTGTACACCACATCCATCTCTCAAAGTGCCACCTCTCTTATCCTTGAAACAGGAGAGATATTGGCAGAGAAGGGGCATTCCCTCCCATCTGGCAGAAAAGGAGAATTCAGGCCCTTTACCTCCCTAAGGTCGGAAAAGTCAGAGCTCTCAGAGATGCACTTGCAATGTGGCAGCCACTGGCCGCAGGGGGTTACTGAGCACCTGTATTGTATACAGTATGAACTGATATATGATGGGGAAAAATACAAGAAAGTATTTTAAAGATTTAGTTTTATATATATATATCTTAAATAATTTAATTCTGATTATATGTTAAAATATTTTGGATATATTGGGTTATCAAAATCAATTTTACTCATTTTTCTTTTTCTTTATGCTGCTACTACAAAATTTTAATTGATACACATGGCTCACATTTTACTTCTGTTGCACATTGCTGCAATACAGGGTTACCTATTTCCAAAGCTCAGTCTTCTTCAAAAGCCAAGAGGCCAGAAAGATTGTAAAATCTAAAATTTAAAAATAATTTTCATTGGCTGGTTGCTGTGGCTCACGCCTGTAATCCCAGCACTTTGTGAGGCCAAGGTAGGTGGATCGCTTGAGCACAAGAGTTCAAAACAAGCCTGGCCAACATGGCAAAATCCTTTCTCTACTAAAAATGCAAAAATTAGACAGGCGAGGTGGCAGGCGCCTGTAATCCCAGCTATTCAGGAGGCTGAGACAGAAGAACTGCTTGAATCTGGGGGGCAGAGGTTGCAGTGAGTAGAGATTGCACCACTCTACTCCAGCCTAAGTGATAGAGTGAGATTCTGTCTCAACAAAATAAAAATAGAAATAATTGTCATTATGTTGTTTTCATCTTGAATAATACACACACACTCACCCACACACACACCCCTCTCTCCACACACACACAGAGTGAGGGAGAGAAAGAGAAAGCGGATCTCCCTCTGTCACCCAGGCTGGAATGCAGTGGCCTGATCTCAGCTCACTGCAGCCTCTACCTCCTAGGCTTAAATAACCCTCCCACCTCTGCCTCCCAAGTAGCTGGGGCCACAGACACACCCGACTATGCCTGGCTAATTTTTTCATTTCTTTATAGAAAAGGGGAAGGGTATGGTGCTAACATTATGTTGACCAGGTTAGTTTTGAACTCCTGGTTTCAAGAGCTCCTCCCCGTTCAGCCTACCAAAGTGCTGGGATTACAGGTGAGATCCACCATGCCTAGCCTCATATATAGCATAAGGAGGAAGTCCTGCCTGAAAATAGCTACAGCTAGAAACTTTTCACTCTGTCCTCATTTGGCCGTATATGAGTTGGTTCACATCTTCAGTCACTCAGGACCCAAAGGGGTGAAGCCTGGAGTTCTATTTTCCACTCACTGGTGCTGGGGTAAAAACTTTCCTCAAACTATTAGTTTAATGCTTAGCAATGCTAATTTTTAGTGAGAAACTTAAAATTACTTATCATAACAAGACTTTAAGATTTTAAATTACCAAATAAAAAATTAAAATTATAACGGGTACTTCCTCTAATTGTTGGGGGGTTCAAGTACCTATGTTTTATATTGAAACCTACTGTTTCTGTAAGCCCTACTCTTAAGTCAAAACAGCCTTGATGTTATTGTGAAGAGGTACTTAGCATTAATCCTACCCTTAGGCAAATTTATATAGTGATTTCAATTGTCCTACACATTCCTTTCCTGTGATAAGTGTCTGGGTTTAGGAGGTAACAATGCGGGGATCCACCATCTTCAGCCATCTGAGACATAGCTTCTATTCATAAGTCCCTCTTAAATGTTTCTTTCTGAGAAACTTTGTCAGCCTCTTTCTTCAACCTCTCAACATCCTTGGCCTTTAAAGATAGGTTTACATATACCTACTCGTGACAAAACGAGGTTATATATATGGTCTGTCCATTACTAGAACATTGTTATGTGGTTCATGACTGTAATGTGTGGCACGTGTAGTTTTGTACATGAATAGTATACTTTATATAGTATATTTTATATAGCTACTTTCTATTACACATCACTAAAATACATGTTCAGTAAGTGCTCACTAAATGTCATTGATAGATTCTTGGAAACTGACACTTTAAGTAAAACAATGTACTATATAATAAAACCAATTTTACCATTGGTTAATTGATACAAACAAGAGTTAACTTCCTATGGTATGTAGTATTTTGTTTCACCTAAAGTCAGTTTCCAAGAACCTATCAACAAAGTGAGAACATACTGTAATTAGTATTACGGTATATAGTACATTACTGCATTATACTATTAGAGTATGTTACTGCAGTCTTAGCAGTTGGTGGTATAATGTGTTTCAGTTTCCCCCAAGATCACAGAATTATTCAGACAAACCAATAACAACCTCCTGTGGGAACCAGGAGCATCTCATCCCTTGATACTATAAAGCCTTCCCCGGACAACTCCTGTTTGTTCTCTCTGCTCCCAAGAGCAATCCCTGTGTGGGTCTGTTTACCTTACATAATTCCCTCTTTCCATGATTATATGTAATGAATAACTGCTGTCAATCTCATTAGTCCAATGAGTGGTGCCACGGTTTTAACTGCTCCAGTAGCCCTAGAGTGGTAATTTTTCCCTCAAACAATTCACAATACAAACTGGATTAACCACCCATAACTGAGGACATCTGCTCAACTTTAACTGCTTTTGGCCTACTGGTTTCATAATACATTAAAAACCACCTCAGTCAGAAGCACCAGCTGCTAGTGGGCTTTTGCTTTGGTCTAAAAAGCAGTTTGGGGTCTTTATCAAGAGTTGCCTTCCCTGCCCACACTAAAGCACACTCATCACCTAGACATAAATGGTCAATTGACTCTTTTCCAGCCTGATGTATAGTCAGGTTTAGCCTGTGTTTGGCAGGCAGTTTGCTGCCTGTCAAGGCAGTGAAAATACAGCACCTTAATCAATCAGCACTTCAGTCCTGATTGCCAAGAGTCCGGCTATATCCCTGTGATCACTTCATCTGATCTGGTTATCATTACTAAATGCCTGGGTAATCATCTGAACATTGTTTATGATTGCACACTCTCAGGACAGGCCCAGGGATGGTCCTTTGTAAAACTGCAGAAGCAAAAGAGACTTTCACTTTAGAAAGAATTATGCATGTCACTCAGTTGCTCTAACAAGTGCTGCTGTCATGCAAGCAAGAACAGTGGCCTTCTCTTTTCTGAGCTTCCGCTTCCTTTGCTGCTGTCATGAGCTCTCATGATGAGGTGCATATTGCTTGTGCCTTATGGTTCAGGCACTGATGAGTAATCAAAAGGAAAAAGAGAATTTGCTATGAGCCCCTCCCAAAACCCCTATCCAAAGGGGTTTGTGGACCTTTGGATATACACATTTATTTTTTGAACAATTTTTGGGAGTTTTCATATTAGTTGTTGATTTACTTTTATACCCATTCTAATTCTTCTCTCTCCCTCTTCTCCTTCTCAGACTCAGTCATTTCATGGGTCTCTAAGGCTCAGTTTATTTTCTTTAAATTTTGTAGATTTACTTTTGTACCCCATTTAAGTTTTTCTGTCTCTCCCCTTTTATCAGACTCAATCATCCCACAGGTCTGTAAGGCTCTGTTCATTTTCCTTAAACTTTTTAAAACTTTTCAAAACTTTTCAAATTGTATCTTCAGATTGGACAATTTCTATTGCTATGTCTTCTGTTTCTGATCTATACATAAGCTCAAATTATTATTTTTATTTCTTATTTTTATATTTGGCTATTTTTCATTTCTTTTTTTGTTTTGTTTTGTTTTTTTTTTTTGTTTGTTTCTTTTTCTTTTTATTATTATACTTTAAGCTTTAGGGTACATGTGCACAACGTGCAGGTTTGTTACATATGTATACATGTGCCATGTTGGTGTGCTGCACCCATTAACTCGTCATTTAACATTAGGTATATCTCCTAATGCTATCCCTCCCCACTACCCCCACCCCAAAACAGGCCCCGGTGTGTGATGTTCCCCTTCCTGTGTCCATGTGTTCTCATTGTTCAATTCCCACCTATGAGTGAGAACATGCGGTGTTTGGTTTTTTTGTCCTTGCAACAGTTTGCTGAGAATGATGGTTTCCAGCTTCATCCATGTCCCTACAAAGGACACGAACTCATCATTTTTTATGGCTGCATAGTATTCCATGGTGTGTATGTGCCACATTTTCTTAATCCAGTCTATCATTGTTGGACATTTAGGTTGGTTCCAAGTCTTTGCTATTGTGAATACTGCCACAATAAACATACATGTGCATGTGTCTTTATAGCAGCATGATTTCTTTTTTTTTTCTTTTTTTTTTTTTTGTGACTTCTTTTTTTTTCTTTTCTTTTTTTTTTCTTTTATTATTATTATTATTATTATTATACTTTAGGTTTTATGGTACATGTGCGCAATGTGCAGGCAACAGGTGCTGGAGAGGATGTGGAGAAATAGGAACACTTTTACACTGTTGGTGGGACTGTAAACTAGTTCAACCCTTGTGGAAGTCAGTGTGGCGATTCCTCAGGGATCTAGAACTACAAATTCCATTTGACCCAGCCATCCCATTACTGGGTATATACCCAAAGGACTATAAATCATGCTGCTATAAAGACACATGCACACGTATGTTTATTGCCGCATTATTCACAATAGCAAAGACTTGGAACCAACCCAAATGTCCAACAATGATAGACTGGATTAAGAAAATGTGGCACATATACACCATGGAATACTATGCAGCCATAAAAAATGATGAGTTCACGTCCTTTGTAGGGACATGGATGAAATTGGAAATCATCATTCTCAGTAAACTATCGCAAGAACAAAAAACCAAACACCGCATATTCTCACTCATAGGTGGGAATTGAACAATGAGAACACATGGACACAGGAAGGGGAACATCACACTCTGGGGACTGTTGTGGGGTGGGGGGAGGGGGGAGGGATAGCATTGGGAGATATACCTAATGCGAGATGACGAGTTGGTGGGTGCAGCGCACCAGCATGGCTATTTTTCATTTCTTTGCTGAGTTTCCACATTTGTTCATTTATAAGAATATTTTCCTTTGTCACCATGAGCATACTTATAATAGCTGCCTTCAAATTCTTTTTTTTTGAAACGGAGTCTCACTCTTTCACCCAGACTGGAGTGCAGTGGTGCGATCTTGGCTAACTGCAACATCTGCTCCTGGGTTCAAGTGATTCTCCTGCCTCAGCCTCCTGAGTAGCTGGGACTACTGATGCATTCCATCATGCCTGGCTAATTTTTTGTATTTTTAGTAGAGACAGGGTTTCATCATGTTAGCCAGGACGGTCTCGATCTCCTGACCTCGTGATCCACCTGCTTCAGCCTCCCAAAGTGCTGGGGTTACAGGTATGAGCCACCGCACCCAGCCGCTGCCTTCAAATTTTTGTCTGCTGATTATGTCTCAGACATTTTAGAAATGTCTACTGTCTGCTTTTTATCTTGTGTATGTATTACATTTTCATGTGTCTTCACCCATCTCATGAATTTGAAAATTGTGCACTAGAGACTGTATAGAAGAGTTATAGAGACTCTGGATTCTGTTGTGTCCCATTGAAGGGTGTTGATTTTTAAAGAGGGTGTTGATTGGGCTGGATTCTAATTTCAATACTTATCTCTTCTACGGAGGGCACAGGGGACATCCTCATTCACTTCTTATACACACATATCTCATGTATGTATTATATATAGAAGGTTTATAATGATACATACTATTTTATTCAGTATTCATCATTTTTCTTTGTGAGAGCGTTAGTTCAACTAGCTACTTCACCATTACCAGAAGCTGGAACCTCAGTTTTGGTTTTTGGATTTAATATAAATGGTATTATATGGTATGGATTGTTTTACATCAATTTTTAAATGCAGGATTATATTTTGATATCCATTTATGCTCTTGCAGATATCTATACTCTGCTAATTTTTAAGAGTCATTTCATACCTTTTGGTAAAATATACATAAAATTAACTATTTTAACAATTTTTAATGTGCAGGTCAAAGGAATTAATCACACTCACATTGTTCTGTAACCATCATCTGCATTCATAGGGATTTTTATTCATTTTGCAAAACTGAAACTCTGTTTCTGTTAAACAAGAATCGCCCTTTACCTTCCTTTTTACCCTGAAAACTACTCCTCTGCTTTATGTTTCTGAGAATGGAACAACCATAAGTACCTCATATGCGTGGAACCATACAATATAGTAAAGAAATCATGAGGAAGAATAATATACACTGTATAACATGTTTATTAATTTAAATAACCTGATCAGTAGTACATGAGGATTATAGAGAAATATAGATACAAAAGAAAAAGCATTTAGAAGGGTGTGTTAAATTTATGACTATGGTGTCTCAAGTTCCAGAAAAGTGAGGCCCCTGCCCCAGACACAGTGCTGGTCCCGGTGCAGCTCGGAGCCCAGTGCAGCTGTCTGACTCCCAAAGCCCATGCTCAGCCCAAATGTCACTGAGCCCTGAGGCATTCTGCTTCTGCCAGCCCAGGCACTCAGTGGCCCTGAGATTCACCATGGCCTGTTCTTGGTCTTGAGAATGTTGTTGGCCTTCTGGGATGGAGACTCAGCTGACAGGAGAAGTAGGAGCTTCAGGAAATAGTGGCAGTTGTGAGGCTACCAGGAGCCACACCTCAGGCTTCCCACTGCCTACCCAGGAGTCCCCATGCAACAGGTCCTAATGTTGACCAGGGAGCCATGGCCACAGGCTCTCTGAAGCTGGCTACACAATAGAGTCCTCTCCTACCCTTGGCTAATCTGCTAGCCCCTCACCTTTTATTCTGACTGTGTCACACCATGGACTAGAACCAAACCCCAAATTCCTCCTCAGCTGGAAGATGATAATTATCTCTTGTCACTGAAGCACCTGTATTGGAGGATTTAGATCTGGAGACCAAAGGAAGGGCAGGATTCTGACAGGTCCTGGGTAGAAGATAATAAAGGGAGCTTGTTGGGGAGGGAGGGGGAAGGGGCCAGTCTCTGGGACTTTTCTTTTAAGGGGCCCCACCCTCCCCTCCAATTCCAGGTAGCCCCAACCTGTTCTCAGAGTTGGATATAAACAGTCCCTCCTCTAGGAATTTATCATTGATTCTAGTCCCCTAATCAAACTCTCCACTGGCATGGGTATCCTCCTTCTCTGTGTATCAAACCTTCCCAGTAAATCTAAGATGCAGAGGATGGAGCCAGTGAGTGCCCTCCCCAGGGTGGTCTCTGACTTTCACATCCACACCTTCCCTCAAGGCGAGAGCCCCACCTGCTCACCTTCCTCCTTTATTAGTGTTGATTATATTTTCCTAAAGGGTAGACAGACAAGGTCTATCAGAGAGGCTCCCTGGCCCACAACTAGCCTTCATCCCCTATACTTTCTATGCTGCACCACCTCCAGGGCCGCCAGGGTCAGGGCATGTGCACAAACCAGGACTTGGACCTGCATCAGGTTTTAGGCTCTACAGAAGGGACTTGAGGTTCCAGTGACCTTTTACCCTGATTCTCTGTCATGACAGACAGGGAAACTGAGGCCTTGGAAACAAAGAATGTACTCAACCACTTAGGAACTGCCTGTCTTAGGAAGGGCCCAATTTCTCTCTTCTCCAGTGGGTACCACGTAAGGCAGAGGCTGAGACTCAGTTCTGCAGCTTCACTACTCAAGGAGTAGTCTTTGATGGAGTCTCCATTACTCATAGAAAAGATAGGCCAGACACCCCCATTCACAGGGACATCGGTAGGTTCTCAGGAAAGGAGGTTTGCTGAGTGCTGCAATCTCAGGGCTCAGTCCAAGACTCTGTCCCCACAAGTTTCAGGATCCTGGTCCCCACCCTTCCTGCCCTAGTCTCACACACATCCGTATAATCCTATATGATAATGTCCAACATCAGAAAATCAGTGAGAAGTATGCCCACAGAAGGCACAGCACCCTGTGCCATCAAGGTGGTAGCAGTGATGAGCACCAATTCTCAGTTCCTGCACAAGGCCCATCCTTTGAATTGTCACCAACCCATGTCTCCTTGATCCCCCTACCCAATCTCCTACTTGGAGCCACCAAGGACCCTCAGCCTCCTTACCCAAAATCTTTCCCTTCTCTTTCCACAGCTGGCCTACAAAGACACCAAGCACCTTCTAGTTATCTCTATGGTGAGATTTCAATAAGTCACTAAGTTAGGTCTTCCCCAGCCTCACTCTTCCCCAAATCTACTCTGAGCCCAGCTCTTCCAGGCTCTTTCTCTGGTCTCTCTAATGAAGGCATTCCAAGCACTGTGGCCACAGGAGGGTAGGGCCAGAGGAGGAAGACACTGTGCTCTCTTGATGTGGAGAACTCCAGCTGGGAGGGAGGAGCCCTGTCCTTGACTCCCTGGAGCCCATTCTGGCCCCAGGCCCACTCACCTGCTGCTGAAGCCCCATCTGGACTCTCTAAAAATGTCCCTAATTAGCAGAGTCAGAAACAGGGGCAGTGAGACTGTGCTTCCCTCACCAAGTTACACCCCAGCCCCACCGACCTCAGATCATTGATAACTGCCTGAGTCAGCTGGTGCAATGCTTCTACCACCTCCAGTAGGCCTGGATTCTAGATTTACTCCCGGCTCCAACATTCACTGCATGTGTAATCTCGGGCATGCACCTGGGCCTCCCTGAGACTGTTTCCTCACCTGAGAAGTCTCGTTATACCCAACGAGTTAGAGAAAATGCCACACTCTGAGATGAATTAAGAGTCCTTTATTAAGCCGGCAGCCAAAGAGATGGCTAATGCTCAAAATTCTCTCGGCCCCAAGGAAGGGGCTTGATTAACTTTTTTACCTAGGTTTAGGAAGGTGAGGGGAACTCAAATGCAATAATTCTACAGAAGTAAAAACATGCAAGAATCAAAAAAACAAATGGTTACAAAGAGATAAACAATTTAAAAGACAAATGGTTACAAAAAGAGCAACCGTACCAGGTGCAGGGCTCTAAATCCTTCATTATAATTAGATATAAGTGCTATGCCAGACAAGCACTCAAGGCTTTATGTTGTTATCTCTTTGAGAAAAATCCTGGGAACTTCATACACTGTTGGTGCCAGTACCTTATCAGTTAATTGGGCTCCTTTGAAATGCTGAGGATCTGCTTACACAGGTCAACTCCTTGCTGAAGGGGGTTGGGTAAGGAGCCCTTAGTGTCTTGTAAACTAAGGGGTCAATCAGAGTTTGTCCGGCTTTCCCAGCTAGAGAGAGTCTTATTTACATGAGAAGAAAGGCTAGGTGATTAAAGAGACAAACAGGATAAAATTCAAAGTAGCGAGTTAGAGTAAAAACAAGGTTAGGCATTTCAGTGTGATGGGAACACCTTCCTCATAGGGCCTCCTGAGGACCCAGTTGCTTGTGGCTATCACCATTGTTCTCACCATCACCCCTCTCAGGAAGAGGCAGGCACAAGAACTCTCAAATTTCCTTCCTCCGTTGCACCTTATCATGACCCTGAGAGGCCTGCACAACAGACTTACTGCATTTTCCAGATGAGGAAACAGTGGCCCAAAGATGGCAGTGACTTGCCTAGGGCCCCACAAGAGAGGCTGGCTCTTCCTCCCACCTGGAGGGCCTCCCCTAGCGCCCTTCATGCCACACACCAGCACCACTACTGGTTAGGGTCCCATCTTCTAGACTGTATGGCGTGTCCATCCAGGGCCAGCTGTAGTGGAAAAGGGACATGGTGTATTGGGTGGCCTGGTTGAGCAGTGCCAACTTGTCCCAACTTCACTGGGATTGCAATCTCATAAGCTGGGTTTGAGGATATGCCAAAGACTTCACCTCCCTATTGATCCACCAAGAAAGATTCGCACACAGAACTCTCTCTCTTTATCCACTCCCTTTAGTTCATGCGTGTGCCCCACCCACCAGCTGCTGGCCTCCACTGTCACTGATACCCAGGGCTGATCACACCTGCCTTGACAAGGCGGCTGAGATTCAGGTGGACCTAAACAGATCTTTGGCTCAGACAGGTCACTTCAGGCATATGTCCTGGGCCATCTCCCTTGCTCTTCAGAAGGCCCCTGCCAGTGTCAGTGTGCCAAGGACTGACCCTAGTGGTCTCTCCATAAGGACTGCATCTCACCCACCCTCTATCACCAGGGTTCCTGCTCAGCCCTTGTCACTTTCCCAGGACAAATCTGGCTTCACAGACATGTCTAGATCCTGTGCATTTCTCTTTGTGGTGTTCAAAGAAAAAGAATAATTTCCATTTTTTTTCTAACTTGACCTACAATCTATTTATTGTGAAGATGTCCAGGCTGCAGGCCATGTCTACTCACCTACTCAGAAGGCTTCAGCTCTTGCTTTAGTGCCTTCTGGGTCCATTCTGTCGCTAAATGTTTATGACCTCAAGGGGGAAGCATGAGCAAATGCAATTCCATTGGTACCAGTGCAGTGAGGGCGGGGCCAGAAGGGTGAAACTCACTGGGGTTATATAGAAATTTTATACAAGATAGACATTTCAAGATTGGTTTGGATAAATGCAGGAAGAACTATCTTTCATAGGTGACAGTATGTAGAAGTTAAGTTTCTTAGCCAGAAGTTCACGGGTCCCTCTTACTAAATGTGGCAATATGTGATGATATCCCAATGGCCATAACACACATACATAATGGGGACTCATTTTGTATTAGAAATTGTGCATTTCAGCCAAAAGTTTTTTACACATCGTGGATAGTTTCCCACATTGCTTGAAGATTGGAAGTGAGAGCACTTTATGAAATGTCCTTTTGGACACACTTTCATTGAAGGTTCCATGTCCCAAGGAGCAAAGAGACAAGTCATGATCAAGCGGCCTCATCATATGGGGTGATGCCTGGTCTCATGATTGAGGAAATCAAGAATGCAGACACACCAAGGGTGATGTTACAGGAGAGGTTTAGTAGGTGAAAGAAAGAGAACAACTCTCTGCTGCAGAGAGGGATCCTCAAAAACACTTGCCTTTCAGCAGTGAAATGCAATGGTTTTTATAGATGAGCTAGTGGAAGGGAGTGTCTTATCCACATAGGGCATGAAAAAATGGTTAGGACCAGGTGTGTCATCTCCATAGAGCACGAATCTCTAGCAGCCCACACTCCAATCTTTTATTATGCAGGTGGGTTCTTAGCCTGAGCTACTCCAAGTTGCTTATCTCTTTCCTAATGTGCATGTGCAAAAAAGTTGGGTGGAGCCCCCCATGTTGAATGTGTCTGGCCTAACATGGTCCCTTCTTTTGGTGCAGCTGCAGGCATACCCTCTCATATAAGCTTCTAGCTTCCTTATCTATGATTGCAGCCCTTATCTTCCAGGTTGCTCTTTGTTAAAGAGAAGTGATTTCTTGGGCTGCTTTTCTTTAGAAGGGACGTTCCACTGAAGACTGTGATCTATCTGCCTAGCTAGTTTCTTTCTACCTCCACTCTCAATTATAACTGTCCAGCTTTTAAGGGCATCATGGGGTTGGGAACAGACAAATTTGAGACCACAAAGTATCTTAGAATAAGACTTCACCCTTCTATCAACTTTAATGTGAATTGCATGTCTACTGTAATATCTGCTTCATGCACTACTGAATATAACAAGAAGGGAAAATGTGTATCTTCTAAGAATCCAGATGACAAACGACTTTCCACAGATTCTTTCCATCTTCCTGTTTCTAGAGCTTGGTCATTCCAGTGTAGATTGTTCTCTTTGGAAACACCAGGTGATGAGGAAGCCTAGGCTGGCAAGCAGGACACTGTGGATTACTTGTTGGGGAGGTGTTTCCGTGGGGTCACTAAAGGGGCAGGCACAGCAGCCCACAGGACAGCCTCAGCAGCGATTCCCTCCGGCTCTGCCCCAGCGAGGTAAGGCAGCCAGCAAAGCTCTGATTCCTTGTCCTAAAGGGCGACCTCGGCTGGGTAAGCCCCAGCCTCCAGAAAAAAAAAAGAGTGGATCAGGGAGCGCCCCACGTTACGGCCTTGTTGTGGGCTGCACCTGCAGCCTCACTGGTGCACGACTTCTAGGTTCTGTTCTGGTCCTTCAGGAGGCAGAAGACGACGTTTCTCTTCAATTCACCTCCCTGTTGGCTGGGCCTGGGAAGGACTCGAGGTCTGCACGGCGGTTTCCGAGTCTCCAGCACCCAGTTTTCCCAATGTGCTGACAAGCAGGATGGCCAGAAGTACCTGGGTGGGGAAGACATAGGGCGAGCAGAAGAAGGTGAGCTTCCAGAAAGAGGCCTAACACAAATGCTTAGTGCCTGGGTGGACGCAGAGATTGCTGGGTGCTACTTGGGGGCAAGGCCCTGTGCCCTTCTGGAGATCGCCAAAATAACCACATTCTGCCAGGAGTCGCCGGGGATTGTCTGAAAACCTTTGGAAATGATACAGGCCCCCGTTGCTCAGTAACTGGAAGAAGCTGCAGCTGCAGCCAATCATCCAGGCCACTGAAGGGCGCTGGGACCCACACCGAGTACCCCTTGTACGGCAGCCTGGGAACACATCCTAGGTTTGTGGCACCAGTGAGAGCGCAGCCTGCGCCTCCACTGCCCTGGTTCTCTTCTGGCTCACTCCTCCTGTGGCTGTGCCAAGATTCTAGAGGCTTGATCTCTGCCTTGCCTGAGAAGTGTGCAAGGTTAGGGAGGCAGAGCAGGGGGAGGTGACAGCCAGGAGCCCTGCTACAGTGCTGCGCACTGCGAGGAGACAGGACAGAGGTGGTCATCTTGTTCTGCTCAGAGAGGAGAGGAGAGGCCACAG
The DNA here is from genome assembly GCF_028885655.2 of Pongo abelii. Classification (NCBI taxonomy): domain Eukaryota; kingdom Metazoa; phylum Chordata; class Mammalia; order Primates; family Hominidae; genus Pongo; species Pongo abelii. Next base: position 45,241,780 of record NC_072003.2, read on the forward strand.
CTCATGACGCACTGTATTTTTAGGAGACCTGCCATTCAAGCCCTATCCAGTCTCCACTGTCCTACCCTTCTCCAGACTGAGGAGATAAGGCTCTGGTAGATGGGCATGGCCACAGAGGTCAGCATGCCCCCCTTGACAGACCCACAGACTGATGGAACTAGGCCCTGCACCAAGGAGGCTCTCTCCAGTGGGCAGGGCAGTGGACTCCCACATTGGCAGTAGGAAGTTCCCTAGCCCCTTCCACCAGCCACCTGCCTTCAGTGACTGAGATCCTCAGGGCTGAACAGGCCCCCCGTGGCAGGGCTGCTGAGATTCAGATGGGTCGCTTAAGCTTTCAGTGTCCTGTGCTATCTTTCCTGGTCTTCAGAAAGACCCTGCCAGCCTGAGTGGGCCAGGCTCTAACCCTGGCCGCATCTCCCTGGGAGCCCCATATCACCTGCCCTCCATCCCCAGGGCTCCTGCTCAGCACTTCCCATCTTCCTAGGACAAGCCTGGCTCCAACAGACATGTCTAGACCCTGTGTGTTTCTCTTTGTGGTGAGTAAGGAAAGAGAATGATTTCCATTTTCTTTTTATTTTTTTCTAACTTCTTATAATTTATTTATTGTAAAAAGGCTCAGGCTTCAGGAGACCTGACCTACTCAGCCAGGGGTCTTCAGCATTACTACAGTACCTTCCCAACCCATCCTGTCACTAAATATTTCCACTCTTAACAAAATAGGGGGAAGCACAAGCAAGTGCAATTCCACTGGCACCAGTGCTTTGAGGATGGGGTCAGAAGGGTCATACCCATTAGGATTCTATAGGAATTCTGTAGAAATAAACATCTCACAGTTTGTTTGGACAGATTGACATGGAGAAATAACTTTGATAGGTTCTAGTACACAGAAGTTAAGCTTCCTAACAGCCATGAGCTTACAGGTTCCTCTTCCTGAATTTGGCCATATTTTTTGATGTCCAAATTGCCATGATGGGCATACATATGTAGAATAGTTTATACCATTCATTTTTACATTACCAAATGTGCATTTTTGGTCAACAGTGTTCTATACATCATGGATAGTTTCCCACATTTCTTGAAAATTGGAAGTGACAGTCATTTATGGAATGTTGTTTTTGACACACTTCCATCTAAGGCTCCATGTCCCCACAGTGCTAAGAAGACAAGTAGTCATCACGCTTCCATTTAGAGGGGCCCAGGGAAAGCAGACATAATATGAGAATGAAAAGTACCTTGGAATCAGAATTCACCTTTCAATCAGTATGAATCAGACGTTTATTAGAATAGCCTGTTCATGCACTCAAGATTTCAAAGAGGGACAAATGTCACCTTTGAAAAGTCAAAGTGACGAATGGACTTCCCTCAGATTTTTTTGTTTTGTTTTGTTTGTTTCTGGCACTTGGTCATCCCATGGTAGACAATTTCTTTTGGAATTACTGGGTGCTGAGAAACCCCAGGCTTGAGAGCTGGACACCAGGGAGTCCCTGTGGGAGAAGTGTTATTGGGGTCGCTAAAGTGGCAGACACTGCAGCCAGCAGGAAAGCAGCATCCAACGTTCTCTATGGCATGGCCCAGGTGCTGGGTGAAGCAGCCAGCCCAACAGCTTATTTTGCGTGTGGAAGGGTGACTCCGTGCCTCTGCACGGCTCCAGCTTTCAAGAAACAGACGCAGGCCAAGGAGCACCTTGCACGTTTACTGCTGCCATGTGTGGGGCCTGCATCCGCCACTGGGAGCCCTGCTTCTTCCTTCAGTGCCGGGTCCGTTCCATTCCTTCTGGAAGCTTCAGAGGACTTTCCTCTCTGACTTCCAGCATGTTCACCTGGATGCTGCAGGATCCCATATCTGTGCATTTCCCGAGGCTCTACGGTGCCTGGTGACCCACTGTGACAAGGAGGATGACCCAAAGTACGGGATTAGGGCCATGAGGTAAAAAAAAAAAAAAAAGCAGGAGAGATGCTGCACGGATGAGGCCTGATGGGACCGCCTCTAATCTGGGGCTGCTGGTGCCACGCAGGCAGGGCTGGTTGCTGCCACGCGAGGTGATCCTCTGTGCTGAAGATTCTCAATCTTTCCACCCTTTCCCCATCGGGGACACCTGGGTAACCAGCTAAAGTGCTAGTTCCGGTCCAGAACAGACTGCAGACCCTGGTGTGGGCTCCAGCCTGCAGGACACAAGCATGAACCTCGGAGCACCCCACATGCCTAGGTTGTTTTGGGCTAGACTGGCAGTTCCCACTGGCCTGCTGACTTCTTCTTGGAGTGTAGGGGTTGTTCTGTTCTTTCTGGAGGTGGCAGATGACTTTATTTCTAAACTTCTTGCCTGTTCGCCTGACCTTTGCAGGACCTGAGATAGGTGGGGTTCCCGGGTCTCCATGGTGTCAGGCACTCCACTGTGATGACAAATAAGATGACCATAAGTATGCCAGTGGTTGAGGAAGAAGAAAAGGAGGAGTGGAACTGCAGGGAGGAGGCATAACAGGATGGCCTCCAGCCTGGGGCAGCTGGGTTGGCAAGATTGGGGCTGGTTGGTGCCCAGGAAGGCAAGGAGATAAACCATACTGAAGAATGCCATTAGCCCCGTCTTCAGCTTGGCGTGCCTGGGCATATCTGAAAACGTTGGGAAAGTGTTCACGTTTTCAGTGCTTACAAAAAGGAAGAAAAAGCAGTTGCAGATGCTCTTCCAGGCCTTCCAGTGGCGTTGTAGAACCTGCTCTGTGTGACATGTGGACTGAAGCCTGGGCCTGCAACCTTGGGCCAGGGGACCCGTGAACGCAACCTTCTCCATGGCCCCCCTCTTCAAACTTGATTCTCCCCCGGCTGGGCCAGAGTTCAGGTCTCCTCCTCTCTGGTCTGCCCCATCAGAGTGCAGAGGAGGAAAAATGAGGGGGTGGAGTCAGGAGCCTTTTTCTATTGCTGGTGTACTGAGAAGTATCTGGTTATGCTTGAAGGGGAGAGGCCAAAGCCCAGGACATTCTGCTTTTTTGGGTAACTTACATTTCAAGCCCTATTTGGTCTCCACCAGCTTTTGCTTCTGAGGACAGAGGAGCTGGGGCTCTGTTACATGGATATCTAAAGAGATCCTAACTCTTGCCCTGAATGACCAAGAGACTGATAGGTCTATCCCAACGCCAAGGTAATGTGACTCTCTTTTGCTACCTGTGCCCTCCCTACATAAGGGAATGGACATATCACTGGGCCAAGCACCAAGGTAATATGACTCTCCTGCTTGTACCCTGCCTACACTGGGTATTGTGACATATCACTGAGCCTAGCACCCAGATGATGTACCTCCTTTTTCAGGACCTGTCAACAAAAGGGATTGTGACATATCTCTGTCCCATCATCCAGGTGATGTGAGTCTCTTGCCTTCTGTTCACTCACAGGTAGGATTGTGACCTCCACCTAGGCTCAGCACACAGGCTTCATGATGTCTTTCAGATGTGGAATCACCCAATAAAAGAGATTTTGACTCTCATAGATAGATTTAGGGTGAAGGATAAGGTCCTGAGTCTCCTACGTGTGAAAAGTTACAGAAGAGTCTGACACACACATATATTATGAAGCCTTTGGGTGGTACAGAGAGTTTTATAATACAAACCAGAACACAGTTGACATTGTGATTCTTGTAGCCACATTCTTCTGAAAATTTGATTTGTCACCCTTATAAATGGACAGAGCCCACTTGTGAGATCTGGAATCTCACATGCAGAAGAAGTCCACAGTTGGAATTGTGACTGTTATATGTAAATCTGGCCACAGGTGGGATGGTGACTCATTTCTGGACTCAGCTCACAGGCCCAATAATGACTCTAATACATGGACCCCGTCAATAAAATAAATGTTTGCTTTAGTAACTAGACTTAGGGCAACAGGTAATGTCCTGGGTTTCTTACTTGTACAAAAGTCACAGAGCCCTACAACAATCAAGCATACAATACAATGTCCTCAGGTGGTAAAGAGAGTTTCATAACAGGGTCCAGCACACAGATGAAATTGTGACTCTTGTCTGCACACTCAGCTAACAGTAAGGATTATCATCCACCTACATGAGCACAGCCCATTGTTGAGGTTCTGAATCTCACACCTGAAGGCAGTTGAAAGTTGAAACTGTGACTCTCATACACGTATCTGGACAACAGGTAAGATGGGGAATTTTGGATCAACATTAAACACCCTGTTAGGCTGTTTCTTCTTTATTAGGACACCATTTTTAGATAAGTTTGGGGATCTCATGCACAGATGCAGTCCACTGTTGACATTGTGACTCATGTACTTGGACAGAACTCACAAAAGGTGTTGACTTTCATATTTGGAGCCAGGCCATATGCAGTATTGTGAATCTCATCCCTGGACCTTTCTGCAGGCATGATTTTGACACATATCTTTGCCCAGCAACTGGCTGATTTAACTGTTCTGCCAAGGTCCCATCTAAACATGGGATTATGACCTATACCTAGGCCAAACACATAGGTGATGTGACTCTCCTGCCTGGGCCATACTCTCAGAGTAGATTTGGAAATGTTTATGCACAAATCACCTAGGTGATGTGACTCTCCTCTCTGACCTGGGCTCAGCCCACAAGGAGCATTGTGACATATCACTGGGTCCATCACCTAGGTGATGTGACTCTCCTCTCCTGTCTGGGCCCCATCCCCATTTGAAATTTTGACATAACCCTGGGTCCATCACCTAGGTGATATGACTCTTCTCTTTTGCCTTGGACCTGCTTACCTGGGTTATTGTGATGTATTACTGGGCCCAGCACCTGGTAGATTTGACTATTCTCTTTTGCCTGGACTTTCCCTACCAAAAAGATTGTGACAAACTAATGGGCCAAGCACTCAGGTGATGTGGCTCTTCTGTCTAAGCAATGCCTATAGTTGGGATTGAGAAATCTACCTGGGCCATATTTTCTGGTGATGTAACTCTTCTACCTGAGCCCCTTTCTCAGGGGGCATTGTGACATATCTCTGTGCCTATCACCTAGGTCATATGACTCTTCACTTTTTTCCTGAGCTCTGTCCACAGGGTAATTTGTGACATATTGCTGAAACCAGGACCCAGGTAATTTGACTCTCCTCTCTTGTCCCTGCCCACAAAGAGCATTGTGACACATCAGTAAGCTCAGCAGCCAGGTGATGTGAGTTTCCTGCCAGGGCTCTTCTCTCAAAATGGATACTGACATATCTCTGGCCCAGCATTCAGGTGATGTGGCTCTCCTTTCTGGTCCCAGCCTACAGGTGGTATTGTCACATATACCTGGGTCCAGTTCACAGGCATAATAATGACTATCATACAGGGACACAACCAATAGAAGAAATTCTGACTCTTCTAGCTGGGTTTATGGCAATGTATCATGACTTTGGACTCCTATATTTGGGAAGATGACAAAGTATTAGGAAGTTTATGCATATTCTATAATGCCCTTTAATGGTACACAGAGTGTCATTACAGGGCTCAGCACACAGCCAATAGTTAAAATTGTCAATCTCACACCCGGACATAACAAACTGTTAAGGCCCTGAATCTCACTCATAGACACAGTCCACAGTTGGAATTTTGACTGTCATATGTGAATCTGGCCATAGGTAAAATGGTGACTCATTGCTGGAGCTATCTCACAGGCATGGCAATGACTCATATCTGAACCAGTCAATAGAAGGCATGTTGAATCTCATTTCTGGGCTTGGAGTAACAAGTAAGATCATGGGTTTATATAAGCACAAGGTTTCAGAGTGGATTGCAAGTCTCAAACATATTATAAAAAGCCACAGGTGATGCAAAGAATAATAAAACAAAGCCCAGAACAGTGTTGAGGGTTTGACTCTCATTGCATACAGTGCCAACAGTAAAGATTTTCACACTCCCACATGGACACAGCCCACTGTTGAATTTCATGCCGAAATGCAGTCAAAAGTTGGCATTATTACGCTTATATGTGGATCCAGCCTTCAAGTGAGTTGATGAGTCTCTGACCAAGATTCCACAAATATGTTAGGTTTCTAACTCTCCTATTGTGTGTTGTCTGAGGTTGAGGCTTTCATGCATGGATCCAATTTACTGTTGAAATTATGGCTTGCATACTTGGACACATGAGGCATGTAAAAGTTTATGAAGTGCATACTTTTTATACCCAGACCCAGAATATGTGCAGGAATGTAAATTCCATTCCTAGACCTTCCCACAGGTGTCACTGTGACATATAGTTTCGCCCAACCAGAACTTGACTGATTTGAATATACCAACTGAAGAAAGCCCACATTTTAGATTGTGACATATACCTAAGCCAATAACCTTGGTAATGTGGCCCTCCTGCCTAGTCTCTTCTCACGGGTGGCACTGTGATATACCTCTGGTCTCATTTCCAGGTGATGTGATTATCCTTCCCTGCCCAGGCCCCATTCCCAAAGGTGATTGTGACACATTGCTGAGCCCAGCACTCATGCAATGTAATCCTTCAGCCTGTTCTGCACACAGGGGACATTGTAACAAATCACTGGTCCCAGCACCATAGTGATGTGAATTTTTACCAGCACCAAACTCACAGGGGGATACTAATATATCTCTGGCTCAGTATGAGGTGATGCGACTCTTCTGCCTGGTTCTGTCGACAGGTAGGATTGTGACATATATCTAGGTTCAGGTCACAGGAATAATGGTGACTGTCATATGAGAGCCCAGCCAAAAGAAAACATTTTGGCTCTCATGCCTAAGCTTAGAACACAGTAAGGCTCTGAGTCCCTAATAGTGTAAAGATTACAGATGATTATGACACTCACGAATATTGTATAAAATACTTGGGTCTTATCAGAGTCCATTACAGAGGTAAAATTTTGCCTCTCATGGGCACACTATCCAACAATTGGGATTGTCACTCTCACACATGGACAAAGTCCATTGGCGAGGATCTGCATCTCACATGTGCAAGCAGTCCACAGTTAGAATTGGGACTGTTATATGTCAATCTAGAGACAGAGTGGAAGGTGACTCATTTCTGGACCCAGTTCATAGGCATGTCAATGTCTCTCATGCCTAATCCCAGAAAATATGAGAGATGTTGACTCTTACATCAAGGCTTACAGCAACAAATAAGATCCTGGGCTTCATACTTTTATAGAGGACTTAAAGAATTACAACATTCATGCATGTTGTATAATGCCCTAGGGTGCTACAGAGAGTGTTAAAACAGCCCAGCTCAAAATTCTGATTGTGACTCTTGTATGCACACAGACCACAATTAAGATTAAATGTGAACAGAACCCACTCATGAGGTCCTGGATCTCACTCACAGAAAGAACTCACAGTTGGTATTGTGACTCTCATATCTGGATCTATCCAAAAATGAGATGGTGGCTCATTTCTGGACCTGGTTCACAGGCACATTGATGACTCTCATACCTGGACCCAGCAAATAGGACACACATTGACTCTCATGCCTGAACTTAGGGCAACATGTAGGATCATGGGTTTATACCATCAGTAAGGTCTCAGAGCAGGTTTCACTCTCATGCAGATCATATGAAGCTCTTAAGTGGCACAAGGGGTGTCTTATAGAGACCCACCACAGAGGTAACATTGTGACTCTTCTATGCACACACAACATACAGTCAGGAATGTCATCTTCCCATATAGACATAGCCCATTATTCAGGTTCTGAATATCACATCCAGATCAGTTGAAAGTTGACATTGTGACTCTCATACATGGATCCATTTCACAGGTAGAATGGTGACTTTTATACCAATGGTGAGTTTGGGTATAAACTCAGCACAACTGTGAGGCAGTGACTGCCCTAATGAGACAGTTTTGGCAGGTGATGTTGGAGCTTTAATGCATGAATTCTGTCCATCACTGATATTGTGATCTGTGTACCTTAACACAAATCACAGATGTTGTCTCTTATGCCTTGATCCAGAAACATGTGGGACTGTGAATCTCATCCCAGAGCCTTCCTGCATATGTGACTTTGACATATAATTTTTTCTTAGCACTTAATTGACTTTACTTCCCTGCATGAACCCTGCCAACAGTTGGATTGTTCTGACATATACCTAACCCAAACACCTAGATGATGTGACTGTCCTGTCTGGGTCTTTCCCAGAAGGGATATTGTAAGGTATCTCTGAGCCCATCACCTAGGTGATGAGACTCTACTTTCCTGCCTGTGCCCTGCCTCCAGTAACAGAAATACCAGCAAATTTCCCAGGTGGTGTGACTCTCCTCTCATGACTAGGCCCCATGAAGAGGGAGGATTGTGACATATTGCTGGTCCAGCACCTAGGTGATGTGACTCTTTTGACTGGTTTCTGCCTACAGTGGGCATTGTGATATATCATTGAGCCTAGCACAAAGGTGATGTGACTTTTCTGTGTAGGTCCTGCCCATGGAGGGTTATTGACATTTCCCTGGCCCAGCATTCAGGTGATGTGGCTTTCCTCCCTGGTTCTGCTCACAGGTGGGGTTGTAACTTATAACTAGGCCTAGGCAACTGTCATGATCATGGCTTTCTTACATGGACCAAGCCAATAGGAGAAGTTTTGACTCTAATAGCTAGGCTTAGGGCAACAACGAAGGTCCATGGTCTACTAACTATAAAAGATCACAGAAGATTATGACACTCACATGTATTTTATAAAGCCCTAGGGGTGTATAGAGAGTTACATAACAGGCCCCAGCAAACAGGTGAGCTTGTGACTCTTAAAGACACATGTAGCCAACAATTAGGATTGTCACCTTCATACATGGACAGAGTCCACTAGTGAGATTCTAAATCTCACACATGGATGCAGTTCAGACACTGTGACTGTCACATGTGGATCTGCCCTCAGGCTGGATGATGACTAATATCTGGATCCAGCTTACAAGCATGGTGTTGACTCTCATACTTAGACCAAGCCAATAAGACATAGGTTGACTCGTACCTAGCCTTAGGGCAATGGGTAAGGTCCTGAGTTTCCTACCTGTACAGAGGTCACAGAGAAATATGAAACCCTACCATATGGTACAATTCTCTCAGGTGGTACAGAGTATGCTCAAACAGGGCCCAGCACACAGTTGAGGTTGTTACTTTCACATACACATCCAGTCAAAAGTTAAGATTGTCACCCTCACATACAGATAGTGCCCACTGCTGAGATGCTAAATCTTTCATGGGTGCAGCCTACAGTTGACTTTGTGACTGTCACAGGTGTGATGGTGACTTATTTCTGGACCCCACTCACAGGCACAGTGATAAATATTAGTCCTGGACACAGCCATTAGGAGAGATGCTGATTCTCCTCTCTGGGCTTAAAGCAATGTGTAAGATCATGTGTCCACACAAGCATACAGGTCTCAGACAGTATTGTGACATATTTTCTTTGAAATGGAGTCTCACCCAGGCTGGAGTCCAGTGCCACAAACTTGACTCACTGCAACCCCCACCTCTTGGGTTTAAATGATTCTTCTGCCTCAGCCTCCAGAGTAGCTGGGATTACAGATACGTGCCACCATACCCGGCTAATTTTTGTATTTTTATTTAGTAGAGACGGGGTTTCATCATGTTGGTCAGGCTAGTCTTGAACTCCTGACCTCATGATATGCCAACCTCAGCCTCCCAAAGTGCTGAGATTACAGGCATGAGCCACCACACCAGGCCAAGTATTGTGACTCATTCCTATTTTTTAATGCCCTCAGGTGGCACACAGAACATCATAAAATAACCCAAAATACTAGTGAGATTGTTACTCTCATATGCACTCCCAGCCAAGAGCACTGTCAATTTCCAAATGAACACAGCCCACTGTTAAGCTTCTGAATCTCACATCTAGGGTCAGTCAAAAGCTGAAATTGTTACTGTCATGTAGGGATTCTATGTACAGGTAGGATGGTGACTCTGGACCAAGGTTAAGTACCTTGTGATGTTTTTATTTTTTCCTGGGACACTGTCTGCAGATGAGATTGGGACTCTCATGCATGGACTCAGTCTACTGTTAAGGTTGTTACCTGCCTTTTGGGTGCAACTCACAGGAACTATTGCCTCTGAATCCAAAGCTTGGGCATATGAGAGATTGCAAATTTTATCTCTGGGCCTTTACAGAGGTGTGACTGTGACATACACCTTTGCTCAGTATCTGACTGATTTACTCTTTTGCCTAGGCCCAGTCTACAATTTGGATTGTAAAATATACTTAGGTTTAGCACCTAGAGTATGTGACTTTCCTGCCTGGACTCTGCCCTCTGGGGAAAAAGTGGCATATCTCTGGCCCAATCACCTAGGTAATGTGACTCTCCCATTCTGCCTGGGCCAGTCCACAAGGGTCATTGTGAGATATCTCTGGGCCCATAACCTATGTTATATGACCCTTTTTTTGTCTTGAATTTGTTTACAGGAGGAATGATGTCATGTTACTGGGACCATCACCTAGGTGACATGACTGTCTTCTGCCTGGAACATGTTTACAGGGTGGATTGTGACATATTGCTTTGCCTGGCACCCAGAAGATACAATTTTTATTGCCAGGACCCTGCCCACAGGGAAAATATTGGCATATCACTGGCCCACACCTAGTTGATGTGACTCTGCCTTCTGGTCTTTGCCCACAGGTGGGATTGTCACATATAATTAGGTCCAGCCCACAGGTATGATGAAGACTCTCTTATATGTGGACCAGCAAATAGAAGAGATTTTGACTCTTATAGCTAGGCTTAGGGAAACAGGCAAGGATCCAGGTCTTCTACATGTAGAAAGATGTATGCATTACAATACTCATGCATATTCTATAAAGCCCTTGGGTGATATAGAGCATGTCCTATCAGGGCCCAGCACAGGGGTAAAACTGTGACTCTATGGGCACACCCAAATGACAATTAGCATTGTTTCCCTCACAAACTGACCGAACTTACTGGTGGGGTCCTAACTTTCATATGAGGACACAATACACAATTAGAATATTGACGGTCAAATGTGAATCTGGCCAAAGATCGGATAGTGAGTCATATCTATACCCAGCTTACAGGCCCAGTGATGACTCTTATAACTGCACCCAGCCAATAAGAGAGCTGTTGACTCTCATAGCTAGGCTTAAGCCAAAAAATAAAGTCCTGAGTTTTCTACTTTAAAAAAAAATAATAACAGGTGATTACCACACACATGCATATTGTGTAAAGCCCTCAGATGGTACAGTGGGTGTCTTAATAGTACCCAGCACAATACTGAGATTGTGACTATTGTGTGAACACCCAGCTGACTGTTAGAGTTGTCGCCCATACACATGGACAGAGCAGAATAATGAGTACCTGAGCCTCACTGACAGATACAGTCTTCTGTTGGAATTGTGCCTGTCACATGTGGATTGAGCCACAGGAGGGTTGTTGACCCATTTCTGTACCCAAATCACAGGAATATAAATTGCTCTCATACCTGAACCCAACAAACAGGAGAGATGTTGATGCTCATGCCTGGTCTTAGGGCAATGGGGATAATCATAAATTTCAGATTGTAACATACACCTGGGAAAGCACAAAAATCTCAAAGCAGATTGTGACTTTCACGTATACCATGTAAAACCGTCAGGTGGTACAGACAGTTTCATAACATGGACCAGCAAACAGGTGAGATTGTGACTCTCATATGCACACCTGGCTCACAGTAAAGATTCTCACCCTCCCATAAAAACCCAGCCTACTTATGACATTCTGAATCTCACACTCAGAGGCAGTCAAAAGTTGGAAATTTGACTCTCATACATGGATGCAGTCCGCAGGTAGGATAGTGACTCTCACACCAAGATTCAGAATGCCTGTGAGGCTGTGACTCCCTTACTGGGACACTGTCTGCAAGAGGGGTTCAGATTCTCATGCACAGATCACATCCACTCTTGAGATTGTGACTTGAGTACTTGAATGCACCTCACAAGATATGTTGACTGTCATAAGTGAAGCCAGGACATTTGTAAGATTTTGAATCTTATCCCTAAACTTTTCAAAGGTGTGATTGTGACATATACGTTTTCCCAGCACCTGGTTAATTTAACTTTCTTTCCTGGACCTAGTGTGCAGTTGAGACTGTCACATATACCTGGACCATGCACTTTATTTATGTGCCTCTTCAGCATGAGCCCTGCCCTCAGGGGAAACTATGATATATTTCTGGGTCAGTCATCAAAGTGAAGTGACTCTCCTTTCTTGCCTGGGCCCTGCCCTTAGTTGAGATTGTGACATATCACTGGACCCTTAATGCAAATGATGTAACTTTTCTGCCTGGGTTCTAATTAGAGAAGGGATTGTGAAATATCTCTGGGCCTGTCACCTAGGTGATGTAACTCTGCCTTCCTGCCTGAACCTGCCCCTAAGAGGCATTGTAGCATATCACCAGGTCCAGCTCCTGGGTGATATAACTGTATCATATCAGCAAGTCCAGCTCCCAGGTGATATAACAATGCCACAGAGGGTATTGTGACATATTGCTGGGCCCAGGACGTAGGTGATAAGACCTTCCTGAATTGCCCCTGCTCCCAGGGGGGATTTTGACCTCTCACTGGGCCAATCACCTAGGTGATGGGGCTCTCTTCTGCTGCCTAGATCTTGCCCAAAGTGGCAATTCTTCTGCTGCCTAGATCCTGCCCAAAGTGGCAATTGTGACATCTCTGGCCAGCACCCAGGTGATGTGACTCTGGTACCTTGTCTCTCCCCACAACTGGAATTGTGAAATATACATGGGCATAGCTTACAGGTGGGATGATGACTCATACGTGAAAATATGTGACTCTTGTAGTTCGTCTTAGGGCAAAAATGAAGGTCCTGTGTCTTCAACTTGTAGGGTGGTCATGGAGTATTTTGACCTTCATGCACATTGTATAAAGCCATCAAGTGCTCCAAGAGTGCCATAATGTAGTTCAGCACACAGGTGAAATTGTGGCAGTTGTATGCACACCCAGCCAAAAATAAGGATAGTTACCCTCCGACGTGAACAGAGCCCAATGTTGAGGTTCTGAATCACATGCCAAGAGGCCATAAAGTTGGAATTGTGAATGTCATATGACAATCCAATCCACAGATGGGATGATAACTTCAAGACCAGGATTTAGAACACCTGGGGACTGTGCTTCCCCTATTAAAACACAGTCTTCAGGTGAGCTTTGGGCTCTCATTCACTGATTTAGTCCACTGTTGTGGACTAACTTGCATACTTGAACTCAACCCACAAGAAGGGTTGACTCTTATACCTTTAGCTGGAAAATGTACAGGATTGTGAATTTCTCTTGTTGACTGGGACCAGGTATAAGTTTTATTGCTATGCCTGTGAGATGGGTTCAAAAATGAGTCACTATCTCACCTTTGGCTGCATCTATGTATGACAGTCACAATTCCAAATATGAATTGGGTTTGCACATGAGATTTAGGACCTCACCATTGGGTACTGTCCATGTGTGAGGTTGACAATTCTGTCAGCTGGGTGTACATATGAGAGTCACAATCTCACCTTTTTGCTGGGTCCTATTATGACACTCTCTGTACCACCTGAGGGCTTAATACATTGTGCTTTGGTGCCCATAATACACTATGACCTTCGTTAAAGTAGGAGATGTAGGACCATGCTTGTTGCCCTAAGCCTAGCTATGAGAGTCAAAATCTCTTCTCTTAGCTTGTTCCATATATGACAGTCATCATACCACCTTTAAGCTGTGACTATATATATTTCACAATTTCACCTGTGTGCAGGGACAGACACAAAAGTCACATCACCTAGGTGCTGGATCAGGTGATATGTCCCAATTCTTATTTTGGGCAAGGTCTAGGCAACAGAGGAGAGACACGTCACCTACATGATTGGCCCAGTGATGGGTCACGATCTTCTCTGGGAGAATAGCCCATTCAGGAGAGTCACATCACCCAGCTGCTTGGCCAAGAAGTATGTCAAAATGCCCCCTGTGCACAGGGGCCAAGGCAGGACAGTTACATCATCTGGGAGCTGGGCCCAACAATATGTCCCAATTCCTTTTGTGGAAAGTGTCCAGGCAAAAGAGCAGAGTCAAATCACCCAGGTGATGGGCCCAGAGATATGCCACAATTTCATTTGTGGGCTGGGCCCTGGGATAAGAATAACATCACCTGGTGCTGGACCCAGCAATATGTTACAATGCCACCTGTAAAAAGGTTCCAGGCAAGAGAGGAGAGTCGCATCACCTAGATATGGCATAAAGTCCCCTTTGGGCAGTGCCAAGGAAGGAGTATCACAACTCCTCTGTGCTGGGCCCAGAGATATGTCACAATACACACAGTGGGCAGGATCCCAGCAGGAAAGAAGAGTCATATTACCTAGGGTTTAGACAAGCAACGTGTAAAAATTATTCCTGATGGCAGATCCCAGCCCCCCATCCAAAAGAATCAAGTCACCTGGGTGCTGCTTTCCGTGGAAAGTCACAAGCCCTTTTGAGTGCAAAGCCCATGAAGCAGAGGCAATTCACATTACCTAGATGATGATCCCAAAGATATTTCACAATGCTCTCTGTGGGGAGGGTCCAGGGAGTTAAGTCACCTTACTTGTGTGCTGGGCTCAGAAAACATCACAATCTTCTCTGACGGAAGAGCCCAGGAAAGAAGGAAGAGCCACATCACCTAGGTGCTGAACCCAGTGATTTGTCAAAATCTCTATTGTGAGCAGAGTCCAGGCAAGTGAGGAGAGTCATATCTTTTAGGTGGTTGGTCCAGAGATATTTCCCAATGCCCCCTGTGCATGCGGCCCAGATAAAAGGCACACATAAGCAAGATTACCTTGTTGCTTATCCCAGTGATATTCAATATGCTTCTTGAGGCCAGGGCACAAACAGGATCAGACAGTCACATCATTAAGTACTAGGCTTAGTGATATATTATAACCTTACCTGTGGGCAGGGTCCAGTTAGAGGAAAAGCTTTACATCACCTATGTTCAAAGTAGAGAGATATATCACAATTCCTTTGAGGGAAGTGTCTAGGCAAAATAGTCATATCACCTAGGTGTTTGTCCCAGGTATAAGTCACAAGATATCTCTGTGCTGAGCTCAAAAGAACTGTCAAAACACTAAGGTTCTAGGAAGAGGTGTATGTCACAATTATACCTGTGGGAAGGCCCAGAAATGAGACCCTGAATCCCACATATTTAACCACTCCAAGTAGAACAGTCAACAGCTACTGTGAGCTGGGTCCAAGTACATGAGTCACAGTCTCAACAGTGGACTGCATCCTCATGTGAGAGCCCCAATCCCTTCTGCAAGCTGTGTCCTGGTAAGGGAGTCACAGCCTCAATGCTGTGCTGAATATTGGTGGGAGAGTCACCATTTCACCTGTGGACTGGATCCATATGTGAGAGACACAACTCCAACTTTTGACTGCCCATGGGTGTGAGGCTTAGAACCTCAGTTGTGGGCTGTGTACATGTGGACGTGTGACAATTTCAACGTTTGGCTGTGTGGTCATCCAGGTCTCTATATCTCACCTGTGAACTGGGTCTTGTTATGAAACTCTCTGTACCACTCAAGGGACATATTCAATATGACTGGGTTTTATAATCCTCTGACCTCCATACAATTAGAAGGCCCAGGACCTTACACATTGCTCGAAGGCCATTTATGAGAGTCAAAGCAGATGCACAGAGAACATCTCAGTCCTCCTCCCATCTCAAATCTCACTGCATCTGTGAGGGTGTAATTGTTATTGTCCTGGGGCTATTTCTAGATATTTTCAAATGAAATAAATTTAGAGACTTTATCCTAAAGGAGTATTGCAGTGGTGGAAGCACCAAGCATAATATCTGCAAACATCTAAAATACTAGGCAGAAAAGAGCTGTCTTTCGAATGGAAGAGAAAGCCTCATTAGAAAGAAGGATGGGAGGGAAAGGGAACAATGCAGTGTGGCAAAATCCATTCAAGATTAGAGGTTTCACCCTGAAATCAGCCTGTTCTTGGGAGGGGCATAAAGAGGGGTTGTATGTTTACTCAGACTGAAGGTGGAGCAGAGGCCAGAGGTCTGGGGGGAAAAAGAAACGAGCAAACTGTGCCTAACAAGTATTTTCTTCTGAACTCTGAAGACAAAATTATTTAATTGTTTATGAGGAACAAATGGGAATGTGGAGAATCTGTGAATCTGTGATATCTAGAAGAGGATGTACCATCTAGGTCACAATGGTAAAGGTGTTTCTTTGCAATAAGCTGTTCTCACAGAACACAAAGAATTAGAGAGTTTTCTTACATCACTATTTACCAGGACTCACTACCCAACCCATCTTTCTTTTCTACTTATCTTTGCTGTATCCATTCTTGGCATTTGGCTTTTTCTGAATTGTATTTATTATAATAACCTGGTAAACAGGTGAAATATTTTGCCAAGTTCTGTGAGTAGTTTTATCAATTATTAAACTTGACAAAGAGGGTTATGGGAGCTTATGATTTATAGATAGCTGCTCAGAAGCATAGATGTGCCCATATTGGTTGTGACAGGCATGTGCAGTGGGGATAATGTTGTGGGACTGAGTCCTGAACTTATGGGGTCTATGCCGACTCTGGGTGGTGCCAGAATTAAGTCGTTAAACTCCCAGTAGGTGTTGATGAATTGGTTGGTGTTCAACAAACTCCATATATTTGGTCTTAGAACAAAGATATCACAGCAACTTTGGCTGGAGGTATACTGTAGGTCTTTTGGGGAATAAAGACTGTTTTTTCACACACATGCTGTCACAATGTGAATTGCCTTGTGATAAGAGGTCTCATCCAGGGTCAGAGTGAATTGAGGACTAAAAGGGATGGAGTTCTGAGGGAAGACTCCTCTTCCCACCCTGCTGCTATAAAGTGATTCCTGCACACTCATGCACATGCACACTAGGCAATGATGTAGCTTCACCCCTCCCATGACAAGGCTTCACCCTCAGGAACTGTGCTGAACCTCTGCATCTAGAGTTTCCTACTAATAGGCTACATAAGTGCCCAGAAGACTCGTGGCTTACTTCTATGCCCACATCTTGAATCTGCACCAGTGAGCTATTTTCTCCACTATCCTAGGTTTCTAGGCCCTCTGTCTCTCTCATCTGCCTGCATACACACATTTAGAAATCAGAGTTACCCTGCTTGGAACAGTGTTTATAGCACTAACCAGTCCTTTCACCAACTGTGCACTGTCCCCTTCCCATGGGTTTTTTGTATCACTTTCTCTTTGTCTGCTTTTTTCTTCTCCACAAATCCTCTTTCACAAACCCAAGGCCACACCTTAGGTGCCTAATACAAACCCTATAGACAAATTGAATGTCTATGAGTTAAGCATAAAATTTTGGGAACTGTTTATTGTAAGCATAAACACAAAATAAAATAAAAATAAGAGACTTAATGTTTCAACTTGAAAATAAGAAATAAAATTTACTCCTCATTTTTCTTAAATTATTTAATTTAGATAAATTTTATATGTAAATTATTTCTCTGCTTTTATCTTTTTTGTTGTCTTCAAGATTTTATTGAATCTCTGTTCTAATTTTTATTATTTTGTTTATTATGCTAACATTGGGATTAATTAGTTTTTTCCAAGGCTTTTGCAAATCAAAGTCATGTTGTTTATTTGAGATCTTTCTTTCCTCTTATTATAGAAATATATCCCTGTAAACTCTTGTCTAAGAACGGCTTTTTTGCATCCCAGAAGTTGTGATATGTTGTGTTTTTATTTCTATTTTTCTCAAGATACTTTGTGATTTCCTTTTTCTTTTCCACTTTGACCCATTTGTTGTTCAGGAACATGTTGTTTAATATCCACATATTTGTGAGTTTTTAAATTTTTTCTGTTATTGTTTTCTAGTTTTATAAAACTGTGATTTAAAAAGTTGATATAAATTTATTCTTTCTAAATTTGGAGAGATTTTGTTGTTATTGTTCGCCCAACATATGATATATCCTGGATAACGTTCCATGTGTGCTTGAGAAGAATGTGTATTCAAATACTGTTGGATGAAATATTCTGTGTATATCTGTTAGGTGCACTTGTTCTATAGTGCTATGCAAGTACATTGTTTTCCTTTTTTTAATTTTATTATTATACTTTAAGTTTTAGGGTACACGTGCACAACGTGCAGGTTTGTTACATATGTATACATGTGCCATGTTGGTGTGCTGCACCCATCAACTCCTCATTTAGCATTAGGTATATCTCTTAATGCTATCCCTCCCCCCTCCGCCCACCCCACAACAGTCCCTGGTGTGTGATGTTCCCCTTCCTGTGTCCATGTGTTCTCATTGTTCAATTCCCACCTATGAGTGAGAACATGCAGTGTTTGGTTTTTTGTCTTTGCAATAGTTTGCTGAAAATGATGGTTTCCAGTTTCATCCATGTCCCTACAAAGACATGAACTCATCATTTTTTATGGCTGCATAGTATTCCATGGTGTATATGTGACACATTTTCTTAATCCAGTCTATCGTTGTTGGACATTTAGGTTGGTTCCAAGTCTTTGCTATTGTGAATAGTGCCGGTATTAACATACATGTGCATGTGTCTTTATAGCAGCATGATTTATAATCCTTTGGGTATATACCCAGTAATGGGATGGCTGGGTCAAATGGTATTTCTAGTTCTAGATCCCTGAGGAGTCTCTCCACACTGACTTCCACAATGGTTGAACTAGTTTACAGTCCCACCAACAGTGGAAAAGTCTTCCTATTTCTCCACATCCTCTCCAGCACCTGTTGTTTCCTGACTTTTTAATGATTGCCATTCTAACTGGTGTGAGATGGTATCTCATTGTGGTTTTGATTTGCATTTCTCTGATGGCCAGTGATGATGAGCATTTTTTCATGTGTCTTTTGGCAGCATAAATGTCTTCTTTTGAGAAGTGTCTGTTCATGTCCTTCACCCACTTTTTGATGGGGTTGTTTGTTTTTTTCTTGTAAATTTGTCGGTGTTCATTGTAGATTCTGGATATTAGCCCTTTGTCAGATGAATAGGTTGCAAAAATTTTCTCCCATTCTGTAGGTTGCATGTTCACTCTGATGGTAGTTTCTTTTGCTGTGCAGAAGCTCATTAGTTCAATTAGATCCCATTTGTCAATTTTGGCTTTTGTTGCCATTACTTTTGGTGTTTTAGACATGAAGTCCTTGCCCATGCCTGTGTCCTGAATGGTGTTGCCTAGGTTTTCTTCTAGGGTTTTTATGGTTTTAGGTCTAACATTTAAATCTTTAATCAATCTTGAATTAATTTTTGTATAAGGCGTAAGGAAGGGATCCAGTTTCAGCTTTCTCCATATGGCTAGCCAGTTTTCCCAGCACCATTTATTAAATAGGGAATCCTTTCCCCATTTCTTGCTTTTGTCAGGTTTGTCAAGATCAGATTGTTGTAGATATGTGGCATTATTTCTGAGGGCTCTGTTCTGTTCCATTGATCTATATCTCTGTTTTGGTGCCAGTACCATGTTGTTTTGGTTACTGTAGCCTTGCAGTATAGTTTGAAATCAGGTAGCATGATGCCTCCAGCTTTGTTCTTTTGGCTTAGGATTGGCTTGGTGATGCGGGCTCTTTTTTGGTTCCATATGAACTTTAAAGTAGTTTTTTCCAATTCTGTGAAGAAAGTCATTGGTAGCTTGATAGGGATGGCATTGAATCTATAAATTACCTTGGGCAGTATGGCCATTTTCACGATATTGATTCTTCCTACCCGTGAGCATGGAATGTTCTTCCATTTGTTCGTATCCTCTTTTATTTCATTGAGCAGTGGTTTGTAGTTCTCCTTGAAGAGGTCCTTCACATCCCTTGTAAGTTGGATTCCTAGGTATTTTATTCTCTTTGAAGCCATTGTGAATGGGAGTTCACTCATGATTTGGCTCTCTGTTTGTCTGTTATTGGTGTATAAGAATGCTTGTGATTTTTGTACATTGATTTTATATCCTGAGACTTTGCTGAAGTTGCTTATCAGCTTGAGGTGATTTGGGGCTGAGACGATGGGGTTTTCCAGATATACAATCATGTCGTCTGCAAACAGGGACAATTTGACTTCCTCTTTTACTAATTGAATACCCTTTATTTCCTTCTCCTGCCTGATTGCCCTGGGCAGAACTTCCAACACTATGTTGAATAGGAGTGATGAGAGAGGGCATCCCTGTCTTGTGCCATTTTCAAAGGGAATGCTTCCAGTTTTTGCCCATTCATTATGATGTTGGCTGTGGGTGTGTCATAGATAGCTCTTATTATTTTGAGATACGTCCCATCAATACCTAATTTATTGAGAGTTTCTGGCATGAAGGGTTGTTGAATTTTGTCAAAGGCCTTTTCTGCATCTATTGAGATAATCATGTGGTTTTTGTCTTTGGTTCTGTTTATTTGTTGGATTACATTTATTGATTTTCATATGTTGAACCAGCCTGGCATCCCAAGGATGAAGCCCACTTGATCATGGTGGATAAGCTTTTTGATGTGCTGCTGGATTCGGTTTGCCAGCATTTTATTGAGGATTTTTGCATCAATGTTCATCAAGGATATTGGTCTAAAATTCTCTTTTTTGGTTTTGTCTCTGCCAGACTTTGATATCAGGAAGATGCTGGCCTCGTAAAATGAGTTAGGGAGGATTCCCTCTTTTTCTACTGATTGGAATAGTTTCAGAAGGAATGGTACCAGCTCCTCCTTGTACCTCTGGTAGAATTCGGCTGTGAATCCATCTGGTCCTGGACTTTTTTTGGTTGGTAAGCTATTGATTATTGCCTCAATTTCAGAGCCCGTTATTGGACTATTCAGAGATTCAACTTCTTCTTGGTTTAGTCTTGGGAGGATGTATGTGTTGAGGAATTTATCCATTTCTTCTAGATTTTCTAGTTCATTGGCGTACTGGGGTTTCTAGTATTCTCTGATGATAGTTTGTATTTCTGTGGGATTGGTGGTGATATCCCCTTTATCATTTTTTATTGCGTCTATTTGATTCTTCTCTCTTTTCTTCTTTATTAGTCTTGCTAGCAGTCTATCAATTTTGTTGATCTTTTCAAAAAACCAGCTCCTGGATTCATTAATTTTTTAAAGGGTTTGTTGTGTCTCTATTTCCTTCAGTTCTGCTCTGATCTTAGTTATTTCTTGCCTTCTGCTACCTTTTGAATGTGTTTGCTCTTCCTTCTCTAGTCCTTTTAATTGTGATGTTAGGGTGTCAATTTTAGATCTTTCCTGCTTTCTCTTGTAGGCATTTAGTGCTATAAATTTCCCTCTACACACTGCTTTGGATGTGTCCCAGAGATTCTAGTATGTTGTGTCTTTGTTCTCATTGGTTTCAAAGAACATCTTTATTTCTGCCTTCATTTCATTATTTACCTAGTGGTCATTCAGGAGCAGGTTGTTCAGTTTCCATGTAGTTGAGCAGTTTTGAGTGAGTTTCTTAATTCTGAGTTCTAGTTTGATGGCACTGTGGTCTGAGAGACAGTTTGTTATAATTTCTGTTCTTTTACATTTGCTAAGGAGTGCTTTACTTCCAAATACGTGGTCAATTTTGGAGTAGGTGTGGTGTGGTGCTGAAAAGAATGTATATTCTGTTGATTTGGGGTGGAGAGTTCTGTAGATGTCTATTAGGTCCACTTGGTGCAGAGCTGAGTTCAATTCCTGGATATCCTTGTTAACTTTCTGTCTCGTTGATCTGTCTAATGTTGACAGTGGGATGTTAAAGCCTCCCATTATTATTGTGTGGGAGTCTAAGTCTCTTTGTAGGTCATTAAGGACTTGCTTTACAAAGCTGGGTGCTCCTGTATTGGGTGCATATATATTTAGGATAGTTAGTTCTTCTTGTTGAATTGATCCCTTTACCATTATGTAATGGCCTTCTTTGTCTTTTTTGATCTTTGCTAGTTTAAAGTCTGTTTTATCCGAGACTAGGATTGCAACCCCTGCCTTTTTTTCTTTTCCATTTGCTTGGTAGATCTTCCTCTATCCCTTTATTTTGCGCCTATGTGTGTCTCTGCACATGAGGTGGGTTTCCTGAATACAGCACACTGATGGGTCTTGACTCTTTATCCAAACTGCCAATCTGTGTCTTTTAATTGGATCATTTAGCCCATTTGCATTAAAAGTTAATATTGTTATGTGTGAATTTGATCCTCTCATTAAGATGTTAGCTGGTTATTTTGCTCATTAGTTGATGCAGTTTCTTCCTAGCCTTGATGGTCTTTACAATTTGGCATGTTTTTGCAGTGGCCGGTACCGGTTGTTCCTTTCCATGTTTAGTACTTCCTTCAGGAGCTCTTTTAGGGCAGGCCTGGTGGTGACAAAATCTCTCAGCATTTGCTTGTCTGTAAAGGATTTTAATTCTCCTTCACTTATGAAGCTTAGTTTGGCTGGATATGAGATTCCAGGTTCAAAATTCTTTCCTTTAAGAATGTTGAATATTGGTCCCCACTCTCTTCCGGCTTGTAGAGTTTCTGATGAGAGATCAGCTGTTAGTCTGATGGGCTTCCCTTTGTGGGTAACCCGACCTTTCTCTCTGGCTGCCCTTAACATTTTTTCCTTCATTTCAACTTTGGTGAATCTGACAATTATGTGTCTTGGAGTTACTCTTCTCGAGGAATATCTTTGTGGCATTCTCTGTATTTCCTGAATTTGAATGTTGGCCTGCCTTGTTAGATTGGGGAAGTTCTCCTGTGTAATATCCTTCAGAGTGTTTTCCAACTTGGTTCCATTCTGCCCGTCACTTTCAGGTACACCAATCAGACATAGATTTGGTCTTTTCACATAGTCCCATATTTCTTGGAGGCTTTGTTCATTTCTTTTTATTCTTTTTTCTCTAAACTTCTTTTCTTGCTTCATTTCATTCATTTCATCTTCCATTGCTGATACCCTTTCTTCCAGTTGATCGCATCGGCTACTGAGACTTCTGCATTTGTCACATAGCTCTCATGCCTTGGTTTTCAGCTCCATCAGGTCCTTTAAGGACTTCTCTGCATTGGTTATTCTAGTTATCCATTCGTCTAATTTTTTTTCAAAGGTTTTAACTTCTTTGCCATTGATTTGAATTTCCACCTGTAGCTTGGAGTAGTTTGATCGTCTGAAGCCTTCTTCTCTCAACTCGTCAAAGTCATTCTCCATCCAGCTTTGTTCCATTGCTGGTGAGGAGCTGCATTCCTTTGGAGGAGGAGAGGTGCTCTGATTTTTAGAGTTTCCAGTTTTTCTGCTCTGTATTTTTCCCATCTTTGTGGTTTTATCTACCTTAGGTCTTTGATGATAGTGATGTACAGATGGGTTTTTGGTGTGGATGTCCTTTCTGTTTGTTAGTTTTCCTTCTAACAGACAGGACCCTCAGCTGTAGGTCTGTTGGAGTTTGCTAGAGGTCCACTCCAGACCCTGTTTGCCTGGGTATCTGCAGCGGTGGCTGCAGAACAGCGGATATTGGTGAACCGCAAATGCTGCTGCCTGATTGTTCCTCTGGAAGTTTTGTCTCAGAGGAGTACCCGGCCGTGTGAGGTGTCAGTCCGCCCCTACTTCGGGATGTCTCCCAGTTAGGCTACTCAGGGGTCAGGGACCCACTTGAGAAGACAGTCTGCCCAACCTCAGATCACAAGCTGCCTGCTGGGAGAACCACTACTCTCTTCAAAGCTGTCAGACAGGGACATTTAAGTCTGCAGTGGTTACTGCTGTCTTTTTGTTTGTCTGTGCCCTGCCCCCAGATGTGGAGCCTACAGAGGCAGGCAAGCCTCCTTGAGCTGTGGTGGGCTCCACCCAGTTCGAGCTTCCCGGCCGCTTTGTTTACCTAATCAAACAACTAACTTGGCAATGGCTGGCGCCCCTCCCCCAGCTTCACTGCTGCCTTGCAGTTTGATCTCAGACTGCTGTTCTAGCAATGAGTGAGACTCCGTGGGTGTAGGACCCTCTGAGCCAGGTGCGGGATATAATCTCCTGGTGTGCCGTTTTTTAAGCCTGTTGGAAAAGCTCAGTATTAGGGTGGGAGTGACCCGATTTTCCAGGTGCCATCTGTCACTGCTTTCTTTGACTATGAAAGGGAATTCCCTGACCCCTTGCGCTTCCTGGGTGAGGTGATTCCTTACCCTGCTTCGGCTGACACACTGTGCACTGCACCCACTGGCCTGCACCTACTATCTGGCACTCCCCAGTGAGATGAACCCAGTACCTCAGCTGGAAATGCAGAAATCACCGGTCTTCTGCGACGCTCACGCTGGGAGCTGTAGACTGGAGCTCTTCCTATTCGGCCATGTTGGCTCCACCCCGTCTATGTTTTATCACATGTATTTTTGCTGTTGTTTTATGTCCTTGGGAGCTTGATCTTTTAACCATGTGGTGGTGCTTTCTTTTGGTCTGCCTTCAGGGAACAGGAATTTTAAGTTTCATGTCATAGTTAGCTCCAAAAATCATATTAAGTAGTTAAAAATTAACTACTTAATATGATTCAAGCTCAAAATTAACTACTCTAGACTTCTTCTGGGAGGCAAAGTAGCGACCTTCCTGTGCTGTATCTCAGTAGTCAGGGTCTTGCACTTTCACAGTGGCTGTCTGGTGTTCGATTCCCCACCTACAAAATAAGTCATTTCTGGTTTAGTATCTGAGTGACCTTGTCTATTCTCTTCTCCTCCGTGGACTGTCTTAAATTTTCCTTTCTCTAAGCACCTAGGAGGTTACCTTTGGTAAAGCTCAGAAGCTGGAAATACTGGCCACATGGCATGGCTAAAGTCGGGTAATAAGAGACCTGAAAGGATTTTGTTTGTTTGTTTGTTTGAGATGGAGTCTCACTCTGCCGTCCAGGCTGGAGTGCAAGCTCCCCTTCCCGAGTTCACGCCATGCTCCTGCCTCAGCCTCCCAAGTAGCTGTGACAAGTACACTGTTTTCTTTCTAACTTTCTGTCTGAATAATTTATTGCTTTCAGTAGAGTAATACTGAATAATTCCATTATTATCATCATGGTCTGGTTTTTTTACAGTAATATATAAAATATATATTATTATATAGATATTATATAGATATTTTATTACATACATATATAAATATGTCTACATATTTATGTGCTCCAATGTTGGATGCATATATAAATTGTTATAGCCTTTTGATAAATTAGCTTGTTGTCATTATATAACGAACTTCTTTATATCTTGTGACAGATTGTTTCTAGAAGTCTATTTTGTCTGATATAAATATAGCCACTAATACACTCTTTTAGTTATTATTGGCATAGTAATTTTTTTAATTATTTAACCATTAACCTATGTGTGACCTTAAATCTAAAAAAAGTTTCTTGTGTACAACATACTATTATATTTTTTAATGACTTTTTTTATTATACTTTAAGTTCTTGGGTACATGTGCAGAACATGCAGGTTTGTTACATAGGTATACAAGTGCCATGGTGGTTTGCTACACCCATCAACTTGTCATCTACATTAGGTATTTCTCCTAATGCTATCCCTCCACTATCCCCCCACCTCGTGACAGGCCCTGGTGTGTGATGTTCTCTTCCCTGTGTCCATGTGATCTCGTTGTTCAACTCCCACTTATGAGTGAGAACATACGGTGTTTGGTTTTCTGTTCTTGTGTTAGTTTGCTGAGAATCATGTCTTCCAGCTTCAACCATGTCACTGCAAATGACATGAACTCATCCCTTTTTATGGCTGCATAGTATTCCATGGTGTATATGTGCCACATTTTCTTTATCCAGTCTATCATTAATGGGCATTTGGGTAGGTTCCAAGTCT
Organism: Pongo abelii; assembly: GCF_028885655.2. Lineage (NCBI taxonomy): Eukaryota > Metazoa > Chordata > Mammalia > Primates > Hominidae > Pongo > Pongo abelii. The sequence continues at coordinate 45,267,431 of NC_072003.2, forward strand.
TTGCTATTGTGAGCAGTGCCAGAATAAACGTACGTGTGCATGTTTATTGTGTGCATTTATAGTATAATGATTTATAATCCTTTGGGTATATACCCAGTAATGAGATTTCTGGGTCAAATGGTATTTCTGGTTCTAGATCCTTGAAGAATCACCACACTGTCTTTCACAATGGTTGAACTAATTTACACTCCCACCAACAGTGTAAAAGCATTCCTATTTCTCCACATGCTCTTAAGCATCTGTTGTTTCCTGACTTTTTAATGATCGCCATTCAAACTGGTGTGAGATGGTTTAATTAGATTCCATTTGTCAATTTTGGCTTCTGTTGCCATTGCTTTTGCTGATTTAGTTACAAAGTCTTTGCCCATGCCTGTGTCCTGAATTGTATTGCCTAGGTTTTCTTCTAGGGTTTTAATGGTTTTAGGTCTTATGTTTAAGTCTTTAATCCATCTTGAGTTAATTTTTTATAAGGTGTAAGGAAGGGGCCCAGTTTCAGTTTTCTGCATATAGCTAGCCAGTTTTCCCAACACCATTTATTAAATAGGAAATCTTTTCCCCATTGCTTGTTTTTGTCAGGTTTCTCAAAGATCAGATGGTTGTAGATATGTGCTGTTATTTCTGAGGCCTCCGTTCTGTTCCACTGGTCTATATATCTGTTTTGGTACCAGTACAATGCTGTTTTGGTTGCTGTAGCCTTGTAGTACAGTTTGAAGTCAGGTAGTGTGATGCCTCCAGCTTTGTTCTTTTTGCTTAGGATTGTCTTGGCTACGTGAGCTCTTTTTTTGTTTTATATGAAATTTAAAATAGCTTTTCCTAATTCTGTGAAGAAAGTCAGTGGTAGCTTGATGGGAATAGCGTTGAAGTTTTTTAATCTCCTTAGACATTTTGTGAATGTTTTAGTTCATTTTCTGCTTCACTAACAGAATATTCTAGAGTGGGCAATTTATAAAGAAGAAAAGTTTACTTAGCTCATTTTTTTAGATGCCAAAAGTCCAAGAACATGCCATTGCCATCTGATAAGAACCATATTTCCACATCACAAAATTGTCAAAGGCATAAGGAGGGCAGAAGGTGTATGTCAGAGAGCCTTCTTTTATAATGGAACCACTCTCATGACAACTAATTCATCCTGGAAATAATGACATTAATTCATTCATGGAGTAGAGCCCTCATGACCTAGTAAATTCATAAATGTCTATCTTCCTAATTGTATAACAATGAGTTAAATTTCAACATAAGTTTTGGAGGGGACATTCATACCATAGCAATGTGTTTTTGTTGGGTAATTTGACTTTTTATATTTAAAAATATTGATAAGTAAGTACTTATTACTGTCATTTTGTTAATTGTTGTCTGATCATTTAGTAGTTTCTTTGTTTTTTTATGCTGCCTTCCTTTGTGTTTTTGTTGATTTTTTTGCTTTTATTATTGTTATATGCTTCGATCTCTTTTCTTTTTTGTATCTATTATAAGTTTTTTCTTGTAATTACTAAGAGACTTACATAAAACATCTCATAATTATGAGTCTTGCTTAAGATAGTAACAATTTATCTTCTATGCATAAAAAGACTCAACAATTTTACTTTTTTCAACACACAATTTATGTCACACTTTAAAGTACATTGCCTTAAAACCATCCTCTACAAACTTTTCAACATTCTCTTTTAAAGCTTCTATGTGGGCTGAGAGAAAAGCTACAAAGGACCACAAGATTCCCTTAAGTTAGAGGCAAAACTTTAGTCCTCAGCTTTCTGACTAAGCTCCTAGGCTCCTGAGTGGGCTACCTGTGACCATAATTATAAATTTCAGGCCAGCCTTTTCTGTCTTTTGTCATCTCGTCAGCCGACCTGGATTTCATGTTCTTCAGAAAATCTTTGGCCTTTCTTAGATGAAACTTTAGTATTTCCTCATGGCTTTGATGCCTCATTTGGTCCAAGATCTCATCCAGTTGGGCCTCCTGGACCTGAGGTCTGCCTCCAAAACAAGAAAAGGCTGAAATGAGACACCGGAGCTCAAAAAGTTTAAACGGTATGCAGAGATTCTGCAAGTAGAACTGAAGACCAGGCACCCAGACAGGTGCAGAAATTTTATTACTATGAAAAACGGTACCAAATTTGCCACTGACCCCCCATTTGTCTCTGATTTGGGCTTCTGGGCTCCTCTCTCTTTCTGGAACGTTCTTTCCTGCTCAATTTCCATCTACCAAGACCCAACACATATCACTCCTCAGGGACACTTATTCACCCCACCTATTTGGTCCCCTTCTATACCTTCCTATGGTACTTGCCTCTTACTTTTCTTCTCACCATTTATACTTGAACTCAGATACAATGTACAACCCCTATTCACATCCTAGAGTTTGTCATGGTGCCAGACAGAAACACAAAATCAGCCCAGGTGTGGTGGTTCACACCTGTAATCCCAGCACTATGGAAGAATTGCTTGAGCCCAGTAGTTCAAGACCAGCCTGGGCAACATGTTGAGACTCCATCTCTACAAAAAATTTTTAAAATTAGCTGGGCATGGTCTGTTGCAGGCCTGTGGTTTCAGCTACTCAAAAAGCTAAAGAGGAGGGTCACTTGAGCCTGAGAGTTCTAGGTTTCAGTGAGCTGTGGTCAAACCGCTGCACTCTAGCCTGTGTGACAGTGAGACCCTGCCTTAAAAAAAGACAACAAAATGATATAATTGTATAGCTTTCTATGAATGGTATATAAATATACAAATATATAATTCTGTAGCATCATAATGATGATGCATAAAGCATTCTATTTCTTTTATAGAATCTGAAGGGCAAGAGCATAAAAACAATTATAAACCTTTGTTAATGGATATGTTATATAAAAATATAAAAACAAATATATAATGTAATTTAAGTTTTAGGAGATATGCAGAGAGAACATTTTATATGCAATGAAAGTTAATTTTTTACCAGCTTAAAATATATTGTAACTTCAAGATGTTTTATTTAATCAACCTGATAATCACAAAAAATACCCATAGAGATACAGAAAAGAAAATGAGGAAGGAACCAAAGCATATCACTACGTAAGAAAAGAATCTATGAGACACAAGAAAAGCAGTAAGAGAGAAAATGATAAAAAATAATAGCTACAAAAAAGAAACACAAGTAACAATGTAACTGATATGATTTAGTTCTGTGCTTCCACCCAAATCTCAAGTCAAGATGTAACTCCCATGTGTCAAGGGAGGGACTTGATGAAAGGTGATGGGCTCATGAGGGTGGATTTTCCCCATGCTGTTCTCATGATAGTGAGTGACTACTTACGAAATCTGATGATTGAAAAGTGTGGCACTTCCTCCTCTCTCTCTCTCTCTCTCCTGCTCCACCATTATGAAGACATGCTTGTTTTCCCTTTCCCTTCCACCATAATTGTAAGTTTCCTGAGTCCTCCCAGTCATGCTTCCTGTTAAGCCTGTAGAACTGTCAGTCAATTAAACTTCTTTTATTTATAAATTATTCAGTCTCAGATAGTTTTTATAGCAGTTTTAAAAGACTAGTATAGTAGCCATAGTAACTCCACCTGTTACTAAAATTTAAAAAACATACATGATGTTCATCATCACTAGAACATCCATATTAGAAATGCTAAAAAGAGACTTTTATGTTGAAAAATAAAACAATGCTAGACAGCTAATTATAAAACCATGTAAAAATATAGAACTCTCTGTTAAAAGTAAATATATAAAAAATAGAGAATTTTCTATTATCATAATGATAGTGTATAAAATACATGTAATTCTGCTATAAAATTGTAAAAGTAAAAACATTAAAAATTTGCAAATATGTTTGTTAATAAGTACACAATATAAAAATGTATGTGTTGTAAAATTAATAAGGTAAACTTTTATTGTTTTAACATAATAAGGCAAAGAAGAGATGTAAAGAGGTAGTTTTTTGTATGCAATTAAAGTTAAGTTGTTATGAGATAAAATATATTGACATAATTTTAAAGTGTTTTATATACTCTCTATTCCTCCTGGTGATCACAAAGAAAATATCTATGGGAGGTACACAAAAGAAGATAAAAAAGAAATCAAAATATGTCCATACAAAATCAACAATGCACAAAAAAAGGCAGTAGGAAGGAAAAGGAGAAGAAAACATAACTATAACAAACAGAAAATAATTGAATGGCAATAGAAATTTTTTCTACAGTAATTACTTTAAATATAAATTCATTAAACTTTCTATACAAAAGGCATAAAATGCATAAGTGGATTCACAGTAAACAATATCCAAAAATATGCTGTTTTTAAGAGACTCACTTTAGGTCTAAGGAACTAAATAGGCTGAAAGAAATAGAATGAAAAAGGATAATCCACATGAATAGTACCAAAATAGGACAGGGTCATCATGCTTATTTTAACCCAAATATGCCTCAGATTAAAACTGTCAAAAGAGACAAGGAATAATATGATGTAATGATAAAAGAGTCTATTTGCCAGGAATCTCTAGGAGGTATAAATATAAATATGCACATAATATAAGGGTTCCCAAATATATAAAGTAAATATTGACCGAAGCAAAGCAAGAAATATACATCAACACAATAATTGTGGGAGACTTTAATACCCCACTTTTAATAATAAATAGAAAAAACAGGTAACATATCAGTACAAAAGAAAATTTGAACAACATTAAAGACCAATTAGACCTAATAGACATATATAGAGCTTTTCAGTCAACCATAGAGGAATAAACAATATTCCCAATCACATGACACACCCTTAAGAATAGACAACACATTAGGCCACAAAACAAGTCTCATTACATCTAAGAAGACTGAGACTATACAATGTATTCTTTCTGGCCACAATAAAATGAAACTAGTAGCTAAAAGTAGAAGGAAAACCGTCATATCCCAAAATATGCAGAACTTAAGCAATACACATTTGAACCCACTCTTGTTCAAGAGTTGGATGATTTCATATTGTTAAAATGTTAATACTGCCTACATTGACATACAAGTTCAATGTAATCCCTATGAAAATTACAATGGTACTTTTTTGCTGAAACATTAAAAAAATCTAAAATTTACATAAAATCTCAAGCCACCATAAATAGCCACCATAGCTTTAGAAAAGAAGTATAGAGTTGGTCAGGTGCGGTGGCTAACACCTGTAATCCCAGCACTTTGGGAGGCCAAGGTGGGTGGATCACGAGGTCAGGAGTTCAAGACCAGCCTGGCCAAGATGGTGAAATCGTGTCTCTACTAAAATACAAAAATTAGTCGGGTGTGGTGGTGGGCACCTGTAATCCCAGCTACTCGGGAGGCTGAGGCAGAGAATTGCTTGAACCTGGGAGGCAGAGGATGCAGTGAGCTGAGATTGTGCCACTGCACTCCAGCCGGGGTAACAGAGAGTCTCTGTCAAAAAAAAAAAAAAAGAAGGAAAGAAAGAATGGAAGGAAGGAAGGAAGGAAGGAAAGAGAGAAAGAGGAAAGAGAAAGAAAGAAAGAAAGAAAGAAAGAAAGAAAGAAAGAAAGAAAGAAAGAAAGAAAGAAAGAAAGAAGAAAGAAAGAAAGAAAGAAAGAAAGAAAGAAAGAAAGAAAGAAAGAAAGAAAGAGAAAGAAAGAAGAAAGAGAGAGAGAAAAGAAGGAAGGAAGGAAAGAAAGAAGAAAGAAAGAAAAGTATAAAGTTAAAGACATCGTATTTTCTGATTTCAAGACATATCACAAAGTTACAGAAATTAAAACAATAAGGTAATATATAAAGACAAAGAGGTGATGAAATAGAATAGAAACCCCAAAATAAACCCTTGTGAATATAATCAGATGACCTGCACTTGGGTTGCTATGACCATACAACGGAGAAAGAATAATCTTTTCAACAAATGATGTTGGAAAACTGACTATCCACCAAAAGAAAAATAGCAAAGTAGGACCCTTCTCTTGCACCATATATAAAAACTATCTTAAATATTTCAATGTAAAAACTATAATTATAAAATTTTTTGAATAAAATATTCCAAGTACGTTTTACAAGGTGGGAGAATTATTACTTTGATCTTGACAATACTTTCTTGAATATGACAAAAAAGCATAAGCAACAACAAGAAAGTAAAATGAGACTACATAAATCCATACATAACTGGCTTATATTAAACATCACAAAAATGCATGTTCAATAAGTGTCCACTTAATGTCATCAATAGGATCTTGAAAAATGACATTTTTTAAACTTCTATTTTAAGTTCAGATGTAAAAGTGCAGATTTGTTACATAAGTAAACCTGTCTCATGGGGGTTTGTTGTACAGATGGAAAATGACTTTAAATGAAACACTGTACTGTATGCCATAGAAATGTAATGCTTGTTTATATCAAGCATTTATAATAAAAATTATAATATCAAGCACTAGTATTATATATTTGTATGTGTAAAATTATACATACAAATACACATACACAGGCACACACACACAGTTGTTTATTACATGTTTGTCCTTATGGATGAGCAAGTATCCATGGGGGATTTGTTCCAAGACACCCTTGGGATACCAAAATTCTAGATGCTCAAGTTTCTTATATAAAGAGAAGGATTATTTCCTTTTTTTTTTTGAGACGAAGTTTTGCTCTTGTCACCCAGGCTGGATTGCAGTGATGCGATCTCGGCTCACCGCAACCTCCACTTCTTGGGTTCAAGCGATTCTCCTGCCTCAGCCTCCTGAGTAGCTGGCATTACAGGCACCCGCCACCATGCCAAGCTAATTTTTTGTATTTTTAGTAGAGACGGGGTTTCGCCATGTCAGGCAGGCTGGTCTTGAACTCCTGGCCTCAGGTGATCCGCCTGCCTTGGCCTTCCACAGTGATGGGATTACAGGCGTAAACCACCACACCTGACCAAGAGAAGGATTATTTTCATATAGCCTAGGCACAATCTCTTTTATACTACTTAATTCATCTCTAGATTACTTATTATATCTAAAGCAACATAAATGTTATGTAAATAGTTCTGTATTGCTGAGGGATAATGACAATAATATCTGTACATGTTCAGTACAAAAATAAACATTGTATGCTTAACTACATATTTTATTCAAGGTTGGTTTGAATTCACAGATGTGTTATTCATGGACTTAAAGGGCCAAATCGTGTGTATGTGTGCGTTTCTGTGTGAGTGTAGAAAAATAAATTCAACACCCTGTACCTATTAACTACTTAATAAAACTTTACCCCTACATTTGAAGCTGTCTGTATTGTCTACACCGTGTTTCCCAAATATAATTATTTGCTGCTCTACCTCAGAAAATCATCATTCATCTTAAGTTTTGAGAAAGTATAATCCATTTGACTTTTATTATTAATTATACTACATATGTAGGATCTAAATAATACATTGTTTAACTTTGTAAGTTTTAAAACTTTCTGAAAGATGCATGCTGTATATACTTCTGTAGTGTTCTCTTATTCAACATTGTAATTTTAAGTCTTTCATGTTTTAGTTTCTTCCTCAACTTTCTGTAATGATGCATGCTGTATATACTTCTGTAGTGTTCTCTTATTCAACATTGTAATTTTAAAAGCCTTTCATGTTTTAGTTTCTTCAGCAAATATATGTATTGTTTATAAATTAGCCTCTTAATTGAAGATACTGAACTCTACCTCAAAGAGAATTCTTGAGAGACAATAAATGCAAAATTCTCACAGCAGTGCTTGACTCTGTAGGTGTCCAATAGTGTGATATCCTACCTTGTTTTAACCTGAATTGACTCCCTTAGCTGAGAGAGCCAGACAGACTCCATTTTGGCTCCTTCACTTGCAGCCCCTTACCCACCCCTCTTCCTCAAGGACTTAACTTGTGCAAGCTGATTCCCAGCACATCCAAGAATGCAATTACTGATAAGATACTGTGGCAAGTTATATACGCAGTTCCCAGGAGTTTGCCCGGTTGATATTACACAAAGCCCTCATGTTTGTGTCCGGTTGACAGCACCCAAAGCCCCTGCATCTATCACCTTGTGATAGATTTAAAGCCCTGCACCTGGAACTGTTTGTTTTCCTGTATCCATTTATCTTTTTAACTTTTTTCCTGTTTTGCTTCTGTAAGATTGCTTCAGCTAGGCTCCCCCTCCCCTTTCGAAACAAAGGATAAAAGAAAATCTAGCCTCTTCTTTGGGGCTGAGAGAATTTTGAGCACTAGCCATCTCTCAGTCACTGGCAAATAAAGGACTCCTGAATTAGTCTCAAAGTGTGGTGTTTCTCTATAACTCACTCGGTTACAATATTTGGAGGCCCCAGTGAGAGTTCTCCACCGGGTGAGTGCCGGACTCATTCCGGGCTCCCCCACACAGATGGCGGCCTTATAGGGGAGGCGTCACCTGAAGACACTCCAGGGCCCCGTAGGCCACAGTCTTACAGAGGGGAATGGATCGACTGCTGGTGTGTGCCCACCAAATTCAACTCCTGAATCTTCAGTCTCTGGTCCTGGGAAGGTAAGTCAGATCTGACTCTGTTTCTCTGGGAAGGAAATGGCCCTGACAAGGGCCCTCCCTCAGACTCCATACACACTCCAGGATGCTGTCAGGCTTCTCCGTTAAGACTCTCTCTCTCTCTCACTCTCTCTCTGTCTCTTCTTCTCTCGTTCAGGTCTCAAGGAGACCTCTGTTTAAATGGGTATAAAAAAATTGTGATAAACTCTGAGTGAGTGAGTGAATGTGGAGTTCAAGGACTTGCACTTGAATTTCCAGTTAGTAGCTCTATGGTAAAAGCTATGGAGTTCGAGTGGGCCCTCACCTGCAGTTCCGTGGTGACCTCATAAGGCTTAGGGCAGCATCGGGCATAGCTCGATCTGAGCTGGGGATTTATACCAGCCTGCCAATGCCAAGAGGAGCCTAAGTCCCCACAAGGGGAGCAGCCAGGTGGGCATTTGACTGATCCCATCACGGGACCCCTTCCCCTTGTCTGTCTATAAAAGCTGTCATAATTGTTTTTATATCCCAGTGTCTATTGGGATATAATCCCATCACGGGACCCCTTCCCCTTGTCTGTCTATAAAAGCTGTCATAATTGTTTTTATATCCCAGTGTCTATTGTCCTGTCTGCTGTTTGTCTAAGTTTCATATGTCAGGTCATTGATACTGCCCAAGACGACTAGGCAAGGACTTCTTTAAGGTCCTTAGTACAGATTTTCTATCCCAGGAGGTCAAATCTCTCATTAGTTGTTTGGGCTGGCCATCCCAGTCCTGCCTTTTCTGTCAGAAATAAATCAGGTGTTGTTATGGGGAGGGGTGCGGGAAACATTAGCCTCTTTGGGATTTCTGGCACCATAAAGGTTGCTGGCATTTGAATTGCCATACCCTGTGCCCCAATGACTGGACCACCTCCTCCTTAGGCCAGTGGTGGTTTCAAAATAGCCACCCTGCAGACCTCCTTGTTCACCTTTTCTGTCATCCCATAAATTTTCCCATGCCCTTGGATAAGGCACTGTGCAGAGAAACCTAAGCCCATACTGCTTTACTCCTTCTGGACTCCTATTCTATTCTTCTGCGGCTATTCTCCTACCTTAGGAAAGATCTGAGTGGCCCCTTTCCTCCTTATCCCCATCCCCTACCCCACACATCTCATTTTCCTGTATCACAGCAAGTCCAGCACCTTCAAGACTTGGCTCTGCTCTCCCTCCTAAAACCCTTAAAAGAAAAGGCCAAGTTTGAACTTTTTGCCTTCGAGTTGTGGAGACACCAAAAATATTTGGGCTATAAGTCAAAAAAGAGGGGGATCACATAGGTCCCACTGGCCTCGGACCCACCTCTTGTCTTCTCCCTAGATCTCAAAGTGTAAGAAGACAGACCTTATGTGGCAAGAAGTGTTGGCTTTTGTTGTTTTCCTACTTCTTCTGGTTATAATACTTCTGTTCTTCTGATACTACAGCCCCCCAGGTCGTGAATTTCTCTGTCAATGCTGGGTTTAATATTTCTGCTCAAACCTTGTTAAATTGCCTCCAGAATGGGAAACTCTTCTTCCCAGCCTCATAGAGATTGGAGCCCTCTCCAATGTATGTTACAAAATTTCTCTCTGGGCTTCTCAGAGGATTATGGGGTCCACCTTTAAAAAGGCAAACTCTGAACATTCTGTGAAGTAGAATGGCCACAGTTTGGAACTGGGTGGCACCCAGAAGGGTCACTGAATCTCACAGCTGTTCAGGCTGTGTGGTGGGTCATTGCTGGAACTCCCAGTCACCCTGATCAGTTTCCCTACATAGATCAATGGCTAAGCTTGGTACAGGGCCCCCCCACTTGGCTCTGCTTATGCGCCATTTATAATCCTACCTCCAAGGTCCTTTTGAGCCAGACCTCACTATCTTCCCAACCCTCAGCTCCCTCAGCTCCTCCTGTACTGCCTCCTTCTAAAGAAGAGGAAAGTTTTTCTCACCCATTTCCACTGCCCTATAACCCTCCTGCTCCCACAGAATCTTCCCTAGTCTCTTCAACTACATCCCCTGTGGCCTCTCCACCTGTAGCCTCCCAATTATAGCCTTGGCAGGAAGAGGTAGCCCCCCTCCTCCCACTGAGAGAAGCACAAATCCCTCTGGGTGAGGAGCACTCTGCTCTACTTTTAGTTTTTGTCCCCTTCTGTACTTCTGACCTGTACAACTGGAAGGCTCATAATCCCCACTTCTCTGAAAAGCCCCAGGTCTTGACCTCACTGATAGAGCCCATGCTCTGGACTCACTGGCCCACCTGGGATGACTGTCAGCAACTCCTTTTAACCCTTTTCACCTCTGAAGAGAGGGATCATATCTGAAGAGAGGCCAGAAAGTATTTCCTTACATCAGCCGGTAGACCAGAGGAGGAAGCCCAAAACCTCCTAGAGGAGGTTCTTCCCTCTACCCAGCCTAATTGGGATCCAAACTCCTCGGGTGGAAAGGGAGCTTTAAATGATTTTCACTGATATCTCCTTGTGGGTATCAAGGGAGCTGCTCAAAAACCCATGAATCTGTCTAAGACAACTGAAGTGGTCCAGGGGCCCGATGAGTCACCTGGAGCATTTTTAGAATGCCTCCAGGAGGCCTTTCAGACTTACACCCCTTTTGACCTGGTGGCTCCCAAGAATAGCCGGGATATTAATTTGGCATTTGTGGCTCAGGCAGCCCCTGATACTAAAAGAAAATTACAAAAGCTGGAGGGATTTGCTGGAATGAACATTAGCCAGCTTTTAGAAGTAGCCCAGAGAGTTTTTGACAATCAAGAGTTTGAAAAGCAAAAACAGGCAGCTCAGGAAGCTGAAAAGCCTGCTGATAAAGGCATCCAAAAGACAAGCAAAAATCTTAATGATGGCCATCCAGGAAGCCAAAAAGGAAGGGCCCCCATCACAGAGCACTAGCCAGGGGACCCCAGGTCCACGCCAGGAAGGCCAGAAAACTGTGCGGGCTTCCCTACAAAGAAACCAATGTGCTTATTGCAAGCAGATTGGACACTGGAAGAAGAAATGCCCATTAAAGCCAGAGGAAAAACCAGAAAAGAAAAAGGTCCTCACCCTTCCCATAGCGGAGGAGTCTGATGACTGACGGGACCAGGGCTCCCTCTCACGTGGCCCCCTGGGAACCCATGGTGACCGCTACAGTGGGGGGCCAGCACATACGCTTCCTACTAGATACTGGGGCAGAACACTTGGTACTGCACACACCCTTGGGCAGTGTCTCTAATAAAAAGGTGGCTGTACAAGGGGCTACTGGAGCTATTCAGGAATATCCTGTCACACACTCACAAGAAGTGAGTTTGGGATAGAAAAGAGTAACCCGCTTGTTTCTTGTAGTCCCAGAGTGCCCCATTCCCCTTCTCAGATGAGACCTGCTCCATAAGCTACAGGCTTCTATCTCTTTCTCAGCCCAACAAGCTCACCTCACATTAGGGGACACAATACCCCCTACTGCCCGACTCCTCTTTAATACCCTTCTGTCAGAGGAATATCTCTTGGTTTCACCCTCACGACTGCTGAAGAATGAAGCTAATCCTCTCCTATTGGATCTACAGACTCTCTTTCCTTGAGTCTGGGCTGAGTCAAACCCCCAGGACTAGCAAAGCATCATCCATTGGTAGTTGTAAAACTCCTGGCCACTGCCCTGCCAGTCCAGGTAAAACAATATCCTATGAGTCAGTGGGCTGAGAGGGGATCAATCCCCATATTCAGCGACTGTTACAAGCTGGTATACTCACACATGTCAGTCCACCTGGAGTACTCCATTTTTGCCGGTCCAGAAACCCAGAACAAATGATTACCAGCCAGTACAGGACTTGCAGGAAGTTAACAAGTGGACAGTTACTGTCCATCCAACTGTCCCTAGCCCTTATACTTTACTCAGCCTACTCCAGCCACAACATACAGTATACACTGTCCTTGACTTAAAGGATGCCTTCTTTGCTATTCCTCTGGCCCCCAAAAGCCAACCTATCTTTGCTTTTGAATGGACAGATTCTGGCTTGGGAGACATCACCTAATTAACCTGGGCTCGGTTACCCCACGGTTTTAAAAATTCCCCCACACTTTGTAGAGAAGCCCTCCAACAAGATCTCATACCGTTCCATGCTGGTCACCCTAACTGCACTCTTCTCCAGTATGTGGATGACTTTTTATTAGTTACTGAAACTACTGACAGCTGCCTGCAGCATACTAGGGACCTGCTTTGCCTTCTCCAGGAACTCAGGTACCGGGTCTCAGCTAAGAAGGCCCAGCTTTGTCTCCCCAGGTTTTCCTACCTGGGGTATGTCATAGACAAGAGAAAAAGGGCACTCACCAGTGCTTGAAAGGAAACCATCCTGTGGATCCCCATTCCCACCACCAAGAGACAGGTACGTGAATTCCTGGGGGTGATGGGATACTGTTGTCTACGGATATCAGGGTTCGTGGAAATCACCAAGCCCCTATACTCCACTAATGGAGGAAATGGCCCACTAGTTTGGACTGACACAGAGGAGCAGGCTTTTCAAAACCTAAAGAAAGCATTAACTGAGGCCCCTGCTCTAGCCCTCTCAAATATCTAAAAGCCACTTTACCTTTTTGTTCATGAAAGCCAGGGAGTCACTAAAGGGATACTCACTCAAACTTTGGGGCCATGGTGATGCCCAGTGGCCTATTTGTCTAAGAGACTGGACCCTGTGGCCTCTGGATGGCCAAGTTGTCTGTGAGCCATAGCAGCCACAGCAAGCCTGGTTCAGGAGGCTGATAAACTGACTCTAGGTCAAAATTTAACCCTTATGGCTCCTCATGCCATAGAGACATTACTAAGAAGTTCTTCTGGCAAATGGATGTTGAATGCTCGCATCCTGCAGTATCACAGTTTACTGTTAGATCAGCCTCATTTAACTTTCTCTCCCACAAGGTGTTTAAATCCTGGTACCTTGTTCCCTGATTCAGACCTTACCGCACCTATCCATGACTGCCAGGAACTGTTAGTGACTATGGAAACTGGCCGACCTGACCTCCAAGATGTGCCTTTAAAGGAGGTGGATGCCACCATATTAACAGATGGTAGCAGCTTCCTCGAACAAGGAGTACGAAAGGCTGGTGCAACTGTTACAACAAAAACAGACATACTGTGGGCCCAGGTGCTGCCGGCAGGCACCATAGCATAGAGGGCTGAATTAGTTGTCCTCACTCAAGCCCTCTGATGGGGTAACAACAAACGCATTAATATTTACACTGACAGCCGGTATACTTTTGCTACTGTGCATGTACACAGAGCCGTCTATCAGGAGTGTGGGCTACTCACCTCAGCAGGAAAAACTATCAAAAATAAAGAGAAATTTTGGCCTTGCTTGAAGCTGTTTGGCTCCCTCAACAGGTGGCTGTAATTCACTGCAAAGGACATCAAAAAGACACGGCTGTTGCTCGTGGTAACCAAAGAGCAGACTCTGCAGCTAAAGAGGCAGCTCAGTACCCAGTCACGCCTTTGACCCTGCTGCCCGCTATATCCTTTCTGCAGCCTGACTTGCCGGGCCACCCAGAATACTCCCCAGAGGAGAAAAAACACGCTTCGGATCTTCAGGCCAGTAAAAATCAGGAAGGTTGGTGGATTCTTCCTGATTCCAGAATCTTCATGCCCCAAGTCCTCGGAGAAGCTTTAATCAGTTGTCTGCATTCTACCATCCATTTGGAAGGAGTAAAACTGGCCCAGCTTCTAAGGAGCCATTTCAAGATACCCCACCTTGGGACTTAACTAACGAAGCAGCTCTCCGGTGTACCGCTTGTGCTCAGGTAAATACCAGGCCAGGTCCTAAACCCAGCCCAGGCCACCGCCTCTGGGGAGACTCACCAGGATAAAGGTGGGAAATTGACTTTACAGCGATAAAACCGCACCGGGCAGAGTATAAATACCTCCTGGTGCTAGTAGACACCTTTTCCGGATGGACTAAAGCATTTGCCACCAAAAACGAGACTGCCACCATGGTAGTTAAGCTTTTACTCAATGAAATCATCCCTCGATGTGGGCTGCCTGCTGCCATAGGGTCTGATAATGAACTGGCCTTCACCTTGTCCATAGCTCAGTCAGTCAGTAAGGCATTAAACATTCAATGGAAACTCCATTGTGCCTATTGACCCCAGAGCTCTGGGCAGGTAGAACGCATGAATTGCACCCTAAAAAAGTACTCTTACAAAATTAATCCTAGAGACTGATGAGAATTGGGTAAAGCTCCTTCCTCTAGCCCTTCTTAAAGTAAGATGCACCCCTTACCAGGCTGTGTTTTCACCTTTTGAAATCATGTATGGGAGGGCTCCACCTATCTTGCCCAAACTAAGGGATACCCATTTAGCAGAAATCTCACAAGCTAATTTGTTACAGTATCTGCAGTCTCTCCAACAGGTATAAGACATCATCCAGCCACTTGTCCGGGGAGCACATCCCAATCCAGTTCCTGACCAGACAGGGATCTGCCACTCTTTCCAGTTGGATGACCTGGTATATGTTAAAAAGTTCCAGAAGGAAGGACTCACTCCTGCCTGGAAAGGACCTCATACTGTTATCCTCACCATGCCAAAAGCTCTGAAAGTAGACAGCATTCCTGCTTGGATTCATCACTCTCACATCAAGAAGACCAACAAAGCCCAGCAAGAAACATGGGTCCCCAAGCCTGGGACAGGCCCCTTAAAACTGTGCCTAAGTCAAGTGAAGCCATTAAATTAATTCTTCACCTCTTTTGTTTGTTTCAGCCTGTCATGCTTTCTGCTCCTTCCTACCCTTTTCTCCTTACTTATTTCACGACAGGACATGTGTTTGCAAACACCACCTGGAAGGTGGGGACCTCCAAGGAAGTCTCTTTTGCAGTTGATTTATGTGCTCTGTTCCCAGAGCCTGCCCATATCCTCAAAGAGCAACACAATCTGCTGATCATAGGAGCGGGAAACGTCAACTTTGCTGCAGGGTTTGCACACTCCGAAAGCCAGACTGGGTATGGAAGCTCCAAAGGTGCAGAAAAAGGACTCCAAAATGCTGACTTTTACCTCTGTACTGGAAATCACCCTGGCTCTAGTTGTCGAGATTCTTAACAGTTTTTCTGCCCTGACTGGATATGTGCAACTTTGGTCACCTACTCTGGGGGATCAACCCAATCTTCAATCCTTTCCATACCTCGTGCTTCCCGTCCTAAACTGTGTACTAGGGGAAATTGCAATCTTCTTACTGTAACCATCCATAACCCTAATTTAGCTCAATGGTATTACAGCATGTCATGGGGATTAAGGCTTTATATCCTGGGATTTGATGTTGGAACTGTGTTCACCATCCAGAAGAAAATCCTGGTCTCATGGAGCCCTCCTAAGCCAATAGGGCCTTTAACTGATTTAGGTGATTGTCTAATTAGCACTGGATATAACTTATCTGCTTCTCCCTTTCAGGCTACCTGTAATCAGTCTCTACTTACTTCCTTAAGCACCTCAGTCTCCTACCAGGCACCTAACAACACCAGGCTAGCCTGCACTTCAGGTCTCACTCACTGCATCAGTGGGACTGAACCAGGACCTCTCCTGTGTGTGTTGGTGCATGTGCTTCCCCAGGTCTATGTGTACAGTGGGCCAGAAGGACAAGTTCTCCTCAAACACCCTGAATTGCATCCCAAGTTTCACTGAGCTGCCCCACTCCTTGTTCCCCTCCTGGTCGGCCTAAGCATAGCTGGGTCAGCAGCCATTGGCATGGTTGCCCTGGTTCAGGGAGAAACTGGGCTAATGTCCCTATCTCAACAAGTAGATGCTGATTTAAGCAATCTCCAATCAGCCATAAATATACTACACACCCAGGTAGAGTCTCTAGCTGAAGTATTTCTTTAAAACTGCTGAGGCTTAGATCTGCTATTTCTCTCTCAAGGAGAGTTATGTGCAGCTCTGGGAGAGAGTTGTTGCTTCTAGGCCAATCAGTCTGGAGTCATAAAAGATACTCTTCAAAAAGTTCAAGAGAATCTAGATAGACGCCAGCAGGAATGGGAAAATAACACCCCCTGGTACAAAAGCATGTTTAACAGGAATCCATGGCTAACTACTCTAATCACTGGGTTAGCTGGACCCCTTCTCTTCCTATTGGTATGTTTAGTCTTTGGGTCTTGTGTATTAAATAGGTTTCTGTAAAGCAGCACATAGCTTCTGTCAAGCTTACGTATCTTAAAACCCAATATAACCCCCTTGTTATAACTGAGGAATCAATGATTCGATTCCCCAAAAACACAAGTGGGAGATGTGATATCCTACCTTGTTTTAACCTGAATTGACTCCCTTAGCTGAGAGAGCCGCACTGACTCCATTTTGGCTCCTTCACTTACAGCCCCTTACCCACCCCTCTTCCTCAAGGACTTAACTTGTGCAAGCTGATTCCCAGCACATCCAAGAATGCAATTACTGATAAGATACTGTGGCAAGTTACATCCGCAGTTCCCAGGAATTCACTCAGTTGATAGTACCCAAAGCCCCCGCATTTGTGTCTGGTTGACAGCACCCAAAGCCCCCGCATCTATCACCTTGTGATAGATTTAAAGCCCCTGCACCTGGAACTGTTTGTTTTCCTGTAACCATTTATCTTTTCAACTTTTTTGCCTGTTTTGCTTCTGTAAGATTGCTTCAGCTAGGCTCCCCCTCCCCTTTCTAAGCCAAAGTATTAAAGAAAATCTAGCCCCTTTTTCAGGGCCAAGAGAATTTTGAGCACTAGCCATCTCTTGGTCACCGGCAAATACAAGACTCCTGAATTAGTCTCAAAGTGTGGCGTTTCTCTATAACTCACTCAGTTACAACAATAGTGCATATATAATAGGATATATAATGTTATAAAATTAATATGTGTAGTATTATAGTGATTAGTCCTTTCTCTGTAAATCTGTAATATTTCATAAACTGCATTATTCATTAAAAGTTTTTTGCATTAAAAGTTACTAAACTGTAATAATATTTGAGTGACATGAACCTTTGGAGAAGGACTCATTCTAGAGACTTGAAGTTTCAGGATAGCTAAGATTTAAATGTTCTATGTGTCAAATTATTGTTAAACATTTTTTTAACTTTAAACAAACTAAAATATTATTTTTATTTTTAAAATTTATAATTTCCAAATTCTCTCTTGAATATTTTTAATGAACCTATGTGACAGAGCTGTCTTCAGACTATGCAAGTTGTTTTGCCTTTTTTTTACAATATTATATTATTTATTCACTTATTTATATTGGTGTGGCCAACATTGTTGAAATTTTAATATATTTATATGGTCAGAAGGGGAATAAGTGAAGAGAAAGAAAATGCAGCCATCTGGCTCTGAGTCCTTACCAGGAAGAATTTTGGGATCCCAAGTTCTTGCACAGAGCTCATCATATACTTTTGGTGGCTAATTTTTTATGGAAGCTTCTGGTACAGTTTCTACTGTGCTGTACAAGGTTAGCTTTGATCTTGTAAGCTGACAATACTGAATTTGTGGCTGTCTGGAACCCTGTGCTAAAGAGGACTGGAAGTCATATACAGGCTCAGTAGGAAGGAGGTCTCTCATGTATTTCTGCTGTTGCAATAGTCACATGTCCCAGCAATGCCTGCTCAGCAACTCCTACTTGTTATGACAGGACTTGTGGGATTTCATGGGGATGTGAGAAGAAAAAAGTAGTCAGGGATAACTTCTGGTGCTCCCCTCAGGGAAGAGGCCCCAGGCCTGGGAGTCATCAGCAGAGACATCGTACCTAAAACTTTGAAACTATGTGGGACCACTCTGAGAAGAGAGGGATGTAGGGAGAGAAGAGGACTAAGAATTACTGGAGATGTGGTGGAAAAGAATGAGTAGAATGAAAAGGTCAAAAAAAATCATGAGTGGGGTCTTCAACAAAGCAGGAAAGTGTTTCAAGAAGTAAATCTTCCATTGGATTATCCATGTCCAATACAGCTCACAGACTGAGCAAAATAAGAACAAACACTTAACCTTAATTTTAGTCAAATAAAACTATTTTCTCCATTTTGTCTAGATTTTCTAATTTATGGGTCTGGAGGTGTTCTAATACTCTGTTAATTTCAGAGCACTTTTTAGTGTACTCTAGTGTAACAACCCATTATCTACAGGCTGAATGAGAATAGAGTTTCAAGGAAAATGCAGAGTCATTAAGTCTTGAGGTAATACCCAGAAATAAATAAGAAAGTGCTTCAATAAACCCTTGGGAAATTACTATCAAAGTGTACTTTTGATTCTTTTCACAGAAAGACAAATGAATAGTGACTTTTTTCCAACTGGAATCCTAAAGAAAGCTGAGCAAAAATCTGTTACTGTGAACCATTTGGAATCAATGGGTACATCAGATAATAAGGTTTTAGGGTTAGAAACTACAGGAAACCTCAATATCACACCATAGGGCCACATCCACATGATCTTCACAGAGTAAATTGTTCTGACCCCATCTTATCTGGCAGAGGAATGTCTTCAGGCCCCCAAACCAATTCTCAGAAGCTGGTCTTTTAGCTCATTTAGATGAAAAAACAAATCACACTTTCTGAGCCAGGATACAACAAAAAGACCGATCTCTATACAAAGTACAAAACGTAAACAAAAAGAATTGCTATTTTAAAGCATTTGTTTGGTAAGAATCCTTTCTCATTAGTCTCTGAATATTTGCAATGTATTTATAGAGTCATTAAAATATAATTCTGTGAAGAAACCAATAAATTAACATTTTTATTTTATGTGGCTTCATAAATTTAGGTCCTCTGGGTCATTAAGGTATTAAGCTTCAGTGTCTTACTTCTTTTTTAGTCCTAAAGCAACATGTTACTTCCCTGTTTAGCTATTCCATGACCTTCAAGACCTAATTATTAATAACAAAGAGACAGCTCACCTTCTATTGTAATCACACAATCCAATGTCAATGCTGGTTGACGTTCATAGATCTTGATTTCTTCAAATGTATTTATATAGATCAAGAAAAATGGAGCAGGAGAAAACTTCACTCAAATTATGTAGCAATGTTAAACAAATCCAGTTTTTGAGTCCAAATTAAATTATTTGTGTCTCTAAACTTTCCCTTGTAACTTTTCTTACAGCAATGTAATTTTGAATTTTAGCCAAGGATAATTTTTTTTTCAGACAAAGTCATGATTCTGGGGAAACATTGATTTAGATATATGGAATCTGTTTCCTTCTTAATAGAGCATGAAAAAATGGAGCATTATATATTTAGCTTACCTAAATTGTTCTCTTTCAAAAAGACTAATATAATGAAAAATTTGAAAATTTCCCTGTATTATATTTCTATTCAAAATACATAAATATGCTGAATTTAAAACAATTTTCCAAAACAACTGGTTTTTGGCCAAGATTCAAGAAGTCCCAGAATGTCTTATCCAAAACAATCAATTAAAGAAGGTCAATTTAAAATTAAGTGATAGTGCTTAAATGTAATTTGTTTTGTTTTCTTTGTTTTAGAGATGAGGTATCACTATGTTGCCCAGATTGGAGTGCAGCAGCTAGTCACAAACACAATCATGGTGTGTTACAGCCTGGGCTCAAAACGTCTTCCTGACTCAGCCTCCTGAGTGGCTGGGACTAAAGGCGTATGCCACCACACTTGGCTATGTTTTTAAAAACCACCTTTACACTATTGTACCTTTTTGGTTATTGGGAAACAAGTATATTTTGACTCTCAAGAAAAAGGTACTTGGTGGCACACTAAAGAATGAGTCAATGAGTTTACAAAACACAAGAGGCAGGGTACAGTTGCTCCAAAATCATAGAAAACAACATTATGACTTTGCTTTTGTTTGAAGAGAAACAAAATGTTTTCACTCAAGTTTTAAGTGCCAAAATAGCTAATTACTGTTAAAATGTCACCAAAACTAGTATCATTTCTCAGAAAATCAACTATTTCCAACAGAAAAAAAATTTAGTTACCTTTTACAAGAACTATATTGTAACTTTCATTTTAAGGGTCTTATATTGCCTCAGTATTATAACAAACCTCTTTATTAGATTTAAATTTAACTAATTCTAACCAAACCCAAATTAAAAACTGCTCACATTTAAGAGCAAGAAATACTATTGCACATTACACTCATATGTGAAGAATGTGTGCTTCCTCCCATGCCCCCCAAACTGAATTATATTATATGAATTACATTCCATTATCTGAATTTATAACACTTAAAGTTCTTATGCTCTTCCCCCTAACAGATACATTAATATACTTTTAGCCTCAAAATACGTCATGAACTCTGAAGTGAATCTCTATGGTGGGAGCTTCCTTTGTGAAATGAATTTGGCTAGTCACCTGCAAACCAATATCCCCAAGTATCTAAACAAATTTATTTTGCTCCTTACCAATATACTCAATAGTGGGATTGCTGGATGGTATGGTAGTTCCATTTTTAGGTTTTTGCTTTTCATTTTTTGTTTTGTTTTTATTTTCATTTTAAGAAACCTGCATAGTTTTCCATGCACGTTTCTAACAGATGAATAAATCTGAAAATGTACTAAATTTACATTCACATCAACAGTGCATAAGTGTTCCCTTTTCTCCACATCCTCATTAAACCTTGTTATCTTTCGCCTTTTTCATAATTCTACATGGGGCGAGGTGCTATCACACGTGATTCTGGATTGCATTTTCCAGATGATTGGTGATGTTGAGCATTTCTTTGTGTCTTCTTTGGAAAAATGTCTATTTAGGTCTTTTGCTCACTCTTCAGTTCGGGTTTTTATTATTTTTATTGCTGCTGAGTTGAGTCTCATGTAATTTGGATATTAATTCCTTGGCAAATGCGTGCACATATTTTCTTTTCTAGATTGTCCTTTCACTCTGTTAATAAATTTCTATGCTGTCCAGAAGCTTTTATTTTAATATTTTACTGATATTAATTTTTCTGTTTTCTGACTTGATAGAGAGGTAAGAGTTGGCCCTCAGCTTCATATGTTATCTGTCTTCTATCTCACTACTTTTAAGAGTGTTTTTTCCTTTTGATGCCTTGCATTTTGATCATTATTCTTTTAAGATTTATTTTTTTTTAAACATACATAATAATTGTACGTATTTATGGGGTACAGTGTGACGTTTCCATGCATTTATACACTGCACAATGACCTAATCAGGGTAATTTGCATATCTAGCACTTTAAACATTTATCTGTGCTAATAAAATTCAAAAACCTCTCTTCTAGCTGTGTTGGAATAAACAGTGCCAAGACCAGCTGTGTCATGGAGAGCCTAACCCAGCAGCGCTAGAGGAATTAAAGACACACACGCAGAAATCTAGAGTTCAGAATGGGAATCGGGGGCTGACAGCCTTCAGAGCTGAGAGCCACAAACAGAGTTTTACCCACATATTTATTGACAGCAAGCCAGTGATAAACATTGTTTCTATAGATTATAGATTAACTAAAATGGGAGACAAAGGGATATGCTCTGGCTAGTTATCCGCAGCAGGAACATGTCCCTGAGGCACAGATTGCTAATGCTATTGCTTGTGGTTCAGGAACACCTTAAGCGATTTTCCGCCCCGGGTGGGCCAGGTGTTCCTTGCCCTCATTCTGGTAAACCAACAACCTTCAGCGTGAGTGTCATAGCCATCACGAGCATGTCACAGTGCTGCAGAGATTTTGTTTATGGCCAGATTTGAGGGCCTGTTTATGGCCAGATTTGGGGGCCTGTTTCCAACAGAATAGTACATTATTATTAGCTATAGTCACCCTACTATGTAATAGAACACCAGAATTTATTCTCTCTAACTGTAACTTTGGAACTTTGACAATCCTCTCCCCATCCCTTCATCTCTTCACTCTCCCTAGCCTCTGGTAACCACCATTCTACCCTCTACTTCTATGAGATCAATTTTTTAAGATTTCACATATGATTGACATCATGTGGTCTTTTTCTTTCTGTGACTGGCTTATTTCACTTAACATAATGTCCTCTAGATACATCAATGTTAACATGAATGATAGCTCATTCTGTTTTATTACTGAACATTATTCATGTGCGTGTGTGTGTGTGTGTGCGTGTGTGTGTAACATTTTCTTCATTCATCTGTAGATGGGCACTTATACACTATTGGTGAGAGTGTAAATTGGTACAATCATTAGGGAAGACAGCATGGAGGTTTTTCAAGAAATTATAAAATGAACTACCATATACATGACCCAGAAATCTCACCACTGGTTATATGTCAAAAGGAAATGAAATCAATCTTCAAAAAGATAATTGGACTCCCATGTTTATTAAAGCACCATTCACAATAACCAAAATCATTCTTTAAGTATTTTTTATCTTTTTTGACACATTACACACTAAACTTTAATAGGATTCATGTCTTGTTTCCAATTTCTGAAACTTATGAGTCACCAATCCTTTGAATATTGCCTTCCTGTTTATATAATCTAGTAAAACAATTAAATCATTTTCACTTCTTCTCATCTAATCTTCATATATAAATATATTTGTATTTTGTATTAGTTTGCACTCTATAAAGTATATGACTACATTAATTGTGCTCAACATTTTAGTGTAGTAGACTGCTCATCAGCTCAGTCTATTTTAATGTGTAATTTGTATGCTGTACATTAAATTGTTTTACTACATTTTCAATAGTTTACTTTCCATTTGCCTCTTTTCCAAATATGACTGGACAAGCTCATAGTTTTTTCCCACAGTATTTTGGTTTCATGTTTTTTTATTATGTTGGCAAACATTTAAATATAAACCTCATATCTGAGTTTTATGTGCCGTATAATTTATTTAAGGCTTCACACTAGTAGTGTATCTCCTTTTGTGCAATGTAATTCATAATTTAGTTCTCACATATGGAACACAGCATACTTGGGATGCCTGCAGGCAGTTTATCTGGGTTTATTCCATATGACTTGTCAGAAGCTGAGCAACACACATGGATCTGACATCCTTCTGATCAGATGCACCTGAATGGAGCAATGGCCTCTTAGGTTGATACTTCTCTGGATCATTACCTTTATTTTCTTCTGGTCATGAAAAGTTTCCATAATTTTCTTTCAACTATATTAGGCATTTTGTGAATTCTTGTAACTATTGGTGATTTTAGTATCTGCATTAAGGTTTTAAAGCATGTTGTTTTCCTAAAAAGCAGAAATGTCAACAGTTGCATACATGAGTAAAATATTTTACGTAGATTTTCTATGGCATAGATCATCCCCTCATGAGAAATTCCAAGTTTCTTCATTTGAAATATTGCTCTCTTCCATAGACCATATTGTAATAATGTAGCAGGACAAGCCGCAGACAAAACCCCTCAGACACCTAGTTAAAGAAGAAAGGGCTTTATTCAGCTGGTAGCATTGGCAAGATTCACGTCTCCAAAAACTGAGTTCCCCAAGTGAGCAACTCCTGTCCCTTTTAAGGGCTTACAACTCTAAGGTGGTCTGCATGAGAGGGTCATGATCGATTGAGCAAACAGGGGGTACATGACTGGGGGGCTGCATGCACCAGTAATCAGAACTGAACAGAACAGGAAAGAGATTTTCACAATGTTTTTCCATACAATGTCTGAAACCTATAGATAACCGGTTAGATCAGGGATCGATCTTTAACCAGGCCCAGGGTGCAGCAATGGGCTGTCTGCCTGTGGATTTCATTTCTTCCTTTTAGTTTTTACTTCTTCTTTCTTTGGGGGCAGAAATTGGGCATAAGACAATATGAGGGGTGGTCTCCTCCCTTAATAATTCATAGAATGTGATTCCTTTTTTACCATTAGAAAATTAATTATGTTATGCACGAATTTCTGAAATACTGCACTGCAGTAGATAGTATATGGTTACAATTATTGTTTCATTTAACATAAAACTAATATGGGCAAAATTATTTACCTGAATTAAGATCTTTTGACTTCAATTGCCATTCTACCTCATTAGCACTTCCCTACCTCCATAAAAGGCATCATTTGAATTTTTTGTTTAATTCAGAATTTTTCAAAAGAGGTTTTTTTAATGTTATAATGTTTTTATTGCAATTGAGGACATTTTCAATAAATATCCTAAACTTGAGAGCTTGGCTAAGTATTCCTTTTGTTCTAGAAATCAGATTTCTCTGGCACAACTCCACTGCCTGCAATATTTATGAAAACTACAAATGCCAGCACATTATTTCAACACTGTACTCAGTTGTTCATATCTAAATATCTCATTAGCTATGAAACAAGCCAAATATAAATGCTGAATATATAGCACAAATAAACAGATTCTTCACAGAAGACAACAATAACAGACTAATTTTCTACAATATGTCACCTGTTCATTAGTTCTTCAATAATATTACTTAGGCTGTTTCAAGTACAAGAAGTTCTTTTATCTAGGTTCTAAAGGGCATAAACAAAGATGCATATAGTCAGATTTATTTTTATAAACTTTTTTTTTTTTTTTGCTGTGTGCCTTACCACGACTATGTGGAGACAAAGAAAAATGTACATTTAAGTTATTAGTTGTTATATGCGTTTTGCATATACGACTTTTTGCTTATATTGAAGTTGTAAATTACAAGATAAAATAATGGAGTTTGATAAACTCATCTGTGCCCTGTAAACTGTAGCCCACTTACTGTATAACTTGATTCAGTCATTATTTATTAGTTTAAAAGCTGGTTTTAAAAAGCTGCAAACTAAACTTTATTACACATTTCAAAATCAGGAAGAGGTAAACTGTGACAGAGTTCCCCTGTGCCACAGACTTTTTTGGGGAGAAATGTTCTGCAAAAAATAAAATAAAATAAGTGTTTCCAAATTTTATTTTTTAAAAAGCTTGAGATTTTTTTCTATGATTAACCTTCACTCTACAGTCCCTTTTACTCAAGGCATGGTTCCTGGGTCATCTTTTCAAGGTTTAGTTTCTGGGAAGTTTTCAGCAAACCTCTCTCATGCTTTGTCCCAGTTTGTTGTTGTTGTTGTTGTTGTTTGTTTGTTTTGTTTTGGAGAAGGTGAACATCTTCACTTGAGGATAGATTTCCTGTCCCCGAGCCTATGTGTGTTGGTGAACCTGACACTAAATTGGAGTTTTCATTCCCCCATCATCTTCCTCAGTCCATCTGGTTTTTTCCAACCCATCTTCTTCAAAATCTTCCGACCTTTGTTGCTGTCAGTAATTTCAGAATGAATAGATGCAGAAACATCATCTTTTTGGAAAGTTCCTTCACTTCCAATCTTCTCACTACATTTTCCAGCTCTATTTTTATATTTTGGAAGCTTTAGTGTCTATTCATCTTCGTAGTCTGTATTCTGTAAACCATATTTTACTCATATTTTTAAAATTATTTTCTTATTTCCAAATCTTTTTCTTCTTAGTGTTGGACCAACAAACATTCACCTTTCTTATCAAGGTGAATGTGAGCTCTGACCTGCTGTGGGTCACAGCCATCACAGGTATCACTGCCAGGGTGAATGTGAAAGGGTAACACAGTCTCTCCAATTTTCATTTCATGTCTATGTATGCTCAAGTATGTAAGGGTCACATTTAGCTTTCACTTGAACAATCTGTTTTTCACTAACAATTGTTCCATTTTGACCGTCTTGATCTACAAGGACATAACTTTGCTAGTCATGGTCAAATTTCTGCCTGAAACTTACTGACACCAACTTCAGGGATTCAAAGAGTATGCTCCAGATCATTTTCTCTTCCAATTGTAGCAGGTTTTACAGCAGTAATAATAAACAGTGACCCCATATACAACACAGGTGATCTAATGGCAATTACCCTAACACACAGGGGCCAATGTTTTTTCTCATTTTCCTCCTCAGTGTCTTCTGCATTACATTGCCTTCACTGGTAATATGAGTAGGGGCTGCGCTGGGGCCCTAAAGGACGTCTGCGGAGCCAGAGGCCACAGGAATGCCAGCAACAAAAGCCAGCCTGGCCATGGCTGGCTGCTGTGGCCCTCACAAGGATGCCCTGACATGCGTTACCTGGAGCCATACAGGGTTGTAAGCAATGAGCAAGGGGAATACTGATGGCCCTGCCCGAGCTGCAGGGCCTGGAAACCAGAAAACTCCTGGGAACTATTACATCTTCCCCAGCTGGAGGAACAGCAGGAGGAGTGTTGGAGAAGTCAAGGGGCCAGAAGCTCTTGGGCCGTTCCTGGGTTGAGCCAGAAACGGCGGCCAAGAGAGTTTTCAATAAAGTTTACATGTGGCTAGATATGATCTGCCGATTACTCTTAATTTTTTTCACATTTATTGAGCTATGATTTACATATTGAAAAATGTATATATTTAGGGTATATATAATAGAGTGCTTTGAGGTATGTATACATCTTTAAATTATCTCAGTGAAGCTGGTTAATCTATCCCCTCACATACTTTACACATTTCTTTGTGTGTGGTGAAAGCACTTTAGATCTAATTTTGTAACAAATTCTGACTACCATTCTGCACATTAGGTCCCCAGCAGTTTTTCATTATATAACTGAAGGTATGCAGCTTTCGATGGTATCTTCCCACATTTCTCCCTTTCTAGCCTGTAGTAACTACCATTCTATTCTGTTTTTTTTTTTTTTTTAGATTCCACATGCAAGATCATGCAGTATTTGTCTTTCTGTATTTGGCTTATTTCACTTAGCATAGTGTCTTCAAGATTCATCAATATAGTCATAAATGAAAGAATTTCATTCTTTATTAAAGCTGAAATTATCTCTCTCTCACAGTTTATCCATTTGTTTGTATTAGAGGAGTGCAGATTCCCTTGGTGATACTGATTTTATGTCCTTTGGCTATATATTCTGAATTGGGATTAAAGGTAGATCAAGTTTAAAAATGTTAAGGAATCTCCATACTGTTTTTTTATAATGGCTGCACCAATGGACATGCTCAGCAACTGTCTACAAGTATCCTATTTTCTCTGCACCCTAACACATTTTATCTTTTAACTTTTTGATAATAGCTATCCTAAAACCATGATAAGGTGATATCTTATTATGATTTTCATTGTAATTACTCTTATAATTAGTAATGTTCAGAATCTTTTTATATACCTGCTGGCCATTTGTATGTCTTTGGAAAAAATGGCTATTTAGACATTTTCCCCAATTAATCAGGGAATTGGTTTTTGTTTCATTCTGCTGTGAAGTTTTTTTTTTCTTCATATTGAGTAGTATTAAATATATTTTGGATAGCAACATATCCTACATATGGTTTACAAATATTTTCTCCCAGCCCATATATTGCATTTATGTTTTGTTGATTGTTTCCTTTATTGTGCAGAAACTTTTTACTTTGATATAGTTCCACTTTTAAATTTTTGCTTTTGTTGCTTGCCTTCTTTGTGTTGAATCCAAAACATCATTGCCATGACTAGTGTTAAGGAGCACTTTTCTTATTTTTTTATAGAGGATTCATGATTTCAGTTCTTATGTTTAAGTCTTTATTTTAAACTCATTTTTGTGGTGGTATAAAAGAAAGTTTCACTTTTCGTGTATGCATATCTAGTTTTCCCCACACCATTTCTTGATGTGTCTATCTTTTCCTAATTATGTGAGATCACTCGACTGAATATGTGTGACTTTATTTCTGGGTCCTCTATTCTGTTCCATTGGTTTTTATGTAGATACTATAGTACTTTGATGACTATAGCTCTGTAATATAGTTTGAAATCAGGAAATTTGAGGCTTTCAGCCTTTTTGTTCCTATCAGTGTTTGGCTATTTGGGGTATTGTATGGCTCCATACAAATTTTACAATTGTTTGTTCTACATTTATTTTAATGGCATTAAAATTTTGATAGGAAGTTATTTAACTCTGCAGAAGAGTTTGTGTAGTACAGGTATTTTAACAATATTAATTTTTCGAATCCATGAACACAGTATATATTTCTCATTTTGTATTCTTCAATTTCTTTCATCAACATTTTAGTTTTCAGTATGCAGATCTTTAATATTCTTTGTTAAACTCATTCTATGTAATAAATAATGTATTTCTTTCTATGTGATATTGTAAATGGAATTATTTTTATTCCTTTTTTCAGATATTTTGTTGTTACTGTATCAAAATACAACTGATTTTCATGTTAATATTGTATCCTGCAACTCTACTGAATTAGTTTGTTATCTATAACAGGGTTTTGTTGTTGTTGTTTTTGGTAAAATGGTGGGCATTCTTAACCCTGGATACATTTTGAATTGATAGTTGCTATTATCATTTCATAATTCTTTAAATCTGACCAGATGGGTTTCTGCTGTCATGAATTCAGTGGAATTCAAATGTTCCATTTAAAATAATTGTGTGGGTTTTGCCTGGGCTCTGGGATGGGAGGCGCCCCGAGGGAGCCAGGAGATTCAGGACGGGGAGGGAGAAGCGCTCAGGGAAGAGGCTAAGCAGGGGAGGCAGAGAGGGGGACAGGAACAGCAGCAAGGAGAGGGGTCGTGTCTGAGACCCAGTGGGGAGAGAGAATGCGCCAGAAAAGAGATGAAGGGTGGGAGTGGGCAACAGGACTGCTTCCCCAACAGGGCAGTGGGCAGGGAAATTTGCTAAAACTGCAAGCCCCAGTGAACAGTGCGGGCAGGGTGGGAGGGAGTGGAGAGGACCAGGCGGATCCTAAGGTCAATTGAGAGAAAGGGACATTTCCCGGTTCCTTCACCTCTGCCCAGCGTTTCGCGAGCATGGCAGGCACCCCCAGGGGCAGGGCAGGGGAGAAAGCCGCTCTCGGCGGGATCGGAGAGCTGAGAGACGCACACTCGTTTTACAGGGCCGGGATGATGGCATAAGCAAGCGATGGCTGCGGATCCCGCTGACCCCGCGGGTGGGAGCGGAGGGCGTGGGCGGGGCCGAGCTCAGGGGGCCCAGAGCAATGGTCTCCAGGTAGCCCTGGAGGTATCTACCCGCCCATGCAGTGGCCTTCCGGGAGACCAGTATGGACGGCACCGTGGACACGCCCTTCCCAGCTGGAACATTCGTGAGGCTGGAATTTAAGCTGGGGCAGAAAAGCGGCAGGAAGGACTGGAAGAAACCCGAGCGCAAAGTCCAGCCCAAGGGGAGGAAGCGGAAATGCCTGGCCTGCGTCAAACTGGGTTCTGAGGAGAAGGTTCCGGCCCTGATGGTAACTACCCTATAGAGACGCCGGTTTGGCGGGAACCTGAGGAGCACCAGGGACCCAGTACAGCCGGGCGGAGTGGGCGGTGAGGACCCCACAGCTACTGCTTCCCTGTACAGTTCGTCTTCTCCAAGGCCGGGCCCCAGCTGAGCCCAGCACTGCATGGCGCCTCCTGGACCACTGTCGCGAGTGACCAGTGGAAGGCCCCACCTCCCAGGGAGAGAACCCCACTATATCCCCAGCTAATACAGCTGCTTCTCCCACCAAAAATAAATAAAAATGAATTAAATTTTTGTTTGGTCTTTGAAAATGATGTGTATCCTCTATATACTGGTCAACATGCTGCCCATTTATCTACATGCCTAATTAGTCAAACTTTTAAAAGAAGTTATTTAACGTTATGATCCTTTATTATGACACAAAATAGTAAACTTTATAATGGTTTTAATATCATCTAATATGATTAAAATATGTCAATTTGTCATTGCCAATGAATCTTTGTGTTACTTATTTTACACTGTTAAATATTCTGTCTACAAATGTCTAATGGCTTACAATCTTGCCTAACGTATCTGCTAAGTACTAACTACTCTAATTCAACAAATTTTCTTTTTACACCATTCTTAAAATACAATATCATTTTGTATTTATTTTTATTAAAATTATTTTTCTGCATAATCTAAATATTTGTGAAAATTATGTGGTCTATTCAGTCTGCCCTCTTGATAAAAGTCAGGGTTTTTTTCTCTTTATTAGTATGTTAGTACAAATGCAGTTTCATTACAGGAACATGGTGTACAGTGATGAAGTATGGGCTTTTGTGTAACAATCATCTGAATGGTGCTCATTGTCCCAATTAGGTATTTTCTCATTCCTAAACCCTCTACCAACCTCCCATCTTTCTGAGTCTCCAGTGTGTATTCTTCCAGTCTCTATATCCAAGTGTATGTATTATTGAGCTACCACTTATAAGTGGGAAACTGCAGTATTTGATTTTCTGTTTCTGAGTTATTTCACTTACAATAATGGCCTCCAGTTCCATTCTTGTGGCTGCAAAAGATGATTTTACTCTTTGTGACTGAGTAGTATTCCATGGTATAAATGTATAGTCAGTCATTGATAAATTTCAATTGATTGATAAATTTAAATTGAAGATATGCTATCTTTGCTATCGTGGATAGTGCTGCAATAAATGTATGAGTGTGGGTATCTTCTTTACATAATGAATTATTTTCCTTTAAGTAGATACCCAATAGTGGGAGTGCTGGATCAAATGGAAATTCTATTTAGTTTTCTGAAAAATCTCTGTATGCTTGCCAATATCTATCCTTTTCCTGCTTTTTAATAATTAGCAAATTTGAAAGTGTAAAATGTGATTGTAAAAAATTGTACAATATTTCATTGTGATTTTTAATTAGCATTTCTCTGATCATTGGCAATGTTGAACATTTTTTACATGCTTGTTGACCATCATTTGTCAACAAGCCTTCCAGGTTCACGCCATTCTCCTGCCTCAGCCTCCCGAGTAGATGGGACTACAGGCGCCAGCCACCACCCACAGCTAATATTTGTATTTTTAGTAGAGACGGGGTTTCACTGTGTTAGCCAGGATGGTCTCAATTTCCTGACCTCGTGATCTGCCCGCCTTGGCCTCCTGAAGTGCTGGGATTACAGGCGTGAACCACCGCGCTTGGCCTCATGTAATCTTACTTTAGGAGAAACCGCCTCTAATTTTAGGCATTTGTTCATAGCAGGTGCTAAATGAACCAACGCCAAATTAGCATTGTTTTTAGGGTAATAAATCTACATATCTACAGTGAGAACTACTCATTGTACAGGATTTTGTCTTCTGACCAATGACATGATTCTGTCTTTCATAGGCTACTCCAGAACTTCTATAATGAAGGTAGAGTTCAGTGAAGTGGAGCTTCAGGCCTGCCATCCCCATGCTTCTGGCAAGCAGCAGCATCTCCCCTGAGCATGGTGGCATAGGGCATGCCATTAAAACCACCTTGCTGCTGTTCATCTCCACATACTAAGTTGCTGTACACTTTGCAGTGGAATTCCACCTTGCTGCGTCTGGTTGGCCAGAAGCCCTGCAGGTAGAATGGGATGCTCAGGAGAGCACATTGAGAGAATAAATGGGAGCTTAGAGGCTGCCCACCTTGCTGCCCCTGCCCATGGGTCACAGCCCTCACCCAGCTGTCCAGCTTGTATGTCTACTGAAGGCTGCTGAACTTGTTCTCCATCACAGAGGTGGGGTGACAGCAGTCTGAGGGCACCACACTCCATGACCGGGCTCTACTGCTGGTGCCACAGCTCCAGGTGAGCTGTGGGAAGGCAGGTGAGCCAAAGACAGGTCCCGCCTTCTACGTCCAGGCCACACTCCCACCAACTTCCAGGCCCACCTCGATATTCTGATGTGATGCTCTTTTCAGTGCTCTTCTCATTACCTGAGAAAATTTTATATTATTATATCATAAATATGATAAATATGACATCACAACATATTATGACGTCATATTTCATATATATTTATAACATCAAAATATGATAAATATAATATAAATATGATAAAGATGATATGACATCACAATATATTACAGCATCATAATTCATGTAACATCACATAATTCATATAACACAATATATTATGACATCATAAACACTTTGTATTGTGACATCATTGTATATTATGATATCATAATATGCATCCATTATGACATCACATTATGATGCCATGATGTGCTTGTATTAAGACATCACAATATATTATGATGTCATCATGTGTAGGTATTATGACATCACACCATATTATGACATCGTAATTCGTATGTGTTATGACATCACTATAATTATGACTTAACAATTCATATGTGTTATGACATCACAATATATCATGACATCATAATTTATATGTATTATGAATTCATATTACATAATTTGCACATAATATGATGTATTACAAATTATTATGTAATTCATATGTATTACATGTGTATTAGATTGCTCTGGATGTCCTGGGGTCTGGGGGGCAGGCTGGGGGTGGGAGCAGGCACCCAGGTTGCAGAGGGAGTGATTGGGGCACAGGGCCCTGGGGTTCCAGCAGTAAAGCGGTCAGGACTGGCCTGTGGGGACTTAGATGTTGGCTCTGGGTGAGGTTGTTACTGCAGATGTGAGCACACCAGTGATCGGGGGTTCAGGTGACTGCCGTGGGGCAGATGGACAGAGGGGTTAAGGCACAAGGAGACAAAAGCTACAGCACAGCAGGAGGGGAGGGTGGCTGTGGGGGCTGTAAAAGGGGTACCAACAGCATTTTTGGGGGATGGGCAGTGGGTGTGAGAGAGCAGGCAGGGGGATAATGCCCAGGCATTCTGGCCTGGAACAGTAGCAGGTGGACTTTGCCCAGCTGCAGAGGTGTCTGTCAGGCAGATAGGGCTTCTGGTTTCAGAGGAGAGCAGAGGTGTGCTCATGCAGATGAGGGTTCTCATGGGATGGACATGGAAGGGGCAGCTACAACCTGGGGACAGATGGTGGTGGGCTGAGCCCCTGGGACTTCTGGAGTGAGCAGGCAAGAAAGTGAAGAGGAGCCACCCAGGGAGCCAGAGGCAGAGGGTAAATAGTAAAGTAGAGCCCAGGAAAGGGACAGATCCAGCAAGTAGATGAAAATTTCCCCTCATCTGCCCCATTGGCCTCTGTCCCTGCCCACACGCCCTAGTGCCCTCACCCTGAGTCTCTGCTTGCCTCTGCCTACCTGGCCATCCCAGACAGGTGTGGGGTCGAGCTGTGGGGGTAACTGAAGGGCCACTTTCAGAAGGCACAGTCTAGAAGTGAACAGCGTTGAGTCACTGTCATCTCCCAGTCCTGGGAACAGCCTCAGCCACAGCCTGCTGAGCTGTCTTCATCACCAGCGGGTCTCCTTCCCCCACCCCTGGAGGTCCAGAGGACAGCTCAGAGCTGTGATAGGTGTCTCTTCCCAGTGTCTCTCTACATTGCTCCTGCCTGTGCCTCAGCATCCTCCTCCAAGAGGTGAGCCTGTCTCTGCACTTGAATGGCGAGCAGGTCACTGTGGGGAAGGGGCTCCCTCCTTCCTCTTTCCTGGACCCTGGCCTGGTGCCTCTCTCCTGGGGGTATGGCAATCCAGCCTACCCATGACCCCAGCCCCCAGAAAGAAGAAAAACTAGTTAAGCTTTGTGGGGAGGAATGGTGACAGCCCTGCATACTGGGACAAAAAAGAGTTGAGGCCTCCAGGAGGCCATCTTCACCGGTGCCTGCTGGGCCCTGGAGCTCTGCAGGAGGTTGCTTAGGGACTGAGACTTGTGGGCCAAGCCTTCTGAGCTGTTTCTGAGGCTCCCAGCTCTGCAAGGGGCTGGGTTTTCCCTCCTGGTAAAGTGCTCCCAATGCCTGTCTTGGCTTGTTCACTTAGCTGGGCTACCTGCTGGGCCTCCGTCTTCGTGGGAGCTCCCATTGTGCCTCCCTGGGTGGGTGGGGGCTCCTCTGGAAACTCCGTTCTTCCCTGAGGCTTTCAGTCCAAGATGAAGCACCCCAACTTCTCAGCAGGAGTAGCCACTGGGGGAAGCAGAGGGAATGGGATGGGACACTTGGCCCAACTCTGAGCATGACTGGGCAGGGACATCGTGTTTAGCTCCTGGGAGCCTCATGGAGTGCAGGCAGAGGTCCTTGAAAGGCCAACACTCCGCCTACACAGAAGGGAAAACTGAGGCTGGGGGTGGGCAGGGCGACCTTGAATTGGGGGTCTTGTCAGATGGGTCTCTGCTCCTCACCTCAGGAGCTATGGCCTTCATGTGCACTTCCACCAGCAGAGGCGCCTTACTGGACTTGGCCCCACTGGATGGACAGGAAACTTCCAGCCATGGTGGCCACCCAAACCAACTTTCACTGCCTGGCTCCTGGCAACCCCACCCTCTCCATCTCCTGGCTCCCATTTATCAGCTTTTTATTTTCAAGAAATTGTGGGCACCAGCTCAGGAGAGGCAGCAGGAGCCACCACTCAAATTTCTGGTCTCTTTTAATTAGTTCTGTGAGAGAGGATTCTAGGGTGAGGGCAAACCTGGATGAGGCCTTAGAAGAGGATGGATCTGGGCAGAGCTGCGTCAGAAAGTGGGCCCCATGCATCTGACATCTATGATGGTGGAGTATTTCCAGTTCTGTCTTTCCTAAGCCTTCCCAATAGAAACTTGACTCCTTGAGTTTGTGTGATTTTAATCTATTTTAGCCATTTCCCTGTTAGTTTTTATAACACACAATTACAAGGAATTTAACCAAACTCTTAGGGATTTTTTAGGAAAATTATATGAGAAGCTAAAAAAATTATTTTTACTAAGGTAAAAGAAACAGGAATAATCACAACAATAGCAATAATTCTTCTGTCCATGAATAGCCTTTCTGGTGGTAACATTAGAACTCACAACAACAGCCTGAGGGAAGTGGAACAAATGCAGCCAAAGGCCCCTCTACACCTCCTTTCTCTCTTCTGACCACAGAATGTTGAATTCAATCATTTAGCCATTTGCTCTGGAATGAAAGTATCTGGACAGTAGAAACCATGAATGTTTCATCTGTTTTTCTAATGGTCATATGATATAGTTTAGATGTTTGTTCCAAATCTCATATTGAATTTTAATCGCTAATGTTACAGGTGGGGCCTGATGGAAGGTGGTTGAATTATAGGGATGGAGTTCTCATAGCTCTCTGCTGTCCTTGTCATGGTAATTACCCACAAGAGCTGGTGGTTCAAAGTGAGGCGTATCTCTCCCCCATCTTTCTTTCTCCCACTCTTACCACGTGAGATGCCTGCTTCTCTTTCATCTTTCACCATGATTGTAAGCTTCTTTATATGTTAGTTGTTACAAAATTTAATTCAATATTTTCATAAAATTACCTGACAAAACTTTATCATATCATAAATATGATAAATATGATATTATATAATCACAATATAGTATATCGTTTGTGTCATGACATCACAATATATGTCATAATCTACATAACATAACAATATATTATGGCATCATAATTTGTACATATTATGATGTCACAATATATTATGACATCATAATTCATATATTGTGATATCGCAATATATTGTAACATCATAATTTGTATGTATTATGACATAAGAATATATTAGGACATAATTTGTATGTCTTATGATATCATAATAACATATAAAACTGTATTAGGTAATTTTGTAAGAAAATTGAGTTAAATTTTGTAACAACATTAACATATAAATTTAATGGGACTTAAGAACATTATCTGCTCTTGTGTAAATAACTGCTTTATGTTATTATGATAAAATAATATATCAAAATTTGTTTATATGTCAAATAAATTTTATATGATATTATGGTATCAATACATAATGCTATTGTAAGTTCCATTTAAATCCTATTTAAATTCAGACAGTTTTGTTAGGCAGTGTCTGTATGTCTACCATCTGATGTTTTTTTGGGTTGCACTATTTGCATAGACGGCACAGCTGGGGAAACACAGACTCACCCAGGACAGGCTCTTCCCTGAATCTTTCCCCTCCTCAGGGAATCAGTTCTTCCATCAACCAAGTCATTTTAGAGTAGAGGCCAAGTAGTCTCTGACATAAAATGTCTCATTTCGGCATCCTTTTCTCAGAAGAGGGAAAAACAAGAAAGTCCTTTTAGGTGACACTTGCTGGGACATACACTAAGCCTTCTACAATTTGAGAGCTCTAACCAGCAGATACAGACTTCACAGTAGGAAGGGATGAGGCAGCTGTCCTGATCCTGGAGCTCCACCATACCTTGTCCCATCTCGTGTAAGCAATTTTTAGAGGCTGCTCTGGAATGTCTCGATGGTGGATGTTACAAAACCACACAGGCTTTGATGGGACTCAGGTGGTGTCTGTTGTGTGGGTACAGGAGCTGAATACTCAGGATCTAGGCTGTTTTTCTTGTGGTCAGTTGGGTTAACTGTTTGGGACCAAGTCCATTGTTACTAGGGAGGTTGAATAAATACTACAGAAAAAAGTGGAGCTCCTAGGATGACTGAGGAAGGGTGACAAATGGGGAACTTTCTCTCTCCACCTAGACTTTTTGCTACCTCAGGAATCAGGGGCTGATTAAGTTAGCATCAGCTCTAATCTAATCAATTCAATTCCATTGTATTTGATCTAACTATCATCCCTATTGTTAAGGTAGAAAGGGCCATTTTATTTGATATTTACTTTTCTCTATATTTTTATTTTATAATATATGTATGTGTCTAATACAATCAACCATAATTTTAATTTGACATTTCCAAGCATTTGAGAATATAATATCCATGAACATGATTTTAACACTATGTAAAATTTTCTTTCATTGCAAAATGTATGACACATTTCAATATAAGTATGTTTAATTCTGCATCTTGAAAATAAACAGTATCTTAATTACTTCCAGGTAGGAATTGGGACAGAAATTAGAATAAATGATTCCCTTATCTTCTGATTCCTGTGCCCCTGGCTTTGTTTTTTTGTTTTGTTTTGTTTTTTAGGGTTTTTTTTTCAGACACTATGATAAGACCCAGAAAATGTCTCCCCTTAACTTTGTTTAGGTCCCTAGTAAAACTATATGGCATGAAACTTTTCTAATTGAGGCCCTAATGAGTAGCAGGAAAAAGAAAACTATTCAGCCAATAACAGTAAGACATGGCCAGCTGACGGGCATATAAAAGGCAGGTCCAGCAGGATAACACACAGTCTGAATCTGGACGTGTAAGACAGAGCATCTCTCACTTGAGCTTGAACACAGGAAAAGGAAATGAAGACCCTGATTCCCCACTGCCCCTCCATCCAATGCCCCACTGACCAGCCTTCTTTCCAACAGATCTCCTTTACAGAAAAGGGCTCAGGTGAGAAGAGATTATTCAAAGAAAAAGGCAAGACCCCTTCCTCCCATTCCAGTGAGGAGCACATGAAAAGGCAGGGTATGGCCTTGGGCTGTTCCTATGGAGGCTGAAAGGAGGTTTGGAATCAGGGATACTGAGGTATGGTCTTTGGTGGGGTTTTATTTTGAAACTGGAAATGGGAAATGGCTTAGATTCCCGAGGACACTTTGAGAAATATATTCACTCGTGACAGTGGCAGAAGAACTTCACTTGAAAGACTGATCCACAGATACTTGTCAGAGACAGATTATGGGACTCTGTGCCTGGAAGAGGTGAGTCACCTAAACTCCATGTTGAGCTAGAATCAAAGCCCAATCCAAATGAGGAGAAGAATTCTGAATAAACTAAGCTCAAAGACAGAAACAGCACAGCTAGATCTGGTAAAACTAGACTCTTTGAAGGTAAAAAAGAGACGGCAGCAACACCATCTGCCCTGGCAAGGAAACTGGGAGCTCTTTGGCAGCCAGGGCCTTACAGATCCTGGACTTTGGAGAACAGAGCAGAGCTTG
Organism: Pongo abelii; assembly: GCF_028885655.2. NCBI lineage: Eukaryota > Metazoa > Chordata > Mammalia > Primates > Hominidae > Pongo > Pongo abelii. The sequence continues at coordinate 45,305,348 of NC_072003.2, forward strand.
GTTTGGTGGCAACTTCAGCTCCTGTGTGTTCAGGATGAACTAAGGCTTCTAGGGTGTTTAGTTGGAGGCAGTAACTCAAACTCTCATTTTATCAACAGATCAACAGAACCAGAGTCGAGCTCACATGAGGGAAACTCCAAGAAAAGGAAAATCAGTTCCAAGGACGGCTGCCAAGACAGAGCAAGTAGAATTTTTTTTTTTTTGCCCCAAAGGGCAAACAAATAGGAGACTTTTATACAGGGCTGGAACAGCAAGGAGGCTTCTTAGAGACTGGGAAATTTCTTGAGATCCTGGCACTTAGAGAATATGTGGGGACTCAAAAGAGGTTAAGCTTCACTTCATTAAAGTGCTGAGATGGTCAGGATGGAAAGAGACAAGTGAAGTTCACCTGAAGGTGCAAGGGAGGTTGTGGAAATGAGGGTCTGTGGGCAATGTTCTGGAGAGTCTCTTGCTCACATGCTTCCTCTGCAGGGACCTGTCCAGGAGAGGAGCACAGTTTGATGTTGAAAAGGAAACTAAAGTCCTCCACCCCTGTGCACAGCAGTGAAATCCAGGAGACCTGTGATGCCCACCACAGAAGGCCTTTCATGGCTCACACTGGGTGCAGCAAGCGGCACAGGCCTCAGGCTCCAGGAGTTCAATAGCCATCACTTCGGAAAGCTTCGTGACCTTGCAAGGTGTGTCAAAGGCCATTTATCAAGACCTACTCCAGGTGTTGGTGCAGCAGGTCCATTCTCCACTGACCTGGGAGCAGTTCACTCAGCTTGCTCAGCTCTGGGGGCCTCTGTGTGCTCAGGTGCAGATGTTATGGCCACCCAGGCAGGTTATGTCTTTCCTGCTAAGAAATGGCTTGCTTCAGCCACTCTCCTGGCCCTGGGGATCCAGCCATGGATAGAGAAGCCCACCCCTTGCCTGGGCAGGAGATAACTGAACCTGTCAGTGGATCAGATGAGGTTTGAGCTGGCTGCACCCACACCCTATTCAGCAGAGAATGCAGCTCTTGGAATGAGAACAATAACCTGCTACTTCCCAGATTCTTCCAGATAAGCAACAATGACAATTTTAGATGCACTATGTTAATACATGACAAAACCTGAAGCAGTCATAGGAAAGGGACTTGAACAACATACTCAAAATGGTGAACCCTGCATTTTGTAGAGAGCTAACATTCTAAACAAATTTTATATTTCTTGTTAGACATTTGATGTCTTTTGGATGTCTGAAAAAGTCCTACATTTCTGTATTATCAAACAAATATTAGAATGTAATCATTCATATGCCTTTGCTATTTTAAATTGTAGAAAAATAAGTATAAAATTATATTCTTTTCTTTTAATTTAGAAAAGGTTGTAGCCTTTCACTCTCCCACACTGAACCCATGGAGGACTGATATCCACAAACCTTTAATAGTACTCCCTATGGGAAAATGTCAATATATTTTTATAGTTTAATAAAATTATGGTGAAATCACTACACAAGGCATTTACTATTAATATTTTTACATAAATTGAAGTCAAGATATGTTAAATGTAATTGATTATACTTATTTATTCTTCACCTGACTCATATTTGCCTCATTTTAAATTTTCTAAATTTAAACGTTCTTCTATCTTTTACATTTCAGTTGATCGTACTGTATTGTAGGATATTAAATGTAATATATTGTCATTTATTTCACATATTGCCATATTTATATTTTTCTTCTTGCATTTTACAGTGAGATGAAATCTTTCATCATCTAAATGTATTTTTGTTCTCTACCTCATAATTTTTATACACATAATGATATAAACATTAATGTTTTTGAGAATATTCAATTTTAGATAATTTCGTGTTTCATCCATACTGAACTTGAATTTACTCCATGTGTGAGTTAGAGGACTTTTTATCTTCACTTCTTCTTTATTTTCACCCTGACCTCTCCACACTCCACAGCTCTTGTGTTAGTCAAAGAATAGTGATTTATCATTCCAGTAAATGGAGCCAATTCAATGAAAATATACAAATACACCTTGGAGATATCTAGCTTTTGCTCTAGAGCAGTGTGATAAGACAAATATCACAATAATGTGAGTCACACAGCTTTTCTTGTTTCCCAGTGCATATAAAAGTGATGTTTACACTGTACTGTAGACTGAAACAGACTAGGTTTACAATAACAATGTATATACCTTAATAAAAAATATACTTTATTGATAAAAATGCTGACGCAGATACACACACACACAAAGATCACATGGTGTTGGAAAAAATATTGTTGATAGAGTCGCTCAAGGTAAGGTTGCCAAAACCCCTCAATTTGTAAGAAATCCAACATCTGGGAAGCACAATGAAGTGCAATAAGACAAGGCATGCCTGTGTAACAGTCAATGTTCACTAGTAATATACTTAGAAATCATACATAAAAGATATTACATATGTATAAAAGTAATTAACAAGTTACAGAATGGGTAGGAGATAAAAATTACAAAATGATTTACAAAGTAAATTAAAAGGGAGACCAAGCCTGAAACATTCCTGAGCAGACAAAATCAGACCTCTTCAGTGACCTCATCTTGTTGACTTGCAAACAAGCAAAACATAATGTGAGCTATTTTTGTGAATACCTGTATTAAAAATCAACAATAACAGAACTTAAGTTTATCAGAAGTACCCAAGAAGGTATAGCAATATACGTCTATAAGGTAAACCAAAAAAGACAGTTTTTTAACTGCAACTAATCAAATAATTTTAATATTTTGCTTCTGCATATTTTCAATGCAATCTTACCTCTGACACTTTGCCATTTAAATGCTAAACATTTTTTGGTCTCATGTTCCACAATTCATTAGTTGCTTCTTACTCAAGAAAATGTTTTTTGAAACAGATTCCTACTCTGTCGCCCATGCTGGAGTGCATAGACAGAATCGGAGCTCTCTGTAGCCTTACATCCTGAGCTCAAGCCATCCTCCCACCTTACCCCATGAGTAGCTACAAGTACAAGAATGCACCTCTATACCCAGCTAATTTCTTCTTATTTTTTCATAGAGATAGGGTCTTACTATGTTCCTGGGCTCAGGTAATCTCTCACCTTGGCCTCTCAAAGTGCTAGAATCACAGATATGAGCCATCATTCCCAGCCAATAAAACTCTTAAAATTTGTATTGTATTACAGTTTACTTTTTAACAGGACAAAGTAAAATAAACTAGCCATACATAAATCTAAAAAAAATTTGTAAAACCTATAATAAAGACCATAAAAAGTTTTTGAAATATGAGAAAATCAGCATAAAAAAGTGGAAAACCACATCATGTTCTAAGGTAGAAAAACTCAATATTACTCAATCATCAATTTGTTAGAAGTAATTCAAAAATTTAATTTTGTCCCAATAGACATACCATCTGGTAGTGAAGGCAGGCATTTTATTGCAGAACTCCTACAGATGAAAACGCAAATAAGAACAGCTGAGGACACTTTGAAAAAATAATTAGAGTGGCTATCACACCCTATGAGACATGTTGATTAATGAATATATGGACAGCTCAGTGGAAGTATAAATTCAAAAATAAACCACAGTGCATGAGAAACTGTCTTTGTTCAGGCTGCTAAAACAAAATACATTAGACTGGATCATGTATAAATAACAGAAATGTATTGGTCACAGTTCTGGAAGCTGGAAAGTTCAAGATCAAAGCACCAGCAAATTCAGTGTCTGGTGAGGGTCCCATTTCTCATAAATGATGCCTTCTTGCTGTGTCCTCACATGGCAAAAGGGACAAGGGTGCTTGCTTCAACCTTTATTACAGGGTATTAATTACATTTATGAGGATGAAGTCCTCTTGAGTTAGTCACATCCCAAAAAGCTCCATGTTATAAAACTATCACATTAGGGATTAAACTCTTACAAATGAGTTTTTAGAAGGAGACACAAATTCAGATCATAGCAAAAAGTAAACTGGCAATAAAAACTACAGTTGGGGAGCTGTCATTAATGATTTGGGTTTAGGAATCTGATGTTTCTATCATAAAGGTAAAAAATAATGTACTAATTATAACCTGCAATAAAATGAAGGTCAAATGAAAGACAAATCTATACTGAAAAAAAAAAGTTTTTACAAGGTGAATTCTTACAGGTTTTCTCAGGATTTTTGTGGTTTCTGGGGATAAATAAGACCCCAGATTTTTCTACTGTGACTTTTTTACTGATGTTTCTGACACTCTTACTCAATTTCAAAGTGGAAAAGTATCCCTTCTGTTTCTGTCTATGAGAAATTCAAAATAAAATTGGTCCCCATATGCTGGATCCTAAAACAATTATTCACTCAGTGGTGCTCTGCTGAGGAAGGGCACTGAATCTCACACGCATAGAAACATCATGTTCTGTCAGATACAGGACTTCTCCTTGAGGCAGAGCCTCATCACTCATACATAATCAGAGGCTTTCCCAGGCATGCACTGCTCTGCGCCCTCCCACAAAAGCTCAGCCCTAAGCATCTGACTCTGAAGGTGACTGATGAACATGTTCCCTGGTACTCTAATTTACAGGGATTTTGTTTTCTCTTAATGATCCCTTCTAGAGCTCTAGGGTCTTTCCTGAGTCCAGCTACCACATGCAGATAGAGACTGGGAGATTTGGACAGAAGCTTTGATCCTCACTCTAAGCCCTGCCCTGTCCCATCAGCTTTTCTGGAAGTATAATGTTCTAATTACTCTTGAAAGACCACATATCAGGGTATCTCTCTGTGCCAATAATTGAATAAAAGTGAGAAGAGAAACAGGCAAGAATTTCTGCTAAGGGCTGCTTCTAATGGTCTACTTGCCAGATTTATATTTCTATTTTACACAAATATTGACAAATATAATTTCATCTCTAGATTAAAAATTGAAGAAGGAACCACAGAGTAATGAGAAAATGGAATCAATGTTCTGTAGAATGCAGCTTACCTCAGCCATGGAGTGCTAAGTCTCTCAGAAAAAAGCAATTGTTCTCTATCATCAGAAACAACTGTGGCCTCAGACAGCCAGACACTGAGAGTGCAGGATGCTCCCTGGGATTCCATGCCTACATCACAGAGGCATGGAATTCCTAAGAGAGGCTGAGCCCACAGGTCCTGTTCTACCATTTGGTCTAACTAATACTCCTCCTCCTCCTGCCCCAACAGGATTCCCCAACTCTTCCCTGGGTCTCACTAGGGATAGTTCAGAAAGACAAAAAGCTATTAATGTCCCTCCATTTCTGTAGTTGCTGGGGTCTAATTTTCTCATTTTTAGGTTTTGAGTTTTTGTCGTCCATCTACATTCACAGAATTTGTGTGCCCTATTCCAGTACCTACAGTTTTAAGTAGGTCTAGTCACCCATACTGTCTTATAGTCATTTTTTTTTCTAGTAGAGCCAGATGATACAGACACAAGAACTTCTATATAAAAGTTCACCATAAGTAAGTTGAGCACCACAACCCCTCTATGGGCTGGACTGCCATTCAGAGAATACGGCAACCAGATTTTCCTGGTGTTGCAGTTGAGGAAAAGAAAGGCACATCTCATCCAGGAATGGTCAGTGAGATATCTCAAATTTTGAAAATGGATGCCTATAGACTTCAATGATGTTCTCTTCATCTTGGAGTCAGTCAAGAAGAGATTTTGGGGTTCTGAGGGGACAGTCACATTCAATCAACAAATTACCTAGCCAACATTTGTGGAACGAGAGAAAAAAAGAAAGTAAAACCAAACAGTTTGGCCACATTAATAGATTAAGTGATAAAAGCTACAATGTGATTAAAATGCAAGTAGTCTCAAAAGCCTAAAGGTTACACGAATGAGCTTCAAGGGACACATCGTGTGGCTGGAGTCAGCTGACTATTATGCTAAAGATGTCAATAGTGGTGAGACATGATCGATACTTCAGGAAGTGGGCCAAAGGCCAGTGCCGTTATCATGCCGGGAATGGTCTGGGGCCTTCTGAACCACAAGACAAATAGGTCAACTTTCAACAAGAAACACAAGTCTGGCATGCAGTGATGATCTCTGCATTACACATGGATTCAGGCTTGGTTTTTGGCTTAACTGTGGTTAGTATTTTCAGCGAACAGACCTTTACAGTGGACTCCTAAATGAATGACCTGACAGATCAGCAGCTGAAATTCTTCCTGATTTGAAGCCAAAAAAGGATGTCCTTACTCAAACATCCTTTAGTTTCAATGTGAAAGACCAAACAGTTAGAACATGAGTAATGACCCACAACCCTGAGCTCTTACCATTAAGTGGAACAACCACCCCTGCTTCAGGTTCTGTGTTGTTGGCACTGAGGTTAGACATCCATAGCAGCCCAGTGAGCACCAAAAGGTGGCAGCTTCCTTGACTTGTCAGGGGATTAGGGCCAGGCATTTAGGAAATATTTAGTGAATTGAAGACCTCATAGAGCCAGCAGTTTTGCTTCAAACAGTGGAGGGCGGTGAATTCGTTCCTTTTCACACTGCTGATAAAGACATACCCAAGACTGGGCAATTTACAAAAGAAAGACTTTTAATAGACTCACAGTTCCACATGGCTGGGGAAGTCTCACAATTATGGCAAGAGGTGAAAGGCATGTCTCATATGGTGGTAGACAAGAGAAGAGAGAATGAAAGTAACATAAAGCAAAAGGGGTTTCTCCTTATAAAACAATCAGATCTCTTGAAACTTATTCATTACCTTGAAAACAGTATGGGGAAATTGCCCCCATGATTCAATTATTTCTCACAGGGTCCCTCCCATCACACTTGGGAATTATGGGAGCTAAAATTCAATATGAGATTTGGGTGGGGACACAGCCAATCCATATCAAGGAGCATACATTTTTCACCAAAGGATGTAATTTTTTGTCTTACAGCTAATGTTCCTGTGGCAGCCCAATTTTCTCTTAGAATGTGTTGTATTCTAAGTGGCCTTCTGAGGTCTTGTAGAACTCAAATTTACTCAATTCAAAATTGGAATATCAAGCTGGGAAACCCCAAGCCCTTGATGTGTCAGGATTCAATCTGACAGAAGCTTTGGAGCAAGCTTGTCACTGACTTTCAAATCAGTGTAAGTAGTAGCATCAGGGAGACTATGTGTCAAAAATTCTAAGGGCCACCTCTAGGTGGAGGCTGACTCCCTCTCTCAGAGGCTTCAGATGAAAACAATATCAAGTATTTTTTGGCTGCTGGAAGAACTGAGCTATGTAAATCTGCCCACATAGTTCCAGTGAACCTTAACTGGAAAACAGGACTATGGGATTTTGAGAATTGTATCAGCTACTGGCAGAGAGATGTTACCAACCTAGACAAGAGCATGAAGGCAGATGCTTCCAAATTGGCAGCCGACAGAACTTCACCTACAGAGTTGAACTTTTTGCACATCAGAGGATAGAGACAGTCATGATAAATTCTGCCATGCCACTGTGGCAAATGGCAGAGAAGATTGTCTCACTTGCGAAGTGCAAGTTACCTGTTCCTCACCCCGCTTAGAATAATCCCCTCTGGCACTTACGGGGCAGGCAAGGACAAACCCACCAAACCTGACTATTGCTACTATAGATTCTGATGTAGAAACAACAGGACGTGGATTGAGCTCCAATAGCTCCGTCTCCTTTTTACGTGATCTTCCTGCCTTCACTGTCACCCTGCCCAAACACTGTTAGTTGAGCTTTGCTGTTTGTTTTCTCCCCTCACCTTGGTACACTGCAGCATTTGGAGAGTATTCAGGGTCAGAAGATTCCATCTGATGAAGGAGGATGAAGGATTTTATCTGGAGGACGAAGTCCAGGGTCAAGGTGTGGGCAGGGTGTGTTGCCCCCGAGGCTTCTCTCCTAGGATTGTAAGTGGCCACCTTCTCATTGTGTCCTCACATGGTCATTTCTCTGTGTGTGCCCATTTGTATCCTTATCTCCTCTTGTATGGAGACATCAGTTAGATTGGATTAGGGCCCACCCTAAGGTCATCATTTTAAAACATTTTTTATTGTAACTAATAAAAATTGTCTGCATTTGTGGAACTGTTTTTAAATATGCATACATTGTGGAATGGTTGACCCAAGCTAATTGGCATATGCATTATCTCACATACCCATAATTTTTCTGTTGTGAGAACACTCAAAATCTACAGTGCTAGCAATGTTCAAGAACAGATTACATTAACTGTAGTCACCAAACGCAATAGACCTGGTGTCCTTATTCCTCCTGTCTAGCTGAAATGTTGTATAATTTGGCCATCTCCCCACTCCCTCACCTCCACCCCCAAATACCTCATTTTAATATAATTACCTCTTTGATGATGCTATCTCCAAATGTAGTCACATACTTAGGTACCGGGGGTGACAGTGTCAACATACGAATTTTGGGAAGCACGCAATTGAGTTCACAGCAGCCTCTGTCAGGACGTAAGGTTTACATTGAGATCCTGGTAACTCAGCAACAGAGGGAATGACATGCAAAGATTCTGTGAAGAAAATTCCAGACAAAGAATTCTATGGAGCAAGGATCCTGAAATGCGAGTGAATATGGTGAGTTTGAGAAACCACAGACCAGTGGCAGGAGGGAGGGGGCGCAAAAAGCAAGAGGAGGAGGTGAACTCACAGAGTCTTGATGAGACATGTAAACCTGACTGTGATTTCATTCCCTATGCAGTGAGAAGTCATTGGAGGGTTTTAAGCAAGAACACGATAAGAATCAGATGTTCAAAAGTTTTTTCCAGGTGTTTTATGGAGAATGCATTCTAAAGAGGGCAAATATGGAAACAAGCAGCCTTTTGTCACAGGTCAGGTGAAAGTGATGGTGGCTTTGACTGGGCGATGTGGAATCAGAATGAAGTAGGTGGATTGGGGATACATTTGAGCATGAGGCTATAGGACCTGTTGATTTGTTGCACGAAAGGGCAAAGGGCCTTCAAGACTACTGCTACATGTTAGTCAAGTCAGAAGAATTTCCAGAGATATAGTGGGGCCCTTTACTGAGATAGAAAAGAACGGGAGAACAGGCTTTGGGAGAACATCCAAGTGATATAGTATTTTCCTAAGAGCATGGGTCAGGAAACTTGGTGGAGCCTGGGCAACCTCAGAAGTACTGACACACTCCTCCCACTGGGTTGTTATATCACTGACATCTAGACCCAGAGCACAGAAATTCCCAAATGGGAAGAGGTGTGATGCTGTAGCACCACAAGCCTAGTGATGAGGTTGGTGGGGCTTTGCAGCTCAGCAGCTGTGTGATCTCGATGGAGACCTGCTGCTTCTGGCCTGAGTGAGGTCAGTCCTCAGTGCAGCAGGGATAATGGCATCCACCTCATAGATCTGTCTGATGATTCAACAGAGTCATACTCCTGAAATGAAGCAAGTCCTGGCACACACTGGGTAGCTGGCATGAATTATTATTGGTATTCTTATTAATATCTTTGATGTTATTATTAATATCTTAATACTGATGGGACATCAGCTCAGCCACGCCACTCCAACAAAACCTTCAGAGATATCCAAAGGCCCTCAGACAGTCTTCACTCTTCCATATATTTCTCCAGCTTAGCAGCCAACTGACTCAGTTCAGCCTTATTTGGGTTTTTAAGTTAAACCAGTGGCTCTAGGCATGTCCCTAAGGCTCTGAGCAGTGTGTGGGTTGTGTTCTGTCAACTCCAGGCCTTTGAGAGGATGGTGGGCAAGGAGGGGGTGGCAGCTGTAGACCCACGGAGACAGTGGCATGAGCAGGTTGCTCCCCACGTACAAGGCTGCTTCTTTTTGCTTGTTCAACAAATAGAAGCCCACTCAGTCTCACAAAGTTTGCTCCCAAGTGAGACAATATACATTTTGTGCATAGCTGTATTTTTCTACTGCTGACAACAGATGAAATTAAGAAAGTCAAGTATAGTATCCCCCGCTGTCTGCGGGGACTATGTGTGTTCCAAGAACCCACTGAATGCCTGAAACCAAAGATAGTACCACACTTTACGTATACTATACACAAATTTCTTTTTGCTTCTTCACAGTTTCCCACTAGGAGATTTGTTCCTGCAATAGACATTAGCAACCTCAGCCTACAAGATTGTTTTTCTCTTCTTATTAAGCTTAGAACTTTTGGGTTTTCCTTTTTTAAAAAAGCATTTTATGGCTTTTCTTTGGCATATCTGAATTCCCAGTATCACTGCTCTGTGCCTTGGAATCATTATGAAGCAAAATAAGAGTTCGTTGAACCCGTGCACTACAATAACATAGCAGTCGATCTGATAATCGAGACAGCTACTAACGTGACTAACAGGTAGGTAGCGGGTACAGAGTGAAAATACTGAACAAAGATGATTCACATCCTGGGTGTGTGAGATTTCATCAAGCTACTCAGAATTGGTGAACAATTTAAATTTTATGAGTTGTTTACTTCTGGAAATTTCTATATAGTATTTTCAGACTGCCGGTAACTGAGACCCCAGATAGCAAAACTGTAGATAATGGGAGACTATCATATCACTCTTCTCTTGGAGTACCATAGACACAGTTTTACTGTCCAAACTAATGAGCGTTCATTCATCTACTAATGTTTATTGAGCACCTACTAAGTCTCAGACCCATGCTGGTGTGTCAGTAAAGTGGGGGTGTCACTTTGCCTCCCATGGGGGTGTTGAGCCTCATTGTGCCAGGTTTTGGGGTATCTGCCTCCCAGTCACCCACTGACTTGCAGAGGTCCCAGGCCTGAGCCCAGCCAACAAGAGCAGTTGGTCTTCTACAACAGTTGGTTTGATGAAGCCACTCTCTTGGTCAACAATGGCACAGGACTGGTTTCCTGGATCACATCTTTGTGGGGCCCCAGGAGCTGTGGGTGCTGGATGCCTCTCAGCAGGACACTGGGTCCTAGAGCTGCCAGAGCTCACCCCATGCATGCTGTCCCTTTTGTTGTCTATGTGACAGGTGAGTGCTTTTTTTTATTTTGAGACATGGTCTCACTCTGTCACTCAGGATGGAGTGCAGTAGCAGTCATGGCTCACTGCAGCCTTGACCTCCTGGGCTCAAATGATCCTTCCACCCCAACCTCCTAACTGGGACTATAGGCATGTACCACCATGGCCAGCTAATTTTTAATAATTTTTTTGTAGAGATGGGGTTTTGCCATGTTGCCCAGGTTGGTCTTGAAATCTTGGGCTCAAGCAAGCCGCTCGCTTCAGCCTCCCAAAGTGCTGAGATTACAGGTGTGAGCCACGCGCCTGGCCATGAGTGCCTTCTGGGGCTGCATGAAACTGGATGGAGGGGTCCAGGGCCACTGAGTTCCCTGAGTGGGTACATGGCCAGGAGCTGCTGAGGTCTCAGGAGGTATGGGCGCAGCACCCCTGCTCTGAGGGTCTCCCTGATCTTGGTGAATAGGAAGTCACCCCAAGAGATAATGCCTGAAAAGGGGGTTCCAGCCCCACCTGTGAGGGCCACCTGGAGTTCCCTGGGGCACATCAAAGACTGAGATCCAGACAGAAATCCATTGCCCCAAGCTGAGAAGCAGCAGGCATCTGGACTTGGGCCATCCTGGGGCCACTGTCCACTCCCACCTTCCCCTACATTGCAGATGCTCCATCCTTGGGAGATGGGGAAGATGGGAGGACCAAGCTAAGACACAGGCAAGATCAGATTCCATGCACACAGGTTGACTAGGGGTGAGGCCTGCTTTCCTTCCAACTAGCTGTGGCCTTGAGTAGCAGGGGAGAAACTGAGGCCTGGAGATGACCTCCTTGGAGTCACACAATGGTTGGCATCCCCTCAGGGTGAAGGTGGGGCTGGGCCATCCAGATGGCCCTGGATGCTTTGTCCTGGGCTCTGGGTGACTGGCTGGGGGTGGGAGGAGATGCCCATGCTGCAGATGGGAAGATTAAGGCACAGGCCTCTTGGGGTCCCAGGAGCTGTGAGGAGGCCAGGACTGGCCTTTGGAGACTTTTATGTTGGGGTTCTGGGTGAGGTGACTACTGCAGGTGTGAGCACAGCAGTTGCTATGGACTCAGGTGGCTGCCGTGGGGCAGATGGATGGAAGAGTTAAGGCACCAGGAGATAAAAGCTACAGCCCAGCAGGAGGGGAGGGTGGCTGTGGGGGCTGTAAAAGGGGTGCCAACAGCATTTTTGGGGGATGGACTGTGGGCGTGAGAAATCAGGAAGGGAGACAATGCCTAGGCATTCTGGCCTGGAAGATGGCAGGTGGACTTTGCCCAGCTGTGAAAGGGTCTGTCAGGGAGGTGGGGCTTCTGGTTTTAGAGGATCTCAGAGATGTGCTCATGCAGATAAGGGTCCTCATGGGATGGAAATCGAAGGGGCAGCTACAACCTGGGGACCATTGGTGGTGGGCTGAGCCCCTGGGACCTCTGGGATAAGCAGACAAGAAAGTGAGAAAGAATCAGCCAGGGAGACACAGGAGAGAGAAAAAAGGGAAAGTAGGCCCAAGGAGAGGAGCAGACCCAGGAACAGGATGAAAATTTCTGCTCACCTGCCCCATTGGCCTCTCCCCCTGCCCACATACCCTAGTGCCCTCGCCCTGAGTCTCTGCTTGCCTCTGCCTAGGCAGATGTGCTTGCCTAGTCTCTGCTTGCCTCTGCCTAGGCCATCCTAGGCAGGTGTGGGCTCGAGTTGTGGGAGTAACTAAAGGGCCACTTTCAGAAAGCACAGTCTAGAAGTGGGCAGCGTTGAGTCATTGTTGTCTCCAAGTCCTGGGAACAGTTTCTGCCGCAGCCCGCTGAACTGTCTTCATCACCCAGGGACCTCCTTCCCTCACCCCTGGATGCCTGGAGGACAGCTTGGAGCTGTGATAGGTGTCTCTTCCCAGTGTCTCTCCACATTGCTCCTGCCTGTGCCTCAGCATCCTCCTCTGAGAGGTGGGCCTGTTGTTGCACGTGAATGGCAAGGAGGTCACTGTTGGAAAGGGGCTCCCTCCCTCCTCTTTTCTAGGCCCCCGGTGCCTCTGTCCTGGGGGTAAGGCAATCCAGCCTACTCACAAGTCCAGGCAGGAAGGCAGACCCACCCCAGCCCTAAGAAGAAAGAAAAATTCGTTGAGCTATGTGGCAGGGAATGGTAACAGCACTGGACACTAAGAAAAGAAAAGACCTGAGGCCTCCAGGATGCCATCCTCACCAGTGCCCGCTGTGCCCTGGAGCTCTGCAGGAGGTGGCTTAGGGGCTCAGAGGCTTGCAGGCTAAGGCTTCTCAGCCCCTTCTGAGACTCCCAGCTCTGCAAGGGGCTGAGTTTTCCCTCCTGGTAAAGTGCTCCCAATGCCTGTCCTGGCTCGTTCACTTAGCTGAGCTACCTGCTGGGCCTCCTTCCTGGTGGGTCCTCCCAGTGTGCCTCCCTGGGTGGATGGGGGCTCCCCTGGAGACTCCCTTATGCCCTGAGGCTATCAGGCCAGGACGAAGCACCCTGACCTCTCAGCAGGAGCAGCCACTTGGGGGAAGCAGAGGGAATGGGAGGGAACACATGGCCCGGCTGTGAGCATGACTGGGCAGGGACATCGTGTTGAAGCTCCTGGGAGCCTCATGCAGCCCAGGAAGAGGTCCTTGAAAGGCCAACACTCTCCCTATATGGGAGGAAAAACTGAGGCTGGGGGTGAGAAAGGGCAGCCTTGGATTGGGGGTCTGGTCAGATGGACCTCTGCTCCTCACCTCAGCTACGGCCCTCACATGCACTTCTACAAACAGAGGCCTTTTACTGGACTTGGCTCCAGTAGATGCACAGGAAACTGCCAACAATGCTGGCCACCCAAACCAACTTTCACTGCCTGGCTACAGGCAACCCCACTCTCTCCATCTCCTGGCTGAAGAACCACAAGAGTTCCAAGGAGAGAATCACATCAGGACATCAAGGGTTCCCCGGAAGTTGGTGGGAGTGTGGCCTGATTGTGAAAGTCGGGTCCTGTCCTCCATTCACCCACACTTCCACCTGGAGCTGTGGCACCAGCAGTAGAGCCTGGTCATGGAGTATGGTGCCCTCAGACTGCTGTCACTCCACCTCTGTGATGGAGAACAAGTTCAGCAGCCTTCAGCAGACATTACACGCTGAACAGCTGGGTGAGGGCTGTGGCCCGTGGGCAGGGGTCAGGAAGGTGGGCAGCCTCTGAGCTCTCATCTACTCTGTCAGTGTGCTCTCTTGACCATCCCATTCTACCCACTGGGCTTCTGGCCAACCAGACACAACCAGGTGGAGTTCCACTGCAAAGTGTGCAGTGACTTACTATGTGGAAGTGAACAGCAGCAAGGTGGGTGTCAATGGCATGCCTATGTCACCATGCTCAGGGGAGATGCTGCTGCTGGCCAGGAACATGGGGATAGCAGACCCGGGGCTCCACTTCACTGAACTCTACCATCATTATAGAAGTTCTGGAGTACCCTCTGAAAGACAGAATCATGTCATCAGCCAGGAGACAAAATCCTCTACAGTGAGCAGTTCTGAATATGAACTTGGTGCTGGTTCATTTAGCATCTGCTATGAACCAGTGTCTACAATTAGAGGCAGTTTCTCCTAAAGTAAGATTATATGAGTCAACTGATAAAAGTGGGACTCACTCCTGTGAGTATTGTACTTCAAAATTTATTCAAAACATTTGCTTCTGCCTTTGCAACTTTATGCTCTCTGAATTCCCACACTGAGTGAAAACCTCCCTGGTGAGCTTATAATCAATCTCACAAATTAAGCAATTTAAGTTTTATGTTAAGGTCCACTATAAAATATGGAACAGAATCTATCTGATTGATAGTAGATGTAAAACAAAAAATTAGGATGGGCGTTCTGGACATGTAGAATCAGTTCCTTTTATATTTATGAGTTTTCTACCAACCTGTATTTATTACAATAAAAATAATGCTAAAATATATTTTATTTTATTTTCTGGAGTTTAAATGGATACACTTGACAATGGAATAATATTAACTAAATGAACACTGATGCCTATTTTTTTCAGTTTTTTAAAAAATTTATTTTAATAAAATTTTTTTCCAGTACAAAATTGCATTTGATTAAATCTACTTCTAAATATTTGTCTTTTTCATACATATACAAATGGAACTGTATTCTTAATTTCATTTTCAGGCTGATCATTGTTAGTATATAACAGTACAATTGAACACTGTATATCGATTTTGTATCTTATGACCCTGCTCAACTCATTTATTGGTTTTAGTGGGTTTTAATGAATTTCTTATAAACTATTATATTTAAGTTACCTCATCTGCAATAATAGACATTTCTAACCTCTTATTTTCTTACATGGATGATTTTGTTTATTTTTCTTACATAATTTATGTGATGTTAACATTTTTGTCTTGTTCTCGAATGTCAAGACACAACAACCAGTACTTTTTTATTATGCAGTTAGCCATGAGTTTTTCATTTTTGCCCTTTAGCAGATCTAGAAAGTTTGCTTACACTCCTTTTTTCCAGGGTGATTAATTGTGAATGAATATTGAATTGTTCAAATGCTCTCTCTGTCTGTTGAAAGGATCTTTCTGTTACTTTCCTTTATCCTGTTACTTTGTGTATTGCATTGATTGATTATTGCATAGGTCAAGATTGCATTTGTGAAATAATTCCATTTGAGCATGGTGTACAACTATTTTTATATGTTCTCAATTCATTTCACTCTTTTTTGAGAATTTCTGTGTGTGTATTCCTCAAATAAATTCATCCATATTCACATATACTTGTAATGCTTTTGTCTGGCTTTAGTGTCAGGGTAATACTGGCCTCATAGAACAAATTACAAAGGCTTTCCAATATCTGTCGTCTATTTTCTGGAAAGCCTTGTGAAGAGTTGGCATTAATTCTTCACTAAATGTTTAGCAGAATTTACCAGTTAAGCCACGTGGCTCTGAGCTTCTCTTTTTGTGAAGATTTTTAATTAATTGAATCTCTTTACTTGTTATATGTGTATTCATACATTCTGTTCCTTCTTGGATTTACTTTTATACTTGGTGCCTGTTAAGGTATTTATTTTTAATTTGTAGTATTTCATGTTTTTAGGTTTTCTAGACAGTTGACATGGAAGATTCAGGAAGTTTAATGTGGGAGAATGTTTAGTGTAGGAGAATGAGACTTTGGTGTCATTCATGAATGATTTGAAGTTTCCTCTGTTGTCAAGAATGATATGACCATGACTTCCATAGCTAATATTTATTTTGTAAGTCAAATAAGAATGTAGAAGGAAAGGGACATCCATCACTCAATCACAACCCCAGTGTACTCATTGAAGCCTTTGAAAAGAATCCTCAAAATTTTCCAGGAGAAATCCTCTCCTGGAATCACCATTAGAGAGAAACTGGCTAAACAGGCATTTCAGAGTCCAAAATTTACATTTGGTTTCAGAAGCAAAGATCTCAGCTCCCAGGCCACAGCAGAAGGGGGCTTGTGAATTCCCTGGCACCAGGTCCAAAACAAAGACCTTACCTGACTGTTTGGCTGGAATAAAACATGTGCACTATTCCAGGTAGGACCCATCCTCTTCCTGCCTCCTATTCTTTCACCAGCCACCTGTCATTTTTACCAGCTCTTCTTCCACCTCCCACATCCTATGATCCTTTGGATTTCTCTACAGCCTGTGTGAGCCAGGCACCAAGGGTCACAATGCTCAGCCCACTCCGGCTGTGCAGATGGGAGAGATCTCTCAACCTCTTCTGGAACTTAGGAGTCATGTGTAAAAGGCACCTACTCTAGGAGTATGGGCTCTCCCATACACAGACTTGTTTCTGGCCTCTGTTGAAAGGAAAATTTCAGGATGACAAGAAAAATGAGACACTGGCTTGGAAGTTCTTCCTTAAAGGGACAACCACAGCCTGGTTATCTTCAGCCACAATTTCAAGGTCTGGGTCAATGAGACACATCCCACCTTCAGCAGTGGTGGGGCTTGGGCAAAGGGTCCCAGGATGTCATGATTCAATGGAAACCTGGATCAGGAGCACCTTAGCAGCCCATGTACAGAGTCTCCCCTGTGGCAGAAATAGACACAAGCCATAAAGGAGCAATCCCATCTGCTGGAGCAGTAGCACCAGACATCGGCATGATCTCTTATCAACCCCAGAATTTCAGGAAAAGGCACAATCTTTTCTGAATGCAGATCCACAGAAGGAGGACCCTCCATGGTCTGAATCACCACTTAGTGAGAAAGAATTTCAGGCTCTGCTTAACAGGCTACAGAGCTTACTAGGGGATCAGCTTTAGCAGGCAGGCATCCTTCTCACCACTGCTGTCCAGGACTGTTACTCTTGGACACAAGAAGCAAAATGTCAAGAAGAAGGGATCAGGAACACATTGTGGTCAGAAGCAAGGCTGGTGCGAGAACCAGCAGCAACCACTTGGAAATCCAAAGGGAGCATTTTGGCTCACTCTTGTGGCCATCCCTTAACTTCTGTCCCCACTTCCTAACCTCAGCGATGGTTTCTGAGCTCCATCCTGCCTGGCAGTAAACAGCTTCACTGAATGCTGATGCAGCAAAGCATTCTCCCAACAAACATGACCACTTCCCTTTGATCATCAGCTCCTGGGAACCCACCAAAGGGAGGAGAGTGGCTCTAAAGGGGAACTTCTTTCCCTTCTAGCAAGTTCGAAAGCCAACCGTAAATGCAGGTGGATATGTAGAAAATGAGGACATGTTATAACTTCTCATCACTTGAGTTTATAACCAGGAGATTTTAATCATAGCTCTGAGAGCTGCAAATGAAAAATGGAAGTTTTTCTACTATGCATCTATTAAGATTGATTGCACAAGCCTATCTCCATCATACTGAGGAGTCTTTACTGAGAATTTTCCCATTGAACAAATAAACATAGAGATAATGACAAGTATGCCAGGCATGGTGGCTCACATCAGTAATCTCAGAATTTTGCTAGGCCAAGTTGGGTGGATAAGTTGAGGCCAGGAGTTCGAGACCAGCCTGGCAAATATGGCGAAACCCTGTCTCTACTAAAAACAGAAAAAACAGCTCGGCGTGGTGATGCCTTCCTGTAATTCCAGCTACTTGGGTGGCTGAAGCATGAGAATCTCTTGAACCCAGGAGGCAGAGGCTGCAGTGTGACAAGATTTTGCCGTTGTACTTCAGCCTAAAAGTGAGAGAGAAAGAGAGGAAAAAAAAACTCTATAAAATCACTGAACAAAGTGTAGGGATGTTAATCTTCCCATATGGTTAGAATTTTTGTATATATTTACATGCATATCTATACATAAAGCTGACCTCCTTATATGTTAAATCAGTTACATGTTGAATGAAAATAAAGAAATTATTTTCTCTGTTTTAACACTGAAGAGGGGTACGCATGGTCCAGACATGTCCTGTAGGAGTTGAATGAGGCCTGTTCTGGGAAAGGAGGAAAGGCAGAGTGAGACCCTGGTGCATTTAAGTGGAATAAGATGGGATCATAGAGAGATAGCCAGGGCCTGGGCCCAGCAACACTGAGGCTCACGGGAGGCTTCTGCAGGTGAGAGAAGTGGCCCAGAGTGCTGAAGGCTAAACTCTCCTGTAACAGCCGAATATCTGCTGCATCTCAGGATCGCTGCAAGCCAAGCCTAAATAGATCCTGTATTAAAGACACCTGGGGTGGACAGATGTGAGGCTCCAGGCCGCAAAGAGCCCCAGAAGGAGGTTTGCTCTGGGGCAAGGGTCCAGACCATTGTAGCCAGGCCAATTTAAAAGAGCCCCATTTCTTCTGTTCTCAGAGGCTCAAGCTGGTGAAGAACAGGTAAGAAATGAACTGAAGTCTCCCTGAAAAGACAGGGTCCCACGGGGCTTGCCGTCCCCCTACCTACAAGTGGAACCAGCCAGCCACCTCTCTCTCCTCTCCATGCCAAGAACCTCTGTTAGGGGCCCTTGGCAAACCCCTCCTCCCTGCTTCCTCCCCGCCACAGTACACTTGCCAGGAATGCCCGAGATCTGGCACCTAAGCATTTTGCACAGCAGGCGGCGGAGCAAGCGGAACAAGAGAGGCGGTGTGTCCTGCAGGAGGGCTGGCGTTAACTGGCCCAGGCTGCAGACCAGCTCGCCTGGAAGCAGGTGGCAGCTGTGTGCCCCCCGCCACGCCACTCCACCTCCTCGAGGAGCAGCTCCCGCTGCCGCTTCCATTTCTTGAGCACAGAATGTATGAATGCCGGCTTAGGGGGCCAGGGGTGGGGACGGTGGCGACTTCTGGTACTTCTGACCATCTGGCCCAGGCAGCAGCCAGCCCTGCCCGCGCCGCCGCCAGCGGCCCAGTGAGCTCCTGTTGCCCCTTCTGCCTGAAGCTCGCCTCCTAGTTCTCACAGTCCTGCGCCTGGCTCCTCAGGGACGCTGGACCAGCTGAGATCTCAGGTCCTGCACCTTCCTTCCGGGCGAGCAAATGAGGAGGCCGAGAGAAAAGCTGTCTGTCCTTCCAGAAGGAACAGGACCTCCGCACTCCAGGAAGGAATTGGGCGCCTAGTGGAGGCTGCAGGCAGAAGGAGGTATCGGGGCCAGAGCCTCCATGGCCTGCGGGGCGCTCCGGGCCATAAGCGGCGTCTCTTGGGCCGGGGTGCCCTTGGGGACTCCCAAGCCAACGCTTCGGCTGCCCTGACCCGCGCTACTGGGTGCGCCCCTGATCGCAGCAGTGGCTTCTCTGGAGGTGGCACTGCCTGCCACCTCGAGCGTCTCCCTAATGCAGTCATTATTCAAAATCCCTGCTCACCACCGGTGCACAGTCACAGCTGAAAATTAAAGTTACCTAGAAGAATTCTTTCTTAACAGTACATCTGTGTTTTATATAGGAGTTTTTTGGTTAATGTTTCTGTCATTCTTGTTTTGCAATTTCATATGACTGTGTTTCTTTTTTAGGGTAGGTTCCTT
Source organism: Pongo abelii (assembly GCF_028885655.2). Classification (NCBI taxonomy): domain Eukaryota; kingdom Metazoa; phylum Chordata; class Mammalia; order Primates; family Hominidae; genus Pongo; species Pongo abelii. Next base: position 45,325,121 of record NC_072003.2, read on the forward strand.
GACATTCGTGTATTGTGTTTGCTTTTACCTACGTATTGTGATTTTGGATGTAAATCTGCAACTCTATGTGTACACGTTAAGTTGATGTGAGGTTTAACTAAAATATGAATCAGCCATATCTATCACCAATAAAGTCATGTATGTTTGTTTGCCTCTATTAATATACTCCATTTGTTCATAACTTATCTTGCATATTTCTTTTCTTGGCTGGTGTCAAAAGTTGTTTTATCTTGTTCAGGAGAGTAGTCATGTAAATAGTTTTAATTTACCCATGTATTTATGGACGAATCTATATTATGTTTGTGTGAGGAAAACACTCTTGTAATTTGAAGATAATTTTCTGAAAAGTTTATAACACTGTATATCTTTTATGTGTCACTTTACAATATTTTAATTGTAATAAAAACATAACAAAATATAACATTCTACATCTTTTTAATTGCATAATTTATTAGTATTACAAATATCCACATTGTTATGCAACAAGCTTCTAGAGCTTTTCCATTGCAAAACTAAAATTCAATATGCATTAAACAATAACTGTCCATTTTACCCTCTCCTGAGCCCTTGATAAACATATTCTACTTTCTGTTCCTATGATTGAACTACTTAAGATACCTCATAAGTGGAATCATACACTCACTGTCACTTTGTTTCCTGACATATTTCACTTAACATCATATCGTAAAGGTTTATTGTCATTGTAGCATGTGATAAAATTTCCATTTTAAATCATATTTTATTGGGTGTATACATATATATCATATCTTCTTTACCTATTTGTCTGTTAAGGGACATTCAAGTAGCTTCTACCTTTTGGATTTTTAGAATAATTCTGTTACAAACATGGGTGTGCAAATGTTTCTTTCAGGTCCTGCTTTGCACATTTAATAGATATCCAGAAATGGGGTTGCCAGATCATCTGATAATTCCATTTTTAATATTCTGAGGAACTTCTGTACTGTTTTTCGTAATGGCCGCATTGTTATTTTTTCCACCACCAGCGTATAGGCGTTCCAATTTGTCTATGTCCTTGAAAATATTTGTTATTTTTTGTTATTTGATAGTGGTCATACTAATGGGTGTGAGGTAATTGGGGTTTTGGTTTTTATTTATCTAAAGATTTGTGATTTTGAGCATCTTTTCAAATTCCTCTTGGCCATTTGTATATCTGCTTTATGGAAATATCTGTTGAAAGGTTTATCCATTTTTTAAATAGGGCTCATTTTTATTGTTGAGTTTTAGAAGTTGTATATAAATTCTGAATATTAACTTCTGTCAAATATATTATTTGCAATTTTTTTCTCCTTTCTTAGGTGGCATTTTTACTCCACTACATGCTTTCTTTGATGTGCAGAAAGCTTATTGTATTTGATGTAGTCTCATTTTTCTTATTTTTCTTGTTACCTCTGCCTTTAATGTCATATTCAAAAAAAATTACCAAGACAAATGTCATGATTGTTTACTCTATTTTTAAGAGATTTACAGCTATCTTACTTACATTTAAGTGTTTAATACATTTAAGATATTTTTGTATATGGTGCAAGTGAAAAGTCCAGTTTCATTTTTCTCCATTTTGATATTCAGTTTTATAACACTGTTTGTTAAAGAGTCTGTTCTTTCCCCATTGTTCGGTCATGGCAATTTGACTGAAGATTATTTGACGATATTCATGAAGGTTTATTTCTGGTTTCTCTATTCTGTTCCATCATCTATTTGTCTTTCTGTTTGTATTTCAATAGCTTTGTAATCTGTTTGGAAATCAGGAAGTGTGATACCTGTAACTTTGTTCTTCTCCAAAGCTATTTTGGCTACTCATTGTCCCTTGGGATTCCTTATGAATTTTAGGAATTAAAATAATATTTCTGCAAAAAACGTAATGTTGGGATTTTGATAGAAAATACTTTGAGGCTGGGTGGTGGTGGATCACGCCTGTAATCCCAACATTTTGGGAGGTCAAGGCAGATGGATCATCAGGTCAAGAGATCGAGATCATTGTCGCCCAACATGGTGAAACCCCATCTCTACTAAAAATACAAAAAAAAAAAAAAAATAGCTGGGCGTGGTGACTTGTGCATGTAGTCCGAGCTGCTCATGAGGCTGAGGCAGGAGAATTGCTAGAACCTGGGAGCTGGAGGTTCCAGTGAGCCTAGATCACGCCATTGCACTCCAGCCTGGGCAAAAGAGGGAGACTCTGTCTCAAAAAAAAAATTAAAAAAAGAGAGAGAAAGAAAATACTTTGAATTCGTGCTTCACTGTAAGTAATGTTGACATCTTAACAGTATTAAATTTCTGACTTGAACAAGAAGTCAAGGGTGTACTGTTTTAAGTTTCATATATTTTTTGATTTGCCAGTTTGCTTCTGCTTATGATTTGTAGATGAGGTCTTATTGTGTGACCCAGCCTGGTCCGCAACTTTTGGCCTCAAGCTATTCTCCCTCCTCAACCTCCCGATGTGTTTGGATTACATGGATGAGCCACTGCACCTGGCCTCTTTATTGTTTTTCTGACATTTTTATAATTTGAAGGTAATTTTCAAAAAGGTTTATAAATATGTATCTCTTTAGAAAGTTTTTCACTATTAGTCAAAAACACATAAAATTTACCATCTTAGATATTTTAAGTAGATAGTTAAATAATGTTAAATATATTCATATTGTTATGAAATATATCTCTAGAATGTTTTTATGTTGCAAAACTAAAACTCAATATGCATGAAACAACAACTACCCCTTTATCTCCTCCCCTAAGACTCTAACTATTACTATTCTACTTTCTGTTTTTAGAAGTTTAACTGCTTTAGATATCTTATTTAATTGGAATCACACAGTGTCTGTCCTTTTGTGACTGGTTTACTTTACTTACATAATGTCCTCAAGATTTATCCTTAACGTAAAAATAATCAGATCTCCTGCTTTTAAAAAACTGAATAATATTTTATTATTTGTATATTCCAAACTGTCTGTATCCACTCATTCATTGAAGGACATTTGTGTTGCCTCCACCTATCAGCTTTTGTGAGTAATGCTGCATTGAATATGGATATACAAATAACTCTTTATTTGGCCATACATATGAGAGTTTATTTCTGTGCTCTATTCCGGTCCATTGGTCTGTCTGTCTGCCTTTATGCGAATACCAAACAGTTTGGTTACTCTAGTTTTGTAATACATTATGAAGTCAGGGAGTGTGATGTCTTCAATGTTATTTCTTTTTTTGAAGGTTGTTTGGTTCTTTATAGTCCCTTTAGGCTCCATGTAAGTTTCAGAAATGTTTTTGTATTTCTCCAAAATGAAATGAGAGTTAAAATTTGATAGAGATCACACTGAATTTGTAGACCACTTTGGATAATGTGGAGGTCTTCACAATATTGTCTTCCAATCCTTGAACAAGAGCATGTTCAAGAATGTGTTGTTTAATTTCCACATATTTGTAGTTTTTCCAGCATTCCTTCTGCTATTGATTTCTAATTTTATTCCTTTTAATCAAAAATGATAGTTTGTAATATTTTAACCTTTTTTTGAGACAGGATTTTGCTCTGTTGCTCAGGCTGGAGCACAGTGGCTCAATCATGGCTAACCACAGCCTCAATCTCCCAGGCTCAAGCAATCCTCCCACCTCAGCCTCCTGAGTAGCTGGAAGCACATACATGTGCCATCATGCCCAGCTAATTTTTTTACTTTATATTTTATAGAGAAAGGGTCTCCCTATGTTACCCAGGCTGGCCTTGAACCCCTAAACTTACTCAATCTTCCCATCTCAGCCTCCCCAATTGTGGGAATTATAGGCATGAGTTACCATGACTGGCTCATATTTTAATATTTTAAAATTGGGTAAAACTTGTTTTGTGTCCTAGTAGGTGATCCACCCAGGACAATATTTCATCACCTATTGAAAAGACTGTGTATTCTGATGTTGTGTTGAGTGGTTTTTTCTTTTTTCTTTTTCACTTCTATTCACTGTTACTAGTGTTTTCTATATGTCTCTTAGGTTTACACAGTTTGCATTGTTATTCAAATCCTCTGTTCTCATGTTAACATTCTCTCTCGTTTTATTATTCATTATTGGTAGGGGGGTAATTATGTCTGTTACTATTTTTGCATAGCTATTTCTTTCTTCATTTGTATCAATGTTAGCTTTATACGTTTGGGAACCCAGATGTGATGTGTGCATATATTATTAATACAGCTTCCCCAGTGAATCAACACTTTTATCATTATATCATATCTTTCTTTGTCTCTTGTTTCGGTTTTGACTTAATGTGTATTTCTCATAAGTATGACCCCTCTTGCTGTCATTTGATTGCAAATTTCCTATAAAGTATTTTTCATATGGCCACTTTTAGCCTATCTGTGTGCTTAGATAGTGAGTTTCTTAAAGACAGCAGAAAATAAACCTTGTTGTTTTTTAAAGTCTCTTAATCAAATTTACATATTTTTACTGAAAAATTTACTCCATGTATATATTTATATTAATTCTGAAAAGAATGGACTATTTCCATTTTGTTAATAGTTCTATTTGTTTCTTGTAGCTATTTTCTCTTTTCTGTTCTTATTGCCTTCCTTTGTGTTTAATTGGTATTTATGGTGACATGTTTTTATTTCTTTCTATTTTAATTTGCCAAAGCCAAATTGCAAGTTAAAAGGTTTGTCTTTAATACATTCTCTTGACATCTAAACTCTGGAGGTCAAGGCTATGGACAGATCTAAAACCATGAGGTTTCCCCTTTATGGGACCCCATCTTTTTTGGACTGCTGTCTGATCTCGGGAGGAGTGACGAGTCCACACCAAGCAGCAGTGAACAGCAGTGGTCTACCTGTGAACACTTGCTTCTTGTAGGCCCCTGCTGTTTCTCAGGGCACCATCTCTCTTAGCCTTGAAACACGAGAGGTGTTGGCAGAGAAGGGGTATTCCCTGCCACCTGGCAGAAAAGGAAGATTCAGTCCCGTTACCTCTCTAAGGTCAGAAAAGTCAGAGCCCTCAGAGATGCACTTGCAATGTGGCAGCCACTGGTCACAGGGGCTACTAAGCACCTGTATTGTGCACAGTATGAACTGAGATATGCTGGAGAAAAATACAAGAAAGTATTTTAAAGATTTATATATATATATATTTATACATATATACACATATATTTCTTTAATAATTTAACTCTGATATGTTAAAATATTTTGGATATATTGGTTTAAGTTATTAAAATCAATTTCACTCATTTTTATTTCTCTTTATATTGCTACTAGAAAATTTAAATTGACACATGTGGCTCACATTTAACTTCTATTGCACATTACTACAATAGAGGGTTGCCTATTTTTAAAGCTCAGGCTGCCTCAAAAGCCAAGAGGGCAGAAAGAGTGTAAAATCTAAAATATAAAAATAATTGTCATTAGCCAGGCGCGGTGGCTCACGCCTGTAATTTCAACACTTTGGGAGGCCAAGGTGAGCAGATCATTTGAGCTCAGGAGTTCGAAACCATCCTGGTCAAGATGGCGAAACCCTGTCTACCAAAAATACAAAAATTAGCCAGGCGATTGGGAGGCCGAGGCAGGCAGATCACGAGGTCAGTAGATCGAGACCATCCTGGCTAACACGGTGAAACCTCATCTCTACTAAAAAATACAAAAAATTAGCCAGGCATGGTGGCAGGCGCCTGTAGTCCCAGCTACTTGGGAGGCTGAGGCAGTAGAATCCTTTGAAACTCGGGAGCAGAGTTTGCTGTGACCCAAGATCCCAACACTGTACTCCAGCCTAGGTGACAGAGTGAGAGTCTGTCTCAAAAAAATAAAAATAAATGTCATTATATTGTTTTAATTTTGAATAATACACACACCACCTCTCCCTTCCACACACACATACAGAGTAAAGGAGAGGAAGAGAGAAAAACAAAGAGGATCTTGCTCTGTCACCTAGGCTGGAGTGCAGTGGCCTGATCTCAGTTCATTGCAGCCTCCACCTCCCATTCTCAAGTGACCCTCCCGCCTTAGCCTCCCGAGTAGCTGGGACCACAGACATGTGCCACCATGTCTGCCTAATATTGGCACTTACACTATGTTGACAAGGCAGGTCTCGAATTCCTGAGTGACAGAAGATGTCAACCAACTTGTAGCCAAATGAGGACTGGGTGAAATGTTCCAACCTGCAGCCCTTTTTAGGCAGGACTTCCTCCTTATGCTGAAGCCAGGCCCTCCCTGTGAGACATTTGCATTTAACCTGTATATAAGGTTTTTATTTAAAAATTATATATATGTGTCTGGGTGTGGTGGATCTCACCTGTAATCTCAGCACAATAACCAGATCCATTATTTTTTTTTCAGTTCCTATTGTTTTGGTTCGATTTTTTTTTAATTTTATTATTATTATACTTTAAGTTTTAGAGTACATGTACACAATGTGCAGGTTTGTTACATATGTATACATGTGCCATGCTGGTGTGCTGCACCCATTAATTCATCATTTAGCATTAGGTATATCTCCTAATGCTATCCCTCCCCCCTCCCCCCACCCCACAACAGTCCCCGGTGTGTGATGTTCCCCTTCCTGTGTCCATGTGTTCTCATTGTTCAATTCCCACCTATGAGTCAGAACATGCGGTGTTTGGTTTTTTGTCCTTGCGATAGTTTGCTGAGAATGATGGTTTCCAGTTTCATCCATGTCCCTACAAAGGACATGAACTCATCATTTTTTATGGTTGCATAGTATTCCATGCTGTATATGTGACACATTTTCTTAATCCAGTCTATCGTTGTTGGACATTTGGGTTGGTTCCAAGTCTTTGCTATTGTGAATAGTGCCGCTATAAACATACGTAGGCATGTGTCTTTATAGCAGCATGATTTATAATCCTTTGGGTATATACCCAGTAATGGGATGGCTGGGTCAAATGGTATTTCTAGTTCTAGATCCCTGAGGAATCGCCACACTGACTTCCACAATGGTTGAACTAGTTTACAGTTCCACCAACAGTGTCAAAATGTTCCTATTTCTCCACATCCTCTCCAGCACCTGTTTCCTTTCTTTTTAATGATCGCCATTCCAACTGGTGTGAGATGGTATCTCACTGTGGTTTTGATTTGCATTTCTCTGATGGCCAGGGATGATGAGCATTTTTCATGTGTTTTTTTGGCTGCATAAATGTCTTCTTTTGAGAAGTGTCTGTTCATGTCCTTTGCCCAATTTTGATGGGGTTGTTTGTTTTTTTCTTGTAAATTTGTTTGAGTTCATTGTAGATTCTGGATATTAGCCCTTTGTCAGATGAGTAGGTTGCGAAAATTTTCTCCCATTTTGTAGGTTGCCTGTTCACTCTGATGGTAGTTTCTTTTGCTGTGCAGAAGCTCTTGAGTTTAATGAGATCCCATTTGTCAATTTTGGCTTTTGTTGCCACTGCTTTTGCTGTTTTAGACATGAAGTCCCTGCCCATGCCTATGTCCTGAATGGTATTGCTAGGTTTTCTTCTAGGGTTTTTATGGTTTTAGGTCTAACATTTAAGTCTTTAATTCGTCTTGAATTAATTTTTGTATAAGATGTAAGGAAGGGATCCAGTTTCACCTTTCTACTTATGGCTAGCCAGTTTTCCCAGCACCATTTATTAAATAGGGAATCCTTTCCCCATTGCTTGTTTTTGTTGGGTTTGTCAAAGATCAGATAGTTGTAGATATGCAGCATTATTTCTGAGGGCTCTGTTCTGTTCCATTGGTCTATATTTCTGTTTTGGCAACAGTACCATGCTGTTTTGGTTACTGTAGCCTTGTAGTATAGTTTGAAGTCAGATAGCGTGATGCCTCCAGCTTTGTTCTTTTAGCTTAGGATTGACTTGGTGATACGGTCTCTTTTTTGGTTCCATATGAACTTTAAAGTAGATTTTTCCAATTCTGTGAAGAAAGTCATTGGTAGCTTGATGGGAATGGCATTGAATCTATAAATTGCCTTGGGCAGTGTGACCATTTCCATGATATTGATTCTTCCTACCCATGAGCATGGAATGTTCTTCCATTTCTTTGTATCCTCTTTTATTTCATTGAGCAGTGGTTTGTAGTTCTCCTTGAAGAGGTCCTTCACATCCCTTGTAAGTTGGATTCCTAGGTATTTTATTCTCTTTGAAGCCATTGTGAATGGGAGTTCACTCATGATTTGGCTCTCTGTTTGTCTGTTATTGGTGTATAAGAATGCTTGTGATTTTTTTACATTGATTTTGTATCCTGAGACTTTGCTGAAGTTGCTTATCAGCTTGAGGAGATTTTGGGCTGAGATGATGGGGTTTTTTAGATATACAATCATGTCAACTACAAACAGGGACAATTTGACTTCCTCTTTTCCTAACTGAATGCCCTTTATTTCCTTCTCCTGCCTGATTGCCCTGGCCAGAACTTCCAACACTATGTTGAATAGGAGTGGTGAGAGAGGGCATCCCTGTCTTGTGCCATTTTCAAAGGGAATGCTTCCAGTTTTTGCCCATTCAGTATGATACTGGCTGTGGGTTTGTCATAGATACCTCTTATTATTTTGAGATATGTCCCATCTATACCTAATTTATTGAGAGCTTTTAGCATGAAGCGTTGTTGAATTTTGTCAAAGGCCTTTTCTGCATCTATTGAGATAATCATGTGGTTTTTGTCTTTGATTCTGTTTACATGCTGGATTACATTTATTGATTTGCATATGTTGAACCAGCCTTGCATCCCAGGGATGAAGCCCACTTGATCATGGTGGATAAGCTTTTTGATGTGCTGCTGGATTCAGTTTGCCAGTATTTTATTGAGGATTTTTGCATCAATGTTCATCAAGGATATTGGTCTAAAATTCTTTTTTGGTTGTGTCTCTGCCAGGCTTTTGTATCAGGATGATGCTGGCCTCATAAAATGAGTTAGGGAGGATTCCCTCTTTTTCTATTGATTGGAATAGTTTCAGAAGGAATGGTACCAGCTCCTCTTTGTACCTCTGGTAGAATTCAGCTGTGAATCCATCTGGTCCTGGACTTTTTTTGGTTGGTAAGCTATTGATTATTGCCACAATTTCAGCTCCTGTTATTGGTCTATTCAGAGATTCAACTTCTTCTTGGTTTAGTCTTGGGAGGGTGTATGTGTTGAGGAATTTATCCATTTCTTCTAGATTTTCTAGTTTATTTGCATAGAGGTGTTTGTAATATTCTCTGATGGTAGTTTGTATTTCTGTGGGATCGGTGGTGATATCCCCTTTATCATTTTTTATTGCATCTATTTGATTCTTCTCTCTTTTTTTCTTTATTAATCTTGCTAGCGGTCTATCAATTTTGTTGATCCTTTCAAAAAACCAGCTCCTGGATTCATTTATTTTTTGAAGAGTTTTTTTGTGTCTCTATTTCCTTCAGTTCTGCTCTGATCTTAGTTATTTCTTGCCTTCTGCTACCTTTTGAATGTGTTTGTTCTTGCTTCTCTAGTCCTTTTAATTGTGATGTTAGGGTGTCAATTTTAGATCTTTCCTGCTTTCTCTTGTGGGCATTTAGTGCTATAAATTTCCCTCTACACACTGCTTTGAATGTGTCCCAGAGATTCTGGTATGTTGTGTCTTTGTTCTCGTTGGTTTTAAAGAACATCTTTATTTCTGCCTTCATTTCATTATTTACCCAGTAGTCATTCAGGAGCAGGTTGTTCAGTTTCCATGTAATTGAGCAGTTTTGAGGGAGTTTCTTAATCCTGAGTTCTAGTTTGATTGCACTGTGGTCTGAGAGACAAGTTTGTTATAATTTCTGTTCTTTTACATTTGCTGAGGATTGCTTTACTTCCAACCACGTGGTCAATTTTGGAGTAGGTGTGGTGTGGTGCTGAAAAGAATGTATATTCTGTTGATTTGGGGTGGAGAGTTCTGTTGATGTCTATTAGGTCCACTTGGTGCAGAGCTGAGTTCAACTCCTGGGTATCCTTGTTAACTTTCTGTCACATTGATCTGTCTAAAGTTGACAGTGGGGTGTTAAATTCTCCCATTATTATTATGTGGGAGTCTAAGTCTCTTTGTAGGTCACTAAGGACTTGCTTTATGAATCTGGGTGCTCCTGTGTTGGGTGCATACATATTTAGGATAGTCAGCTCTTCTTGTTGAATTGATCCCTTTACCATTATTTAATGGCCTTCTTTGTCTCTTTTGATCTTTGTTGGTTTAAAGTCTGTTTTATCTGAGACTAGGATTGCAACCCCTGCCTTTTTTTCTTTTCCATTTGCTTGGTAGATCTTCCTCTATCCCTTTATTTCGAGCCTATGTGTGTCTCTGCATGTGAGATGGGTTTCCTGAATACAGCACACTGATGGGTCTTGAGTCTTTATCCAATTTGCCAGTCTGTGTCTTTTAATTGGAGCATTTAGCCCATTTACACTTAAAGTTAATATGTTATGTGTGAATTTGATCCTGTCATTATGATGTTAGCTGGTTATTTTGCTCGTTAGTTGATGCAGTTTCTTCCTAGCCTTGATGGTCTTTACAATTTGGCATGTTTTTGCAGTGGCTGGTACCAGTTGTTCCTTTCCATGTTTAGTGCTTCCTTCAGGAGCTCTTTTAGGGCAGGCCTGGTGGTGACAAAATCTCTCAGCATTTGCTTGTCTGTAAAGGATTTTATTTCTCCTTCACTTATGAAGCTTAGTTTGGCTGGATATGAAATTCTGGGTTGAAAATTCTTTTCTTCAAGAATGTTGAATATTGGCCCCCACTCTCTTCTGGCTTGTAGAGTTTCTGCTGAGAGATCAGCTGTTAGTCTGATGGGCTTCCCTTTGTGGGTAACCCGACCTTTCTCTCTGGCTGCCCTTAACATTTTTTCCTTCATTTCAACTTTGGTGAATCTGACAATTATGTGTCTTGGAGTTGCTCTTCTCGAGGAGTATCTTTGTGGCGTTCTCTGTATTTCCTGAATCTGAATGTTGGCCTGCCTTGCTAGATTGGGGAAGCTCTCCTGGATAATATCCTGCAGAGTGTTTTCCAACTTGGTTCCATTCTCCCCGTCACTTTCAGGTACACCAATCATACGTAGATTTGGTCTTTTCACATAGTCCCATATTTCTTGGAGGCTTTGTTCATTTCTTTTTGTTCTTTTTTCTTTAAACTTCTCTTCTTGCTTCATTTCATTCATTTCTTCTTCCATCACTGATACCCTTTCTTCCAGTTGATCGCATCAGCTACTGAGGCTTCTGCATTCGTCACATAGCTCTCGTGCCTTGGTTTTCAGCTCCATCAGGTCCTTTAAGGATTTCTCTGCATTGGTTATTCTAGTTATCCATTCGTCTAATTTTTTTTCAAAGCTTTTAACTTCTTTGCCATTGGTTCGAATTTCCTCCTGTAGCTCAGAGTAGTTTGATTGTCTGGAGCCTTCTTCTCTCAGCTCGTCAAAGTCATTCTCCGTCCAGCTTTGTTCCGTTGCTGGTGAGGAGCTGTGTTCCTTTGGAGGAGGACAAGCGCTCTGATTTTTAGAGTTTCCAGTTTTTCTGCTCTGTTTTTTTCTCATCTTTGTGGTTTTATCTACCTTTGGTCTTTGATGATGTTGACGCAGAGATGGGTTTTTGGTGTGAGTGTCCTGTTTGTTAGTTTTCCTTCTAACCGACAGGACCCTCAGCTGCAGGTCTGTTGGAGTTTGCTAGAGGTCGACTCCAGACCCTGTTTGCCTGAGTATCAGCAGTGGTGGCTGCAGAACAGCGGATATTGGTGAACTGCAAATGCTGCTGCCTGATCGTTCCTCTGGAAGTTTTGTCTCAGAGGAGTACCCGGCCGTGTGAGGTGTCATTCCGCCCCTCCTGGGGGGTGTCTCCCAGTTAGGCTACTCAAGGGGTCAGGGACCCACTTGAGGAGGCAGTCTGCCCATTCTCAGATCTCAAGCTGCGTGCTGGGAGAACCACTACTCTCTTCAAAGCTGTCAGAGAGGGACATTTAAGTCTGCAGAGGTTACTGCTGTCTTTTTGTTTGTCTGTGCCCTGCCCCCAGAGGTGGAGCCTACAGAGGCAGGCAGGCCTCCTTGAGCTGTGGTGGGCTCCACCCAGTTTGAGCTTCCGGGCCGCTTTGTTTACCTAATCAAACAACTAACTCGGCAATGGCGGGCACCCCTCCCCCAGCCTCGCTGCTGCCTTGCAGTTTGATCTCAGACTGCTGTGCTAGCAATGAGTGAGACTCCATGGGCATAGGACCCTCCGAGCCAGGTGCGGGATATAATCTCCTGGTGTGCCGTTTTTTAAGCCCATTGGAAAAGCACAGTATTAGGGTGGGAGTGAACCGATTTTCCAGGTGCCATCTGTCACCCCTTTCTTTGACTAGGAAAGGGAATTCCCTGACCCCTTGTGCTTCCCAGGTGAGGTGATGCCTCACCCTGCTTCGACTCACACACAGTGCACTGCACCCACTGTCCTGCACCTACTGTCTGGCACTCCCCAGTGAGATGAACCCAGTACCTCAGTTGGAAATGCAGAAATCACCCGTCTTCTGCGTTGCTCACGCTGGGAGCTGTAGACCGGAGCTGTTCCTATTTGGCTACCTTGGCTCCTCCTCCCATTATTTATTTTAAGTATTTCTTAATTTATCTTTTTTGACTCATTACCCTCTAAACTTCTGTAGGATTCATGTCTTGTTTCCAATTTCTGAAATTTATGAGTCACCAATTCTTTGAATATAGCCTTCCTGTTTACATAGTCTAGTAAAGCAATTAAATATTTTTCATTTCTTCTCATCTAATCTTCATATATATTTGTATTTTTTATTAATTTGCCTTCTGAAAAGTATATGACTACATTAATTGTGCTCAGTATTTCAGTTTACTAGTCCTCTCATCAGCTTAGTCTCTGTCAATGTGTAATTTGTATGCTGTACGTTAAGTTGTTTCACTATATTTTCAACAATTTACTTTCCATTTGCCTCTTTTCCAAATACGACTTGAGAAGCTCATAGATATTTTCCACATTATTTTGGTTTCTTGTTTTTCATTATATTGGCAAACATTTAAATATAATCTTCATATCTGGGTTTTATGTGCCATAAAATTTATCTAATGCTTCACACTAGTTGCTCATCTCCTTGTGTGCAACATAATTTATAGTTCAGTTCTCACATATGGGAGACATTACACTCTGGATGCCTGCAGGCAGTTTCTCTTTGTTTATTCCATTTTCCTTGTCAGAAGCTCAACAACCCACATGGATCCAACATCCTTGTGATCAGATGCATCTGAATGGAGCCACTGGCCTTTTAGGTTAATGCTTCTCTGGATCATTACCTTTATTTACTTCTGGTCTTGAGAAGTTTTCATAATTTCCTTTCAACTATATTAGGCATTCTGTGAATTCTTGTAACTTCTTGGTGATTTTAGTTATCTTCATTAAAGTTTTTAAAGCCTGTTATTTTCCTGGAAGGCAAAAATATCAACAGTTGCATACATGAGTAAAATATTTAACATAGATTTTCTATGACATATATCACCACCTCATGTGAAATTCGAGATTTCATTTGAAATACCTCTCTCTTCAATGGACCATGTTGTAATAAGTTGTAGAATGTGATTTTTTTTTACCATTAGAAAATTAATTATGTATTATGAACAAATTTCTGAAATACTTTACTGCAGGAAATAGCATATGGTCAGACTTATTGTTCATTATTGTTTTCTTTAACATACAACTAATAAGGGTAAAAGTACTTACCTGAATTCAGATCTGTCAGCTTCAAATGCCATTTTACCTCATTAGAACTTCCCTAACTCCATAAAATGTATCATTTGAATTTTTTATCTAATTTAGAATTCACTGAAAAGAGTTTTTTAAGGTTATAATGTTTTCATTGCAATTGAGGACATTTTCAATAAATATCTTACACTTGAGACCCTGGCTAAATATTCCTTTCGTACTAGAAATCAGATTTCTCTGGTGCAACTCCATTGCCTGCAATAATATTTATGAAAACTACAAATGCCAGCACACTATTTCAACAATCTACTCAGTAGTTCATATCTAAATATCACATTAGCTATGAAACAAACCAAATATAAATGCTGAATATATAGTACAAATCACCAGATTCTTCACAGAAGAAAACAACAACTGACTAATTTTCTACAATATATCACCTGTTCATTAGTTCTTCAGTAATGTATTTTTTTTATTTTTTTTGTTTTGTTTTGTTTTGTTTTTGTTTTTGAGACAGAATCTCGCTCTGTCACCCAGGCTGGAGTGCAGTGGCATGATCTCGGCCCACGGCAAGCTCTGCCTCCCGGGTTCACGCCATTCTCCTGCCTCAGCCTCCTGAGTAGCTGGGACTACATGAGCCTGCCACCACACCCAGCTAATTTTTCTGTATTTTTAGTAGAGACGGGGTTTCACCGTGTTAGCCAGGATGGTGTCAATCTCCTGACCTCGTGATCTGCCTGCCTCGGCCTCCCAAAGTGCTGGGATTACAGGCGTGAGCCACCTCACCCAGTCTAGTTCTTCAATAATAATATTTAGGCTATTTCAAGTATAAGAAGTTCTTTCTTCTAGTTTCTGAAGGGCATAAATAATGATGCATAGAGTCAGATTTATTTTTATAAACTTTTGATGTTTCTTTTGCTGTGTGCCTTACTGTGAATATATGGAGATAAAGACAAATGTACATTTAAGTCATTAGTGGTTATATGAGTTTGGCTTATATGGCTTTTTGCTTATATGGATGTCATAAATGACAAAATTAAATAATGAAGTTTGATAAACTCATCTGTACCTTGTAAACTTTAGACCACTTACTGCATAGCTTGATTCTGTCAATATTTATTAGTTTAAAAAATGGTTTCTAAAAGTTGCAAACCAAAGTTTATTACACATTTCAGAATCAGCAAGAGGTAAACTGTGACACAGTTCTCTGTGCCACAGACTCTTTTGGGGAGAAATGTTCTACAAAAATAAAATAAAATAAAATAAGAGTTTCCAAACTCAATTTTTTTAAAAGCTGGAGTTTTCTTCTGCGATTAATCTTCACTCTACAGTCCCTTTTACCCAAGTCATGGTCCCTAGGTCATCTTTTTAAGGTTTAGTTTCTGGGAGGTTTTCAGCAAACCTCTCTCATGCTTTGTCCAAGTTTGTTTGTTTTTGTTTTGGCGAAAGTGAACATCTTTAATTGAGGATAAATTGCCTGTCTCTAAGCCTACTTGTCCCCTAAAGCCAAAGTTGGATCAGAGTTTTCATTCCCCACCATCCTCCCCCAGGCCCTCTCCTTTTTTCCAACCCATATTCTTCAACATCTTCTGACCTTTGTTGCTGTCAGTAATTTCAGAATGAACAGATGTATTAGCATCTTCTTGAAAGTTCCTTCACTTCCAATCTGCTCCCTATGTTTTCCAGCTCTATCTTTATATTTTAGATTCTTCAATGTCTATTTATCTTCATAGTCTGTATTCTGTAAACAATATTTTATTCATATTTTCTTTAATTATTTTCTTATTTCCAACTCATTTTTCTCCTTACTTAGTGTTGCCCAACCACCAATTTCAGGGATTCAAAGAGTATGCTCCAGATCATTTTCTCTTCCAATTGTAGCAGGTTTTACAGCAGTAATTATAAACAGTGACCTTGTCTGCAACATAAGTGATCTAATGACAATTACTCTAATACATCGGTGGCATTTTTTTTTTCATTTTCTTCCTCAGTGTCTTCTGCAGCTACATTGCCTTCACAGGTAGTGTAAGGAGGGGCTGCACTGGGGCCTTATCAGACATCAAAGTGCAGGCAGCGAAAGGCAGCCTTGCCCAGGCTGGCTGCTGCAGCCCCCGCCAACATGCCCTGACACACATTGCCTGGAGCCAAACGGGGCTGTGGGCAACAAGCAAGGGGATGACTGATGGTCCTGCCTGATCTGCACCACCTAGGAAGGGGAAAACCCCTAGGAACTTTTTTTTTTTTTAAGTGAGAGTTTCACTCTGTTGCCTGGGCTGAGTGCAGTGGTGCAATCTCGGCTCACTGCAACCTCTGACTCCCGGGTTCAAGTGATTCTCCTGCCTCAGCCTCCTGAGTAACTGAGATTACAGGTTCAAGCCACCAGGCCCAGCTAATTTTTTGTATTTTTAGTAGAGACGGGGATTCACCATGTTGTCCTGGCTGGTCTTGAACTCCTGACCTCAGGTGATCTGCCTGCCTCGGCCTCCCAAAGTGCTGGGATTACAGGCGTAAGCCATTGCACCTGGCCACCCATGGGAACTATTATATCTCCCCCAGCTACAGGAACAGCAGGAGGAGCGTCGAAGTCAAGGGGCCAGAAGTGGTCCAGTAGTTCTCAGGTTGAGCCAGAAACAGTGGCCAAGAGAGTTTTAAATAAAGTTTACATGTGGCTAGATATGACCTGCTGATTACTCTTAATTTTTTCCACATTTATTGAGCTATGATTTACATATTTAAAAGTGTATCTATTTAGGGTATACAATAGAGTGCTTTGAGATGTGTATACATCTTTAAATTATCTCAATGAAGCTGGTTAACATATCTATCCCCTCACATAGTTACTTTGTACATTTCAGTGTGTGTGGTGAAAGCACCTGAGATCTACTTTAGTAACAAATTTCAACTACACGTTATTATTAACTACAGTCACCATTCTGCACATTAGGTCCCCAGCAGTTTTTCGTTATATAACTGAAGGTATGCACCCTTTGATGGATATCTCCCCAGTTTTCCCCACTTCCTAGCCCATGGTAACTACTCTTGTTCTCTGTTTTTTTCTTTTTTTAAATATTCCACATACAAATGAGATCATGTAGTATTTGTCTTTCTGTATTTCGCTTATGTCACTTAGCATAATGTCTTCAGGTACATCAATATTGTTGTAAATGAAAGAATTTCATTCCTTATTAAGGCTGAAATTCTCTCGGTTACAGTTTATCTATTTATTTGTATCAGAGAAGTGCAGACACCCTTGGCTATGCTTATTTTATGTCCATTGGCAATGTACTCCAAATTGAGATTAATGGTACTTCTAGTTTAAAAATTTTAAGGAAACTCCATACTGGTTTTTTTTCTTTCTTTTTTTTTTTTTGTTTAATGGCTGCACCAATGAACATGCTCAGCAACTGAGTGCAAATATTCTCTTTTCTGTGCGCCCTAACACTTTGTTCTTTTGACTTTTTGATAATAGCTATCCTAACACAATGATAACGTGATATCTCATTGTGATTTTGATTTTAATTACTCTGATAATTAGTGATGTTGAGATTTTTTTATATACTTTTTATATACTTGCTGGCCATTTGTATGTCTTTGGAAAAAATTGATATTTTGCCCAATTAATCAAGGAAATGAATTTTGTTTTGTTCTGCTGGTTTTTTGGTATTGATTAGTATTATATATATTTTTGAACAGTAACTTATTATCCTAATATGGTTTACAAATATTTTCTCCCATCCCATATATTGTCTTTGTATTTTGTTGATTTTTTCTTTTATCACGCAGTAACTTCTTGCTTTGATATAGTTCCACTTTTTTATTTTTGCTTTTGTTGTTTGTGTTCTTTGTGTAGAATCTGAAACATCATTGCCATGACCAGTGTCAAAGAGCTTTTTCTCTATTTTTTTAGAGGATTCATAATTTCAGTTCTTATGTTTAAGTATTTAATTTATTTTAAACTCATTTTTTGTAATTATATAGGAGAAGGGTTCACTTTTTTGTGTGCATATCTAGTTTTTTCTACACCATTTCTTGATGTGTCTATCTTCTCCTAATTCTGTGGGATCAGTTGATTGTATATGCATGCATTTATTTCTGGGTCCTCTATTCTGTTCCATTGGTTCTTATGTAGGTACTATACTATTTTATTTTAATGACTATAGCTTTGTAATATAGTTTGAAATCAGGAAGTTTGAGGCTTTCGGCCTTTTTGTTCTCAGTATTTGGCTATTTGGGGTCTTTTGTGGCTCCATGCTAATTTTACAATTGTTTGTTCTACATTTATTTTAATGGCATTAAAATTTTGATAGAAATTTCTTTAACTCTGTAGATGACTTTGTGCAGTATAGATATTTTAACAATATTATTTTTTAGAATCCATGAACACAGGATATAGTTCACAGTTTGTATTCTTCAATTTCTTTCATCAACATTTTATAGTTTTCAGTATGCAGATCTTTAATTTTCTTGGCTAAACTCATTCTATTTAATGAACTAAGTATTTCATTCTATTTGATAATATTGTAAACGGAATTGTTTTCTTCCTTTTTCAGGTATTTTGTTGTTACTGTATCAAAATACAACTGATTTTCATGTTAATATTGCATGCTGCAATTTTACTGTACTAGTTTGTCAGCTCTAACAGGGTTTCCTTGGTGGTGGTGGTAAAATGGTGGGTATTCTTAACCCTGGTTACACTTCAAATTGATAGTTGCTATTATCATTTCATAATTCTTTAAAATCTGACCAGAAGGGTTTATGCTGTCATGAATTCAGTGGAATTCAAATGTTCCCATTTGAAATAATTTTGTTGGTTTTGCCCGGGTCCCGGGATGGAGGGCACCTTGTGGGAGCCCAGAGATTCAGGATGGGGAGAGAGAAGCGGTCAGAGAGGAGGCTGATCAAGAGAAGCACAGACGGGCTCCAGGAACAGTAGGGAGCAAAGGGTGTCCTGTCGGAAACCCAGTGGAAAGAGAGAATGAGCCGGAAAAGGGGTGAAGGGTGGGAGTGGGCAACAGGACTGCTTCCCGGCCTGAGCAGGGGCCCAGTGTGGGCAGGGCGGGAGGGAGTGGCGAGGACCAGGCGGACCCCAAGGTCAATTTGGAGAGAGGGACATTTCCCTGTTTCTTCGCCTCTGGCCGGCATTCTGCGGCCATGGGCCCCCAGGGGCAGGGAAGGGGAGGAGGCGGCTCCCAGCGGGCTCGGAAAGCTGAGGGGCGCATACCCGCTTCGCAGGGCCTGGGTGACAGCGGAAGCAAGCGAAGGCTGCGGATCCCGCTGGCCCCGGGGTGGGCAAGAGGGGCTCAGGCAGGGCCGAGCTCATGGGGCCCAGCGCCAGGGCCTGCAGGTGACCCTGGAGGAATCCACCCGCCTGTGCAGTGGCCTTCTGGGAGACCAGTGTGTACGGCGCCGGCGCCGTGGACACGGCCTTCCCAGCTGGAACATTTGTGAGGCTGTAATTTAAGCTCAGGCGGACAAGCGGCCAGAAGGTGGACTGGATGCAATCTGAGTGCAAAGTCCAACCTAAGGGGAGTAAGCGGAAATGCCTGGCCTGCATCAAACTGGGCTCTTAGGATAAGGTTCTAGGCTGGATGGCCACTGCCTTATAGAGACGCAGGCTTGGCGGGAGCCTGAGGAGCACCAGGGACTCAGTGCAGCAGGGTGGAGTGGGCAGCGACAGCCCCACAGCTACTGCTTCCCTGCGCAGTTCACCTTCTCCAAGGCCCGGTCCCCAGCTGAGCCCAGCACTGAATTGCATGGCGCCTCCTGGACCACTGCCGGGGTGACCAGCAGAAGACCCCACCTCCCAGGGAGAGGACCCCACTATATCCCCAGCTAATAAACCGCTCCCCCCACCAAAAATAAATAAATATAAAATAATTTTGTTTGGTGTTTGAAAATAATGTGTATTCTCTGTTTACTGGTCAACATGCTGCCCATTTATCTATATGCCTAATTAGTCAAACTTTTTAATGAAATTATTTAACATTATGACCCTTTATTATGAAACAAAACAGTAAATTTTATAATGGTTTTAATATCATCTAATATGATTGAAAATGTCAATTTGTCATTGCCAGTGAATCTTCCTGTTATTTATTTTACACTGCTAAATATTCTGTCTACAAATGTCTAAGGGCTTAGAATCTTTCCTTGCATATTCTCTGTGATAAGTACTAACTACTCTAATTCATCAAATTATCTCTTTATACCATTCTTAAAATACAATATTATTGCCCCGGCATGGTGGCTCATGCCTGTAATCCCAGCACTTTGGGAGGCTGAGGAAGGTGGAGCTCGAGACCAGACTGGCCAACATGGTGAAACCCTGTCTCTACTAAAAATACAAAAATTAGCCTGGCATGGTGGTGGGCACTTGTAATCCCAGCTACTCAGGAAGCTGAGGCAGGAGAATTGCTTGAACCTAGTAACCAGAGGTTGCAGTGAGCCGAAATCACACCACTGTACTCCAGCCTGGGAAACAAAGCGAGACTTTGGCTCAAAAAAAAAAAAAAGAACATATTTTATATATATATATATATATATGTAAGAGAATTCTATATATATGTATAGTTTATTTATTTTGTAGAATTATTTTTCTGCTTAAATACTAATGAAAATTATGAGGTCTATTCACTCTGCCCTGTTGATAACAGTTTTTTTCTCTTTACTAATTACAAATGCAGTTTCATTACATGGATATGTTGCATAGTGGTGAAGTAGGGTCTTTCAGTGTAACAATCATCTGAACAGTGCTCATTGTCCCAATAAGGTATTTTCTCATTCCTAAACCCTCTACCAACTTTTCATCTTTCTGAGTCTCCAGTGTTTATTTTTCCAGTCTCTATATCCAAGTGTATGCATTTTTGAGCTCCCACATATAAGTGAGAAAATTTAGTATTTTTTCTGTTTCTGTGTTATTTCACTTACAGTAATGGCCTCCAGTTCCATTCATGTGGCTGCAAAAGACATGATTTTATTTTTCTTTATGGCTGAGTAGTATTCCATGGTATAAATGTATAGCAAATTTTCTTTATTCAATCATTGATTGATAAATTTAGATTGACTCCCTATCTTTGCTATTGTGAATAGTGCTGTAATAAATATATGGGTGTGGCTATCTTCTTTATGTAATGATTTATTTTCCTTTGGGCAGATACCCAGTAGTGAGAATGCTGGATCAAATGGAAGTTCTATTTTTAGTTTTTTGAGAATCTCCATACCGTTTTCCATAGAGTTTGTAGAAATTTACATTCTCACACACAATGTATGAGTATTCTCTTTTCTCCATATCCTTGCCAGTATATGTCATTTTTCTGCTTTTTAAATAATTAGCCATTATGAATGATGTAAAGTGGTTTTTAATTGGCATTTCTCTGATCATTGGCAACGTTGAGCATTTTTTACATGCTTATTGGCCATTGTTGTCTTCTTTTTGAAAAATATCTGTCCCCATTATTTGACTGCTTTTTAATGAGGTTGTTTGCTTTATTCTTCTTGAGATGTTTGATTTCCTTGTATATTCTGGACATTAGTTCTTTGTTACATGCATAGTTCACAAATATTTTTCGTATTCCATAGGTTGTCTGGTCACCTGTTAAATAAAGCTTCTTTTCAGGAGCTTTTTAGTTTAATTAAATCACTGTGGGGAAGGGGCTGCTTCCTTCCTCTTTCATGGGCCCATTTGTCTATGTTTCCATTTATATATTTTTGTTATTGTTGCATCTGCTTTTGAGATCTTAGTCATGAATTATTTGTTCATGCCAATATCCAGCAGAGTTTATCATAGGGTTTCTTCTAAAATTGTTATCATTTCAGGTCTTACATTTTAGTCTTCTAATCCATATTGAGTTGATTTTTGTATATGGTGAGGGTTAGAGATTCCATTTCATGCTTCTGCATATACTAATATAATTTTTCCAGCACAATATGTTGAATAGAATGTCATTTTCCCATGTATGTTTTTGTTGACTTTGTAAGAGATCAGTTGTGTGTAGGTATGTGGCTTTATTTCTAGGTTCTCTATTCTGTTCCATTGATCTATGCATCTATTTATATCAGTACCACGCTGTTTTGGTTATTAAAGCCTTCCGGTATAATTCTGAGTCAGGTAATGTATGTTGTCTTTGCTTAAATTTGCTTTGGCTATTTAGGCTTTTCTATGGTTCCATATGAATTTAAATTTTGTTGTAATTCTATAAAAACAATTGGCATTTTGGTAGGAATTACATTTAATATGTAGATTGTTTGAGGCACTATGGTCATTTTAATGATAATAATTCTTCCAGTCCATGAGCAGGGATGTTTTTCTCATTGTCTGTCTTATACAATTTATTTCATCAGTGTTTTGCAGTTTTCCTTATAGAGATCTTCCACCTATTTGATTAATTGTATTTCTAGGTATTTTAACCTTTTTTGTAGCTATTGTAAAAAGAAATTGACTTTTTAATTAGGTTCTCAGCTTGATAATTATTAGAGTATAAAACACTACTAATTTTTGTGCATTGATTTTCATATCCTGCAACATTATTAAATTCATTTATCAAATCTAAAAGTTTTTGGTGATCTTTAGATTTTTCTATATATAATATTATGTAATCATCAAAAGGGGACAATTTGACTTCCTAATTTAAACCGTATGGATGGTCCCACGAAGATCAACAGACAGTATCTGTGGGGAGGGCACAGGCGATGGCAGGTCTTTAAAGTCGTCATATGACTACGGTTGGAAGCCTAAGCTGACAGCCACTTAGCGAAGCATTGTCTGGCAGTTTCAATGTACATACAAATCATTTCTGATTCCAGGCCTCTCTCTTAGTGATGTGATTCTGCAGGTTTGGAAGGGGTCCATGAATTGGCTTACAATCATGGTGAAAGATGAAATTGAAGCAGGCATCTCACATGGTAGGAGTGGGAACAAGAAAGATGGGGGAGGGATACAACATACTTTTAAACCACCAGATCTCGTGAGTACTCACCATGACATGGACAGCACACAGCCATGAGAAATCCATCCCCATGATTCAACCACCTCCCATCAGGCCCCAACTGTAACATTAGGGATTAAAATTCAATATAAGATTTGGAACAAACATCTAAACTCTATCATATGACCATTAGAAAAACAGATGAAACATTTATGGTTTATACTGTCCAGATACTTTCATTCTAGAGCAAATTGATAAATGATTGAATTCAACATTCTGTGATCAGAATAGAGAAGGGAGGTGTACAGGGGACTTTAGCTGCATTTGTTCCACTTCCCATAGGCTGTTGTTGTGAGCTCTGATGTCACTAACTAAAGGGCTATTCATGGACAGAAGAATTATTGCTGTTGTTGAATTATTCCTATTTCTTTTACCTTAGTAAAAATAATTTTTTTAGATTCTCATATAATTTTCCTAAAAAAACGCTAAGAGTTTTGGTTAAATTCCTTGTTATTCTGTGTTATAAAAATTGATAGGAAAATGGCTAAAATAGATTAAAATTATACAAACTCAAGGAGTCAAGTTTCTATTAGGCAGGCTTAGGAAAAACAGAACTGGAAATACTCCACCACAATAGACATCAGATGCATGAGGCTCACTTTCTGTCGTAGCCCTGCCCAAATCCACCCTCTTCTAAGGCCTCATCCAGGTTTGCCCTCACCCTAGAATCTCCTCTCACAGAATTAATTAAAGGAGACCAGAAATTTGAGTGGTGTCTCCTGCTGCCTCTCCTGAGCTGGTGCCCACAATTTCCTGAAAATAAAAAAGCAGATAAATGGGAGCCAGGAGATGGAAAGGGTGGGGTTGCCAGGAGCCAGGCAGTCAAAGTTGGTTTGGGTGGCCACTGTGACTGGAAGTTTCCTGTCCATCCACTGGGGCCAAGTCCAGCAAGGGGCCTCTGCTGGTGGAAGTGCACATGAAGGCCGTAGCTGAGGTGAGGAGCAGACACCCATCTGACCAGACCCCCAATTCAAGGTCGCCCTGCCCACTCCCAGCCTCAGTTTTCCCTTCTGTGTAGGCAGAGTGTTGGCCTTTCAAGGACCTCTTCCGTGCATGAGACTCCCAGGAGCTACAACACGATGTCCCCATCCAGTCATGCTCACAGCTGGGCCTAGTGTCCCAACCCATTCCCTCTGCTTCCCCCAAGTGGCTACTCCTGCTGAGATGCTGGGGTGTTTCATCCTGGACTGAAAGCCTCAGGGCATAAGGGAGTCTCTCCAGGGGAGCCCCACCCACTACCCAGGGAGGCACAACGGAAGGGCCCATGAGGAAGGTGGCCCAGCAGGCAGCCCAGCTAAGTGAATGAGCCAGGACAGGAGTGAGAGCACTTTACCAGGAGGGGAAACCCAGCCCCTTGCAGAGCTGGGAGCCTCAGAAGCAGCTGAGAAGCCTTGGCCCACAAGTCTCTGAGTCCCTAAGCCACCTCCTGCAGAGCTCCAGGGCCCAGCGGGCACCAGTAAGGATGGCCTCCTGGAGGCCTCAACTCTTTTTTGTCCTAGTGTGCAGGCTTTCACCATTCCTCCCCACAAAGCTCAACTAGTTTTTCTTCTTTCTGGGGGCTGGAGTGGGGCTGCCTTTTTGCCTGGACTCATGGGTAGGCTGGATTGCCATACCCCCAGGAGAGAGGCACCAGGGGCCCAGGAAAGAGGAAGGAGGAGCCCCTTCCCCACAGTGACCTGCTCGCCATTCACGTGCAGCGACAGGCCCACCTCTCGGAGGAGGATGCTGAGGCACAGGCAGAAGCAGCGTAGAGAGACACTGGGAAGAGACACCTATCACAGCTCTGAGCTGTCCTCTGGGCCTCCAGGGGTGGGGGAAGGAGACCCATTGGTGATGAAGACAGCTCAGAGGGCTGTGGCAGAGGCTGTTCCCAGGACTGGGAGATGACAGTGACTCAACGCTGTTCACTGCTAAACTGTACCTTCTGAAAGTGGCCCTTCAGTTACCCCCACAGCTCGAGCCCACACCTGTCTGGGATGGCCAGGTAGGCAGAGGCAAGCAGAGACTCAGGGCGAGGGCACTAGGGCGTGTGGGCAGGGACAGAGGCCAATGGGGCAGATGAGGGGAAATTTTCATCTACTTGCTGGATCTGTCCCTTTCCTGGGCTCTACTTTACTCTTTACCCTCTGCCTCTGGCTCCCTGGGTGGCTCCTCTTCACTTTCTTGCCTGCTCACTCCAGAAGTCCCAGGGGCTCAGCCCACCACCATTTGTCCCCAGGTTGTAGCTGCCCCTTCCATGTCCGTCCCATGAGGACCCTCATCTGCATGAGCACACCTCTGCTCTCCTCTGAAACCAGAAGCCCTATCTCCCTGACATACCCCTCTGCAGCTGGGCAAAGTCCACCTGCCACTGTTCCAGGCCAGAATGCCTGGGCATTATCCCCCTGCCTGCTCTCTCACACCCACTGCCCATCCCCCAAAAATGCTGTTGGTACCCCTTTTACAGCCCCCACAGCCACCCTCCCCTCCTGCTGTGCTATAGCTTTTGTCTCCTGGTGCCTTAACCCCTCTGTCCATCTGCTGCACAACAGCCACCTGAGCCCCTGAGCACTGCTCTGCTCATATCTGCGGTAACAACCTCACCCAGAGCCAACATCTAAGTCCCCACAGGCCAGTCCTGGCCTCCTTACTGCTCCTGGAACCCCAGGGCCCTGTGCCCTAATCACTCCCTCTGCAACCTGGGTGTCTGCTCCCACCCCCAGCCTGCCCCCCAAAGCCCAGGACATCCAGAGCAATCTAACACATATGTAATACATATGAATTACATAATAATTTGTAATACATCGTATTACATGCAAATTATGTAATATGAATTCTTCATAATACATATAAATTATGATGTCATGATATATTGTGATGTCATAACATACAAATTATGATGTCATAATTATGGAGATATCATAACACATACAAATTATGATGTCGTAATATGGTGTGGTGTCATAATCCCTATGCATTATGATATCATAATATATTGTGATGTTTTAATAAATGCACATTATGGCATCATAATATATTGTGAAGTCACAATACATGGAAATTATGACATCATAATATACAATGATGTCATAATACATAGTGATTATGATGTCATAATACATTGTGATGTTATGAATTATGATGTCATAATACATTGTGATGTCATAATATCATATTTGTTTATATTTATGATATAATAATATAAAATGTCTCAGGTAATGAGAAGAGCTTTGAAAAGAGCATCACATCAGAATATCGAGGTGGGCCTGAAAGTTGGTGGGAGTGTGGCCTGGATGTGGAAGGCGGGACCTGTCTTTGGCTCACCTGCCTTCCCACAGCACCAGCAGTAGAGCCCAGTCATGGAGTGTGGTGCCCTCAGACTGCTGTCACCCCACCTCTGTGATGGAGAACAAGTTCAGCAGCCTTCAGTAGACATACATGCTGGATAGCTGGGTGAGAGCTGTGACCCATGGGCAAGGGGCAGCAAGGTGGGCAGCCTCTAAGCTCCCATTTATTCTCTCAATGTGCTCTCCTGACCATCCCATTCTACCTGCAGGGCTTCTGGCCAACCAGACGCAGCAAGGTGGAATTCCACTGCAAAGTGTACAGCAACTCAGTATGTGGAGATGAACAGCAGCAAGGTGGTTTTAATGGCATGCCCTATGCCACCATGCTCAGGGGAGATGCTGCTGCTTGCCAGGAGCATGGGGATGGCAGGCCTGAAGCTCCACTTCACTGAACTCTACCATCATTATAGAAGTTTTGGAGTAGCCTGTGAAAGATAGAATCATGTCATTGGTCAGAAGACAAAATTCTCTACAGTGAGTTCTCACTGTAGATATATAGATTTATTACCCTAAAAACAGTGCTAATTTGGCATTGGTTCATTTAACACCTGCTATGAGCAAATGCCTAAAGTTAGAGGCGGTTTCTCCTAAAGTAAGATTACATGAGGCCAGGCGCGGTGGTTCACGCCTGTAATCCCAGCACTTTAGGAGGCCAAGGTGGGCAGACCATGAAGTCAGGAGTTTGAGACCATCCTGGCTAACACAGTGAAACCCTGTCTCTACTAAAAATACAAAAAATTAGCGGGGCATGGTGGCAGGCGCCTGTAGTCCCAGCTACTCGAGAGGCTGAGGCAGAAGAATGGCATGAATCTGGGAGTTGGAGCTTGCAGTGAGCTGAGATGGCACCACTGTACTCCAGCCTGGGCAACAGAGCGAGACTCTGTCTCAAAAAAAAAAAAAAACCTTTGAATTTGTGCTTCACAATATGGAACAGAATCCATTTGATTTATAGTATATGTAAAATAGAAAAATTAGGATGGGCAATTCTGGATATGTAGAATTAGTTCCTTTTATGAGTTTTCTGCCCAGCTGTATTTATTACACTAAAAATAATGCCAAAATATATTTTATTGTGTGGAGTTTAAATGGATACACTATATAATGGAATAATATTAACTAAATGAACCTCAGTGCCAATTTTTTTCACTTTTTAAAAAAATTTATTTTAGCAAAGATTTCCTTTTTACTGTAAAATTGCACTTGATTAAATCTACTCCTAAATATTTCTTTCTTTTTCATACATATACAAATGGAATTGTTTTCTTAATTTTATCTTCAGGTTGATCATTGCTAGTATATAAAAGTACAACTGAACTTTGTATATTGATTTTGTATCTTGTTACCTTGCTCAACTCACTTATTGGTTGTAGTGGGTTTTAATGAATTTCTTATAAACTTTTATATTCACATTATGTCATCTGCAATGATAGAGAATTCTAACCTCTTATTTTCCCACATGGATAATTTTGTTTATTTTTCTTATGTAATTTCTTTGGATGTTAATATTTTTGTCTTGTTTTCAAATGTCAAGACACAACAACCAGTATTTTATTATTACGGGGTTAGCTGTAAGTTTTTCATTGATGCTGTTTAGCAGATCTAGGAAATGTGCTTGTACTCCTCCTTTCCAGGGTGATTAATTGTGAATGAATATTGGATTGGTCAAATGTTCTCTGGGGCTGTTGAAGGGATGTTTCTGTTACTTTCCTTTATCGTATCACTTTGTTTAATGCATTGATTATTGGAATGGTCAACATTGCATTTGTGAAATAGTTCCATTTGGTCATGAAGTAGCCAGGACCACAGACATGCACGACCATGCCTGGCTAATTTTTTTCATTTTATTGTAGAAAAGGTGGGGGGCAGGGCACTCACACCCTGCCCAGTGTGTATGTTGTACACGCTGCTCTTGAACTCCTGGTTTCAAGAGCTCCTCTCTCCTCAGCCTACCGAAGTGCTGGGATTATAGATGAGATCCACCACACCTGGCCACATACATATAATTTATAAATAAAAATAACCTTATATACAAGGTTAAATGCAAATATCCTACAGTGAGGGCCAGGCTTCAGAATAAGGAGGAAGGCCTGCCTGAAAAGGGCTGCAGCTTGGAACTTTTCATCCCAAAGAGGTGGGGCCTGGAGCTCTATTATCCAGTCACTGGTGCTGAGGTAAAAACTTTGTTAAAACTATTTATTTTTTTTGAGATGGAGTCTCGCTCTGTCGCCCAGGCTGGAGTGCAGTGGCACGATCTCGGCTCACTGCAAGTTCTGCCACCTGGGTTCATGCCATTCTCCTGCCTCAGCCTCCCAAGTAGCTGGGACTACAGGCGCGTGCCACCACACCCGCCTAATTTTTTGTATTTTTTAGTAGAGACGGGGTTTCAGCGTGTTAGCCAGGATGGTCTCCATCTCCTGACCTCATGATCCCCTGCCTCGGCCTCCCAAAGTGCTGGGATTACAGGTGTGAGCCACCGCGCCTGGCCCTTAAAACTATTATTTTAATGCTTAGCAATGTTAATTTTTAGTGAGAAACTTAAGATTACTTAATTTAACATAACAAGATTTTAAGATTTTCAATTACTGAAAAAAATTAAAATTATAACACAGGTACTTCTAATTTTTTTTTTGGCAGGGGTTCAAGTACCTTTGTTATATATTGAAACCTACTGTTTCTGTAAGCTCTACTCTTAAGTCAAAACAACCTTGAATTTATTGTGAACAAGTACTTAGAATAAATCCAAACCTTAGGCAAATTCACATAGTGATTTCAATTGTCCTTCACATCCCTTTCCTGGGATAAGTGTCTGGGTTTCGGGGGGAGGCTTGGTAACAGTGCAGGGATCCACCATCTTAATCCATCTGATGCATAGCTTCTATTCATAAGTCCCTCTTAAATATTTCCTCCTAAGAAACTTGATTTGTCAGCCTCTTTCTTCAACCTCTCAACTCTTTTGGCCTTTAAAGGTAGGTTTACATTTACCTACTTACAACAAAACAACGTAATATATATGGTCTGTCCATTTCTAGAACATTGTTATGTGTTTCATGACTGTAATGTGTAGCACAAAGTATAGTTTTGTGCATGAATAGTATATTTTATATAGCTACTTTCTATTACACATCAGTAAAACACAAGTTCAGTAAGTGCTCACTTAACGTCATTGATAGGTTTTTGGAAACTGATTTTAAGTGAAATAAAAAACTATATATCATAGGAAATTAACTCTTGTTTATATCATTAGCCAATGGTAAGTTTGGTTTCATTTATATAGTAATAAAAAGTCACAGTTTCCAAGAATCTATCAACAAAGTGAGAACATACTGTAATTAGTATTATAGTATATAATACATTACAGCATTACACTATTAGAATATGTTACTGCAGTCTTAGCAGTTGGTGGTATAATGTGTTTCAGTTTCCCCCAAGATCACAGAATTATTCAGACCAATCAATAACAACATCCTGTAGAAACCAGGAGCATCTCACCCTCTTGATACTACAAAGCCTTCCCTCACACCTCCTGTTTCTTCTCTCTGCTCCCAAGTGCAATCCCTGTGTGGGTCTGTTTACCTTACATACTTTCCTCCTTCCATGATTATATGTAATGAATAACTGCTGTCAGTCTCATCTGTCCAATGATTGGTGCCATGGTTTTAACTGTTCCAGTAGCCCTACAGTGGTAATTTCTCCCTCGCCAATGGGGTAAAGGGGAGGCTAATCAAACAATTCACAACACTAACTGGATTAACCACCCATGACTGAAGACATCTGCTCAACTTTAACTGCTTTTGGCCTACTGGTTTCATGATACATTAAAAGTCACCTCTGTCAGAACCACCAGTTGCTGTTGGGCTTTTGCTTTGGTCTAAATAGAAGTTTGTGGCCTTTATCATGAGTTGCCTTCCCTTCCCACACTAAAGCACACTCATCACCTAGACATAAATGGTCAATTGACTCTGCTCCAGCATGATGGGTCATCATGTTTAGCCTGTGTTTGGCAGGCAGTTTGCAAGACACTTGCCTGTCAAGGCAGTGAAAACACAGCACCTTAATCAGTCTGCAGTTCAGTCCTGATTACCAAGGGTCTGGCTGTAAACCTGTGGTCACTTCATCTGATCTGGTTATCATTACTAAATGTGTGGGTAGTCATCTGAACATTATTTATTATTCCACACTCTCAGGATAGGCCCAGGGATGGTCTTTTGTAAAACTGCAGAAACAAAAGGGACTTTTACTTTGGAGAGAATTATGCTTGTCACTCAGTTGCCCTAAGAAGTGCTACTGTCATGCAAGCAAGAACAGTGGTCTTGTCTTTTCTGAGCTGCTGCTTCCTTTGCTGCTGTCACATGCATTCTAATGATGAGGTGCACCTTCCTTGTGACTTATGGTTTACGCACTGATGAGTAATAAAAAGAAAAAAGAGCATTTGATATTAGTCCCTCCCAAAACATGTGGGTAATTCTCTCACTGTAAAACCCCTACTCATCATGTGGGCTTTTAGCACTGCTGCTTACCAGTATGCCAAAGGTGCAATCTTAGGATCAGAAGTTTGATGGACACAAGCAAAATGACCATAGTGCATATGGGTGCCAATCCCAGTGAGATTGAGTGGCAGTATATACCTTCATCTGAAGAGAAGACAGATCACAAATAAACAAATAATGACATAACTCAAGAAACTAGAAGAGAAAGAAATTATCCCAAAGTTACCAGGTGATGAAATTAATAATTAAAAAGTAGAGCAGAAATAAATATAATGGAGACTAGAAAAACAACAGAAAATGTAGAAAAAATGTAAGAGATTTTTGGAATCATAAAACTGACATATCTTTAGCTAAACTAAGAAAAAAATGCTCAAATACTACTGGGTACATAACGAAATGAAGGCAGAAATAAAGATGTTCTTTGAAACCAGCGAGAACCAAGACACAACATACCAGAATCTCTGGGATGCATTCAAAGCAGTGTGTAGAGGGAAGTTTATAGCACTAAATGCCCACAAGAGAAAGCAGGAAAGATCCAAAATTGACACCCTAACATCACAATTAAAAGAACTAGAAAAGCAACAGCAAACACATTCAAAAGCTAGCAGAAGGCAAGAAATAACTAAAATCAGAGCAGAACTGAAGGAAATAGAGACACAAAAAAACCCTTCAAAAAATAAATGAATCCAGGAGCTGGTTTTTTGAAAGGATCAACAAAATTGATAGACCGCTAGCAAGATTAATAAAGAAAAAAAGAGAGAAGAATCAAATAGATGCAATAAAAAATGATAAAGGGGATATCACCACCGATCCCACAGAAATACAAACTACCATCAGAGAATATTACAAACACCTCTATGCAAATAAACTAGAAAATCTAGAAGAAATGGATAAATTCCTCAACACATACACCCTCCCAAGACTAAACCAAGAAGAAGTTGAATCTCTGAATAGACCAATAACAGGAGCTGAAATTGTGGCAATAATCAATAGCTTACCAACCAAAAAAAGTCCAGGACCAGATGGGTTC
This sequence comes from Pongo abelii, assembly GCF_028885655.2. Classification (NCBI taxonomy): domain Eukaryota; kingdom Metazoa; phylum Chordata; class Mammalia; order Primates; family Hominidae; genus Pongo; species Pongo abelii. The sequence goes on from NC_072003.2 coordinate 45,356,567, forward strand.
ACAGCTGAATTCTACCAGAGGTACAAGGAGGAGCTGGTACCATTCCTTCTGAAACTATTCCAATCAATAGAAAAAGAGGGAATCCTCCCTAACTCATTTTATGAGGCCAGCATCATCCTGATACCAAAGCCTGGCAGAGACACAACAAAAAAAGAGAATTTTAGACCAATATCCTTGATGAACATTGATGCAAAAATCCTCAATAAAATACTGGCAAACAGAATCCAGCAGCACATCAAAAAGCTTATCTACCATGATCAAGTGGGCTTCATCCCCGGGATGCAAGGCTGGTTCAATATACGCAAATCAATAAATGTAATCCAGCATATAAACAGAACCAAAGACAAAAACCACATGATTATCTCAATAGATGCAGAAAAGGCCTTTGACAAAATTCAACAACCCTTCATGCTAAAACCTCTCAATAAATTAGGAATTGATGGGATGTATCTCAAAATAATAAGAGCTATTTATGACAAACCCACAGCCAATATCATACTGAATGGGCAAAAACTGGAAGCATTCCCTTTGAAAACTGGCACAAGACAGGGATGCCCTCTCTCGCCACTTCTATTCAACATAGTGTTGGAAGTTCTGGCCAGGGCAATTAGGCAGGAGAAGGAAATCAAGGGTATTCAATTAGGAAAAGAGGAAGTCAAATTGTCCCTGTTTGCAGATGACATGATAGTATATCTAGAAAACCCCATTGTCTCAGCCCAAAATCTCCTTAAGCTGATAAGCAACTTCAGCAAAGTCTCAGGATACAAAATCGATGTGCAAAAATCACAAGCATTCTTATACATCAATAACAGACAAACAGAGAGCCAAATCATGAGTGAACTCCCATTCACAATTGCTTCAAAGAGAATAAAATACCTAGGAATCCAACTTACAAGGGATGTGAAAGACCTCTTCAAGGAGAACTACAAACCACTGCTCAAGGAAATAAAAGAGGATACAAACAAATGGAAGAACATTCCATGCTCATGGGTAGGAAGAATCAATATCATGAAAATGGCCATCCTTCCCAAGGTAATTTACAGATTCAATGCCATCCCCATCAAGCTACCAATGACTTTCTTCACAGAATTGGAAAAAACTACTTTAAAGTTCATATGGAACCAAAAAAGAGCCCACATCACCAAGTCAATCCTAAGCCAAAAGAACAAAGCTGGAGGCATCATGCTACCTGACTTCAAACTATACTACAAGGCTACAGTAACCAAAACAGCATGGTACTGGTACCAAAACAGAGATATAGATCAATGGAACAGAACAGAGCCATCAGAAATAATGCCACATATCTACAACCATCTGATCTTTGACAAACCTGACAAAAACAAGAAATGGGGAAAGGATTCCCTATTTAATAAATGGTGCTGGGAAAACTGGCTAGCCGTATGTAGAAAGCTGAAACTGGATCCCTTCCTTACACCTTATACAAAAATCAATTCAAGATGGATTAAAGACTTAAATGTTAGACCTAAAACCATAAAAACCCTAGAAGAAAACCTAGGCATTACCATTCAGGACATAGGCATGGGCAAGGACTTCATGTCTAAAACACCAAAAGCAATGGCAACAAAAGCCAAAATTGACAAATGGGATCTAATTAAACTAAAGAGCTTCTGCACAGCAAAGGAAACTACCATCAGAGTGAACAGGCAACCAACAAAATGGGAGAAAATTTTCGCAACCTACTCGTCTGACAAAGGGCTAATATCCAGAATCTACAATGAACTCCAACAAATTTACAAGAAAAAAACAAACAACCCCATCAAAAAGTGGGCAAAGGACATGAACAGACACTTCTCAAAAGAAGACATTTATGCAGCCAAAAAACACATGAAAAAATGCTCACCATCACTGGCCATCAGAGAAATGCAAATCAAAACCACAATGAGATACCATCTCACACGTTAGAATGGCAATCATTAAAAAGTCAGGAAACAACAGGTGCTGGAGAGGATGTGGAGAAATAGGAACACTTTTACACTGTTGGTGGGACTGTAAACTAGTTCAACCCTTGTGGAAGTCAGTGTGGCGATTCCTCAGGGATCTAGAACTAGAAATTCCATTTGACGCAGCCATCCCATTACTGGGTATATACCCAAAGGACTATAAATCATGCTGCTATAAAGACACATGCACACGTATGTTTATTGCCGCATTATTCACAATAGCAAAGACTTGGAACCAACCCAAATGTCCAACAATGATAGACTGGATTAAGAAAATGTGGCACATATACACCATGGAATACTATGCAGCCATAAAAAATGATGAGTTCATGTCCTTTGTAGGGACATGGATGAAATTGGAAATCATCATTCTCAGTAAACTATCGCAAGAACAAAAAACCAAACACCGCATATTCTCACTCATAGGTGGGAATTGAACAATGAGAACACATGGACACAGGAAGGGGAACATCACACTTCGGGGACTGTTGTGGGTTGGGGGGAGGGGGGAGGGATAGCATTGGGAGATATACCTAATGCTAGATGACGAGTTGGTGGGTGCAGCGCACCAGCATGGCACATGTATACATATGTAACTTACCTGCACATTGGGCACATGTACCATAAAACCTAAAGTATAATAATAATAATAATAATAATAAAATAAAAAATAAAAAATAAAAAAAAAGAAAAAAAAAAAAAAGAAACATAGTGGAGGCCGCAGCAGTCAGGGACATTTCTGAAGCGAGCGTCTTCGATGCCTATGTGCTTCCCAAGCTGTATGTGAAGCTACATTATTGTGTGAGTTGTGCAATTCACAGCAAAGTAGTCAGGAATCGATCTCGTGAAGCCCGCAAGGACCAAACACCCCCACCCCGATTTAGACCTGCGGGTGCTGCCCCACGTGCCCCACCAAAGCCTATGTAAGGAGCTGAGTTCTTAAAGACTGAAGACAGACTATTCTCTGGAGAAAAATAAAATGGAAATTGTACTTAAAAAAAAAAAAGAAGAAATGCTCAAATAAATAAAATCAGAATAAAAGGGAAGACAATACAACTGGTAAAACAGAAATACAAAAGGTCATAAGACTACTATGTACATACACTCCTATGTACAATTATATCCCAAAAAATTGGATAAAGTAGAAGACATGTATAAATTTCTAGACATGTACAACCTACCAAGACTGAACCATAAAAAATAGAAAGTATGAATAGATCAGTAATGAGTAAGAAGTTTAGATCTGATTACTGCTGACTTTTACCAAACATTTAAAAAGAATCAAATCTTTGAAAAAATTGAAGAAAAAGGAATACTGCCAAACTCATTTTATGAAGCCAGCATTACCCTGATACCAAAGCCAGAGACGGACATTAAAAGAAAAAAAATTAAAGGCCAATATCCCCAATGAACATAGATGCAAAATCATCCACAAAGACGCAAATGAAATTCAAAAGCACTTTAAAAGCATCATTTATTATGATCAAGTTGGATTTATTCCTGGGATGTAAGAATATTTTAGTATGTGGAAATTAATAAATGCCATACACTTTATTTATACAATAAAAAGATTAAAAATCATGACTATTTTTATGCATGCCTAAAATTATTTTGACAAAATTGAAAATCCATTTCTAATAAAATGTATAAGGAATTAGGTATACAGAAAGAATATACCTCATGATAAAGAAATACATTCTTTATTAACTATAGGACAAGCTCATAGCTAACACTATAGAAAATGGTGAAATGTTGGAATCTTTTTTTCTAAGATTTATTTTAAGATAAAGATGCCCACTCTCACTACTTCTTTCAACACAGTACTGGAAATCCTACTCAGAACATTAGAAAAGAGAAGAAAAGGAAGGGCATTTAAATGAGAAAGAACAAGATCTTATTTTCATGGAGATTAACACTCAGGTTTTTACAGATTAGATTTAACAGCATGAAAGCTAGTACTATGCAGGAATCAAAGGAACTGTCCCTGAAGACATAGGACTTTAGGGCGTCAATTATTAAGGGGCTACATGAAAGCAGAAATGCTCCTGAGTGTTTCCATTGTTTAGACATAAATTTCAACAGATCAGCCCCAGCAAGTAAAGGCACATCCCTGACTGCTGTGGATGATGAGCTTTTCACCCAAAGCAGAGATGTGAAACCTGACAGGTATGAAAGACTCCCCCACACAAGTGCTCCATACGTTGAAAGTTACTCCCACAAATCTATTCCTGAGGGATCAGGTCATCATCTGTGTGTTTGAGACAGTGGCCAGTTAGGCTTCAGTCGACATGAGGCCAGTGATTTTAAGTGTAAAATGCCTAAACCATCAAAAATTTTAGGTAGGTATTTGGGGGCCTGCTCACTTAAATGGGTTAGTGAAATGTCACACCAGACACATGGCTGGGAATTGGAGTTTTCTCCTCTGCTCTTAGCAGCACCTTGGTAACCAAATAATTACCCTCCTTCATGCCTCCACGTCCACATCTGCAAAAAAGGCACTGGTGAGGATGACAATTGCACGAAGCCCCAGCCCATGGTCTCTCCCTGCAAAGCTCTGAACTTGTGCATCCCCAGGCCAGGCGGTAGGTGTCTTTCAAAGGCAGCAGAACTTGCGCTCTGCTTGGAGACAGCGGAGGGCAGCAGCACAGTGGACAGCGTCTGGGACCTCAGGCTAGTTCCCATAGCCACTTAGGAAAGCAGGCGGCTCCAGGGGCTGGAGGAGGCGCGATGCTGTGGAAAGACCCTGGGTGCCGGTAGGATAGAAAGCCGAGCTGAGTAGACGGAAGGCGGGTGAGTGAGGACCAGACACTCCCGATTTGAGCAAATGCGGGGTGCACTTCACAGCAACACACCCTCCTCATTGCCCAACCCAGACCTGCCCCTCAAGTTCCTCTCCTGACTCAGTCCTCTTGGCGACGGTTTGGCATGGAATCAATGGCCAGCAAAGCTTTGGAAGTGAAGCCGCTTACACCATCCTGCCCCTCCCTCCAGGGATGCGCCCCCGCGTCCTCTCCTGTCTCAACCTGGGTTGTCACCCTGCAGCTCCGCCATCCACCGTTGGGAACCAGTGAAGAGACTGCAACTCCTAGCATATTCCCGCGAGGCGGGCACCGCCCTGCCCCTCTCCCAGAGCTCCGCGCTCCCCCAACCCGGAGCAGGCCAACAATGCAGACCCTCTGCCCTGCAACCAACCTGCGAGAAGCGGACCAGACACTGTAACTAATGCAATGCCTGAAGACTATTCTGCTCCCTACCCAGCCCTTCCATGCAGCCGAGCCGTCTGGCCATGTGGAGGGAAGCCTTGCTGTTCCCAAATCTCTCCCGCCTGGGGAGAGAGTGCAACTATGTCTGCTAGTTTTACCTCGTAATTGTGGCACCCCGTCTCCCGGAGAAGCGGGCTTCGGGCTTGTCCTGTTCGAAGTTTGATTTCTCGCAGACCAACATAGGGCGGGTGGCCTCTCAGGGCCTCCGCGGCACGTTTGCCATGGTAACGCTCTTCAGCCCGGATTGGGCACGCCCCGCCCCTTTTCTCGTCCCGCCAGTCCACTCAGCCCCGCCCCTACCCGCTCATTCTTTCCCTTGCCACGCCCTTTCAGACATGCGCAATGCAGCCCGTCCTATGGGTGGGGTCCCTATGGCGGCGGTCCCGCCCTTTCAGACATGCGCAGTGCACCCGTCCGTTGGGGTAGGGTCAAGATCCTGTTCTTTCAGACATGCGTTGTGCAGCCCGTCCCTAGGGGTGGGGTAACGGGCTTGCCCTTTCAGACCTGCGCAGTGCACCCGTCCCTAGGGGTAGGGTAATGAGCCTGCCATGTCAGACATGCGCAGTGGCAGCGTGTCGCTAGGAATGGGGTACCAGGCCTGTCATTTCAGACATGCGCAGTGCACCCCTCCCAAGAGGTTGGCAAATGGCCGCGGACCCGCCAGTTCCCAGGTTTCTTGGGATCCCGTCGAAAAGCCCCCTCGCGAGTATCTGAAGCCATCAGTTCACTGCCAGAAATGAAAACTTCCTGTCACTAGTCACCTGCCATTTGCTTTTTCAAAACCACCATTTCCGCTGTGCTCTGGGTTGTCACAAATCCTCCTCTGCACCCCAGGAGCGCCTCTTGGACCCCTGGCCGGCGGCAGGTCCCACATCTGGGTCGGGCCTCTCACGGGGCGGCTCCCGCCACTGCAATGAAGAGGAGAAAACGTCCCAGGGGAAGGGCCTGACCCTGTTACATTCAGTCAGAAAACAGCCACAGGAAGGGGCTTTGGGAGCTACATCCACCACTTCTCTGACCCGACCCAGGCTCCTTCCCAGGCCTTGGGATCCTAGTGTGAACCTCCCGGCCGTGATTAACGCAGGTCAGCAGGGCCAGAGCGCCCCTTGGTCCCTCCCAACACATGAGGGAAATTTGTGTGGTGAAGTCAGGGACAGTGTCTGTGTTTCTGCCCTGAATAGGGCTCCCTTGGAAAATCTTTTAATATTTCTTTTTAAAAACAGCCCCATTGGACCACTTTTAATAGTTTGCTGATATAACTAAACAGTGATCATTCTCTTAATTCATGTTTCCATTAAGTTTTTCAGATTAAGTACTCCAAGACTACATGCTGTTGAAACTCATAGGCACAGCCTCAGCTCCCTGCAGGGTAGACACACAAGAGCAGAATCTCCATGGGGCATCTTCCTGGAGCATCAATATTACTGCAGGATTTGGAAGAAACAAATATAATAATTTCTAAAGTAAAATATGGAACATTTAAGGCTGGAAAAGTCATCCACCTTTAATAACTGTCATCTGTGCCTCACATGGCAGACTTTCTCCAAGAGAAATACTCTAAGGAGAACCTATTTCCATTCTTATAAATAATAAAAATGATAAATCATATCAAGTCAATTGAAAGTCCTGGCCTGCTAGTTTCCTAAATCACAACATGGCCTTGGCATCGTTTTATTTGTATTTTTGCAGGGGGCAGGGGGTGGACCTTTGGATATAAAAATTTGGGTTTTTGAACAATTTTTCGAAGTCTTCAGGTATTCGTTGTTGATTTACTTGTGTACACCATCTAATTCTTCTGTCTCTCTTCTCTCCTTCTCAGACTCAATCATTCCACGGGTCTCTAAGGCTCTGTTTATTTTCTCTAAATTTTGTTGATTTACTTTTGTACCCATTTAATTTTTTCTGTCTCTTCCCTTTTCTCAGACTCAATCATTCCACAGGTCTGTAATGCTCTGTCCATTTTCTTTAAGCTTTTTCTTTTTTTCTACTTCCATCTTCACATCAGATAATTTCTATTGCTTTGTCTTCTGTTTCTGATCTGTAGATAAGCTCAAAATTATTGTTTTTACTTTATATTTTTATATCTGGCTACTTTTCATTTCTCTGCTGAGGTTCCACATCTGTTTATTTATGAGAATATTTTCCTTTGCCCCCATGAGCATAGTTATAATACCTGCCTTCAAATTCTTGTCTGCTGGGTACTTCTTGGAGATGTCTAGTGCCTGCTTTTTATCTTGTGTAAGTATTACATTCTCATGTGTCTTCACACATCTCATGAATTTAAAAATTGTGCACCACAGACTGCGCACAAGAGTTATAGAGACTCTGGTTTCTGTTGTGTCCCTTGGAAGAGTGTTGTTTTTTAAAGAGGGTGTTAATTGGGCTGGATTCTAGCTTCAATAGTTATTTCTCCTATGGAGAGCACAAATGAAATCCTCATTCAGTTCTTATATACATGTATCTCATATATGTATGCAATATAGAAGTGTTTCTAAAATGATATATGTGGAGAAAAGAAAGAGAGATCAAAATGGAGTTTTTTGTAAAGGGGGCCTGCCCCTCCACACCTGTGGGTATTTCTCATCAGGTGGAGACGAGAGACTGAGAAAAGAAATAAGACACAGAGACAAAGTATAGAGAAAGAACAGTGGGCCCAGGGGACCTGCGCTCAACGTGCGAGGACCCACACCAGCTCTGCTCTCTGTGGTCTCTGAGTTCCCTCAGTATTTATTGATCACTATTTTTACTATCTTTGTAAGGGGAGTGCGGAAGGAGAACAGGGTGATGGTGGGGAGAAGGTCAGCAGGAAAACATGTGAGCAAAGGAATCTGTATCATGAAAAAGTTCAAGGAAAGGTATTGTGCCCGGATGTGCACGTAGGCTAGATTTACGTTTCACTTTACACAAACGTCTCAGTGTAGCAAAGAGTAACAGAACAGTATTGCTGCCAGCATATCTCGCCTCCAGCCACAGGGTGGTTTTCTCCTATCTCAAAATAGAATGAATGGGAATGGTCAGCTTTACACCAAGACGTTCCATTCCCAGGGACGAGCAGGAGACAGAAGCCTCCCTCTTATCTCAACTGCAAAGAGGCCTCCCTCTTTCACTACTCCTCCTCAGCACAGACCCTTTACAGGTGTCGAGCTAGGGGATGGTAAGGTCTTTCCTTTCCCACGAGGCCATATCTCAGGCTGTCTCAGTGGGGCGAAACTTTGGACAATACCCAGGCTTTCTTGGGCAGAGGTCCCTGCTGCTTTCCAGAGTGCATTGTGCCCCTGGTTAATCAAGAATGGAGAATGGCAATGACTTTCACCAAGCATACTGCCTGCAAACATATTGTTAACAAGGCACATCCTCCACAGCCCTAAATCCCTTAAACCTCGATTCAATACAGCACATGTTTCTGTGGGCACAGGGTTGGGGCTAAGGTTACAGATTAATGCATCTGAAACCAGAACAATTTTTCTTAGAACAGATCAAAATGAAGTTTCTTATGTCTTCCTTTTCTACATAGACACAGTAACAATCTGATCTCTCTTTCTTTTCCCCACAATATATACTATTTTATCCAGGGTTCACTATTTTTCTCTATGAGAGTGTTAGTTCAGCTAGCTACGTCACCATTAGTGGAATCCAGAACCTCAGTTTTGATTTTTGGATTTAATATAAATGAAATTATATAATATGGATATGTTTACATCAATTTTTTATTGCGAGATTATATTGTGATATTTATTTACCCTGTTGCAGATTTCTATAGTCTGTTCATTTTTAAAAGTCTTTTTTTACATTGTGGTAAAATATACATAAAATTAATTATTTTAACAATTTTTTAACGTGCAGGTCAGAGGAAATAATCACATTCACATTGTTCTGCAACCATCATCCACATTCATAGGGAATTTTATTCATTTTGAAAAACTGAAACTCTGTTCCTGTTAAACAACAGCCCCCCTTTACCTTCCCTTTGGCCCCTGGAAGCTACTCTTCCACTTTATGTTCCTGTTAATGAAACTACCATAAGTACCTCATATGTGTGGAATCATACAATGTAGTAAAAAATATCATGAGGAAGAATAATACACATTGTATAACATATTTATTAATTTTAAAAAACATGTTTTCTAATTTAAATAAACACAGAGATCAGTAGCATATAGAGAAAGATAGATAAAAAAGAAAAAGCGGTTAGAAGGCTGTGTTCAGTTTATGACTATGGCGTCTCAAATTCCAGAGCAGTGAGGCCCCTGCCCCAGACACAGGGCTGGTCACGGTGCAGCTGGGAGCCCAGTGCAGCTGTCTGACTCCCAAAGCCCATGCTCAGCCCAAACATCACTGAGCCCTGAGGCACTCTGCTTCTGCCAGCCCAGGCACTCAGTGCCAGTGAGATTCACCATGGCCTGTTCTTGGTCTTTGGGGTGTTGCTGGCCTCCTGGGATGGGGGCTCAGCTGACAGAACAAGTAGGAGCTTCAGGAAATAGTGGCAGCTGTGAGTCTACCAGGAGCCACACCTCAGGCTTCCCACTGCCTGCCCAGGGGTCCCCATGCAACAGGGCCAAATGTTGACCAGGGAGCCATAGCCACAGGCTCTCTGAAGCTGGCCACAAGATGGAGTCTTCTCCTACCCTCTGCTAATCTGCTACGCTCTCATCTTTTATTCTGACTGTGTCACACTTCATGGACTGGAACCAAACCCCAAATTCTTCTTCAGCTGGAAGATGACAATTATCTCTTGTCACTGAAGCAGCTGCATTTCTTGGAGGATTTTGATCTACAGACAGACAGAAGGACAGGATTCTGACAGGTCCTGGGTGGAAGATGATAAAGGGAAATTGTGGGGGAGGGAGGAGGCAGAAGTCAGTCTCTGGGGCTTATCCCTTAAGGGGTTCCATCATCCCCTCCAATCCCATATAGCGCCAATCGGTTCTCAGAGTTGGATATAAACATTCCCTCCTATAAGAACTTATAATTGATTCTAGTTCCCTAATCAAACCCTCCATTGGAGTTGGTCTCCTCCTTCTCTATATAACAAACCTTCCCAATAAATCCAAGATGCAGAGGATGGAGCCAGGTAGTGTCCTCCCTAGGGTGGTCTCTGACTTTCACATCCCCACCCTTCCTCAAAGTGAGGGCCCCAGCTGCTCATCTCACTCCTTTACTTAGTGTTGATTATATTTTCCTAGAAGGTAGACAGCCAAGATCCCTCAGAAAGGCTCCCTGGCCCATGACTAGCCCTCATCCCATGTACTTCCTATGCTGCACCACCACCAGGGCTGCCAGGGTCACGGCATGAGCATAAAACAGGACTTGGACCTTCACCAAGTTCTGGGTTCTACAGAAGGGACACTGAGGCTCAGTGAACTTTTGCCTTGATTCTCTGTGATGATAGACAGAAAAACTGAGGATTTGGAAACAAAGAAGGTACTCAACCATGTAGGAACTGCCTGTCTTGTGAGGGGCCCAATTTCTCTCTTCTCCAATGGGCACCACCTAAGGCAGAGGCTGAGCCTCAGCTCTGCAGCTTCACTACTCAAGGAACAGGGTGGTGTCTTTGCTGGAGCCTCCATCACTTATAGATAAGATGGACCTGACACCCCATTCACAGGGGCACCTGGTAGGCTCTCAGGAAAAAAGGTTTGCCAAGTGCTGCAATCTCAGGGCTCAGTCCAGGACTCTGTCTTTACAAGTTTCAGGATCCTGGTCCCCACCCTGCCTGCCTCTCCCAGTCTCATGCACATTCATATAATCCTCTCTGGGAAATTCCAGCATCTGCATGTCAGTGAGAAGTGTGCCCACAGAGGGCACAGCTCCTTGTGCCATCAAGATGGTAGCAGTGATCACTACCAATTCTCAGCATCCTGCACAAGGCCTGTGCTCTGAACTCTCACAAACCCACATCTCCTTGACCCTCCTACCCAAGTTTCCCACTTGGAGCGACCAAGGACCCTCAGCCTCCTTGCCCAAAATCTTTCCCTCCTCTTTCCACAGCTGGCCTCCAAAGACACCAAGAACCTCCTAGTTACTTCTATGGTGGGATTTTAATAAGTCACAAAGTCAGGTCGTCCCCAGCTGCACTCTTCCCCAAATTCACTCTGAGCCACGCTCTCCCAGTCTCTGCCTCTGGTCTCTCTAATGAAGGCATTCCAAGCACTGTGGGCACAGGTGGGCAGGGCCAGAAGAGGAAGACACTCTGCTCTCTTGATGTGAAGAACTCCAGCTTGGAGGGAGGAGCCTTGTCCTTGACTCCCTGGAGCCCCTCCCTTCCACAGGCCAACTCACCTGCTGCTGCAACCCCATCTGGACTCTCTAAAAACGTCTCCAGTTAGCAGAGTCAGAAACAGGGTCAGTGAGACTGTGCTTCCCTCACAGTTACACCTCTGTTCTCCTGACCTCTGATCTTAAATAACCACCTGAGTCAGCTGGTGCAATGCTCCCACCACCTCCAGTGAGCCCTGATTCTAGATTTACTCCCAGCTCCAACATTCAATGTGTTCGTAACTTTGGACATACAGCCAGGCCTCCCTAAGACTATTTCCTCATCTGGGAAGTGTGATGGGAGCAACACCTTCCTCATAGGTTCTCCCAAGGATTCAGTCACATGTGGCTATCACCATTGTTCTGACCTCTTTCCTCTCAGGAAGAGGTAGCCACAAAAACTCTCAAATTTCCTTCCTTCTTTGCACCTTATCATGACCCTGTGAGGCCTGCACAACAGGCTTCCTGCATTTCCCAAATAAGGAAACAGAGGCCCAAAGAGGGCATGACTTGCCCAGGGCCCCATAGGGGAGGCTGGCTCCTCCTCAAACCTGGAGGGCGTGCCGGAGCTGCCTTTATGCTACACACCAGCACCACCACTGACCAGGGTCCAATCCTCTGGATTCTATGGGTGTCCACATCCCAATCCAGGCCCAGCTGTGGTGAAAAAGGGACATGTTTTCTAGGGAGGCCTTGTTGAGCAGTACCAGCTTGTCCCACCTTCACTGGAATTGCTATCCCACAAGCTGGATTTGAGGTCATGCAAAATACTTCACCTCCTTCATGATCCACCAAGGGAGTTTTCCAAACAGAACTCTCTCTTTATCCATTCCCTGCAGTTGGCCTGCCAGTGAAATCACGCTGGTGCGGTAGACAGGTGTCCCACCCCACCCACCAGCTGCCAGCCTCCAGTGTCTCTGATACCCAGGGATGATCATGCCCACCTTGGCAAGGCTACTGAGATTCAGGAGGACTTAAAACAGATCTTGGCTCAAATGTGTTGCTTCAGCCTTGTGTCCTGGGCCATCTCCCTTGGCCTTCAGAAGGCCCCTGCCAGCCTCAGTGTGCCAAGTACTGACCCTAGTGGTCTCTCCTTGGGGACCGCCTCTCACTCACCCTCCATTGCCAGGGCTCCTGCTCAGCCCTTCTCACTTTCCCAGAACAAGCCTGGCTTCACAGACACATGAGATTCTGTGCATTCATCTTTGTGGTGTTCAAAGTAAGAGAATAATTTCCATTTTTTTCTAACTTGACCTACAACCTATTTATTGTGAAGAGGTCCAGGCTGCAGGAGATCTCTACACACCCACCCAGAAGCCCTCAGCCCTTGTTTTAGTACCTTCTTGTTTCACCCTGTTACTAAATGTTTATGACCTCAAGGAAATTGGGGGAAGCATGAGCAAATGCAATTCCATCGATACCAGTGCTGTGAGGGGAGGGCCAGAACAGTGAAACTCCCTGGGGTTATACAGAAATTTTATACAAGATAGACATTTCAAGGTTGCTTTGGAGAAATGCAGAGAGAACTAACTTTCATAGGTGACAGTATGCAAAAGTTAAGCTTCCTAACAGCCACGAGTTCACAAGTCCCTCTTACTAAATTTGGCAGTGTGTGGTGATGTCCAAATGGCCATAATACACATACATCAAATAATTAATAGCATTCATTTTGTGTTAGAAATTGTGCATTTCAGCCAAAAGTTTTTAATACATCATGGATAGTTTCCCATATTGCTTGAGGATTGGAAAACAGAGCACTTTATGAAATGTCCTTTTGGACACATTTTCATTGAAGATTCCATATACCAACAGGCAATGAGACGAGTGATAATTGAGCAGCCTCATTGTCTGGAGTGACACTTGAACTTCTTGGTCTCACAACTGAGGAACTCAAGAATGCAGACACACCAAGGGTGAGGTTAGATCAGAAGTTTAATAGGTGAAAGAAAATAGCTCTCTGCTGCAGAGAGGGATCCTGAAAAAGAGTTGCCATTCTGCAGTGAAATGCAAGGGTTTTTATATATGAGCTAGTGAGAAGGAGTATCTTATCCACATAGGGTGTGAAAAACCTGTTAGGACCAGGTGTGTCATCTGCATAGAGCACAAATTTCTGACAGCCCACATCCCACCCTTTTATTATGCAGGCGGGTTCTTGGCCTGAGCTACTACAAGTTGCTCATCTCTTTCCTACTCTACATGTCCAATAAAGAGGGGAGGAGTCCCTCATGTTGCATGTGTCTGGCCCAAGGTGGGCAGTGCAGCTGCAGGCATCCCTGTCCATGCAAGCTTTCAAGCCTCCTTATCTATGATTGCAGCCTGATCTTACAGAGCTGTTCTTTGTTAAAGAAAAGTGGTGTCTTGGGCTGGTTTTCGTTAGAAGGGAAGTTCTGCCGAGGACTCTGCTCTATCTGCCTACCTAGTTTCTTTCTTCATCCACTCTCAATGATAAATATTTGCTTTTAAGGGGATTCTGGGGGTGGGCACAGACAAATTTGGGACCACAAAGTACCTTAGAATAAGAATTCACCCTTCAATCAGCTATAGTGTGAATTGTACATCTATTATATTGGCTTCATGCACTACTCAATATAACAAGAAGGGAAAATGTGTATCTTTTAAAAATCTAGACGACAAACGGACTTTCCACAGATTGTTTGTGTTTTCCTCTTTCTAGAACTTGGTCATTCCACTGTAGATTGTTTTCTTTGGAATCACCAGATGATCAGTAAACCTAGGCTGGCAAGCAGGACACGGTGGATTACTTGCAGGGGTGGTGTTTTTGCAGGGACCCTAAAGGGGCAGTCACTGCAGCCGGCAGGAAAGCCTCAGCAGCGATTCTCTCCAGCGCTGCCCCGGCGGGGTTAGGCAGCCACACAAAGCTCTGATTCCCTCTCATGAAGGGCAACCTTGGCCAGGCAAGCCCCTGCCTCCAGGAAAAAAAGGGTGGACCAGGGAGTGCTCACCTTCCGGTCTTATCATGAGCTGTGCCTATAGCCTACACTGGAGCACAACTTCTAGGTGCACGGATCTGTTCTGGTCTTCCAGGAAGCAGAAGACAACATTTCTACCCGATTCGCTGCCCTGTTGGCCGGGCCTGGGATGGACTGCAGGTCTGCATGGTGATTTTCAAGTCTCCAGCACCCAGTTGTCCCATTGTGATGACAAGGGGGATGGCCAGAAGTACATGAGGAAAACGGAGGGCTACCAGGAGAAGGGGAGCTTCCAGAAAGAGGCCCACCGCAAATGCTTAGTGCCTGGGTGGGCACAGGGATTGCTGGCTGCAGCTTGGGGGCAAGGCCACGGGCCCTGCTGCTGGTCACCAGATAACCACCCCCTGCCAGAGGTCACCAGGGATTCTGTGAAAACCTTCGGAAATGATAAATGCAAACCTTCGGAAATGATCAGCCACAGCAGCTGATCCAGGCCGCTGAGGGGTGCAGGGAGCCACACCGAGTACCCCTTGGACTGCAGCCTGTGAATGCAGCCTGGGTCTGGGGCACCAGTGGAAGTGCAGCCCATGCCTCCACCGCCGTTGCCCTCTCCTGCCTCGCTCCTTGTCTGGTTGTGGCAAGATTGTAATGGCCTGTTCTCTGTCCAGCTTCAGAAGCGTGCAAGGTGGGGGAGGCAGATCAGAGGGATGTGATCGCCAAGAGCCCTGCTCCTGTGTTGGGCACTGCGAGGAGACAGGACAGAGGTGTTCATTTTGTTCTGCTCAGAGAGGAGAGGAGAGGCCAAAGCTCATGACACTGTCTTTTTAGGGGGCCTCCCATTCAAATCCTACCCTGTCTCCACTGTCCTACACTTGTGCAGACTGAGGAGATAAGGCTCTGGTAGATGGGTGTGGCCACAGAGGTTCGCATGCCCACCTTGGCAGACCCACAGACTGACAGCACTAGGGTCCACACCCGCAGAGGCTCTCTCCATCTGCTGGGCAGTGGACTCCCACATTCGCAGTAGGCAGCTCTTCTGCCCTGTCAACCAGCAGCCGCCTTCCTCCAGTGACTAAGATCCTCAGGGCTGATCAGGGACCCCCCTGTCCCCGTCAGCAAGGCTGCTGAGATTCAGCGCCAACTAGACAGATCTTTGGCTCAGATGAGCCGCCTGAGCCTTCAGTGTCCTGGGCCATCTTTCCTGGCCTTCAGAAGGCCTTTGCCAGCCTGAGTGGGCCAGGCCCTGACCGTGGCTGCATCTCCCTGGGAGCCCCACCTCAACTGCCCTCCATCCCCAGTGCTCCTGCTCAGTGTTTCCCACTTTCCCAGGACAAGCTGGCTCCAACAGGCATGTCTAGACTCTGTGTGTTTCTCTTTATGGTGGGCAAAGAAAGAATGATTTCCATTTTCTTTTTATTTTTTCTAACTTTACCTATAACTTATTTCTTGTAAAAAGTCTTAGGCTGCCAGAGCCCTGACTCACCCACCCAGGAGGCCCCAGTCATTATTTCAATACCTTCCCAACCCACCGTGTCACTAAATATTTCCACCCTTAACAAAATAGGGAGAAACACGAGCAAGTGCAAATCCACTGGCACCAGAGCTGTAAAGATGGGTCCAGAAGGTCATGCTCATTAGGATTCTACAGGAATTCCATAGAAATAAACAACTCAAGGTTTGTTTTGACACACTGGCATGGAGAAGTAACTTTGATAGGTTCCAGTACACAGACATTAAGCTTCCCAACAGCTGTGAGTTTACAGATTCTTCTTCCTGAATTTGGCCATTTTTTTTGATGTGTAAATTGTCATCATGGCCACACATATGTAGAATAGTTTATACCATTCATTTTTGTATTACTAATTGCTCAATTTGGCTGACAGTGCTTCATACATCATGGTTGGTTTCCAACCTTTCTTGAAAATTGGAAGTGACAGCCTTTTATGGAATGTTGTTTTTGACACACTTCCATCTAAGGCTTTGTGTCCCCACAGTGCTAAGAAGACAGGTAGTCATCACTCCCATTTTGAGGGGGTCAGGGGAAGCAGACACAATTTGAGAATACAAAGTACCTTGGAATCAGAATTCACCTTTCAATCAGTTTTAGTGTAAATTGCACATCCATTAGAAAAGCCTGTTCATACTCTCTTAAGATTTCAAGGAGGGACAATTGTCACCTTTGAAAAATCGAAGTGACCAATGGACTTCCCTCAGATGTTTGTTTGTGGCGCTTGGTCATGCGATTGTAGATCATTTCTTTTGGAAACACTGGGTGATGAGAATCCCCAGGCTGGAGAGCTGGGCACCGTGGAGTCCCTGTGGGAGAAGTGTTATTGGGGTTGGTAAAGTGACAGACACTGCAGTCCGCGGGAAGGCAGCATCCACGAATTCTCTTTGGCGCAACTCGGGTCCTAGGTGAGGCAGCCAGTCCAACAGCTTATTCTGTGTGTGGAAGGGCGACCCTGGGCCTCCGCGCGGCTTCAGCTTCTAGGAAACAGGCCAGGGCCAGGGAGAGCCTTATATGTTTACCGCGGCTGTGTGTGGGGCCTGCATCCGCCACTGGGTGCCCCACTTCTTCCAGCAGTGCTAGGTCCTGTTCCATTCCTTCTGGAGGCTTCAGAGGACTTTCCTCTCTGACTGCCGGCATGTCTGCCTGGATGCTGCAGGACCCCCCAGATCTGCGGATTTTCTGAGTCTCTATAGTGTCAGGTGCCCCACTGTGACAAGGAGGATGAACAAAAGTAGGAGATTAGAGCCGTGAGGGAAAAAAAGCAGAAGAGATGCTGTAGGGGGGAGGTCTGATGGGACTGCCTCTAACATGGGGCTGCTGGTGCCGCTCGGGCAGGGCTGGTCGCTGCCAGGACGAAGTGATCTGCTGTGCTGAAGATCTCACCGTGTCCACCCTTTCCCCTTCGGGGACGCCTCGGTAACCAGCTGAAGTACTGGTTCCGCGTCCGAAACAAAGACTGCGGACCCTGGCGCGGGCTCTAGCCTGCAGGACATAAGCGTGAGCCACGGAGCACCCCACATGTCTAGGTTGTTCCGGGCTGGACCTGCAGCCCCCACTGGGCTCCTGACTTCTTCCTGGAGTGAGGGGGTTTTGTTCTGTTCATTCTGGATGCGGCAGATTACTTTCCTTCTGGTCTTCCTGCACTTTCGCCTGACCCCTGCAGGACCCAAGATCAGTGGGGTCCCGGGTCTCCATGGTGTCAGGCGCCCCATTGTGACGACAAGGAAGATGACCAAAAGTATGCCAGTAGTTGAGGAAGAAGATGAGGAGGAGGAGTGGAGCTGCAGGGAGGAGGCTCAACAGGATCGCCTCCAGCCTGGGGCAGCTGGGTTGGCGAGGCGGGGGCTGGTTGCTGCCCTGGCGGGTGAGGTGATAAACCATGCTGAAGAATGCCATTATCCCCACCTTCAGCTGGGGGCACCTGGACGTATCTAAAAACCTTGGGAAAGTGTTCACGTTTTCGGCGCTTAGGAAAAGGAAGAAGCGGCAGCTGCAGAGGCTGTTCCAGGCCTTCCAGCGGCGTCGCATAACCTGCACCGAGCGCCAACTGGACCGCAGCCTGGACCTGCAGCCTTGGGCCGGGGCACCCATAGGAGCTCAGTCCTCACCGCTCCCGCCCTCTTTGGATTCTCTTCTCCCCCAGCTGGGCCAGAGTTCAGGTCTCCTGGTTTCTGTTCTGCCCGGTAAGAGTGCAGGGGTGGAGAGGTGAGGAGGTGGAGTTAGGAGCCTTGTTCCAGTTCTCAGCATAGTGAGAAATCAGAAGAGAGGTGATGACCTGGTTGTGCTTGAAGGGGAGAGGCCAAAGCCCAGGACATTCTGCCTTTTTAGGGGATTTACCTTTCAAGCCCTATTTGGTCTCCACTAGCCTTTGCTTCTGAGGATGAAGGAGTTGAGGCTCTGTTACATGGATGCCTACAGAGATCATAACCCTTGCCCTGAATGACCGAGAGACTGATAGCCCTAGGGCCAGCACCTGAGGAGCCTGTAGCCTGCCTGCCAGTGGACTCGTGTATCCCGAGTAGATAGCCCTCCCAACCCACCCGCTGGCTGCCTGCCTCTAGTGTCTTTGATTCCTGCAGCTGGCCAGGCCTTCCTTCAAAGTGACGCTGAGATTCAGCAGTTTGTGCACAGATCACATTGGCTGCTTGAGTCTTTGGCATCCTGAGCCATCTCCCTTGGCCTTCAGAAGGGCTATGTCATCCTCAGTGGGCACGGCCTGGATCCTGTGACCTCTCCAAGTGTGTCCAGTCTCACCCTGCCCTCAATCACCCACTCAGCCTTTCTGGCTTTTTGGGGACAAGCCCCGATCCACCAGACACATCTATTCCCTGTGTGTTTCTTTTTGCAGTGTTCAAAGAAAGAGATATATTTCCTTTTTTTCTCCCATAACTTGACCTCTAACTCATTCATCATAATATAAGCTTGACGGGTAGATATGCCCGTAAATGTGTGCCCAAATGCTTACTGTGGGAAAGAGGTCTGCCTCCTGCTAAGCTGATTTCCTGGTGAGCTCTGGGAAATTCTTCCTGACTGATGGGTTGTTTCAGCATTACAGTCTTGCTCTTTCTGTGGATCCAGATCGGAAAAGATTGTGGTGTCTGCTCCCAACACAGGGGAGACTTGGGGTGTCCAGGCAGCTGAGGTGCTCCTACTTTGGATTCTCATTGAAGCTGAGGCTTCCTCTTTAAGGACACACCTGCCAGGCCAGCATGCTCATGGTCCTTGTCCTCCTGGCATATTCTTTGGTTCGGAGGTTAAGATCCTGATGATGTGAGAGTGTGCCTCCTAGAGTTGGTCCTGTTGACACATGGCCCCTGAGTGCCACGGAGGTTTGGAGATCTCTATTGTATGCAGGGCCTGGATGAGCTGGTGCATTGCCACCCTTGATGCCTCGCTTGGGCAGCCCACAGAGGGATCCCAGGGACCATAAGATGTGTATGGTACAGGAAGAACCGGTACAACTGACCCTTTGCTGGTGAATGGATTGAAGGCAGGAAGAAGATAGGTTCTTCTTGGATAGATGTACAGGTGGCCTTGCTGCAGCTGAACAGTTAGGTGAAGCCTCTCACTTAGGCCTAGTGCTGGAGAATTTACAGGCCCACTTCTGCTCTAGTCTGCACGACTGATCCTTTGATCTGACACCAGATCTGAATTCTGGACTCTGGAATGCCTGTCTGTTTCACCAGTTTCTCTTCGGTGGTGATGCTAGGAAAGCAATTTTTCTCAAAGGCTTGGATGTGGACACTGGTCTGGTATCTAATAATTGCTGCCCACTTTTTCCTGACTTCTTGGGAAAGGCATTCATGAGTCTAAAGCTGAGGTCAAAATCACTTCTGTCTTATCTGACATTGTCTCTCAAAGCAAATCTGGATTCTAGCCTCCAGAATGCCCATTTCTTGGGCCAGTTTTTCACTGGTAAATCTGCAAGGGTACAGGTTCCATTTAAACCATGCTTGTTGGGTATCCTTTTGACTTGGCATAAAATACTTCTCCTTCATTATGACTCATTTGGGTGAAAGCCAACAGAAAGTCTGGAAAGATCCACTGTGAAAAGATTTCATCTGGACTCCACAGACACCGCTGGCCAGCTCTCACTTGCACAGGACTTCCGCACACCGAGCCAGCCCCAGCCCTTGCTTCAATATTTTCCCACTCCAGCTCATTAAATATTTTAGTTTTTTGTTATATATTTAAGACATTGAAGAAAGCATAGGAAACCAGCAAAAATTGAATTTTGCTAGAATTTAAGTTTGAGAGCAGCCCACAAGAGGAACACATTGGGTGGGCAGACATGTTGTGCTTTTTAATTTTTTTCCTGTAAGATAGTCAACAATAATTAATTTGAACAAGAAAAAAATGGTTGTCATACATATATAAAAGTAAAGTCTAGAAAAATAAAAAGTTTTTGTTTTGACCTAATTCAAATTATATAAAAATAGAAATCACAGTATTTGTTTTTATATATTTTGAAAATTAAATAACCTTGAAATGATAAAGTGCAGAAAATAATGTGAATAATAATGTTGAGTTTTCTAGTCCCTCTTCGGATCCTTCATCCCGGTAGCTTATATCCTGTTTTGCTGCATAATAAATAATTTTATTCTCACCTTTGGGAAATACCAAACTTGGAGTGTCTGTAGTGAGTTTATTTCTGGTTTTTATAGTTACACACCTGGAAGTTGGACAAACCCCACATTGATTTGACATCATTGTGATTAGTCAGTCAGTATGTAAAGGGAGTACCTACTTCTTAGTTTGGTTACTCCCTTGGATGGTTTCCTGTATTTAATTTTGCTACTGGGAAGTATTTACATTTCCCTTTCAATTATTTTCAGAATTCAGATATTCTTGTAACTTCTTGAGGGGTTTTAGTGGTCTTACTTAAAGTTTTTACAATATATATTATTTTTTCCTCAGGGTACACATGTGTGAAATATTTCACACAGATATTTTGTAATGGATAACAATATTTTATGAGAAATTGTAAAGTTCTTCACTTGGAACATTGCTCTCCCTCAGATATACCATATGCAGGTAATAATTTGAACAGAAAGATTTTTTTTAATATATAACATTTTATTCTTTTTTTTTTTTTTGCAAATTTCTGAAAAGATAGCTATCATTGCAGTTAATAGTACCTATACATAGTCAGAATTTCTGTTTTCATGGAACACTTTAAGCTAATAGAGTGGAATTATTTACCTGAACTGAAGTTTCTTGGCTCCAATCACCAGGCTTCCTTTTTAGCATGTACCTGACTGTAAAAATAATCTCAATTTAGATTTATCACAACGCAGAAGTAAATTAGAAGGAACTGAAATAAAATTTGTACGTGGCTAGGTATTACTGATTAATCACACATTAATTCACAGTTGCTAATTTCATTTCACAGTCTAGAAAATATGACCTTCATGAATAGAAGATATGAGCTTTCATAAAGTTAATGACATTTTTTGGCCTAAAACATTACTATTTTAAATAACTTTTTCATAAGTTGAAAAACAATGTGTATCTCATGTTCACTAGTAAAGAATGTTGTTTATTTATTACTGTGCCTAATTAGTCACACTTTTAAATAGTTATTTAATTTTCTTTATGCTCATTATGTGTTGTATACCAAAACATTTCATTTCTATGATGGTTTTAATGTCACCTAATAAGATTGTAAATGTATCAATTGTTTTCTTATCAGTAAATACTGTGGTATATATTTTAATCTACTAGGTATTAAATCTGTATGTACAAGCCTGGGCAACATAAGAGACACCCATCTGTATAAAATAATAAAAAATTAGGTGTAGAGGTGTGCACCTGTAGTTGCAGCTACTCAAAGGGCTAAGAATCACTTGAGCACTGGAGGTTGAGGTGGCAGTGAGCACTGATTACACCACTGCACTCCAGCCTGCATGACAGAACAAGACCCAGTCTCTAAAAAAAAATTTTTTTAAATATGTGTAAATGACTTAGAATAGTAACTAACACATTGTATTGACTAAATAACTACTTAGTACTTTGATTTATCAAATTATTATTGTTCATACCATTCATTATTTATTATGTTGTTGAATATTTGTTCTAATTAAAATTTGTTATTCTCTCTTATCTAAATATTGATGAAAAACAGTGGGCTGTGTTGATTTATCCGAAGCCAAATGGCATCCTTCACTAATTTTCTTTCTATTTAATAACTCATTTGATTATGCAATAATATGATTATTATGTACAGGCAGTTATCATCATATTCTTCATCTTCTGACAGAGGAAAATTTGAGTCATTCATTAATTAAACCAAAGCCTCAATCTCCTACATTAAACTTCCTGAATCTTGCATGTCAACTGCTTAGAAAATATAAAAATATAAATACTACACATAAGAAATAAATACCTTGATAGACACAAATTATCAAAGTGAATCCAAGAAGAAATAGAATATAGAAATATGCATATAATAAATAGATACAATTAACTAAAAATCTTTCACAAAGAGAAGTCCATAGCCACATGAGTTAATTGACAAATTCTACCAAACATTTAGTGAAAAATTAATACCAACTATTCACAAACCTTTTCAGAAAATAGAACACTATGGGGAACATGTCCAGACTTATTCTATGAGGCCAGTGTTACTCAGATACTAAAGCCAGACAAAAGCAACAGGAGTAAAGAAAACCGTAAACAAATATCCCTGCTAAACAAACACAGATATCCTCAAAAAATACTAGTGAGCCGAATCCAGTAACATATTAAAATGATTGTACACCATGGCGACATGGAATTATTTCACAAATGTAATATTGACCTAACACTCAAAAATGAATGTAATACACAAAAATAATATGATAAACAACAACAAAAACATCCTTTTAATAGACACAGAAAAGCATCTGACAAATTCAATGCTCAATCAAGATTAATTTCCCTGGAAACTAAGAATACAAAAAACTAAAACTTCCAAGATCTGCTAAAGGGAGTCAACAAAAAACCTACAGCTAACATCATAATGGTAAAAATACGGCTGTTTGTGCTTGACATTTGAGAACAAGATAAGAATGTACACTAGACCACTCTATTCATCATGGAACAAGAGGTATCACCCAGGGAAATGCATAAGAAAAATAAACAAAATTCTCCATATTTGAAGAGCTTAGAATTGTCTTTTATTGCATGTGACATAAACTTGTATATAAACATTTGTAAGGAATTCACAAAAGCCCACTAGAGTCAATAATCAGTTCAGCAATTTCACAAGATACAAGAACAATATACAAACTTTAAGTGTACATTTACATACTAGCAATGAGAAACCTGAAAGTGAATTAAGAAAACAATTTCAGGCCAGGCATGGTTGTTCACATCTGTAACCTTAGCTTTTTGGGAGGCCAAGGTTGGAGGATCATTTGAGCTCAAGGGTTTGAGACAAGCCTGGGAAACACAGTGAGATGCTGTCTCTACAAAAAAAAAAAATTTTAAAATTAGTCAGGCATGGTGGCGCACACCTGTAGTCCCAGCTACTCAGGAGGTTGAAATGGGAGAATCGCTTCAGCCTGGGAGGCTGAGACTGCAGTAAGCCATAGTCATGCCACTGCACTGCAGCCTGGGCCAGAGTGAGACTGTCTTTCTCTTTATAAAATAATAATAATAATAATAAACATTTTTGTTGGTGATGGTATCAAGAATAAAGAAATATTTAGGAATGAATTTACCAAATCAAGCATAAGCCTTTTATGCTGAAAGAACTGTTAAATTTTTTTTTTAATTTGACTAGACATCAATGTTCATTTAGTTTACATTCCTTTACTAGCAAGTGTATCAGTCTAAGCTTGACAGAAAAAAATGTATTTTAGCATTATTTTCATTATTAATGAATATAGGTTAATAAAACTCATAAATACAAAAATAACTAATTCTACATATTCAAGAATAGCCCATCCAAATTTATTTTCATTTTACCTCTATAATTCAAATAGACTTTGTCACATTATTTTACGGTGGATCTTAAGATAAAATCATATTCGTTAAATATGTGAGATTAATTACAAGTTCACCCATAAGGTTTTTAGTCAGTGTAGGAATTCAGACAGTACAGAGTTACAGAGGGTAAAGCAACTGTTTCTGAATGGATTATTAGGGACAAGAGTCACTGGAGTGATTCCCACTTTTATTGACTGACACATATATTCTTACTTTAGGATAAACTGCATCTGATTTTGGACTTTGGTTAATAGCAGTGCTATATGAACCAGTAGCAGGTTTGTATCCAGAATTGCTAACTGCTGAAGATGTTGTCTCCTGGCTGGTGACATAATTTTGTCTTTCATAGGCTACTTTAAAATCTAAAATCTAAATCTAAATCTAAAATCTGTAATTCTGGTAAATTTTATTAAAGTGGAGCCTCCAGCCTGCCCCCAGCCTTGCGCATGGCCAAGAGTGGCACCCACCTTGAGCATGGTGATGTAGGACATGCCAATGGGCCCATCCTGCTGTCACTTACCTCTCCACGCTGTCACAGTACAAACTGCAGCGGAACTGCTCCTCCCAGCCCAGCACCACCTTATGGTTGGTGGCAGCCCCGCAGGCACACTGGGTCTGTGAGGAGAATATTTGGCATAGGCAGGCCAGGGCGGAGCTCAGTCCTCACCCTGCCTGTCCAGCATGTATGTCTACTGGGTGCTGTCAAACTTGTCCTCCATGACAAGTTCAACTAGTGGAGTACCAGCAGTTTCAGAGCACCATGGTTTTCATGACACCAATCCACTGCTGATGTCACAGCTCAGTGTGGAAGGGCGAGTGAGCAATGGCAGACCCCACTCCCCAACCTCCCCCACCAGGCCCACCTTGATTCCCTGATGTGATGCTGTCAATGGAACTCCTTGCCCTTCTTCAGCCAGGAGATGGAGGAAGTGGGATTGCTGGTAGACAGGCAGTGAAAATGAAGAGTTTTGCTGCTTCTTGTCCTCAAGTCCAGCAAGGAGCCGTTCCCAGTGAAGGTGCACGTGAAGGCCATAAGGTACATGAAGGCAGGAAGCAGAGGCCCATTTGACCCAATCCATCTTCTGAGGCTGCCCCTGCTAATACCTCAGCCTCTTTTCCCTACTGTGTAGGGAGAGTGTTTCAAGGACCCCTACCTGGGCTGAATAAGGCTCCCAGGGCCCTTGATACCTTGTAAGCCTGCCCCCAACATTCTCAGCACTGAGATGTGTGTCCCCCGCCTCTAATTCCCCCAAGAGGCTGCTCCTTCTGAGAGGTCCAGAGTGCTCCCAGCTGGCCTGGGACCCATCAGGAAATAAGGACATCTCCCAGCAGGGAGCACCTACCACCTAGGCAGTACACTTCCTTTCTCTTCCCTCCCACCAAGGGGGAAGCCCAGAACCCAGGGGAAGCCCAGCTGGGTGGAGGAGCCTGGACAGCCCTTGGGAGCAGTTGGCCAATAGAGAGAGCCCAGCTACCTGAAGAATCTGGAGCCTCAGAGCCAGGTGGGCTGCATCAGCCCACTAGAATTGAGACCCCAGGCCACCTTCTGCATAGCTCCAGGGCCTGGCAAGCACCCACTGATGGTGACATCCTAGAGGCCCCGCCTCCCCCATTCAGAAGCCCAGGGCTGGTGCCACCTTCTCCCTCACAGCTCGACTACTTTGTCACACTCCTTGAGGCTGGTGTAAGAGCTACCTTCCTGCCAGGACTCCTGGGGAGCCTGGGCCAGCATCCCCTAGAAGGGACGTACTAGGCCCTTAGAACAGATGAGGAAGTCAGCCCCTTCTCCACAGAGACCTCCCTGCCATCCCCTCACAAGGATATGCCCATCTCTCAGAGGAGGACACCGAGGCACATGTGGAAACAGTGTGAACAGATGCTGGAAAAAGCTACCTCCCAGAGATCTGAGCTGCCCTCCTTGGCCCCCCAAGGTGGAGATTAGAAGACCCCTGGGGTGTTGGAGGCAGCCCAGTAGGCTGTGGCAGAAATGGTTCCCAGGAAAAGAAGATCACAAGGACTCAATGCTGCCCTCTGCCAGATGGTGCCTTCTGATGGGCCCTCCAGTGACCCGCAGCCTGAGCCCACACAGGGCAGACACCAAACCCCTGCCTGGAATGGCCAAGCAGGCAGGGGCAAGCAGGGACTTGGGGTGAGGGCACAGGAGTGTGTGCTCTGGACCAGGGACTCAGGCAGAGGCAGAGCCAGAACATGTTCATCACCTCTGAGCATTCTTTCCTCCCCATATTTGCTTCCCACCTGGGGTCTGCTCCCCAGGTCTCCCCCTGCTTTGTCTTTCTGGCTGGTTCCTCCTCACCTCCTTGCCCATTCACCCCAGAGGGGCCAAGCCTCAGCCTACACACCACTCTCCCCAAGTTGCAGCTGCCCACCTACGTCCATCCCACCATGATCTATCTGTATGAGCACATCTTTTGGCTCCTCTAAAACCAGAAGCCCCACCTCTCTGATGGGTCCCTCTATGGCTGGGCAAAGTCCACCTGCCATTGTTCCAGGCCTAAAAGCCTGGGCATGGTCCCTGTGACTGCTCTCTCACACCCACAGACCATTCTCATGGAAATGCCACTGGCACCCCCTTTACAGCTCCCACAGTAACCCTCCCCTCCCACTAGGCTGTGACTGTCACCTCCTTATGCCTTTAACTCCTTAGTCCACTCACCCCATGGTCACTACCTGAGCCCACATGCCCTGTTGTACTCATACCTGTGGTGGCCCACCTCACCCAGAGCCAATACCAATGTCCCCACAGGCCAGCCCTGGACTTCTCACCACACCTGGAGCCCCAGAGCCCTGTGCCTCAGTCTCCCCATCTTTAGCATGGGTGTCACCTCTCATCTCCAGCCTGCAACCCAGAACCCAAGGCCAGGCTACCAGAGCCATATGGATGACCCAGCCTCTGCTTCACCCTGAGAGGACCCCAACCCAAGGTATTACCCCAGGAAAGTCATTCCAGAGACCTTGGTTCCTCACCTACTTGTTGAGGAGAGTGCTTGGTGGGTGGGAAGCAGGCCATACCCCTGGCCAGCCTTGTGCCTGGAATCTGGTCTCACCTGTCTTAGCCTCATCCTTCCATCCTTCTCACCTCTCAGTGATGGAGCACCTGCAATGCAGGAGAGGATGTGAGTGGGTGTGGCCTGCAATGGCCCACATCCAAGTGCCAGCTGTTTCTCAGCTGGAAGAAAGGTCTTTTTCTCCTGAGACTCAGCCTCTGACCTGCCCCAGGAGGACCCTAGGTGTCCCTCACAGGTGGGACAGGGATCCTCATTCAGACAGCACCTCCTGGGGGTGCCCTCCTCTCTACCGACACCATCAAGGCCCTTGGGGCAAAGGGTGAAGCGGCCACACACGCCAAGACCCCCAGGCCACATATGGTCCCCTCCGCCACTCAGGAAGCTAAGCAGCCCCCTCCTCTTTCCAGCCTGGCATGGCCCCAGCAGGTGCTTACCTGCTTACACACTCAAGGGGCACAGCATGTGCTGCAGGAGCTGATTGCAGCAGCTGTTGGCCCCAGCGTCTTTGGGGAAGATTTTCAGCACCTGCAACTGCTGGAGCCTAACTAGGATGTGGTCCACGACACAAGCCCTGAGCCAATCTTGACTCAGACAGTGGGTCCCACAGGATCATCTCTGAGCAGGTTACCCCATCAGTTCCATGGTGTTTCTGCTGCCAAATGCGATTTGCTTCTGAAGGCCTTGCTCAAGCTCTGGGACCTCTGTGGGTGAATCAGATGGCCCTAGGCAGGCAACCGAAAACGGGGCTCAGCAGAGCTCAACACCCCCATGGAAAGCTTCGTGGCACCCCCAACTTTCCAGACACCCCAGTGGAGACCACAGCAAGCCCTGAGTGAGGAAATATTTGACACAGAGCCTGGAGTCTCACCAGACAACCCTCAAAACAGGGGCTGGAAACTGTCCCCATAAAGGCACAGTGGTCACTATTTTCAGATTTGCCAACTGGTCTCTGTCTCAAAGACTCAAATCTGCAGTTGAGCATGAGAAACCTTTCGCAGACAACTTGTGAATGAATGGGCATGGCTGCACTTCCAAAATAGTTACTTATGGACACAAAGAGTTCATTTTATTTTATTTTTATTTTTTATTTTTCCATAAGTTATTGGGGTACAGGTTAGGTATTTGGTTACATGAGTAAATTTTTTAGTGGTAATTTGTGAGATTTTGGTGCACCCATCACCAAGCAGTATACACTGCACCATGTTTATGGTCTTTTATTTCTTGTCTCCCTCCCACTCTTACCCCCAAGTCCCCAAAGTCCATTGTATCATTCTTGTGCCCAATTTTAAATTGTCCTGAAGTATAATTCTCCTCTTGATTGGTTCAACCCTTTGGAAATGTAGAATCCATTCTTGGCTCACAGGTGGCCCAAACACAGGTGGAGACAGGTTGTACTTTGCCAACCTCTGGCTGAAATGGAACTCAGAGGAGGGGAGAGGTTTAGCCAAGCCCAGCATCTTCCCAGTGTGGTTTCACCCCAGGAGGAGTCGCTGTCAGCACCCACCTCCCCATCCTTCATTTTGGCTTCAGGAATACTTCAGGGGGAGAGCAAGGGAACAGAAAGGATCTCAGCTACAAGAAGGAAGAAGATGCAGGTTCAGGCAGTCATGTGGATGGATCTCACTCAACAGTGTCCAGCAGCCACCTGTGTGCCGCTGCCCCTGGGGATGTACTCCCACCCCAGCTTCTCTGCCCTCAGGTAGAAGCAGCCAGGGTCTTCACCGGCTCTGTTGCTCCAGCTCTGCTGTGCTCCCCTGGTTATTCTAACAGCTTCCTCCCAACAGCCTGCATTCTCCTCTGTGAGACAGGGGTCCCAGGCCCCTTGCAAGCAGAAGCCCACCACCAGTCTGCCCTGTGGGCCCACATGGGCCTCCTCACCCCACTGGCCTTTGAGACCCAACTAGCAAGACTTGGTGTCCTATTTGTACTTTGCTCTTTTCTTCAGTGTGTTTTTTCTGTAACCAACTGCTGTGTGGAATTTCCATCTAAGATGCAGGGTGCAGAGCCTTGCCCATACCAGAAAGCCCCACCCCAGGCACTGCCAGGTCTGGTCAATCCTGTGCTCAGCTTAATGGAAAGGCTCCTGGAGCGTGCACTGCTGAGTGAGATCAATCTACATGCCTGCCTGGCCCTGTGTCTCCTTCCTTCTTGTTGCTAAGGCCTGTTCTGATCCCTCACTCTCCACCTGAGCTGCTCCTGAAGCCAAGATGAAGGATGGGAAATGGGGTGCTGAAAGAGACCCCTCCTGGGTAAATCTCTGCTGTGAGGAGGTTAGGTTTGCCCCACCCCATCTTTCCCTGCTCTGAGCTCCATTTTTGCCAAAGGTCAGAAAAATACAACCTGTCCCCACCTGTTCTTTTATGGCCCATGAGCCAAGAATGAATTTTACATTTCCAAATGTTCAAACAAATCAAAAGAAGAATCATACTTCATGACCTTTGAAATCAAGATTTTTCATGTCCATCAGTGAAGTTTTATGGGCGTGTAGCCATGTCCGTTCATTCTCAGGCTATCTGTGACAGATTCTGTCATGCTATAGTGACAGAGTTGAGCCCCTAGAACAGAGGTAGGTTGGCAAAATGAAAAATGTTGAACTCTGACCCTGATTTGGGGGTTGTGTGGTGGAAACCTAGGCTCTTGGTCACATCCTTCTTCTCTCAGGGTCTGCTGTGGCCTTTGCTGGTATGTGTGTAATGTGGGAATGCCCACTGTGCCTCCCATGGGTGGGGTGGGTCAAGGGCTGGTGTGCCAGGTTTCAGGGTACCTTCCTCATGTGTCGTGTCTCACCCAAAGAGGTCCCAAGCCTGGTCCAAACCAGCAGGAACAGCTGGTCTTTCACTGCAGGGACAACATGGAGCTCAGCTGCCTCCCATCTGGAAGTAGTTTTGTGAGGCCCACTGTCTGGGTCAAGGATGGCTCAGGGGTGGCGTACTAAACTGCAGGCTGGAAGGGCCCCAGCTACTGCAGTGCTGATCACCATCCCTGAGGATGCCAGGGCCAACAGCTGTTGGCAGCTGCTCACCCACTTACACTGTGCCCCTTCAGTGTGTGCATGACAGGTGTTTGCCTACCAAGGCCACTAAGTTCCCTGAGTGGGTATGTGGCCCAGGGGTGGCTAGGGGATCTCAGGAGGTATGGCTGCAGCAGCCCTGCCCTAGGGTATTGCTGTTTGTTGGTAGAGATAAGGGCATCCCCGGGAAGTGCTGTGTGAATGAGGGGCCCCAGCCCAGCCCATGAGAGGCACCTGGGGTTCTCTGGGGGCAGGTCAGGGTCTGAGCCCTGGCAGGGAAAGATGCACATTCCAGCTGAGAAGCAGCAGGCTCTTAGATATGGGCCATCATGGGGCCACTGCCCACCCCCACCCTCTCCTGCATTGCAGGTGCTGCATCCTTGGGAGGTGAGAAAGATTGAAGAATGAGGCTGAAGACCCAGGTGAGATCAGCTTCCAGCACACAGGCTAGACAGGGATGGGCCTGCTTTTCACCACCAAGCTCTGTCCTCAACAGGCAGGGGAGGGACCAATGCCTGGTAGACAATCTCCCTCAGGTCACACCAAAAGTCCAGGTCCCAACAGGATGGAAGAGAGGCCAGGCTATCAAAATGATTCTAGATTCCTGGCCTGGGCTCTGGGTGGCAGGCTGGGAGTGATGGAGGGACACCCATACTGCAGATGGAGAGACTGAGGCCCAGGACTATGGGGGATCCAGGAGCAGAGAGGAGGCCAGGGCTGGACTCTGGGAACTTTGGTGCTAGCCCTTGGAGAGGTGGGCTACTGTAGATGCGAGGACAGCAGGGCATGTGGCTCAGGTGGCTGCCAGGGAACAAGTGGTACCAGGGTTGAGGGCACTCAGAGGTGAACGCTCCAGCCCAGTGGGAGCAGAGGGCAGCTGTAAAAGCAATGTCTGCAGCATTTCCTGCAGAGGGACTGTGGGTTTGAGAGAGCTGTCAGTGGGACAATTTTGGGGTGTCTTGGCCTCCAACAGTGGCAGGTGGATGTTGCCCAGCTGTGGAGGGCTGGTCAGAGAGATGGGGCTTCTAGTTTTGAAGGACCAAGAGACAGATGTGCTTGTGCAGACAAAGGTCTTTGTGGAATGAATATAGGGAAATTTACAACTTAGGGACTGATGCTATGTGGGCTGAGGCCCTGGGCCCACATGGGAGAGCAGGAAAGGAGGTGAGGAGGACTCAGCTAGGGGGATGGAGATGGGGGACACCAGGGCAGCAGGTCCCAGGAGAGGAACACACCCAGGAGGGAATCAGAATTTTTGGCCTCAACTGAGCCCTCAAACCCTGCCTGGACCACAGTCTCCAGTGACCTCACCCTGAGTTTCTGCTTGCCCCTGCCCACCTGGCCATCCTAGGCAGGTGTTAGGTGTTTCTCCCATTGTGGACTTGAGCTTTGAGGGTTACCAGGCCACATTTCAGAAGGCACCATCTGGCAGTGGGCAACATCAAATCACTGTGGTCTCCTTGTCTCAGAAAACAACCGCTTCCACAGCCTGACAAGTTGTCTCTATCACCCAGGGGTCTCTGTCTGCCACCCCAGGATGCTCAGGAGGGCATCCCAGAGCCCTGGGAGGTGGCTCTTCCCAGTGTTTGCCACACTGCTCTCACCTGTGCCTCAATGTCCTCCTCCATGTGATGGGCATGTCCTTGTGGGTGGATGGCAGTGAGGCCAACTTGGAGACGGGAGTGCCTCCCTTTTCTTTCCTGGGCTTCTGGCACCTCCCTCCTGGGGGATGATATGCCAGCCTCCCCAGGAGTCCCAGCAGGAAGGCAGACCCCAGAAAGGAACAAACTTGAGTTGAGCTGTGAGGAAGTGGTTAGTGGCAGCCCTGGACACCAGGAGGGGAAGAGATGGGGCTTCAAGGATGCCATCCTTATTCACCTGGTGCCTGCCAGGCCCTGGAGCTCTTCAGAGAGTGGGGTAGGGTCTCAGATCCTAGTGGGCTGATACCTCTTGGCTGCCTCTGAGGCTCCCAGCTCTGCAGGCAGCTGGGTTTCCCCTCCTAGCAAACTGCTTCCAAGGCCTGTCCTGCCTCATCCATTCAACTGAACTTACCACTGGGTCCTGGGCCTGCCCCAGTGTACTTTCCTGGGTGGGACGGAGCTCCCTAGGGAGATACCTCTATGTCCAGAAGCTTCCCAGACCAGGAGGGAGCACATTGACCCTCTTAGCAGGAACAACCACTTGAGGGAAGCAGGTTGGGAGAGGTGAGGATACATGGCCTAGCTTTGAGAATGCTCAGAATTGGGGAAGGGCCATGCTGCAAAAAGCTAACTATAAACCAGATGTCCCCCAACAGGTGGATCAATAAACTGTGATGTAGTCACAGAATCGAATCCTACTTTTCAACAAAATAGAACTATTGCTTCACACCACAAAACTGATGAATCTTAAGTTTAGTTCTATAAACAAAGGAAGTCAGATCCAAAAGGCTACATATTACATGTTTCTATTTATATGATATTGTAGAAAAAGAAAATTATAAAGATCAAAAGCGATTAGTGGATGCCAAAGAATGGGATGAGGGGAGGTGTTGGCTAAGAAGGGGCAGCATGAGAGAATCGGGGGATAATGAAACAGTTCTGTGTGGTACTGTGAAGGCGGATGTTACTCCAAACAGTTGCCAAATCACATTGAACTGTAGGCCACAAAGAGTAAATGTACCTGATGCAAATTGAAAAAATAACCAGAAAGTTGGGACATTTAGATGAAATGCAGTAGGTAATAAATGAGTTTAACCTTACTACAAATGTATGGCCTAACCCTGTTGAAGATGATGGGGATGAAAATTCTTGACCTGAGTCACTTTGGAAAACAGTGTTTCGATTGAATGCTGTAATACTCAAAAGCTGTACACCAACATTGTATTCTAGTTGGGTTTTTTTTTTTCCTGTAAAGCTATGGATTAGCAATTTTGAAACTACTTTACGAGAGGAGCCAAGATGGCCGAATAGGAACAGCTCCGGTCTACAGCTCCCAGCGCGAGCGACGCAGAAGACGGGTGATTTCTGCATTTCCATCTGAGGTACCGTGTTCATCTCACTAGGGAGTGCCAGACAGTGGGCGCAGGTCAGTGGGTGAGCGCACCGTGCGCCAGCCGAAGCAGGGGCGAGGCATTGCCTCACTCGGGAAGCGCAAGGGGTCAGGGAGTTCCCCTTCCAGGGGTGACAGACAGCACCTGGAAAATCGGGCCACTCCCACCCGAATACTGTGCTTTTCCGATGGGCTTAGGAAACGGTGCCCCAGGAGAGTATAGCCCCGCACTTGGCTCAGAGGGTCCTACGCCCACGGAGTCTCGCTGATTGCTAGCACAGCAGTCTGAGATCAAACAGCAAGTCGGCAGCGAGGCTGGGGGAGGGGCGCCCGCCATTGCCCAGGCTCACTTAGGTAAACAAAGCAGCCTGGAAGCTTCAACTGGGTGGAGCCCCCCACAGCTCAAGGAGGCCTGCCTGCCTCTGTAGGCTCCACCTCTGGGGGCAGGGCACAGACAAACAAAAAGACAGCAGTAACCTCTGCAGACTTAAATGTCCCTGTCTGACAGCTGTGAGGAGAGCAGTGGTTCTCCCAGCACGCAGCTGGAGATCTGAGAACGGGCAGACTGCCTCCTCAAGTGGGTCCCTGACCCCTGACCCCGAGCAGCCTAACTGGGAGGCACCCCCCAGCAGGGGCAGACTGACACCTCACACGGCCGGCCAGGTACTCCAACAGACCTGCAGCTGAGGGTTCTGTTAGAAGGAAAACTAACAGAAAGGACATCCACACCAAAAACCCATCTGTACATCACCATCATCAAAGACCAAAAGTAGATAAAACCACAAAGATGGGGAAAAAACAGAGCAGAAAAACTGGAAACTCTAAAAACCAGAGTACCTCTCCTCCTCCAAAGGAATGCAGTTCCTCACCAGCAACGGAACAAAGCTGGACGGAGAATGACTTTGACGAGCTGAGAGAAGAAGGCTTCAGACGATCAAATTACTCTGAGCTACGGGAGGATATTCAAATCAAAGGCAAAGAAGTTGAAAACTTTGAAAAAAATTTAGAAGAATGTATAACTAGAATAACCAATACAGAGAAGTGCTTAAAGGAGCTGATGGAGCTGAAAACCAAGGCTCGAGAACTACGTGAAGAATGCAGAAGCCTCAGGAGCCGATGCGATCAAATGGAAGAAAGGGTATCAGCCCTGGAAGATGAAATGAATGAAATGAAGCGAGAAGGGAAGTTTAGAGAAAAAAGAATAAAAAGAAACGAGCAAAGCCTCCAAGAAATGTGGGACTATGTGAAAAGACCAAATCTACGTCTGATTGGTGTACCTGAAAGTGACGGGGAGAATAGAAACAAGTTGGAAAACACTCTGCAGGATATTATCCAGGAGAACTTCCCCAGTCTAGCAAGGCAGGCCAACATTCAGATTCAGGAAATACAGAGAACGCCACAAAGATACTCCTCGAGAAGAGCAACTCCAAGACACGTAATTGTCAGATTCACCAAAGTTGAAATGAAGGAAAAAATGTTAAGGGCAGCCAGAGAGAAAGGTCGGGTTACCATCAAAGGGAAGCCCATCAGACTAACAGCGGACCTCTCGGCAGAAACCCTACAAGCCAGAAGAGAGTGGGGGCCAATATTCAACATTCTTAAAGAAAAGAATTTTCAACCCAGAATTTCATATCCTGCCAAACTAAGCTTCATAAGTGAAGGAGAAATAAAATACTTTACAGACAAGCAAATGCTGAGAGATTTTGTCACCACCAGGCCTGCCCTAAAAGAGCTCCTGAAGGAAGCGCTAAATATGGAAAGGTACAACTGGTACCAGCCACTGCAAAATCATACCGAAATGTAAAGACCATCGAGACTAGGAAGAGACTGCATCAACTAACGAGCAAAATATCCAGCTAACATCATAATGATAGGATCAAATTCACACATAACAATATTAACTTTAAATGTAAATGGACTAAATGCTCCAATTAAAAGACACAGACTGGCAAATTGGATAAAGACTCAAGACCCATCAGTGTGCTGTATTCAGGAAACCCATCTCACGTGCAGAGACACACATAGGCTCAAAATAAAAGGATGGAGGAAGATCTACCAAGCAAATGGAAAACAAAAAAAGGCAGGGGTTGCAATCCTAGTCTCTGATAAAACAGACTTTAAACCAACAAAGATCAAAAGAGACAAAGAAGGCCATTACATAATGGTAAAGGGATTAATTCAACAAGAAGAGCTAACTATCCTAAATATATATGCACCCAATACAGGAACACCCAGATTCATAAAGCAAGTCCTGAGTGACCTACAAAGAGACTTAGACTCCCACACATTAATAATGGGAGACTTTAACACCCACTGTCAACATTAGACAGATCAACGAGACAGAAAGTCAACAAGGATACCCAGGAATTGAACTCAGCTCTGCACCAAGCGGACCTAATAGACATCTACAGAACTCTCCACCCCAAATCAACAGAATATACATTTTTTTCAGCACCACACCACACGTATTCCAAAATTGACCATATACTTGGAAGTAAAGCTGTCCTCAATAAATGTAAAAGAACAGAAATTGTAACAAACCGTCTCTCAGATCACAGTGCAATCAAGCTAGAACTCAGGATTAAGAATCTCACTCAAAACCGCTCAACTACGTGGAAACTGAACAACCTGCTCCTGAATGACTACTGGGTACATAACGAAATGAAGGCAGAAATAAAGATGTTCTTTGAAACCAACGAGAACCAAGACACAACATACCAGAATCTCTGGGATGCATTCAAAGCAGTGTGTAGAGGGAAATTTATAGCACTAAATGCCCACAAGAGAAAGCAGGAAAGATCCAAAATTGACACCCTAACATCACAGTTAAAAGAACTAGAAAAGCAAAAGCAAACACATTCGAAAGCTAGCAGAAGGCAAGAAATAACTAAAATCAGAGCAGAACTGAAGGAAATAGAGACACAAAAAACCCTTCAAAAAATAAATGAATCCAGGAGCTGGTTTTTTGAAAGGATCAACAAAATTGATAGACCGCTAGCAAGATTAATAAAGAAAAAAAGAGAGAAGAATCAAATAGATGCAATAAAAAATGATAAAGGGGATATCACCACCGATCCCACAGAAATACAAACTACCATCAGAGAATATTACAAACACCTCTATGCAAATAAACTAGAAAATCTAGAAGAAATGGATAAATTCCTCAACACATACACCCTCCCAAGACTAAACCAGGAAGAAGTTGAATCTCTGAATAGACCAATAACAGGAGCTGAAATTGTGGCAATAATCAATAGCTTACCAACCAAAAAAAGTCCAGGACCAGATGGGTTCACAGCCGAATTCTACCAGAGGTACAAGGAGGAGCTGGTACCATTCCTTCTGAAACTATTCCAATCAATAGAAAAAGAGGGAATCCTCCCTAACTCATTTTATGAGGCCAGCATCATCCTGATACCAAAGCCTGGCAGAGACACAACAAAAAAAGAGAATTTTAGACCAATATCCTTGATGAACATTGATGCAAAAATCCTCAATAAAATACTGGCAAACAGAATCCAGCAGCACATCAAAAAGCTTATCCACCATGATCAAGTGGGCTTCATCCCTGGGATGCAAGGCTGGTTCAATATACGCAAATCAATAAATGTAATCCAGCATATAAACAGAACCAAAGACAAAAACCACATGATTATCTCCATAGATGCAGAAAAGGCCTTTGACAAAATTCAACAACCCTTCATGCTAAAAACTCTCAATAAATTAGGAATTGATGGGACGTATCTCAAAATAATAAGAGCTATTTATGACAAACCCACAGCCAATATCATGCTGAATGGGCAAAAACTGGAAGCATTCCCTTTGAAAACTGGCACAAGACAGGGATGCCCTCTCTCACCACTTCTATTCAACATAGTGTTGGAAGTTCTGGCCAGGGCAATTAGGCAGGAGAAGGAAATCAAGGGTATTCAATTAGGAAAAGAGGAAGTCAAATTGTCCCTGTTTGCAGATGACATGATAGTATATCTAGAAAACCCCATTGTCTCAGCCCAAAATCTCCTTAAGCTGATAAGCAACTTCAGCAAAGTCTCAGGATACAAAATCAATGTGCAAAAATCACAAGCATTCTTATACATCAATAACAGACAAACAGAGAGCCAAATCATGAGTGAACTCCCATTCACAATTGCTTCAAAGAGAATAAAATACCTAGGAATCCAACTTACAAGGGATGTGAAAGACCTCTTCAAGGAGAACTACAAACCACTGCTCAAGGAAATAAAAGAGGATACAAACAAATGGAAGAACATTCCATGCTCATGGGTAGGAAGAATCAATATCATGAAAATGGCCATCCTTCCCAAGGTAATTTACAGATTCAATGCCATCCCCATCAAGCTACCAATGACTTTCTTCACAGAATTGGAAAAAACTACTTTAAAGTTCATATGGAACCAAAAAAGAGCCCGCATCGCCAAGTCAATCCTAAGCCAAAAGAACAAAGCTGGAGGCATCACACTACCTGACTTCAAACTATACTACAAGGCTACAGTAACCAAAACAGCATGGTACTGGTACCAAAACAGAGATATAGATCAATGGAACAGAACAGAGCCCTCAGAAATAATGCCACATATCTACAAGTATCTGATCTTTGACAAACCTGACAAAAACAAGAAATGGGGAAAGGATTCCCTATTTAATAAATGGTGCTGGGAAAACTGGCTAGCCATATGGATAAAGCTGAAACTGGATCCCTTCCTTACACCTTATACAAAAATCAATTCAAGATGGATTAAAGACTTAAATGTTAGACCTAAAACCATAGAAACCCTAGAAGAAAACCTAGGCATTACCATTCAGGACATAGGCATGGGCAAGGACTTCATGTCTAAAACACCAAAAGCAATGGCAACAAAAGCCAAAATTGACAAATGGGATCTAATTAAACTCAAGAGCTTCTGCACAGCAAAAGAAACTACCATCAGAGTGAACAGGCAACCTACAAAATGGGAGAAAATTTTCGCAACCTACTCATCTGACAAAGGGCTAATATCCAGAATCTACAATGAACTCCAACAAATTTACAAGAAAAAAACAAACAACCCCATCAAAAAGTGGGCGAAGGACATGAACAGACACTTCTCAAAAGAAGACATTTATGCAGCCAAAAAACACATGAAAAAATGCTCACCATCACTGGCCATCAGAGAAATGCAAATCAAAACCACAATGAGATACCATCTCACACCAGTTAGAATGGCAATCATTAAAAAGTCAGGAAACAACAGGTGCTGGAGAGGATGTGGAGAAATAGGAACACTTTTACACTGTTGGTAGGACTGTAAACTAGTTCAACCCTTGTGGA
The DNA here is from genome assembly GCF_028885655.2 of Pongo abelii. NCBI lineage: Eukaryota > Metazoa > Chordata > Mammalia > Primates > Hominidae > Pongo > Pongo abelii. Next base: position 45,394,852 of record NC_072003.2, read on the forward strand.
AGTCAGTGTGGCGATTCCTCAGGGATCTAGAACTAGAAATTCCATTTGACCCAGCCATCCCATTACTGGGTATATACCCAAAGGACTATAAATCATGCTGCTATAAAGACACATGCACACGTATGTTTATTGCGGCATTATTCACAATAGCAAAGACTTGGAACCAACCCAAATGTCCAACAATGATAGACTGGATTAAGAAAATGTGGCACATATACACCATGGAATACTATGCAGCCATAAAAAATGATGAGTTCACGTCCTTTGTAGGGACATGGATGAAATTGGAAATCATCATTCTCAGTAAACTATCGCAAGAACAAAAAACCAAACACCGCATATTCTCACTCATAGGTGGGAATTGAACAATGAGAACACATGGACACAGGAAGGGGAACATCACACTTCGGGGACTGTTGTGGGGTGGGGGTATGGGGGAGGGATAGCATTGGGAGATATACCTAATGCTAGATGACGAGTTGGTGGGTGCAGCGCACCAGCATGGCACATGTATACATATGTAACTTACCTGCACATTGCGCACATGTACCATAAAACCTAAAGTTTAATAATAATAATAATAATAATAATAAAAGAAAAAAATTGATAGATAAAGGATAGATGGGTAGATAGATGGATAGAGTGATAGAAAGATAGATGGATAGAAAGAAAGAAAGAAAGATGAATGGATAAAAGACAGGTAGAGGATAGACAGATAAATGGTGGGTGGATAAGATTGGTAGATACATGGATAGATGGATGAATAGATTGATGGATGGATGGATAGTTTGGATACATAGAAAGATGGATGGATAGGTAGATAGAAGGAAAGATGTGTAGATAAATGGATAGATGATAAATAGAAGCATAGATGGATAGAAGGGAAGATGAACTGATAGAAGGATAGATGGATGGATGGATGAATGGATGGATGGATACATAGAAGGATGGATGGATGAATGCGGAGATAGAAGGATAGATGGGCAGATGGGTGGATAGATGATAGACAGAAGGATAGATGGATAGATGGATGAATAGAAAGATGGATAGATAGATGGATAGTCTACACTGATTCTGTATCTCTGGAGAACGCTGACCAATACAGGTGGCATAGGCACCCCACTGTTGCTAGCCTCAAGGTTCTTCACTCCTTTGTGGGTCTCCTTCCTCTGTTCATATTCTTATAGGCCATCTTTTCATTAAACTCTTCTCAGTTGCCCAGTTTGAATAAACATATGCTTCCTTCCTAGGCCCTGGGTGATACTCCATCAATTTGTAGACAAGGCCCAAGTCTGTACCTCCAGCTCAGACCTTGCAATTTCAGCCTTGAACCTGGTTGAGGTCTATAATGGTTAATTCTATTTGTTAGCTTGAGTGGGCACCCTGACTAATACAATATTTCCACTTGAACATTCTACCAATATCTAAAACTTCAAAACATCCCAAATGGAGCCTGTCATTCTCCTCCTCAGGCACAGCAAGGGCGTCCCCTCTACCAGTCCCTCACCCCCTTATCCAATCAACCACCACTCCGTCCATGAGCCCTGCCTGCCATATAGTGAATGTAACTGTTCATCAGACGCATATTTTCTGAATGTCGACTGTGTGTGCAGCCCCATTCCTGTGCTGGGCGTCTGTGCTGAACAACACAAACAAAACCCCAGACATTCTGGTCAGGGAAATAGGAAATAAATAAACATGTCAGGTAGTGACAAGGGCTATAAATAAATGAGTAAAACAGAGCCAGAGTTTAGAAAGGTGGGAGGTATGGAGAGACTACTTTAGGAAGGAAGGGTGGTCAGGGAAACCTCTCTGAGGAGGTGACATTTGACCAGAGTCCTGAAGGAGGTAAGGGATGGAGGGAGCATGGTTACCTGTAGGAGAAGATCAATTCTGGATGGTGGGAACAGAAGATGCAAAGGCCCTGAGGCAGGAGTGAGCTTTGTATGCTGGAGGCTGGGTGAGAAGGTGCATGTGGTGGAGAGAAGTAGGAGAGGGCTCAGAGAGCCCAGCCACCTTTCCTCGCCTCACTGCAGCTCCCGAGCTCAAGCCCCTATCTCTCTCCTGCATTGCTGCAGCAATCTCCTAATTGTCCTCGTTTTCCACTGCTTCAATCCATCCTCTGCAACCAGAGTGACTGGTTTGATCACAACACTGCTGGCCTTTGAAATGTCCAGAGCCCTTGGAATCAAGTCCACAGTCTGCAGAGAAACATACAAAGGCCACCTTGACCCAGCCCCCTGTTGATTTTCCTGGCCTCAATCACCCCTTGACACTCCCCACCCACCACTCCTCCCCAGCCACCAGGAACATCTAATCCCCATGCTCACCACACTCTCGCTTGCCTCTAGGTATTTGTGCTATTTCCTCTATTAGTATTCCATTGGCTACCCTATGCTTCATTCAGACACCAACTTTGATGTCACCTCCTCCAGGAAGCCTTCTGTGACCCGAAGCCTGGGTCAGAGGTTCCCACTCTGAGTTTCCACAGCCCCTAGTATTGAGCCATCAGTACTATGGTTCAGTACTATCAGTAGCTGTATGGAATGTGTCATCTCTTTGAGCACAGTAACTGTGCCAATTATGTCTGAATCCCCAGTGCTGAACAAGTGCTTGACACCTAGGAGATGCTCAGAAAATACTGATAAAATAAAGGGGTAAGGAAAATGGAGCAACGGACTCTCAGGTATGCAGAAAAGATATAAGACTCTGTCTGCCTGGACAATCTAACAACACACCTGGGGTGGGGGAGATGAGATTCACACACAAAAAAAACCACAGGATGCTTAAAGCTAAGCTGTAGGGGTCAAGAGACATTCAGGGCAAGGGCGGCTTGGGGAGGGCTGGAATATTTGGGGTTTATTTCTAGCAAGAGAAATAGGAAAAGATAGGATGAGGAAGAGGGAGAAGAACTTGAGTGGCACCTCCAAGAATAAATAGGATTTGTATAGGTGCAGAGGAGGACCAGTAGGGAAACAGTACCATCAAAGACAGGGGTGAGGCTAAGCTGAGTCCCCATCCAAGTGATAGCTGTTGAAGAACCAGGGGGAAATGCCAGCTGGGTAGCAAAGGGTAAGGTGATGAAGTCTCTAAGAAGTCATGGGTAAGAGCAGAGCTTCTGGAGTCAGACCTGGGTTCAAATCTTCCCTCCACCACTGGAAACCATTTGACCTGAACAAGACACTTTCCCCTTTTGGGTCCCAGTTTCCACCTCTGTAAAATGAAGATCATGAAAATTCAGCTTCAGGATCCTTTACCCTCACAGGTTCCTTCAAGACTCCAGGAGGGGCTCTAGAGATGCTTCCACAGGGTCACATGGTTTTGGAAAAAAAAATGGAATTTTGCCCATCAATGATTGACTGGATAAAGGAAATGTGGTACATATTCAGGCAGGAGGAAATGTGTACTCTCATCTTTGCCAGGGTCACCTAAGAGGCAGGGCAGGGAGGGCAAGGCAGTCCTGAGAATCTGGAAGGGCTGTCTTGGGGAGGCTGAGGCCTCAGACGTCCAGGACCAGAGAACAGCAAGCAAGCGTCTGTGTCGCCAGCAGCAGGGGGACCTGGTCAGGGGGACACCATGGAATACTATGCAGCCATCAAAAGGAATGAGATTATGTTCTTTGCAGGGACATGGATGGAGCTAGAAGCCATTATCTTCAGCAAACTAACACAGGAACAGAAAACCAAACACTACATGTTCTCACTTATAAGTGGGAGCTGAACAATGAGAACACATGGACACAGGGAGGGTAACAACACATGCTGAGGCCTGTAGGGGGGTGGGGTTGGGAGGGAAGAGCATTGGGCAAAACAACTAATGCATGCTGGGCTTCATACCTAGATATGATGGGTGCACCAAACCACCATGGCATACAATTACCTATATAACAAAACTGCACATCCTGCACACATACCCTGGAACTTAAAATTAAAATTAATTTTACAAATGGTAAAAAAAAAAAAGAAACTACTTTACATATTAGTGTATATATTTATATATGATTGATTATTAGTGCCTGTTCGTCACTCTAGTTGAAAAAAGTTGAAAATAAAAAGGGTATGCTAGAATGAACCCTGTCATGCTGATCCGGAGCTGGAAATATCAGAATAAACATTTATATTGCAATATATCCATCCAGAGAGAGAGAGAGAGAGAAGGAAATATGTGTGCACACTTAGTTTATATTTATATATACGTTTCCAAACCCTGTCTGCTAATAGGGCCCAGAAGCAGTGACATTTCAGTATCAATGAGCACACCTAACTTTCGGATCTTGATTTCTAAATATTGTTCTTCAATAAAAAGAACCAGGGCTACTTGTAATAGTGGATAATTCTAGGGCAGGAGATAGAAAATACAAGTTGAGCCTAGAGTATCTTATAGAGCCAGAAACTCAAAAAGTGCTTTAAAAACATACAAGGTGTCAAAAGGAGCCACCCTGTAAGACCTCCCAATGGCCCAAGGTGGAACAATGTGAGCAGCAAAATAAACAATGATAGCATTAAATTATAACCAGAGAATAAAATATATATCCACACATCCATACCAATATAGAAAAGATGAAATAAATAAGGAAAGAAAGAAGAAAGTGAGGGAATGAGGAGGGGAGGAAGAAAGAAAATCTTTACAGAATTCCAAGTACTATATCTACCAATGTAGATGAATAATTCAAAACAGAAAATCACTACTAGAACACCCCAGTAATAACAACTGTAGGCAAAAGTTACTAATGAATTTTTAAATTGTGGGTAAAATTTAAAGGAGAAAAAATGTATTTTCATAGCCCCAAAGTATTGGCTTCCAAATATTTTTAAAATATTATTTTCTCTTAATTTTTTAAAAGACCTATAATTACTTAAGGCAAAAAATTAACATTGTATTATGAGATTTGTAGTGTTTCAATGTAAAATTTACAAGAGCAGCACAAAGGATAGAAGGAGAAAAATGGAACTGTTATGTAGGAAAGTCTTTATATTTTACATGTATTAAAATGTATTAACTCTAAGTAGATTGTGATATGTTAAAGATGCATATTGTAATCTCTGGACCAATCACTAAAAAAATGCAAAGCGGTATCACTTAAATGCTGATACAGAAATTAAATTACATATAAAAGGTGTTGTACAAGAATGTGTATAGACCTTTTAGTCATAATAACCCAAAGCAGAGAGTAACCTAAATGTTTTTCAACAGAAAATGGATGAGCAAATTGTAGAGCATTCATACAACCAAGTACTACTCATCAGTACAAAGGAACAAACTACTGAAGCACACAGCCTGGATGATTCTCATGAACCTGCTAAGTGAGACAAGCTGCACATAAATAATACATATTGTATAATTTCAGACAAAATGAACCTATGATTTAAAAAAATCAACAAAGAAATAAACTCTGGGGGCAATAAAATAATTGCCCAGAGAGGAGCATGAGAGAATTTTTTGGAGATAGTAAAAATTCTATTCTTAAAAGTTATGAATGTTATATTGTATATTTGTCTGTCAAAGTCATACATTTAAGATTCATGCCTTTCAATGTACATATGACCTCACAAAGAAAAACAGAACTAAAAATAATAAAGTAGGGGTGAGCTAGGTTGAAGTATAGATAAAACAAAGTGGCACATGATTAGTAGTTGTTGAGATTAGGTGATGGGTCTATTATACGATTTTGTATCTGTTGTACATGTTTAAAATTTTCTGTAATAAAACACTTTGTATAAAAAAACAAAGGTACTGTACAATGTAGGCTACTAAAAGCTTAGCTGCCATTGGAGGGAGGAAGGAAAAGAGTAATTGCCAGGGCATGAGTGATGCTGGTTCTCTTTCTTGGCTACACAAGTGTATTTGCTCTGCAATAATTCATCAAGCTTTGCATGAATACTTTGTGCATGTATTTTTGTATGCCTGTTGTACATCACAAAGTGATGAAAATATTACATATTTTCACATAAAATCCAACCTAAAATCTCAGAATAACAACAGTATTTTGTTCTGGTTAAAGTCAGACATGTTCTCTCATGACATTATTAGATGAGTTTGAATATTCAGAAGTCTATTCATGCCTAATTATCAAGTGAAACAAGGTCTTTTTATTTTTACCTCAATTTGAAAAGTGGCATGGTGTTAATTTTTTTAATGCAACACTTTTTTCCAGGAAATTTCTCTCCTCACAGTGATGTTTACTGAGGCCAGCGCATCTAGGCCCTGCATATAATATGTGCTCAGTACATGTAGAACTGGGTTATGTTAGGAACAAAATGAGTCATAGATAGTGGTTACGGATAAGAGCCGGTTGTGGCAGAAGCAGATGCAAATGTACTTGATCTTTCTTTAATGAGAGGTGCTCTTTGTTGTTTCAGGTGATGATCTGGTTTGTGAAAAGCCCAGTGCCTTTATTTCCCCACTCATCCAGGAGGGGACAAAGCTGGGCAGAGCTGAACCACCAAGCTCATCTATGAATACCCCAATGATGAGCACAGACACTAGCCCTGTTGTGGGTGGCTGAGAAAGTTCCTGGTGAGGCTGCAGAGGGGAATGGAGATATATCAGCTACACATCTTAAACCAAGCTTGTCCAGCCCGTGGCCCACAAGGTGCATGTGGCCCAGTATGGCTTTGAATGTGTCCCAAAACAAATTCATAAACTTTCTTAAAACATTACATAATTTTTTCTGCGATTTTTTTTTAGCTCATCAGCTGTTGTTAGTGTTAGTGTATTTTATGTGTGGCCAAAGGCAATTCTTTCAACCTGGCCCAGGGAAACCAAAAGACTGGACACCCTGTACAGAAAAAAAAAATGTGATCTGCTTCCTTATCAAACTTCTGTTCTAGGGCTCAAGACTCTCAGTTCAGACAGACGTTGTCATCTTTCTCCAGACCACAGTGTACCTGAGAGCCACAGAAAACTTCTGTTCCACTGTTCTCCATGGGAGCGGCTATGGGGCAGAACCTATTAACTCAGCCCAATACAGACATTTTTGTGGTTCACCTTATCTTCCAGCCAGGGATGTTGCTGCTTTCTTTAGAGAGGCCAGGCTTTGCCTTTTGCCACATACAGGTGAGTGTCAGCTGTGGTGGTGTCAGTTGGTAGGGTCAGCCTAGCCACAGACCCTGAGGTGAGCGATAAGGTGCCAGAATGGTGGACTGGGCTAGGCAGTCTCCCAATCTTCAGGCTTCTAGATGGCCCTCTACACAGCATGAATGAGTCCTGGAGGTCCTTGACATGAACTGGGCCAGTGAACTTGTCCTCAGGTCTTCAGGGTGCAGGTGTTGACTGTGACATGGAGGAGCAGGCTGGTCCCCAGGTTACCGGCAGAACTCTCAGGCAGGGCCAAGCAGAGCACTCAGATGGTGGGAGCTCAAGGACAGATCATAGGCCTGTGAGGGCCGGGCTCGCAGAAAGGCCCCAGGCCACGGCTAAAATCAGCACATGGGAGGAGGGCAGCTGTGCTGCTGGCCTGTCCCAGGGAAGGCAGGGCCCCCTCAGGGGAAGCAGTGGAGGCAGGCAGATGCCGGGCACATTGTCCACCCACGTTTTTCTCCCACAGGAGCAGCAGCAATATCCTTCATTGGGGTGCATGGCGGTGCCTGATCACCCATTGTCTGCCTGGCCCAGCAGTGGCCGTGGCAGTGGCAGCAGTGGTGATGACAGTGGGGGCCCCAGGAGAGAATGCAGACCTCCGCAAGGCTGTAATCTCAGAAGACCACTGGGCAGCAGCCAAAATTCCTGGGTGCAGGCAGAGCAGCTGTGCTCCAGGGCTGTCACTGGTGAGCCTTGCCCCACTCTCTTGGTGGGTGCAGTGAAGAGTGACAGCTGTGGGCATGCGGCCCACTTGCACTTCCCTCCTACAGAACCAGCTGTGGATTTCACTGCTAGGTGCAGGAAGGTGCCCAGGCTCCATGCTTCCTTGCAAGCCTGGTGGCAGCAGTGGTAGATAATATCTATAATTCAGATGGTTTTGTGGTAGAAAAAAAAACTGACCTGTTTATTAGCAATTACGCTAAAACAATTAAACATAATGTTCCTTATGGCCAACTGCTAAAATATCATTATTGTAAAACATTTTAAAATTTTGTTTTATCACATAATTATTCAAACAGTTCTTAAGTATTAGAGATATATTAAAGTATCTCCAAATTTAAAAAAATAAAAATATGGCCGGGCGCGGTGGCTCACGCCTGTAATGCCAGCACTTTGGGAGGCCAAGGCAGGTGGATCACAAGGTTAGGGGTTCAAGACCAGTCTGGCCAACATAGTGAAACCCCATCTCTACTAAAAACACAAAAAATTAGTCAGGTGTGGTGGCTAATATCCCCATATGCCTTACAATGGACCAAGCTAAAATTATCATTCAGTTCTTACCTTTATCATGTCATATGTATTACATGTAGGGATGTTTGTCTATTACTACATATAATATTTTATTAAGAATTTATTACGTTTTTCTGTGAGTGTATTAGTTCCACCAGTTATTCCACCCTTACTTGAAGACAGAAACTGAATGTTGTTTGCTTTTTGAAGTTTTAATAAATGGGATTAGATAGTATGCATATTTTTAATCTGGTTGAATTTATGCAACATTATATTTGTGATGTTTATCCATCTCATTGCATGTACATATAATTTGTTCATTATCCAGCAATAATATATTTGGTGATATGATATAAAAATAAAAATGTCTGAAGCTATAGTTATTCTTTAACTTTTTTTTTTTTTTTTTTTTTTTTTTTTTGATGAGGACTGAGACCAGACAATGCACCTGGGCAATGTTACTGAAGAAAATGAGCTCACTCATTACCAAGCTTAGGACCCAGCTGCTGCCACTCTACTTTTCCAGGAATTAGGTAAGTTCAGTTATTGCTTTGGTGACTCCCATTTCTACCAATCCCAGAGCCTACTGTCTTACTTCTACAGGTGACATGACAGTAATGAGTCCAGAGGGAAATGAAATGACAGCATTTATTCTTTATACCCATGTCTCAGGGACAAAAATTCATATACACAGAATGACTCCAAGACAAAGCTAGGTATCTGTTTCTTAGCTTCATTACTGATGAGCACTCAAGTCTCAGGTGGAAAGTTGGAGGAGGCAGAATTTTATCAATGAGGTCTATAATTTTCACATGATTTTGCTCTTATATCTCACTGAATTATAACTAACCGGTAGGTGTTTCCACGTACCATATATTATGAACACATAAACTTAAACGTATTTGTAAGAAAATGTGTGATTTTTTAATGTTATACTCTAATTACAGTTTTATTTGACTCTCATTTTACAACAAATTGTGCATTTATGAAATTTTTTATCTTGACACTAAATATGAACTAATTTATAATGATTTAATCATACTTTAATTTTAATTTAATTTAATTTTTATTTTTTTGAGACAAGGTCTCACACTGTCACCCAGGCTGGAGTGCAATGGCGTGATCTTGGCTCGCTGTAACCTCTGCCTCCCAAGTTCAAGAGATTCTCCTGCCTCAGCCTCCCAAGTAGCTGGGACTACAGGCACCCGCCACCACACCCAGCCAATTTTTTGTATTTTTAGTAGAGACGGGGTTTCACTATGTTGGCCAGACTGGTCTCGAACTCCTAACAACAGGATTCAGTTTATTCTGAATTGGCAGGGTGGTCCTGAGAGTCATGGGTGCCACCCTGTTCTGGGTTAAGGGAGGTCCAGAGGGCCAGTTAAGGCCAATGGTGGGCGAAGGTGGGGGTGCAGCCCCTTGAATGCAGTGAAAACAGGCTGAGGCCCGGAGGCAGCTATGGTAGGCCGGTGCAGGGTGGAAGGCACTGGACTGGGACCCGGTCAGACCTACTGAGCCAAGGACCCAGGCCACATGAGTATCCCCGGCAGGCCGGCAGGCGAGGCACAGTGTCACATGACACAGAACATGAAACACAGGCCCAGGTTCACAGTAAGCACATGGACAAGTGGGCACAGATTCACAGGCCAGATGGACAGCCAGCCATGGCTGGGCCAGACATGTGGACACAGTGGTGGTTTCACACACAGACCACAGGGAAGACATGGCACTATGGGACACAGTGACTTGATGCTGCAATGCACAGAGCAGGCCGCAGAGCTCAAGGGACATGGGAAGGGGCCTTTTGGCACTTCAGATAGTAATCCCTTGCTCACCATCCTCCGTGAAATCAATATCCCGCACAAGAGTGCTACTCTCCTCGCTCAGGGCCGATAACACTTGGGGGTAGCTATAATAAACTGCCCTGGAATCCTGTGAGACAAGGGTGGCGGCAGCTCTGGAGGTGCCTGGAGTGTCCCCTCGCAGCCCCTCTGGGCTTAGTCAGTCTTCCACACTTTGTTGAGCGGCTTCTCCACTTCATCGTAGATGATAAATGCTATGGCCACATCCAGGCAGACCTGGTCAGTGACTGGCGCGGGACAGTGCCCTTGTGAAAGCCTTGAGCCGCTCCTTCCTCGGGATCTGCAGCCGCAGTCCCGTGTTCCGGTGTTTGTGCACTTCCAGGCCCCGCATCTGGGTCTCGATCCCGTCCAGAGGGGCGTTTCCGAAGACGCTGGCTGTGCCCGCAGTGGCTCAGAAGACCCCAGTGATCAGCAGGTTCATGGGTTTGTCCCTTCGGTACCAGTTGCTGCAGGGAGTCAGGACGAAGAAGCAATGGCCTGGTTCCAGCCTTGATTCAGCGCGGCGGCCCTGAGGCCCTGGTATGTCTCCTCAGCCCTTGATCCCGCACAATCTCCCTAACCCCGAAGAATTATCTGTTCTTGGGTTTGGGGAGGTCTGGTCCTGGATGAACTTCACTTTGATGGTCTCCATGGGACATACGACCACCATGGCCTCGGCCACGCCAGCAGCCGCACAGCAGCCCGCGCCTGCTGTTCAGCAGTCCCTGGGCATCCTGCATCTGGGTGCCGAGGAACTCCAACGTCCCGAACCTGACTCTGCCTCGGCGATGGAGCCGCAGAGCAGGGAGCTGAGGCCGCGGTCCAGGCCCAGGACGCCGTGGCTGTGACTGTGCCCCACAGGCCCCCATGCCCTGTGCCTGGCAGGGGCAAGCGCTCTTCAGTCCTCAAGTGCTCGGTGGGAAACGGAATACAGATGTGGACGCCACCGGCCAGGCCGCCTGCCGTGATCGCCTTCCCGGGAAGCGTCCCCTCGGCCTTCCAGAAAGCTGCGCAGCCACGGCGGGCGGGAGGGGTGATGCACGGCGTCGCCTTGGTCTGAGCCTCCTGAACTCCCCGCTCCGACCTTAATTTGGTTTTGACACAATAAAGATCTCACATAAACATAAAATGGGATGTCTTGGCTTGTAATTTTTGTTGAAAGCAATAGTACTGTTGTATAGGATAGTGTATTGGGGTAAATAGGTTTTTTATTTTTATTGTTTTCATCAGCTCACTGACATTGATCGAGAGTAGTTTTTAGGTTATTGATGAGCAGTTTTCCCTTAGGTATGCCTTAGGGTAGGGGTTTGTGGTAATGTAGTTGAGAGGTAGGCTGGGTTACCGACCTTCAAAGAGTTTCCTGCCCCTCCTGTAGATGCAATACCAGGACAAGAGCACATTCCCCTCCCTCCCCCAGTGGTAGAGAGGTTCCTTCTCCATGTTCCTAGCTTCTAGTTGAAGTGGGAGTGGGTCTGCAACAGTGCCCTGTAAACTAATGCTTTAGTTTCTTTATGGGAGATGTATCTGGGTAGAGATGTGGGTGTTAACCTTGTTTCTGCACCATCAGCTACAGTGAGTTTTTTCACAGTTCGCTGTGGCTCAGGTTTGGATGCTCTTTCCCCAGCCTTGTGTTCTATGGGAGAGATGGGAAAGCTATGTCTCCAGAGTTGTAGCAGTGGGTGGGATAGTGCTCCCTCCCTATCAGCACCATGGGGGAAGCATTCTCAGGATTGTACCCCACCCTCCCTGACAGGCCTTATAGGGTTCCTAGAAAAATTATACACAAAGGTGTAAACCCTATGTCTGTAGCCTCCAGGATTTCTCATTCCCCTTCACCCACCCACCCACACACAGACACCAGGAACTAGTTCAAAAGTCCTGCTTCGATTTTACTAGTTTCCATGGTCTTCCAGGTACACATGAAAGCCTGGGGCCTGTGTGACCTGCAGGCTTCTGCATGCCTTGATGTTGGGTTTCTCGTCTCCTCTGTGACCTCAGTTCTCCAAAGGGCTCAGAACAAGCCATTCATTCATTTGCATTTTCTCCAGCTTTTTTGTTTGTTTAATGTAGGAGCAACTCTTTGTCACGTCTCTACATCTATAAACTTAACTCAGAGACTAATATTTCTAAATACATTTCTTTCCTATCATACTTTCAGTGCTGCTCTACCTATGCTAATTGTTCTTCAGTATTTTTCTTATTTGTATGTCTTTATTTTAAAACCAGGTTTAATTCCTTCTTAAACTAATTTGTAACTTTTCTATTTTCTTCCATTTCATTTATTTCCCTCTGTGACTTTGATTCTTTTAAGACATTTAAAGCATTGATGCATAATTCTAGTGTAGGAAGTCAGATTATACACTGACATTTCTCCTTGACCACTGGTTATAACACTTCAGCCCTGATGACAGTTATACCTGAAGCCAGATCCACTCTTGACGTGTATTTATTTTACTACTCAATAAAAATTAACTCATCATGAACTGTATTTTATTAATATTTGCAGGCTTTATGGACCTGAAAATACAACAAATAAAACCCAAATTACATGACCTCAGGGGGTAAAATTTTTTTGGTTAATTAAAACATTTTTGTCTTTCTGTGATTTGAGTGATCCTTGTAATAGGAACCAGAGTTGAAACTAAAATAAGCAGGTGTTGGTGAGATTTGATGGCTAAGAACATGAAGCTCATTTTGTAATTGAAAGGGAAATAAGAACACGTGTCACCAGTTCCATAAGATCACAATGCATGTGGAATAATCAAAATGGCAACAAGCGACTTATATTTTGAGAGAGAAGAATTGGAACTAAAATGAACAAGTATAAAGCTGACCCAAGGGCCAGCACGGTGGCTCATCCCTGTAATCTCAGCCTGTTGGGAGGCCGAGACGGGGGGATCACCTGAGGTCAGGCAAGACCAGCCTAGCCACTATGGTGAAACTCCATCTCTACTAAAAATACAAAAAATTAGCCAGGCGTAGTGGTGGGCACCTGTAATCCCAGCTACTTAGGAGGCTGAGGCAGGAGAATCGCTTGAACCCAGGAGGCAGAGGTTGCAGTGAGCCAAGATTGTGCCACTGCACTCCAGCCTGGGAGACAGGGTGAGACTCAGTCTCAAAAGATAAATGAATGAATGAATCAAGCTGACCCAGTCTGACTTGGATCTTTGTCTTTAACATATATCTGCAATACTCATGTAGGCAGTGTATAAATAACTTGTCAGCAATATTATTAATGCCCAGGATCTTCAATTTTCAGGGTTTGGTTTCTCCAGTAGTGAGTGCGTTACTGCGCAAAAGGGGCTTGCTATTCAATGCACTAAAGTCAATGCTATGACACTGAATTTTTCTTTTTTTTATTATTATTATTATACTTCAAGTTTTAGCGTACATGTGCACAACGTGCAGGTTAGTTACATATGTATACATGTGCCATGCTGGTGTGCTGCACCCATTAACTCATCATTTAGCATTAGTTATATCTCCTAATGCTATCCCTCCCCGCTCCCCCCACCCCACAACAGTCTCCAGTGTGTGATGTTCCCCTTCCTGTGTCCATGTGTTCTCATTGTTCAATTCCCATCTATGAGTCAGAACATGCGGTGTTTGGTTTTTTTGTCCTTGCGATAGTTTGCTGAGAATGATGGTTTCCAGCTTCATCCATGTCCCTACAAAGGACATGAACTCATCAATTTTTATGGCTGCATAGTATTCCATGGTGTATATGTGCCACATTTTCTTAATCCAGTCTATCATTGTTGGACATTTGGGTTGGTTCCAAGTCTTTGCTATTGTGAATAGTGCCGCAATAAACATACGTGTGCATGTGTCTTTAGAGCAGCATGATTTATAATCCTTTGGGTATATACCCAGTAATAGGATGGCTGAGTCAAATGGTATTTCTAGTTCTAGATCCCTGAGGAATCGCCACACCGACTTCCACAATGGTTGAACTAGTTTACAGTCCCACCAACAGTGTAAAAGTGTTCCTATTTCTCCACATCCTCTCCAGCACCTGTTGTTTCCTGATTTTTAATGATCGCCATTCTAACTGGTGTGAGATGGTATCTCATTGTGGTTTTGATTTGCATTTCTCTGATGGCCAGTGATGGTGAGCATTTTTTCATGTGTTTTTTGGCTGCATAAATGTCTTCTTTTGAGAAGTGTCTGTTCATATCCTTCACCCACTTTTTGATGGGGTTGTTTGTTTTTTTCTTGTAAATTTGTTTGAGTTCATTGTAGATTCTGGATATTAGCCCTTTGTCAGATGAGTAGGTTGCGAAAATTTTCTCCCATTTTGTAGGTTGCCTGTTCACTCTGATGGTAGTTTCTTTTGCTGTGCAGAAGCTCTTTAGTTTAATTAGATCCCATTTGTCAATTTTGGCTTTTGTTGCCATTGCTTTTGGTGTTTTAGACATGAAGTCCTTGCCCATGCCTATGTCCTGAATGGTAATGCCTAGGTTTTCTTCTAGGGTTTTTATGGTTTTAGGTCTAACATTTAAGTCTTTAATTCATCTTGAATTAATTTTTGTATAAGGTGTAAGGAAGGAATCCAGTTTCAGCTTTCTACATATGGCTAGCCAGTTTTCCCAGCATCATTTATTAAATAGGGGATCCTTTCCCCATTTCTTGTTTTTGTCAGGTTTGTCAAAGATCAGATAGTTGTAGATATGCAGCATTATTTCTGAGGGCTCTGTTCTGTTCCATTGGTCTATATCTCTCTTTTGGTAACAGTACCATGCTGTTTTGGTTACTGTAGCCTTGTAGTATAGTTTGAAGTCAGCTAGTGTGATGCCTCCAGGTTTCTTCTTTCGGCTTAGGATTGACTTGGCGATGCGGGCTCTTTTTTGGTTCCATATGAACTTTAAAGTAGTTTTTTCCAATTCTGTGAAGAAAGTCATTGGTAGCTTGATGGGGATGGCATTGAATCTATAAATTACCTTGGGCAGTATGGCCATTTTCACGATATTGATTCTTCCTACCCATGACCATGGAATGTTTTCCATCTCTTTGCATCCTCTTTTATTTCATTGAGCAGTGGTTTGTAGTTTTCCTTGAAGAGGTCCTTCACATCCCTTGTTAAGTTGGATACCTAGGTATTTTATTCTCTTTGAAGCAATTGTGAATGGGAGTTCACTCATGGTTTGGCTCTCTGTTTGTCCTTTATTGGTGTATAAGAATGCTTGTGATTTTTGCACGTTGATTTTGTATCCTGAGACTTTGCTGAAGTTGCTTATCAGCTTAAGGAGATTTTTGGCTGAGACGATGGGGTTTTCCAGATATACAATCATGTCATCTGCAATCAGGGACAATTTGACTTCCTCTTTTCTTAACTGAATGCCCTTTATTTCCTTCTCCAGCCTGATTGCCCTGGCCAGAACTTCCAACACTATGTTGAACAGGAGTGGTGAGAGAGGGCATCCCTGTCTTGTGCCAGTTTTCAAAGGGAATGCTTCCAGTTTTTGTCCATTCAGTATGATATTGGCTGTGGGTTTGTCATAGGTAGCTCTTATTATTTTGAGATACATCCCATTAATACCTAATTTATTGAGAGTTTTTAGCATGAAGGGTTGTTGAATTTTGTCAAAGGCCTTTTCTGCATCTATTGAGATAATCATGTGGTTTTTGTCTTTGGTTCTGTTTATATGCTGGATTACGTTTATTGATTTTTGTATGTTGAACCAGCCTTGCATCCCAGGGATGAAGCCCACTTGATCATGGTGGATAAGCTTTTTGATGTGCTGCTGGATTCAGTTTGCCAGTATTTTATTGAGGATTTTTGCATCAATGTTCATCAAGGATATTGGGCTAAAATTCTCTTTTTTTGTTGTGTCTCTGCCAGGTTTTGGTATCAGGATGATGCTGACCTCATAAAATGAGTTAGGGAGGATTCCCTCTTTTTCTATTGATTGGAATAGTTTCAGAAGGAATAGTACCAGCTCCTCCTTGTACCTCTGCTAGAATTCGGCTGTGAATCCATCTGGTCCTGGACTCTTTTTGGTTGCTAAGCTATTAATTATTGCCTCAATTTCAGAGCCTGTTATTGGTCTCTTCAGAGATTCAACTTCCTCCTGGTTTAGTCGTGGGAGGGTGTATGTGTTGAGGAATTTATTCATTTCTTCTAGATCTTCTAGTTTATTTGCGTAGAGGTGTTTGTAGTATTCTCTGACAGTAGTTTGTATTTCTGTGCGATCGGTGGTGATATCCCCCAGTCATTTTTTATTGCATCTATTTGATTCTTCTCACTTTTCTTCTTTATTAGTCTTGCTAGTGGTCTATCAATTTTGTTGATCTTTTCAAAAAAACAGCTCCTGGATTCATTGATTTTTTGAAGGGTTTGTTGTGTCTCTATTTCCTTCAGTTCTGCTCTGATCTTAGTTATTTCTTGCCTTCTGCTACCTTTTGAATGTGTTTGCTCTTGCTTCTCTAGTCCTTTTAATTGTGATGTTATGGTGTTAATTTTAGATCTTTCCTGCTTTCTCTTGTAGGCATTTAGTGCTATAAATTTCCCTCTACACACTGCTTTGAATGTGTCCCAGAGATTCTGGTACATTGTGTCTTTGTTCTCGTTGGTTTCAAAGAACATCTTTATTTCTGCCTTCATTTCGTTATTTACCCAGTAGTCATTCAGGAGCAGGTTGTTCCATTGCCATGTAGTTGAATGGTTTTGAGTGAGTTTCTTAATCCTGAGTTCTAGTTTGACTGCACTGTGGTCTGAGAGACAGTTTGTTATAATTTCTGTTCTTTTACATTTGCTGAGGAGTGCTTTACTTCCAACTATGTGGTCAATTTTGGAATAGGTGTGGTGTGGTGCTGAAAAGAATGTATATTCTGTTGATTTGGGGTGGAGAGTTCTGTTGATGTCTATTAGGTCCACTTGATGCAGAGCTGAGTTCAATTCCTGGATATCCTTGTTAACTTTCTGTCTCGTGGATCTGTCTAATGTTGACAGTGGGGTGTTAAAGTCTCCCATTATTATTGTGTGGGAGTCTAAGTCTCTTTGTAGGTCATTAAGGACTTGCTTTATGAATCTGGGTGCTCCTGTATTGGGTGCATATATATTTAGGATAGTTAGCTCTTCTTGTTGAATTGATCCCTTTACTATTATGTAATGGTCTTCTTTGTCTCTTTTGATCTTTGTTGGTTTAAAGTCTGTTTTATCTGAGACTAGGATTGCAACCCCTGCCTTTTTTGTTTTCCATTTGCTTGGTAGATCTTCCTCCATCCCTTTATTTTGAGCCTATGTGTGTCTCTGCACGTGAGATGGGTTTCCTGAATACAGCACACTGATGGGTCTTGACTCTTTATCTAATTTGCCAGTCTGTGCCTTTCAATTGGAGCATTTAGCCCATTTACATTTAAGGTTACTATTGTTATGTGTGAATTTGATCCTGTCATTATGATGTTAGCTGGTTATTTTGCTCGTTAGTTGATGCAGTTTCTTCCTAGCCTTGATGTTCTTTACAATTTGGCATGTTTTTGCAGTGGCCAGAACCGGTTGTTCCTTTCCATGTTTAGTGCTTCCTTCAGGAGCTCTTTTAGGGCAGGCCTGGTGGTGACAAAATCTCTCAGCATTTGCTTGTCTGTAAAGGATTTTATTTCTCCTTCACTTATGAAGCTTAGTTTGGCTGGATATGAAATTCTGGGTTGAAAATTCTTTTCTTCAAGAATGTTGAATATTGGCCCCCACTCTCTTCTGGCTTGTAGAGTTTCTGCTGAGAGATCAGCTGTTAGTCTGATGGGCTTCCCTTTGTGGGTAACCCGACCTTTCTCTCTGGCTGCCCTTAACATTTTTTCCTTCATTTCTACTTTGGTGAATCTGACAATTATGTGTCTTGGAGTCGCTCTTCTCGAGGAGCATCTTTGTGGCGTTCTCTGTATTTCCTGAATCTGAATGTTGGCCTGCCTTGCTAGATTGGGGAAGTTCTCCTGGATAATATCCTGCAGAGTGTTTTCCAACTTGGTTCCATTCTCCCCGTCATTTTCAGGTACACCAATCAGACGTAGATTTGGTCTTTTCACATAGTGCCATATTTCTTGGAGGCTTTGTTCATTTCTTTTTATTCTTTTTTCTCTAAACTTCTCTTCACACTTAATTTAATTCATTTCATCTTCCATCGCTGATACCCTTTCTTCCAGTTGATCGCATTGGTTACTGAGGCTGGTGCGTTTGCCACGTAGTTTTCATGCCATGGTTTTCAGCTCCATCAGGTCCTTTAAGGACTTCTCTGCATTGGTTATTCTAGTTATCCATTCGTCTAATTTTTTTCAAAGTTTTTAACTTCCTTGCCATTCGTTCGAACTTCCTCCTTTAGCTCAGAGTAGTTTGATCTTCTGAAGCCTTCTTCTCTCAACTCGTCATTCTCCATCCAGCTTTGTTCCATTGCTGGTGAGGAGCTGTGTTCCTTTAGAGGAGAGGCACTTTGATTTTTAGAGTTTCCGGTTTTTCTGCTCTGTTTTTTCCCCATCCTTGTGGTTTTATCTACCTTTGGTCTTTGATGATGGTGACGTACAGATGGGTTTTTGGTGTGGATGTCCTTTCTGTTTGTTAGTTTTCCTTCTAACAGTCAGAACCCTCAGCTGCAGGTCTGTTGGAGTTTACTGGAGGTCCACTCCAGATTCTGTTTGCCTGCATATCAGCAGTGGTGGCTGCAGAACAGCGGATATTGGTCAACCACAAATGCTGCTGCCTGATCATTCCTCTGGAAGTTTTGTCTCAGAGGAGTACCCGGCCATGTGAGGTGTCAGTCTCCCCCTACTGGGGGGTGCCTCCCAGTTAGGCTACTCGGGGGTCAGGGACGCACTTGAGGAGGCAGTCTGCCCTTTCTCAGATCTCAAGCTGCGTGCCTGGAGAACCACTACTCTCTTGAAAGCTGTCAGACAGGGACATTTAAGTCTGCAGAGGTTATTGCTGTCTTTTGTTTGTCTGTGCCCTGCCCCCAGAGGTGGAGCCTACAGAGGCAGGTAGGCCTCCTTGAGCTGTGGTGGGCTCCACCCAGTTCGAGCTTCCTGGCCGCTTTGTTTACCTACTCAAGCCTGGGCAATGGCTAGTGCCCCTCCCCCAGCATCAGTGCCGCCTTGCAGTTTGATCTCAGACTGCTGTGCTAGCAATGAGTGAGGCTCCGTGGGCATAGAACCCTCTGCGCCAGGTGCGGGATATAATCTCCTGGTGTGCCATTTGTTAAGCCCATTGGAAAAGCGCAGTATTAGGGTGGGAGTGACCCGATTTTCCAAGTGCCATCTGTCACCCCTTTCTTTGACTAGGAAAGGGAATTCCCTGACCCCTTGCGATTTCCGGGTGAGGTGATGCCTTGCCCTGCTTCGGCTCACACATGGTGCACTGCACCCACTCTCCTGCACCCACTATCCGGCACTCCCCAGTGAGATGAACCCAGTACCTCTGTTGGAAATGCAGAAATCACCCATCTTCTGCGTTGCTCCTGCTGGGAGCTGTAGACTCTGAATTTTTCTTTTTAGAAAAAAGAAAAGCTTTTCGTTGTAATTTTTGTTTTTTTTAAATGTTTTTATTTCAATATCCTTTAGGGTACAAGTGATTTTTGTTTAAATGGATGAATTATATAGTGGTGAATTCTGAGATTTTAGTGCACCCATCACCTGAGTAGTATACATCGTACCCAATAGGTAGTTTTTTATCTCTCATCCACCTCCCACCCTCCCCTTCTGAGTCTCCAAAGCCCATTATATCACACCATATGCCTTTGTATACTCATAGCTTAGCTCCCACTTATAAGTGAGAACATATGGTATTTGATTTTCCATGCCTGAGTTATTTTACTTAGAGTAATGTCCTCCAGCTCCATTCAAGCTGCTGCAAAAGACATTTTATCTCTTTCTATGGCTGAGTAGTATTCCATGTGTATGTATATCATATTTTCTTTATCCACTCATTGGTTGATGGACATTTAGGTTAGTTCTCTATCTTTGCAATTGTAAATTGTGCTGCAATAAACATATGTATGCATGTGTCCTTTTCATATAATGACTTCTCCTTTGAGTAGATACCCAGTAGAAGGATTGCTGGTAAATCTACTTTTAGTTCTTCATACTGTTTTTCATATAGGTTGCACTAATTTACATTCTACCAGCAGCATATAAGTGTTCCTATTTCACCACATCCACACCATGTGTTGTTTTTTGACCTCTGATAATGGTCATTCTTACAGGAGGTGCAAGGTGGCATCTCATTGTGATTTTAATTTGCATTTCCCTGATGATTAGTGGTGTTGAGCATTTTTTCATATGTATATTGGTCATTTGTATATCTTGGGTAAAGTCTTGAGTTACAAAATCAATGTACCCTGTTCATACATTGTACCAACACCAAGTTGAGAAACAAATCAAGAACTCAATCCCTTTTACAATAGCTGCAATAACATAAAATAACTAGGATTATATTTAACCAAGGAGGCAAAATATCTCTACAAGGAAAACTACAAAACACTGCTGAAAGAAACCATATGTGGAACAGACAAATGGAAATACATCTCATGCTCATGGATTGGAAGAATCAATATTGTGAAAGTGACTATGCTGCCCAAAGCAATCTGTGGATTCAGTGCAATTCCCATCAAAATACCAACATCACTTTTCACAGAATTAGAAACCAAAATTTTAAAATTCATATGGAACCAAAAAAGAGCCTGAATAGCCAAAGCAATTCTAAGCAAAAATAACAAATCTGGAGGCATCACACTACTGCAATTCAAATTATACTACAAGTCTGTAGTTACCAAAACAGCATGGCACTAGTATAAAACTAGGTACATAGGCCAATGAAACAGAATCAAGAAACCAGAAATAAGCCAAATACTTACAATTAACTAATATTTGATAAAGCATACACGAATATGAATTAGAGAAAGAAGACTCTCTTTAATAAATGGTGCCAGGAAACTAGCTAGCCACATGTAGAAGAATGAAGCTGGATTATTATCTCTCATCTTATACTCAAATCAACTCAAGATAGATCAAGGACTGAAATCTAAGACCTGAAATCATAAACATTCTAGAAGATGACCGGGGTGGGGGGTGGGGGGTTCTTCTGAACATTAGCCTAGACAAAGAATTCTTGACTAAGAGCCTGAAAGCAAATGCAGATAAATAAATAAAACCTTATTTACAAGCTTCTGCATAGCAAAAAAATAATCAGAGTAAACAGAAAACCCATAGAATGGAAGAAAATATTTGCAAACTATGCATCCGACAAAGAACCAGTATCCAGAATCTACGAGGAACTAAAGCAAATCAGCAGAAAAAAATAATTCCATCAAAAAGTGGGCAAATGACAGAAATACATATTTCTATTGTTATTTGACTCACAAGTAGACAGGAGTCCATATCTTTCTCTCTGTGTAGGCCTCAAGCCTTTTTTTTTTTTTTTACTAGAAAAGGTTCAGGAAGCAGATTTGGAGACTAATTGGTGATTAGTGGAAGGAAAGGGGAGGTCTGGAAAGTCCTTGAGCATGCACAGTTATCTCTTCATGCTACATCATGGATTGTATGTCAAATTCAGGGGGAGTTAGTACAAAACATTTGATTGAAATTTGGGCTACAATCTTAGCAAGCTTGTTCTGTGCAGACTCCAGCCACCTTGGTTCCAACCGTTTTCAGTTAGTTTTTTCTTGATATCACAAATGGAGGGAGTTCAGCATTTCAGAAAGTTGTTCCCTTTCTTATCTGCTATCCTGCAAACTCAAGAATACCTGTTAGTCATTTGGTTTCTTACTCTTAGGGGCACAATTTCAGTTTCAGCATGTTTTCTCTGTTATCTGCTATCCTGTAAGCCCAAGAATTTCGTTATATATTTAACTATTTTGGGGTATGGTTTTATCTGCAGCCTCCCTGCCCTAGGTACAAAATCTTCCCAGGATTTTGGACCCTAATGGGGCAGAGCCTGTCACTGGAAGAGCCATGGGATGGGGCCTTTATGGGTAGTGGTGGAACACTGGCCTCAGTAAAAATCTGTCCCCTAACATGGGTCTGGGCAAGAAGGGGTCTCATCAACTCAGTCTTCAGCTGTGGTCACTGTGGGACCCACCAGACATGTGAGGTCCCCAGTCTGGGAGTGGGGACCAGTCTGAGTAGTCCCTGAAGGAACAGTCTCTCTGGGTGTTCTCAAGGACCACACCACTAGAGCTCATTTACTCCTTTCTGGTAACCTGAGCAAATGAAGCCCCTTCCTGTACTGACAGCCCAAAATTGGGGAATCTGTTGTCCTTTTAACTAAGATATGATCTCCATGAGCACAGAAGCTGCTTTGGAATCAACAGATCATTTCGCCTGAACCATTTTCTCACTCAACTGGTATTATTTCTTAAGCTGATTCACCAGCCACAGTGAGCTTTGAGTAGACCAAAGCTGTCATGAGATTTTTTTTTTTTTTAAGAAAACTGGGCATTTTGTGGTCCCTGAATTATCCCAGGTGGCTGATCTGAAGGGGTGGCCTGCCCCTCCACACCTGTGGGTATTTCTAGTCGGGTGGGATGAGAGACTGAGAAAAGAAACAAGACACAGAGACAAAGTACAGAGAAACAATAGTGGGCCCAGGGGACCGGCGCTCAGCATACCAAGGACCTGCACCGGCACTGGTCTCTGAGTTCCCTCAGTTTTTATTGATTATTATTTTCATTATTTCAGCAAAAAGGAATGTAGTAGGAGAGCAGGGTGATAATAAGGAGAAGGTCAGCAAAAAACATGTGAGCAAAAGAATCTGTGTCATAATTAAGTTCAAGGGAAGGTACTATGCCTGGATGTGCATGTAGGCCAGATTTATGTTTCTCTCCACCCAAATATCTCAGTGGAGTAAAGAATAACAACGCAGCATTGCTGCAAACATGTCTCGCCTCCCACCATAGGGCGGTTTTTCTCCTATCGTAGAATTGAACAAATATACAGTCGGGTTTTATACTGAGACATTCAGTTCCCAGGGGCAGGCAAGAGACAGAGGCCTTCTTCTATCTCAACTGCAAGAGGCTTTCCTCTTTTACTAACCCACCTTAGCACAGACCCTTTACGGGTGTCGGGCTGGGGGACGGTCAGGTCTTTCTCATCCCATGAAGCCATATTTCAGACTATCACATGGGGAGAAACCTTCGACAATACCCCGCTTTCAAGGGCAGAGGTCCCTGTGGCTTTCCGCAGTGCCCCTGGTTTATTGAGACTAGAGAATGGCGATGACTTTTACCAAGTATACTGCTTGTAAGCATTTTGTTAACAAGGCACGTCCTGCACAGCCCTAGATCCCTTAAACCTTGATTTCATACAACACATGTTTTTGTGAGCTCCAGGTTGGGTTAAAGTGGCTGGGGCAAAGTGGCTGGGGCAAAGCTACAAATTAACAACATCTTAGCAAAGCAATTGTTTAAAGTACAGGTCTCTTTCAAAATGGAGTCTCTTATGTCTTTCCTTTCTACATAGACACAGTAACAGTCTGATCTCTCTTTCTTTTCCCTACATGATCATATAGAGGTTTCTGGCCCTTGACCCCACTGTGCTTCCAGGTGCCCAGAACAGCCCATCATAGGCCCTTTCCCCTTGGCAGGTGGACATTGTTCATCCTCCTGAAGCAAACATGTGCCCATCTTGGCGCATTTGAAGACAACAGACCTTGCTGTCCAGGCACCCCCGTTCTCATATCCTCAGGCAGGAACTCACCCTTGGACAGGGGCAGAGACTCCAGAGACCCTGGTCGGGGGTGAGGACTGGGTCTGGGCTTTTGTTCCTGGTGATAGAATGTGGTCACCTTGCTGGCTTTTGAGACCCAGGCAGGACCCTGGTTTGGGGTGTTCTCTGAAGTTTTCAAATGCAGTGTAATATCTTTTTCTTGCAGGATGGACATGGAGCAGGATGTGGACACCCTCTTACCCAGAATCAAGGGGACATTATTGCCAAGTATGAGGGGGTACAGGGCAGGCTCCTCCTTCGAAGGGGCAGAGGGATCACCACTCCTTCTGTGCTGTAGTCAGAGGGTCCTAGGCCCACTTGGGACACAGGGCAGGGAGTGGCTGCACACACCCCCATGCCTCTACACTCCTCTGCTTGGCCCCCCTCACCCTGACCCCTCTGCACTGCAGGGATGCCAGGCCAGGGTGCCAGTGGACATAGGGCAGGAAGATTTTTTAATCTAGAAAATCACCAATTATCTCCAGATTCTGTAGTGTGTCTTCTGTCTCCTGAGCCCCCACCCCCAGCAATCTCATCTCAGTGATAGGTTTTATTTTGAGAAAGGCCTCTCTGAGGAAGGACATGTCTCAAGTCCACCTCCTTCCCAGGATTGGAACTCCTCCCCAGGTGCCCTGCAAATCCAGTCCAAGGTCAGTGTTAGGCCAGAGCTGAGTATCCCAATGTGGGAAACCAGAGAGCAAGTGGAGATAGAAATATGGCTGGGCTAAGCCCCTAGGCTCTCCAAGGCGGACAGCAGTGCAGTCCAGTCTCCAAGTCAACAAGAGAGGAGGGGGCCAGCCTGAGGGGCCAGCCTGCTCCCTTGGAGCCTGCCCTGGAGATCTGCAGGGTCTAGCCATGGGACAAAGGGGTGCTTGGAATGGTCTGTGGGTAGTTGTCCAGCAGGTCTCTGAGAGATAAGGGAGCCCAGCCCTGCCACCCCACAGGGAGGGGTACAGGGGCAGCCAAAGCTGTGGCACTGGGAGGAGAAGATTGTCAGGGCCCTGGCTTGGGCATCTCATGGGAAAGGCAAGGAGGCAGCAGAGCTTGCAGCCAAGGTGATCTGACCAAGGGTCTCATGGTAAGAGGGGATCTGAGGTCTGGTGGGAGGGGCCCAGTATAAAGTCTGTCCCTGTAGGGGTCATTGGAGGAGCTGAGGTAGTGGTGACACAATGGAACTGATGACTTTGGGATGCATCTGGATGAAGCCAGCCTGTGGAGGGTGGATGGAGCTGGGGAGGGCAGGAGATTGGGTGAGGCCAGGAGCAGGGACTCACCTGGGACCCCTCAGCAGAGAAGCTTTAGTCAGTCCCAAAGCTCTGGAACACCCTCTAGAGACCCAGCTCCCTGCTGGCTTGGTCAGCACCATGGCCAGATGGAAGACTGGGGGGACTGAGTCAGAAAAGAACAGTGGGAGGAGGACAGCCAGGTGCCCCGTGTCAGGGCTGCTGCAACAGGAGGGAGGAAGCTGTTGGCTGAAGACCCTAAATACCATCTGAGGCTGGGGACTGGGTACAGGGCCATTCTGGTTGCCTGTGAAACCCTCAGTCACCCTCATTGCCCCTGGTGTCCACCAGCAGTGCTGAGCAGCCCAGTTAAAAAGTGGATAAGGCAGGTGTGTGGATGGATCTGGGGGGTTCTTGCTCAGACGTTCTGACAAAACAAGGATAAAAGAAGAACTGGAGTGCCTAAAGAGACAGGAACCAAGACATGGCATGGTTTCCAGGCAGACAGGCTAGAGAAGTGAAGTAACAGGAAGGGTGGGTAGCCAGTGTACAGGGAGAGGCAGGTTAGATAGTCAGACCCTGCGATGGCTGTGGGGCCATCAGGCAGACAGGCTCCAGGGGCCTTAACACACTGGGCAGTTCTCAAGCCAGGTTCCCTGCACCGTAACCTGGGGATGTGGTCACTTCCTGGGGTCTTCTCTCAAGGTCCAGACACAAAAACCTGGGCAGCACTGGCCCACCTCAAGACTAGAGTTTCTTGGTTCCCAAAGAGGACACTATCTCCAGTTCAGGAGGGGCAACCCCATTGGGTAACCCAAACCCCCATGAATCCCAAGCAGCACCTGCCCAGCCCTGTGCTTCCTCTGTTCCCATTTCCCAGCCTCTCCTGGGTATCAGCCAGCAAGGAGGCTGAGACCTGGGGTGGATGTGGATGGGGCTAGTCCTTCCCTGGGGCCTGCTCAGGGAGGGGGATGGCCCCTGGCCTGGTGCAGGTCTTCAGCTCTCTTCACTGCCTTATAGTGACAGAGCTGCCCCTGTCAGTGCCCTGGAGACAAAGGTAACAGCCTGTACCTGCTACATGGGAGGCTCATCCATCAATGGGCAACTTGGTGGCTGCTCAGTGAAGCAGATGGTGTGGCCTATGAGCATGGGTGGTGGTGAGAGGGAGCCACATGTCCTCAATGGGAGAGGCCACAATTCCTGCTGAATCTCAACCCAAGCCTTGTCCTTGCAGTTGTTTTACCAAACCCACCACAAAGATTCAGGGTAGCTGCTTGGGGGTCACTGCCCACTGGGCACCAGGACCCCACCTGGAGGCTGAGATCTGATTAGGGCATCTGTGGCCTGAGAATAGTGTGTCCTGTGTTCCAGAGGTTGGGTCACCGGTACCTACTCAGTCAGAGGGTCTCGGTCACAAGATCTGCCTTTTTCTGGCTCCTTCCAGTTCAGCCCCATCAAGGTCCCTAATGACTGACCAGGCAAGCAAGACAAGCAAACTTCTCCAGAGAAAAAGCGTCCCTCAGAAGCACTGACTGTGTTATGTTGCTGTGTGCGGCGGTGAGTTTCATGTCTGTGATAAGGCTGGTTCCTCCTCATGGCCCTGCCGTACTGGAAATGAAGGAGCAGGGCAAGAAGTCCTCAGTGATGACATGATCCAGCATCCAAGAACCACTCCCGGAAGCCTGGCAGCTCAGCTAACTCCATCACTTCTCATTTATGGCAAAAACATCAGGCTATCAGATGCAAAGATAAATGGCTACAAAGGCTTAACCACTGAAATAAATCTAAGAGCAGCAAGAAGGCACAATGGAGAGTGAGGGTCCCCTGTGACCACTCTCCAGAGTTGGGGGACAGGCACCCCTTGCTGTTGCTTGGTACTGCCTGCCTCTCAGACAGCAGGTGGCACACTGTCCTCACCCAAAAGACAACAGGCCTGGTCCCCAACTTTCCTGCCTATCCCTGCAAGGATTACCTTGCTGGGAGACAATCTGATGTGAGAGCTCTTGTTCACCGTTGATTCATGGGAAGGGAGGCCTGGTCCTAGGTAGACTCAACCTCTCCTGAGGAACCATAAGGCCAAAGGCTGGAAGGTTCCAGAATCCTTAGGGTCTTATCATCCTTGGGGTCATCCTGACACCTGCCTCACCAGAGCATTCTTCTGTCCACAGATGTCTCAGCAGATCTACAAGGGAATCCCCCCACAGGTATGGGGTCCAGCATGGTCACTCCTGCTGGATGCCAAGAAGGTGAAGGTCAAGAATCCAGCAATACACCAGGTCAGGCCCTTCCACACCCAGCCAGCGCAGGACAGACATGTCACACCATGTCAGGAGCCCAGTTAACCGGCTGGAGGGAACATCCAGCCTGGCAGTAATGGGGTCAGTAGCACATCCTGGGCACAGACAGTGACATGGACACCACAAGTGAGCTGGGCTCTGGTGACATTCTGTGGCTTAAGAAACAAGCAAGAGAAGCAACTATCTGCAGAGAAAAACCCTCCTTTCCTACAGAGGCACTGACTTTGTTATAGTGCTGTGTGCAGCAGTGAGTCTCCTGTCTGTTCTGAGGCTGGTTCCTCCTCTTGGCCCTGCCCTATAGAAAATGAAGGAGCAGGGCAAGATGTCCTCAGTGAAAATGAACCTGGATATGAGCCACATTTTGAGAAACCATTTCATGTTCTGGGAGGGTCCAGGGGAGGTGAGGAATCCAGAGGGATTGGGGCATCTGGGGGAATATGCGGAGGTCTCATGGCAGAGGTAGGGGTCTCAGAGAAAGGAGTGACAGCTCAGGCCACTGCCTGGAGTTCTGGCATCTGGAAGGGTCTGCAGAGGGGCCTGGAACAGAGAGGTTCTCAGGGCAGCCCAGAGGCCTGTGAAGACCTCTGCTCCTTTCATGAGGACAAGGAAGTGCTGTGCATCTAGATTTTCACCTTAAAACAGCTCCCACAACACTTGATCGATGGGGCAAGGATTCACAGGAAGACCCTGGGCCAGGAACGCTCCTTCCGCACAATGTCTGGCTTTCTGGGCCAGAGGTCTGGCTCCCTCAGAAGGACCCAGGTCCCTTCCTTCCAGCAGGAGGCACAGGCAGGTCCCTGCAGGGCACACAAACCAACAGTGCCCCTGAGAGGGGGTGTCCCATCAAGAGGCCAGTGCTCAGGGCCATCATCATGGGCAGATTGGGCAAGGACTCCTTTTCGAAGAGCCCAGGAAAGCCCAAAGCCGTTGGGAAACCCCTTCTTCCAGGAGCCACATGCCACTGAGATGAGTCCAGCCCCATGAGGAACTACAGGACCTCATATAATCCAGCCTCATAGAGGAGTGGGTCACATCCCATGCAGACGGAGCCCCAGGCACTACAGACTGAGCCCCTAGTAGACCACTGGCCTCTAACCTTGAAGGGCCAGGTCCCCCCATGCCTGCTGTCCGCACATAGCCCCTTTGGGCTCATTCTGAGGCTCTGGGATGTCTGCCTTCTAAAGGACAAGTGCATGCTCACAGCGAGGGCATACACATCCAGTAAAGGTGCACAGAACCCATGTGCCTGAGGGAGCTCTGGGGAACACACAGGAAGACCCCAACTGTCCTAAGGGCCCCATTCACACTGTCCATATGACCCTCTGCTCTGGCCTGGATGGAGGGTCAGGCCTGGTGGGCTTGGCAGGGCACCATGATTCCTCCCAGAAACCAAACCCATCCCTGACATGGCACAGATGAAGAGCAGGAGTGTGGCGAGCACTTCCCTACAGAGATCTCTCACCCACCAGGGCCTCCTGTGCACACCTGGATCTCATGGGTGACCAAACATGACCAGCACTGCCCAAAGGGAGGTGCCTAGGAAGGAAACAGAGTGCAGGCACTGATCCCTCCCAGAGGACCCCTCTCCCAGCATGACGCCCACCTCCATCCCCAGAACACCTCCTGAAGCTGTCTCAGTTCAGCTCGGGGGAGCTCCTTCAGGACATGCTGTCCTGTGCCTGGGGTCTGGAGGATGACGTGGTGCTGAGGCACCTTCAAGGCCTCCATGGCACCTTGGAGAGGGACCCAGGCATCCCAGAGAGGATTCAGGGAAAGGGCACAGGCGGGCCCGTGGCCTGGAGCCAGACGGAGTTCAGCTGAGCATGGGAACTCATGGCATGGAGTGGACGGTGCTGGATGGCTGAGGGACCCAGTGCCCAGGGGCGTCCCACCCACTATGGAGACAGGCCATTATATTAGGTGGCAAAGAGGCCAGGTGACAGTTTCTCCCAGCTGAGTTCTGGACTAGGGTTCAAGCCCAGACCAAGCAGGCCCTGGGGTAAGGGTGTGAGGCAGGGAGCCCCGAGCCAGCCTGAACCCTGAGGAGCCATCCCAGGAGCACCCTGGGGTGCTTTGACAGCACCCATGCCCAGATTGCACACATCCCTTGCTCTAAAATTAGCAGCCTGCAGGGGTATCCTCAGTGTCAGAACAAGTGGGACACACAGGGCCCTCAAGGACCCCAGGGACCTAGGTTCATGAGGCCCAGCCTTGCAAGGGCCAGATGGGCTGGGTGGAAACGCTGACCAAGTCTGTTTCCTTTCAGCCAAATACGTGGGGTTCCCCAAGAGGGTCCCTTGCCTGGAGTGAGCATCCTTGATGCCCAGGCCTCTGTGAGCATCTCTCAACACAAAGGCCCTCTCCAAGGGCGATGGGCTGGCCCTCCCAGGACCAGCAGCCCAGTTCCAGAAGCCCATGGGGTCATCACCAACCTCACCTGGCTAGTGTGTCCCTGAGGCTATGGCAATCCGCATGCAGGGAGTTCCACAGAACCCAGGGCCGTAGGCTGCTCTCTGGGGCCCCAGAAGATCAGGGTCTGGCCAGCCTGTCCCTGGCTCAAGACACATGCCTGGGAATTGGGGTTTTCTCCTCTGCTCTTAGCATCTCCTGGGTAAACCAACAGTTACCCTCCCTCATGACTCAACATTCACATCCATGAAAAAGGCACCGGTGAGGGTGACCTTTCCAGGAAGCCACAGCCCATGTCATCCCTGCCAAGCTCTAAACTTGTCCGCGGGAGGGCCAAATGGCGAATTCTCCCAAAAGCAGCTGAACTGAAGCTCTGGCTGGGCGGCAGCACAATGGACAGTGTCTCAGTTCCACATCAGCTTCGGAAAGCAGGCAGCTCCCTGGGCTTGGTGAGGCGCGATGCCCAGGAAAGACCCCGGGAGTGCGGGTGGGAGAGGAAACTGAGCTGAGCAGTGAAAGGAGAGGTGAGGATGATTGGGCAGAGGTGAAGTGCACTTCGTAGCATCAAATCTTGCTAATTGTACCTCAAGTCCCTCTCCGGACTTACTCCCCTTAGCCAGGGGTGGCACAGAATCGGTGACCGGCATTGCTTTGGAAGCAGAAAGGTCCACGCTGCCTTCTTACCCATCCATCCCGGGCAGCACACCACCCTGGCTTATGCTGGGACTACAGTCAGCGGCCCTGAGACCCAAGGCCAGAAGCGGTTAAGAAACTACTACTCCCTGCATGCCCTGCGAGGAGCACACTGCACTGCCCCTCCCTCCAGAAATGCTCACTGTCCAGGCATACTGGGAATGTGGTCCAGCTTCCCTCAGACCAACGGGCAAAAGCGGTTAAGAGACTACTATTCCCTGCATGCCCCTCAAGGAGGACAAAGCTCTGTGCCTCCCTCAAAATACCCGCACCACCCCCAATCCCGGTGCATGCTGGGATTGCAGTCTGGCGTCCCGGCGACCAAAGGCTGAAAGCGGTTAAGAGACTACTACTCCCTGCATGCCTGGGGAGGGGCGCACCACCGCTGCCCCACCCACAAGGTAACGGCACCTCCCCAAATCCCGGGGCATGCTGGGATTGTAGTCTGGAAGGCAGGCTACCAAAAGCCAATAGCGGTTAAAAGATTACTACTCTTGGCCTGGAGCAGTGGCGCACGCCTGTAATCCCAGCACTTCGTGAGGCCGAGGCAGGCGGATCACCAGGTCAGGAGTCACGAGGTCAGGAGTTCGAGAGAAGCCTGCCCAACATGGTGAAACCCCCGTCTCTACTAAAATTAGCCAGGCATGGTGGTACATGCCTGTAGTCCAATCGCAGGAGGCTGAGTCAGGAGAATCGACTGAATCCGGGAGGCGGAGGTTGCAGTGAGCCAAGAGCCGAGATGGTGTATCGTGCCACTGCACTCCGGCCTGGGTGACAGAGCGAGACTCTGTCTCAAAAAAAAAAAAAAAAGATTACTACTTTTAGCATGCCTGGCAAGAGGAGCAAAGCGCTGCCCCTTCCTCAAGGTACCCGCAATGACCCCAACGACCCCCCCAACCCCGGTGCATGCCAACTCACGTGCATCCTGGGACCGTTGCTACCCACAAGACGCCCAACGACACCCCAACCCCGGTGCATGCTGGGACCGATGGGATTGTAGAGACTACTTCTCCCAGCATGCCAGGTGAGGAGCGCACAGCGCTGCCCCACCCTCACAGCACAACTTCCAATCCCAGTTGGGGATTGTAGTCTGGCTGCTTGCCAAAAGGTGTTGAGAGACTACTACTCTGCATACAGCAAGAAGCACACAATGATGCCCCTCCCTCCAGGGATCCTTATGGTCCCCAATCCTGGTTCATGCTGAGAAGGTACTCTCCCAACTCTGTGACCAACAGGCCAGGCGCCTATACTCCCAGCATTTCCAGTCCTCTTCCTCCGCTTCCCTCCATGCATCCAGTGCAGTTTCACAGTACAGAGGGGAGCTTAGCTTCCAAACCAACCTAAGCTGGGAGGAACAGCGGGAGAACAGCCTGGAAAGCAGGCCCACCCAGAAGCAAAGGAACCGGATGTCCCTCAAGAATGAGACAGGAAGTGCAGATAAAATGCAACATCGCCTTTCCTAGAAGGAAAAGGCCAGCCACAGTCGTCCACCACTCATCCTAGACTGAAACGAACCATGCAGCCATCAGGTGGGACATGGAGACCAAGGGAGCTTCCCTGTCCAAGACAGGTATGGAAGCCCAGAGGATCATGACGCCTGCCTAATCAACCAGAAATAGGTTTGGAGAGGGAAACAACTATGAAACGGATCTCCACGAAGTTTCTCCCTCATGGACTCCAAAGTGTTCTTTGTTGAAGACTTTAAGCCAGACCAAGCCTCTAGGCTCCTATGGCAGATAGAGCAAGAGGGAGTACAGAGCAGAGGCCACAGCCCAGGCAGGATACAGCACAATGCCACTACCATGCACATCCGGGAAGAAGTGCCAAATGGGAGACTGGGCCAGAAAGGCCAGATTTAAGTCACAGAGATCCTTGCTACGTCCCGTTCCCGGCTTCTCCTCCAAGATTGTCGCGGTGGGGCTACCTTTCTTAATGAGAGGAGAGGGTGGGAGGTGGGAGGAGTTAGAACCATCTTCTTTGATGTTGGTCTGCACGCACTCCTGCAGGACAATAAGCTCCTGGGAGGCTTTGGTCCTTGGGTGTGGTGTGGTTGTCTTGATTCTCGAAAGTAGGATGCCCAGGATGGGGAGGTTTCAATCGCTGTGGGTCCAACGCAGCTCCCCAGGTCAACCCGGCCTTCACAAACCTAAAGTGGAACTGCCAGGAAAACTACTGACAACCGGCCACACCACCCAGGCAGAGAACCAGAAAGAGGCTCACCAAACACAGGCCGACATGCAAGAAACCATCCTCCAGCACACAGGGCACATTCGTCCCAAACACACATGCACACGGGCACACACACAGAGAAAGACAGACCGAGACAGAGAGACAAGGAGAGAAAGGGAGACACACAAACACACACAGACATAAAGCAGTGGCACGGAAACAGTCACCCCCAGGCAGCCCCTAGGCTGCCAGGTTCTGCTCTCCGTGAGGACGTCTCTCAGGTAAGAGAGTAGCCCACGGGTCCACAGTCAGGCTTGTCCTTGAGATCACAGGGGCACGACTTGTGAGGAGACTCACCGCACACCGTCCCGGAAGGCCTGAAGCTGGGATGGTGCGCTGCTTCCTCATGACTCCTCTGCCTGAGGTTTCTTCACCTGGTCGGCCCTCCGCGACTCCTGGCGTCCGGAGACCATCCTGTTGACCCCTGGGAGAGGTCAGGCTGGAGCCTTGATACCGACGCACTGCCACAGTGGGTTCCTTCTTCGCCCAGCCTCATGGACCCATCACTCGAGCGACGGTGGGGGTCACTGTGCCTTGAGAATCAGCTCGTGCACCGCGCATGCGCATTGGCTAGGCCGACTTGCGCTCCGCTCCTATAAGTCAGGTTGCAGCCCCTTTAAGGAATGGCGACGGGGCCGGGCGCCACCTCCCTGGCTAACCAGGTGAAACCCCAATTCTACTAAAACTACAAAAAATTAGCCGGGCGTAGTGGCATGCGCCTGTAATCCCAGCTACTCGGGAGACTGGGGCAAGAGAATCGCTTGCACCAGAGAGGCGGAGGTTGCAGTGAGCCGAGATCGCGCCACTGCACTCCAGGCTGGGCGACAGAGCGAGACTCCCTATCAAAAAAAAAACAAATGGCGACGATCCGGGGGCAGTTGCTCAAGCCTGTAATCCCAGCACTTTGGGGGGGCCAAGGCGGGCGGATCACCTGAGGTCAGGAGTTCGAGACCTGCCTGACCAACATGGTGAAACCCCATCTCTACTAAAAATACAAAAATTAGCCAGGCGTGGTGACACGCGCCTGTAATCCCAGCTACTCAGGAGGCTGAGGCAAAAGAATCGCTCGGACCCGGGAGGTGGAGGTGGCAGTGAGCGGAGATCATGCCACTCTAGTCCAGCCTGGGCGACAGAGGGAGACTCTGTCTCAAAAAAAAAAAATGGTGATGGCGCGGCGCGGCAGCGGCTTGGGCTGCGGTGGTGGTGACAGAAGCTGGGGACGAGTAGGGGGAAGCATGAGTTGGGGGGCTGCACGCGAGACAGGACCGGGCCCCAGGATTCCTGTCCCAAGGCCTCCTTAAGCCATCTTCTGCTTCGGTGCCTGGTGGAGGAGGAGCTTCAGGACATCAGCAGGGATCTCCAGACTCCTCTTCAGATCCTATTTTGGATCCCACCGGGTGAACAGGGATGGGCTCACAGTCTGGTGAGGCAGGGAGGGCATAGCTGAGGTACAGAAAGATATCATGGGCCTCAAGGTGTGGTGTCAGCTGAAAATTTACTGACCCATGAGCCCACTGCCTCCCTCCTCCTTGGGTGGAGCAGTGGCCTGCCAAGGTCTCCAAAGCCCAGGGGCTCCTGCATCCTGACACTGCTTTCCGGGACACGTGCAAACAGGGACAAGGGCGAGCCTGACATGGAACAAATCTGACCACACGTGGCACTGGCGTCCCCTAAGAGTAGATGGAGTGAGTGTCTCCGAAGCCATATGGGGCGATGAAGAGACCAACAGTTATGTCCAGGCATGTGCCCCGGGGACACAGGTGACCTGCCCAAGAAAGCCAAGGAAAAGCAAAACACACCTGGGAACTAGGAAAGGGCCTGTGCTGCAGTCCAAGCCACATTTGGGGATGCCTGCCTGAGGACCTAAGAGGTTAATGCAAAGTACACCCCACCCTCACCCCTCTACCAGCTAGGTAGCCCTGATGCAACCTCCCCTGCACCCAGCCCAAGCCCAGTCCATTTGGCTCTCCGACACAAGGCAACCTCCCCTGCACCCAGCCCAAGCCCGGTCCCTTTGCCTCCCAGTCCCACCCAGGAGCAGAGGAACTGGATGTCCCTCAAGAATGAGACAGTAAGTGCAGATGAAATGCAACACCGCCTTTCCTAGAAGACAAAGGCCAGCCACAGTTGCCTACCGCTCATCCTAGATCTAGACAAACCACGCAGCCATCAGGTGGGATATGGAGACCAAGGGAGCTTCCCTATCCAAGACAGGTATGGAAGCCCAGAGCTCCAGGATCGTAACACCTGCCCAATCAACCAGAAATAGGTTTGGAGAGGGAAACAACCATGAAACAGATCTCCACGAAGTTTCTTCTGATGGACTCCAAAGTGTTCTTTGTTGAAGACATTATGCCAGACCAAGAAGACTCTAGGCCCCTCAGAAACATGGCAGATAGAGCAAGAGGGAGGAGAGAGCAGATGCCAGAGCCCAGATGGGATACAGCACAATGCTACCACCATGGGCATCCAGGAAGGAGTGCCAAACAGGAGACTTGCCAGAAAGGCCAGTGTTTGAGTGAAGAGGCCCTTGCCACATCCTGTTCCTGGCTTCTTCTCCAAGTCTGTGTCGTGGTGGGGCTACATTTCTTTTTTTTCTTCTTCTTTTTTTTTTTTTCTTTTGAGAATAAGTCTTGCTCTTGTCCCCCATGCTGGAGTGCAATGGCGCGATCTCAGTTCACTGCAACCTCATCCTCCCGAGTTCAAGCGATTCTCCTGCCTCAGCCTCCTGAGTAGCTGGGATTACAGGCGTGAGCCACCGTGCCCTGCCGGGGCTATATTTCTTAATGACAGGAGAAGGCATGAGGACTTAGAACCAACCTCTCTGATGTCGGTCTGCACCCCTCCTTCAGGAGGACAATGAGCTCCTGGGAGGCTTTGGTTCTTGGGTGTGATGTGGTTGTCTTGATCCTAGAAAAGAGGCCACTCAGGATGGGAAGAAGATTTCAACCCCTGCGGGTCCGACGCAGCTCCCAACGTCGCTGAGGCCTTCAGAAACCCAAAGTGGCATCGCTAGGAAAACGACTGACAACCAGTCCCACGACCCAGGCAGAGACCCAGAAAGAGGCTCACCAAAGACAGGCTGACATGCAAGAAACCACCCTCCAGCGCACAGGGCACATTAGTCCCAAACACGCACACGAACACACAAAAAGAAAGAGACAGAGACAGAGGAGAGAAAGAGAGACATACACACACAGAGACATACAGCAGTGGCACAGAAACACCCACCCCCAAGCGGCCCCAGAGGCTGCCAGGTTCTGCTCTCGGCAAGAACCACCCTCGGGTAAGAGAGCAGCCCATGGGCCCACAGTCAGGCCTGTCCTCGAGATCACAGGAGGCACGACTTGTGGAGAGACTCTCCCGCACACCATCCGGGCAGGCCTGAGGCTTGGATGGCGCGCTGCTTCCCCAGGACCCCTCTACCTGAGGTTCATCCCGGTCGGCCCTCCGCGACTCCCGGCGTCCGAAAACCATCCTGTCGACTCCCGGGAGAGGTTAGGCCGGAGCCTCAACACCGAGGCACTGCCATGGAGGGCTCCTGCTTCTCCAAGCATCAGGGACCCATCCATCCCCTGGGCGATGATGGGGGTCACTGTGACGCGAGAATCGCCTGGCGCATGCGCATTTTCTAAACCGACTCTAGTTGGGCTCCCGGAAGTCAGTTTGTGGCTTCCTCAAAAATGGCAGTGCCTGCCGCGGTGGTGGGGACTGCGGGGACTGCAGCGTCCGAAGCTAGGTGGGGGGCATATAGGGGGATGCGTGAGAGAGTGGGCTGCCTTGCTACCCAGTGCCAGTCCCCTGGGAGCCCTATACTCTGGACCTCCTTGAACCTTCTTTGGTGCCCGGTGGAGGCGGAGCTTCAGGGCATTCCAGACTCCTCTTCCCATCGGATTTTGGGTCCCGCAGAGCGAGCAGGGATGGGGTAACAATCTAGTGAGGCTGGGACAGCCTCCCTGGGGCACAGAATGATCCCATGGGCCTTAAGGCGTGGTGTCATGAGCTCACTGCCTTTCTCCTCCCTGGCCGGAACAGTGGTCTGCCGGGTCTTCAAAGCCGGCCTGCGAGGAAACAACTTGACCAGATCCACTGTCTGTGACATCTCATCTTCCCAGCATTCCTCCTTCACGGCTCATTTCCAAAGCTTGATTTTACACAGACCAGCATGAGGCGGGGAGCCTGTCACAGCATTATCAGTAGGGTTGCCATAGTAACGCTAGTCATCTGCTGGGCTCACCTCGCCCTTGCACCCTTGCACTCTGCCCCCCATTCCCTCACCTTTCCCATTGCCACGCCCCTCCAGACATACGCAGTGCAGCCCCTCCCTATGGAAGGGGCTTAAGACCTGCAGGCGGGCCAGTTCTCTTGGCGTCTTTCGATCCCACGAGGGAAGCTACGTTACCTTCTGGGTATCTAAAACCGTCAGTTCACTGCCTGAAGTGAAAACACCCAGTCCCTGGTAACCTGGCCTTCCCTTTTCAAAGCCACCTAAATTTAGCTCTATCTCTCTGGGGTGTCACAAATCCCCCAGCACTCCAAGAGCACCCATTGGACCCCGGGCTGGATGTGTGGCCCACACCTGGCCTCTCACAGGGATACTCCAGCCACTGTCACAAAGAGGAGAAAACGTCACAGGGGAATGACCTGACCCCTGCTGCATCCAATCAGCAAACAGCCCTAAGTGGCTTTGGGGTCCATGTCCACCATTTGTCTGACACCCACCCAGGTGGTTCCCAGGCCTTGGGGTCCTAGTGTGGAACTCAGCATAATTAACGCAGAACAGGAGGACCAGAGGGCCCCTTTGTCTCTCTCCACACATGAGGGAAGTTTGTGTGGTGAGGTCATGGACAGTGTCTGCATTTCTGCCATGAATAGGGCTGTAGTGGAAACACTTTCATAATCTCTTTTTAAATATCCCTTTGGACCAGTTTTAATAGTTTGCTGGGGGACCTTATTATAAAATATTATATATGGTTACATAGTGATAACAGTGATAACTCTCTTGATTCATTTTTTTTCATTTAGTTTTAAACATTAAGTACTCCAAGACTACATACTAATGAAACCGGTGTAGACAAAGCCTCAGATTAGGAACCAGGGTCACCTGTGGAAGGTCCTTGCTGAAACCAGTCAACCTATCAGCCTGTCCCTCAGGCCCAGCAGCATAAGTCGTTCCTCCAAGTCATTCAGTTGGCTGGCAGTAACCCCTGGTAGGATTCTGGAAGGCATCTGCTTTTCATCTTAGATTTTAACAGAAACTCGGGATGAAAAGTTTTCAAGACTTAAAAGCCCAAGTCTTTTATATTTTTAGTGTAATTTGGGGTATTAGAAAATCAGCATTTTCAGCATCTCTGAAATCACAATGCAAAAACAGCCCCAGTTTCATAAGGCCAACCCTTGGTATCTCTGTTCTGCAAAGTAGGGTAAGATGATGCCACAAAAGGCAGGTTGTATGCAACATTATCCTTACTCCAACAGAACTATCACACTTTAATCCAGGGGGTCTTTAAATTATAAGACATAAAGAAAACCTTTCTTGAGACGGAAAGTTTTATAAATCAGAGAAAAAACTTCTAGAACATAACATTTACATCTCATAACAAATTATATGCCCTATTCTTTCCTTATTAATACATTAGTTTTTCCATAATACTTTTAATTTTTAGCTTGAAAATACCAGTTGCTTAAAAAAAAAAGAGACAAAATGAAACCTCAGAAATTTTTTTTGTTTTGTTTTTGAGACAGGATCTTACTCTGTCACCCAGGATGGAGTGCAGTGGTCGGATCTCAGCTCACTGCGGCCTCAACCTCCCTGGCTCAAGCGATCTTCCCACCTCAGCCTCCTAAGCAGCTGGGACTACAGAGACATGGCACCACACCTGACTAATTTTTGTTTTTGTTTTGTTGTGGAGATGGGGTATCGCTGTCTTGCCCAGGCTAGTCTTGAATTCCTGAGCTCAAGCGATCCACCTGCCTTCACCTCCCAAAATAATTACAGGTATGGGCCACCATCACTGGCCTAATTTTTTTAAGCTGATAAAGAAATAACACACCAGTGCCTTCTGGGGAAAAGCTTTCAAGCAAAGCAGTCATTTTTGCTAGAGATTATAGACAATGCTATCATGGTGAAATGGTGGAACTAATCCAGAACAATTCATAATCTTTTTCAGATCTTCACTCAAATCAGCCTCATGCACAAACATTCCTTACCCTCACTTCAGTAATACACTTTTGCCTCTCTCTCTTTTACACTTTCTCCCTGTAGCTGCTTTTTTGTGACTCCCTGGCAGGAAAAAGAGAAAACATGCTATTTATTGAGCACTATTATGTGTCATGGACTATGGTAAATACCTTCAAGAAGAAAGTCTGGGCTAAAAGTGCTTCACCTCAGTCTAGAGGATGTACTTCACAGGGTCTTTGAACATTTGGTGACAGGCATTTTGGGCATGTCCTCTAGGCTGAGCTGTAGCCCTTATGGGACAGACTCACTGTGGAAGAAGCTCAAGTCCCACCTCAAGATTTCTGTCTCCTCTGTCTGGGGCTGTCAGGGGGGACAGAAGCCAAGGGCACCCTACACTTAGGGATCGGCCATAGGAGCTGCTCCCCGGATCGGGATATGGGAGTTAGCAGCTCAGGATGGGGACACAAGGTGAGTTCCAAACAGCTCTGTCACAGAGAGTGTCAGCAGAGCTTTGTGACATCAATTGCAAAGAGGGGGGCATGTGGCAGAAGAAGCCCTGAGTGATGAGTCACAGCCCATTCTGAGGAAAGGGAGAAGAAAGTAGCATCCTCAGGCTCTCTTGCCTTATTAACCCATTGCATTTCTTCTCAGAGGATCCTGCCTAAAATAAAGACATTATTCCACCTCCATCTCCTTACATTCTAAGCCAGAAATATGTGTGAGTTATCATTCAAGTGCACAGAGGTCTGTATTTTCTTCCTCCTTAAATGATACTTTTAATACTAATAAATTCCTCAAAATTTTTACCTCACATATGAGAGACAGAAGAAACAGGGCTTCAACACTGAGTTAATTAAAAACAATTCAAGCTAATTATTTTCCTTCACACCATAAATTTTGAACAGCGTTTTCATTATTCTTTGAGTGTTATAACAAACATGCTTAAGCAGCCAAGCAAGCATCTCAATCTTTACTAATGATTCCAAGGAAAGGCAATTGTATTTCCTAAGGATAGTCAAAGTATGTGAAATGTAGAGGGTGAGGGAAGAAAAGGTGGTAGCTTGAGGTTCCAACATTCAATCAGGTTTTATTTATTTATTAATAAATAAATTAATTTATTTGTCTTGGTATATAATTCTATTATTTTTATTTTTGTTTGGTATCTTTTTTCAGTTTTATTTTTGATTGACAAATAGTAATTTACATATTTATGGTATACAATGTAAAATTTCCATATGTGCATACATTGTGTAATGATCAAATCAGAGTAACCATGATATTCACCACCTTAAACATGTATTACTTGATACGAATATTAATCGAATTAAAATGAAAATGTTTATCAGTGGTGTCCTTCCCTCAATTTGTTTTACACACACTAATGTCTAAGACTAGTGCTATCCACTTGTCCACTTCAGTGGGCTCTTTCAAGTTAAAGTTTTTGCTCTTGGAAAGAAATACTGCTCTTATCATTTTCTTCAGTCTCCAAATGTAAATGCACAATAAATGTTCTGGACAGTATAGAAAAATTACTAGACTGTGGATTCTGGTAAATTCCAAATCACATTAAATAGCAATAAAGGGTATCCACAGGCTCTTCCTTTATTCATGCATTAATTATTTGTTAGCTGTGGTCATCAACACTTGGAATTCTCTGATTGACTAATCTTTCACTTTGTAATAAATGTTAAATATTATCTATATGATATTTTATTTGAGTATTCTATTACCGAGGAGATGAATCCTCTTTCATATATGGTAAATTTTTTATTCATTTATTTTTACCTTGAGCATTAATTTTTTTAATATTGTATGTATTGCACATTTGTGTGTCAGTTTTTTTGTCTTTTAACTCTCTAATTTTAATATATTTGAATTTGTTAGTTTCTTGTTTTCCCTTTTCCTTACATCAAAAACTCCCTATTCTTTGTCAAAAAAATAACCCTACGGTGACTTCTGCAAGTTTGCCAGTTGCATTTTGCACATTTGAATCCACAATCAATTGATTATTATCTATAGAATAGAGAGGAATTAATGCATTTCACGGATTAAGGCCAGGCGCAGTGACTCACACCTGTAATCCCAGCACTTTGGGAAGCCAAGGCAGGTGGATCATGAGGCCAGGAGTTTGAGACCAGCCTGTCCAAGATGGTGAAACCCCATCTGTACTAAAAATACAAAAATTAGCAGGGCACAGTAGCAGGTGCCTATAATCCCAGCTCCTTGGGAGGCTGAGGCAGGAGAATCGCTTGAACCTGGGAGGTAGAGGTTACAGTGAGCAGAGATAGTGCCACTCTAGACAGAGCAAAACTATGTCTCAAAAAAGATAAATAAAATTTTTAAAAAAGAAAGAAAAATCTTAAAAGTAGGGAGATAAAAAACAGAGGTAAGCCACAAATGTGTAGGCACTATCCACACAGCCTTGATAGAACCCAGAACAAAGAGAATATCGAGTATAAGAATATTTAGTCAAATATCGTTAATAGATAAGGATAAAAATAAAACATTCTCAAAAATACAAAGACAAAAAGATTTTATTACCAGATATTCTTAATATTATACTTCAAAAAGAAATGAAAAAGAGACACTTGTAAACATATGGCAATATCTATCATGCATATTAAACTCAAAATGAGAGAATTGGCATCATTAATTTCAAAACTATTTAGACACACTGAAACTGTAGGTCCATACATTTAAGTTAAATTAGATGGCAAGTTCTGTACTACTTAAATAATTTAAGTGGTGACAGAATAATCTGTTTTTAATAAAAATAACTTGTTAACTTTCTGTCTCACAGTTTTCATCACACTGATTATCTTTTTATCAGATCTGAGTAGCACAAAAGGACTGACAGTGGCATATACATTGCCCACAAGCCTCTGGACACCCAGGACAACAGGGTCATATGCCCATAGCAAGGTTAAGGTAAATGAGATGATGAAATCGACCCAGTAGATGACCACAAAGAAACTCACTAGGAGCAGGATGGTCTGAGTGGCACTTTTCTCTGGGGAAGGTCTTGGGAAGAGGCTGGTGCTGTAAAACTACCAGAATTTCATCTGGTGCCTAAACAAAAG
Source organism: Pongo abelii (assembly GCF_028885655.2). Taxonomy (NCBI): domain Eukaryota; kingdom Metazoa; phylum Chordata; class Mammalia; order Primates; family Hominidae; genus Pongo; species Pongo abelii. The sequence continues at coordinate 45,436,798 of NC_072003.2, forward strand.
AACCACCATGCATGCACTTGAAAGCAGCATTATTCTTATAAGCAAAACATCTCTGGGTAATGACAGAGTAAGAAACAGTCTTCTGATGATAGAAAAGAGAACAGTATTTACTGATATGCAGAAGATTGCTCAGGGTCACACTGGAAGAAGCTATAGTGTACAAGATGAGATTACTACTGAAAAAAAACCTGAGAAAACATGAAAAGAAGAAGAAATGGCAGGTGAAAACAGTGGATTTATGGTTAAACCTCACCAACCAAAAGCTGCTGAGGCTGATAATTACGGCCTGAAGAACACTCAGGAGGCAGGTTGTGCAGCTGGAGAAACATCTCATTATATTGTTTAGGTAGGAAAATACTTTACACTTGAAGTCATTCTGAAAATACAGTGACTCAAACACACCTGGAGAAAACAATGACACCATTGCATCACTATGTGGATGAGGGCCAGGTGATAAATGGTCAGGTCAGCGGGCTTAGGCCTGCATTACAGAAGAAGTGTGAAGAAAATGAGGAAGCTGATAATTGAGATTCCAACACCAGCTTGGAAAAAAGAGGTATTCTTCAATGAAAACATAAGTGGAATGTAATAATCTAAACTGTGAAAGAGAAACATATTTTGAATATCTCAAAATAAGACTTTACACCATAAATGTTATTTATGGTATGTTCAAATCATCACTAACATGTTTTATCTCATAAAATTCTTTCTTCATTAATTCTAGTACATAAATTTTCAAAAATAGTCTCAGCATTATTTTATACATTACAGTGTATAAATACATATATTCCAAGAATATTTGTGTGTATACATAATTTTAAAAACTTTTTAAAAATCTGACTCTCACATCACAGCATTAATTTTCTCAGCCTCTTTCACATTTAAGAACTTTTGTGATTACCTTAGGCTTACACTCAATTCTGATAAGATCAGGTGTATTCAGGGTGGTATGGCTATAGACACCAAACTCATAATTCAAATTAATCTCCTATTTTAGAGTCAACTGATTATCATCCTTGGTTGTATCTGCAGCCTCTATTTGTCTTTGTCATATACTATAATATATTCCTAGAACCCGGGGGTTAAGACATGGGCACTTTTGTGGGGAATTATTTCATTTATCACAACTCCTGTTAACTGTATTTTATTAAAATAATCCTGGCTCTGTCCAACTTGTGTTTCGATCCCAGAGAACTCTTATGTAAACTTTTTTATCTTGGAAGAAAATTGCAACCCAGCGCGGTGGCTCACGCCTGTAATCTCAGCACTCTGGAAGGCTGAGGTGGGCAGATCATTTGAGGTCAGGAGTTCAAGGCCAGCCTGGCCAACATGAGGATACCCTGTCTCTACTAAAAATACAAAAATCAGCCAGGAATGGTGGCACATGTCTGTAATCCCAGCTATTTGGGAGGCTGAGGCAGAAGAATCATTGAACCTGGGAGGCAAAGGTTGCAGTGAACAGAGATCACGTCACTGCACTCCAGCCTGAGTGACAGAGCTGGAACCTGTCTCAAAAAAAAAAAAAGAAGAAGAAGAAGAAAATTGCTAATATCCAGCTCTCAATGTTAAGAGGAACTATGCTACCATTCTCTGCCTTTTAACATCAAAAAAGTTGCATTAAAATGATAACATGATGATCTTTGTTGAGACTTCAATTATTACAGAGATATCCTTCCATGCCTTGGAAAAATACTAAGGTCTTTAATACTGAAGATAATTTGCTATACCTTAAAGAGAATATCTCCATATCAGAATACTTTATAAATTTATCGAATACTTTTGCAATTACTTTTTCATGTTACTGTCCCGAATATATGCACTATTATTGTATCCAATTAAGTTAATCCAGGGCTTTGAATAATGTAGCTTTATAACATACACACACACACACACACAAATTAGCAAATAAATTACTCAAACTTTAAGATAAAAATGTTAAATTATCATTTCAAGGTCACTTACAATTCTACCAACCTATAAATGTAAATATGTAAGACAATGAAGATAATTTGACATTTTTAGATTATACTGAGAAATTCATATCTGCGTTAGAAAACTGCTCTAATACCAACTGATGTGGATGTGTTTACAAAATAGAAATTGTGTAGTTGATATAATCGTTGTTGTTTTATCTCTCAATGCATAATCTAGTACAGGTATACACTTATCTCAATGTCCAGAACCAAACAACAGACCACTGCCACCAACATATACTGGTGCCTTCAACATACTTGGGTTTTGCTTTCATGTTAGATCCAGAAGCTCCAGTATTATGTCAGATTAAAGGCAAAATTTTAAAGTACAACGGTTTAGTACCAACAAAACAATAGTTGTACTTGAAATACTAATATATAAATAATTATTTAGTAAACATATAGCAATCACTTTACAAATATACTGCGTGTATTATAAGTCATGTCCCAGAAACAAATAATAAAATTAGAAAAAGAAAACACAGATAAGAATTCTAGTATTTTTTACTTGCCCAATGTTGTATCCAGGTCACATATTTTAATACATGCTGCATATTTATTTTAAATAAATTCTACCTACTACAAAAGAGTTTATCTGTTAAATTATCTTTTTTTTTCTCTAATGAGGATTTTGAGAATGTTGGTCCTGATTCTAGAGGAAAGAACAGTGATTTTCACAAACTAGGCATTTAGTTCAATTTGAATTTTAGGTAAATAATGGATAAGTATTTTGTGTAAATATCTTCAAAGAATTGCTTACACATACTGCACACAAATATGCAAATACTGCATAGCTATACAAAAAAGTTCTTTGTTGTTTATTCTAATTTTAAGCTTAAGTGTGTTTTCTGTATTTTTATTTGGTAAATCTGCCATATCTACCATAAAATTATCATAAAATGTGAAATAATATGTTATAGACCTAGGAAGACAGAACAGAACAAAATTCATACAGGCCATATGATTTGGCCAAAATGTAAAAGAAAATTGCTTCCTAAATAATATATAAAAATATAAATCGAGATGTACATGTGAGCTCTTGGTATAAGATGTGGCAACCAGGTATTCCTTAGGCTGAGAATAAAGACCCTGAGCAATCTCAGAGACAGACAATACAGGTCAAGTACATTCTCATTATACTTGATTTACCTTCTAAATAATATAAGTTTCAATACACAAATGCATGCGTGCACGCACACACACACACACAAATGGTGGGGAAGATAGCACCATTAAATGGACCAAGAATAAAAGACTGATAACAAATTTTGCAAGTTTAGATCATAAAAGAAGACAGTGTTTTAAAAGACATTAGCCATACACAAGGACCCAAGAGCTATTACTCATAGAATAATATTCTATTTTGGGCTGGGTGAAATGACTTATGGCTGCAATCCCAGAACTTCTAGAAACTGAAATAAAAGGATAGCTTGAAGCCAGGAGTTCAAGACCAGCCTGGTCAAAATAGTGAGTTCCTGCCTCTACTTTTTTTTTAATTTAAATTAACTGGGTGTGGTGGCACATGCCTATAGTGCTAGTTCCTAAAGAGAATAAAGGAAGTGAATCACTTAAGTTCATTGAACTGCGGCTGTAGTTAGCTATAATCATATCACTGCACTCCTATGTGGGTGACAGAGTGAGAGACCCTTCTCTGAAAAAAAAAAAAGATATTCTATCTTGGAGAAAATAAGTCTATTTCCTCATTTTTATAATAATGTCTACAGAATAATGTCTACAGAATTTTACACTGTACCTGATTTAGATTAAAATTATATACAGCCTAAATAAAATAATGCACTTGTTTTATTATTTTATTGATAGCTTCATGGTCATTACCAATTTTATCATATTCTATGAATGGCACTTAAGACCTATTACTGGTCACTGACAACATATAACGTGGTTACGAGAATTGCAGGTGACAAGTGAGGGGGTTGGATGATTTAGTGGCAATAGTTGAAAACCTTAAAAATAGAGCTCGGCATTGTAGGAAAAAAACACTATTCAACCTAGATTATTACATGAAAAAAAACTGTGAAATGCAGCAATGCCAAAAAACCCCAATTATGATAGGTATGAAATAATAACTGAATAGATTAAGTATATTTCAATTTGGCAATTTAACTTACTGTAGGAGGCAGCTAGGATGTTTGCTAACATAAATTTTTATGATCTCAAGACGCTTAATTCTCAGGTCTCTGAATAAAAAAATATAGACTGTGAAAGTGTCACTGAAGAAACAGGAAACAGAAAACAGAAAACACTTGAGGGTCTTTGTCACGAGCCATGGGCTACAAATTTGGAGAAATTCTAAAATTCTGCCAAGCTGTGTGTGTGTGTGTGTGTGTGTGTGTTGGGGAAACCAGCCCCATTCCACCCAGCGGGTACTCCGAGTCCGGTGTAGACAAAGGAGTTAGAAAGAGAATAACTGTTTAAAAGGCGGATCCGGGGGACCAGAGCGTCGGCTCACGGCCCAGAGCTCTTGGGCTCTGCCCAATTTATTGGTTTACAAGCTCTTTGTTCTTAGGGCAGATGGGAGCAGGAGGAAGGGATGAGGAAAAGGATTAATCAGTGAAGGAGAACTCATGAGTCATTCGACAAGATGTGTAGCAGTGGCGGTTTCTGTGAATTTCCTTGAGCAAAGGCGTGTGTCTAAACTACTTAAGCTCTTTAACTCATCGGGACTTAAACGGGTGGGAGCAGGTTTCAGGAAGAGCCAATATGTTTGATTATACTCCACTGCTTCAAGGGAGTGTTTTCTCCCTGAGCAACCTGTGGCATGCCACTGAGCTGTTATGCTCTCAGAGCATAAAGACATGAAGGCAATAAGGAGACATTTCTCCTCAGAGGCTGCCATGGCTTCCCCTGGGTGTCTCACACAGGGGAGACCAACTCAGCTGGAACCCCAGAAACTCTCTTTCCCACGTGTGTGTGTGTATGTGTGTGTGTGTGTGTGTCTGTTTTAATCTCTAGGATGAAGAGTATATGTGAGCAAAATAAAAATATAGCACTTTTATTTTTTAAAGCTTGTGAGTTTTTTCACTATTATATCTCTGGGCATCACTCCAATGTGAAGATAAGGCTGTATCTAAAATTCAGTTTGGGAGGAAAGACATCTGTGTCCTCTGTACCTCAGGTACACTAATCAGGATCAGTAGAGGTCCCACCCTTCTGACTTTCTCGCTTCTGAATGCATGCAGAGTTTGTTATCATAAATAATTTTAAGACGAATTAAAATAATCTGATGTTCGAGGACATAGAGGTTTACTATTATGTTTTTAAGATTTTTGTAGCCTTGTGTGCCACAGACAATCTCTATCAGCATTATTTTGTGTTTTTCTCCTATCCTAATTTCACCCCGTCTTTCATTTTAAAGAAACATAGACACAAAGAACACTATTTCCACTGAATGCAGAAATAGCTACTTACTAACTTCAACAACTTGATATTTACTAGTTATATTTATGAATATATATTTTAATTAGATTACAAACTTGGCCGGGAATGGTAGCTCACTCCTGTAATCCCAGCAGTTTGGGAGGCCAAAGCAGGCAGAGCACTTGAGGTGAGAATTTCCAGATGAGCCTGGTCAACATGGTGAAACCCAGTCTCTACTAAAAATACAAAAGAATTAGCCAGGCATGGAGGTGGAGGTTGTAGTGAGCCAGCACCATGCCACTGCACTCCAGCTTGGGTGACAAAGTGAGACAGACTTTGTCTCAAAAAAAAAAGAAAGAAAGAAAAATAAAATCATAAACTTAGAAGTGATAGGGATACAATATGAGAAGATCCTTTTCGAAAAGGAAATACTATATCCTTAATATTTTTGTAAATTATTACTCTTATTGCTAAGCAATCTCACCTAAAGAAATATAAAACCAATTTTATAAGTTTGGTTTGTTTACAAAACACAGTAATAAAACTGAATTAATTTAAGACAGTATTTAAAATTATGATGAATATTGCAAGTCCCCATTCAGGGAAGATTTTAACTCTGTAAAGATTTAATAAATAGCAAAATGTGACATTTTTAGATAGTTATGTGGTAATCAGAAAAAAAATGAAAAAATTTTATAAAACAGTAAAACAAAAGGATCTTCATGGTTTCTGATAATTATTATTATAAAGTATTGCAAACATCTAATATATTAAGATAACACAATTTTAAGCAATCCTAAAATATTATAAACATGCTAATGATTCTCCAAACTAAAAAGAACAAAGAAAACTAACTGAAGAATCTCTCAATTGGCTTATCTTTGTTTCAAAATACAAAATTTTACATAAATGAATAAAATAAGGTGTAATATAGCTAATTCATTAAATTCCAACTCAAATACAACACCATGAAAATACAAAGGTCTTTCCACAAATCTGTAAGTTTATGTCCTCATAAGAGTAAATTTATATTTTATCTTGAAAAATGTTCTGCTCTTAGCAGTAATTCAGTGATAATTAGACTGTGATTATGAGAAGCAATTCTACTAACATACCACTGAGAAAATGCTGCCTCATGCCACCAACCACTTGAGTCCTAAGCTCTCACTGTTTATGCAGATGGATAACAGACACTCACCCAGCTGAGCCTTTCAGTTGAATCTTTGTATGTAGGTTGAGGCCCACAATATGTTATAAGGAAATGATGCCAAGAGCTCATCTCCATTTAGGCCAATAATTTTCATGTCACCTGTAGAAGCAGGATAGCCTAGGGATAAAGATTATTAGAAAGGAGCCAACAAGGGGAAAACTAAACTTAACTAACTTTTAACTCCTGAAAAACAGCAGGTGAGGAACAGATGGGCTTTAAACTTTGTCACATGTGATCTCATTTTCATGGTAACCTTGCCCAGGCAGGTTGTCTGGTCTAAGTCCTTGTCAACAAAACAGAACTCAAACAATATTTTTACTTAAAAGAAACAGAATATAATATTAGGTTTCTTGATGTAACCCCATTGGTTCCAGAGTGTCCTGTGGTATTCATACATGTTCCTTAATGGTCTCAAAATTCCTCAATGGTCCCAGGGTAACAGCTAGACTATAAGCTACTTGAGATGGAGTTTCACTCTTGTTGCCCAAGCTGGAGTGCAATAGTGCAATCTCAGCTCACTGCAACTCCACCTCCCAGGTTCAAGTGATTCTCCTGCCTCAGCCTCCCAAGTAGCTGGGATTATAGACACACGCCACCATGCCGGACTAATTTTTTGTATTTTTAGTAGAAACGGGGTTTCACCATGTTAGCCAGGCTGGTCTTGAACTCCTGACCTCAGGTGATCCACCCACCTCGACCTCCCAAAGTGCTGGGATTACAAGCGTGAGCCATCGTGCCCGGCCTAAAGTGTGCTCTCTTAAAAAAAAGGAAATTGAAGTCAATGACTGCAGAAAATTTGGGAAAATTACATATCTGTGGAAATTGAACAACACACTCCTAAATAACCATCATATCAAAATAAAATAATTGAATATTTTCATATAAATAATAATAAAGCAACATATCAAAACTTATGAGATGTGGCAAAAACCTGCTCAGATAAATTTATAGCAATAAACACCTATATTAAAAATGAACAACCATAACTTAAAATCAATAAACTAATATTTGGCACAAACATGTAAAGGCAAATTAACTACACATCACACCTGGAGGAAAAATATCAGCTGGAAAATACAAGAGTCATGTAGAATAGGAAGACTGGAGAATAAAATGCCTGGGGATAAGGGTTCTGAAAACAGTCCACATATTTCTGAGAATCTAGAAGCCCATATGCATGCTCAGGACTAGGCATGGGTAAGATCAATGTTCAGCAAAGCTCTAAGAAGACCTTATCAGTCATAATTGCTTTACCCTCGAATATGGTTTGGCTCTGTGATCCAACCCAAATCTCATCTCAAATTATAATCCCCACGTGTTGGGGGAAAGAAGTGATTGGATTATGGGCGTGGTTCCCCCCATGCTGTTCTCAAGATAATGAGTGAGTTCTCACGAGATCTGCTGGTTTTATAAACTGCAGTTTTTTCTGTCCTCTCACTCTCTCTCCTGCCACCTTGTGAAGAGGGTACTAGCTTCTCCTCTACTTTCTGCCATGATTGTAAATTTCCTGAGGCCACTCCAGTTATGCAGAACTGTGAGCCAATTAAACCTATTTCTCTTATGAATTACCCAGTCTCAGGCATTTCATTATAGCAGCGTAAGAACCAACTAATACACGCTCAAACTCAGCACAAACAGGAAAAAAAAAAAAAAGGCAAAGATCTAATCTTCCTGGTTTGTAAGCCGAGCTGCAATAATTAAGATGTTTTGGGCGAGCATGCATTTGAGAAAATCTCTGTCGAATTACTAGCTCATAAGATAATGAAACAGAAACTTTTATTCCATACACAACAAAGAATACAATATTTACAAAAATACCTTTGAAAACTCATTAAACGAATATAAATAATGATGAGAAACAAAAGCCCAAAGGATTAAAAATATGATTTCAAAGTTACCATATTATAATATCAAAATTAACAGTTTTCAAAACAGCAAAACACAAGGCAGGCAAAAAAAATCACTCATTAACAAGATAACAAATTAAAAGAAACATTCCTAGAGATTTCCTAGACACTGAAAGATATTAAGGAGTCTTCAAATCAACAGACTTAAATATGCTGAAAAAGAAAGTAAACCATAAAAAAGAAAAAAATTTGGAAAAATGATGTCTCATCTAATAGAAAGTATCCATAGAGATAGCAATTATAAAATAAACAAAAAATTCTGAAGTCAAAAATTAAAATCACTGAAAGAAAAAAATTTACCAGAAAGCCTCTACAGCAGATATGAGTAGAAAGAAAAAAAAATTAGCAAAGTTTAGTCTGTTCAATTTTAATGATTTTGACTGTCTAGGAGAAAGAGAATTAAGAAAAATTAGAAGACCCTAAGATACTAATGACAAATCATTACAATGCCATCACAAGGATTATGGCAAATCCAGAAAGAAGAGGGAGATAGTAAAATAATCAGAAAAAAAAATTGAAGGAATGATGGTTGAAAAATTTCTGAACATGATAAAACTCATGAATCTGCACATCCAAAAATATAACTGAGCTCAAAATTGTATACACTCAAAGACCTCCACCAAAGACATTACAATCAAACTTTCAAAAGTTACAGACAAAAAAAGAATCTTAAAAATAGTAATAGAGTAATAGTAATAGAGAAAAGACTCATCATATACAAAGGTTTCATAGTAAAATTAACAGCTAATTTCTTGCTAGAAAAAAGTCATGAGACAGCAGGATGACTTATTTAAAGAGATAAAATTTCACATTTCTATATTTTAAAAAAATTATACAGAGTTTCTCACTAGTAGATCTACTCTGAAATACATGATAAAGACTATCTTTTTGGCTGAAATAAAAGGACACGCTATAAAATAACTTAATGCCAAATAAAAAGAACAAATAACACCAGTAAAAGTAAATATATACAAAAATTAAAATGCCACTATTAAAATATTTTTATTTCATAACATTTCATCTTTTAAAATTCTTTTTACATATGATTCAGAAGACTAATGCATAAAAGTAGCTATAAATCTGTGTTAATTTCAGGCAATGCATAATTATATAAGCTGGAAACACATATAGTTGCAGAAACAAATCTGTGTGGAATCAACTGTTTTAATAAAACTAAATTTCAAGTGGTATTAATTTATTAGACATGGTCATACAATCATGAGATTAGTTATAATCCTTAATCACTAAAACAATAACTTTAAAAAGTCAAAAAGGAATTTAAAAGGGAATAAAAACTGTAGACTTGAAAAATATCAATAGAATAAAAATGTCAGTAATAAATAGACTGAATTTGAAAAAGATATACGACAGAAAAATAAGTAGCAAAATGATAGAATTGCATCTTTTGTAAATACTTTAAATAGAAATAAACTGTACAATTACAATGCAAACATTGACAGAATGGTTTAAAAAACATAAATATAATCCAACTTTGTTATCTACAAGAGACTCTCATTAGTTTACTCTTTAGGTCTAAGTAAAAGAATTCCAGAAGATACTTTATACAAATAGTAGCCAAAAGAGATGGGGTGGCTATATTTCAGCAAAATAAATATTAAGACAAAAGTGTTACAAGTGACAGATGAGGACATTATATATTGAAGAAATGTAAACCTATCAATAAGACATAACATAACAATTGTAAATATATATGCACCTAACAAAGATCCCAACGTATGAAACAAAAAGACGGTTAATGACAGAAGTAGAAAGTTACAGAGATTTGTTGACCTAAATATACCAACTAGACCTAGCAGTCAAATACAAGTACATTTCTTCAAAAATAAATTAATTTGGTTTTCAGATTTTGTGAATTGTTTTTCAGAAATTATTTTAGCAATCTTATCCTATGGAATGCTTATTTTTTAAAAGCCATTATTTTAAACTTTGCATAATATCACACTTAATTAAATGTTTCTAGTATATTTATCATTATAAAACCATAAAAGAATAACTTTAAACTGTTTCCACTTTCATCAATAGACCATCATGAATCTACTCTCTGACTCTATTGATTTGCCTTTTATGAGTATTTTTTAAAAACTACACTCTTGCAGTATAATTAACATTTTCTGTCTATGCAATGGTACATTCGGCCATATTTCAATCTGGTTTCTTTCACTTACCATAATGTATTTGAGATAGACTATCCTTCCTTTCATTATGTATTAGGAAACATATTTAGGAGAGAAAAACAGAAGATATCTACGATGCTTAATATTTCGGCCTCTTTTTCTTTTTCTTAGAAATGTTAAGTCAACTACTAGCAAAAATACTAATTAAGCATTAAGAATTATACAGTTGGATTCATTAATTTTTTGAAGGGTTTTTTTTTGTCTCTATTTCCTTCAATTCTGATCTGATTTTACTTATTTCTTGCCTTCTGCTAGCTTTTGAATGTGTTTGCTCTTGCTTTTCTAGTTCTTTTAATTGTGATGTTAGGGTGTCAATTTTGGATCTTTCCTGCTTTCCCTTGTGGGCATTTAGTGCTATAAATTTCCCTCTACACACTGCTTTGAATGTGTCCCAGAGATTCTGGTATGTTGTGTCTTTGTTCTCATTGGTTTCAAAGAACATCTTTATTTCTGCCTTCACTTCATTATGTACCCAGTAGTCATTCAGGAGCAGATTGTTCAGTTTCCATGTAGTTGAGCGGTTTTGAGTGAGTTTCTTAATCCTGAGTTCTAGTTTGATTGCACTGTGGTCTGAGAGACAGTTTGTTATAATTTCTGTTCTTTTACATTTGCTGAGGAGAGCTTTACTTCCAACTATGTGGTCAATTTTGGAATAGGTGTGGTGCTGAAAAAAATGTATATTCTGTTGATTTGGGGTGGAGAGTTCTGTAGATGTCTATTAGGTCCGCTTGGTGCAGAGCTGAATTCAATTCCTGGATATCCTTGTTAACTTTCTGCCTCATTGATCTGTCTAATGTTGACAGTGGGGTGTTAAAGTCTCCCATTATTATTGTGTGGGAGTCTAAGTCTCTTTGTAGGTCACTCAGGACTTGCTGGTTTTTGAAAGGATCAACAAAATTGATAGACCGCTAGCAAGATTAATAAAGAAAAACAGAGAAGAATCAAATAGACGCAATAAAAAATGATAAAGGGGATATCACCACCGATCCCACAGAAATACAAACTACTGTCAGAGAATACTACAAACACCTCTACGCAAATAAACTAGAAAATCTAGAAGAAATGAATAAATTCCTCGACACATACATTCTCCCAAGACTAAACCAGGAAGAAGTTGAATCTCTGAATAGACCAATAACAGGAGCTGAAATTGTGGCAATAATCAATAGCTTACCAACCAAAAAGAGTCCAGGACCAGATGGATTCACAGCCAAACTCTACCAGAGGTACAAGGAGGAACTGGTACCATTCCTTCTGAAACTATTCCAATCAATAGAAAAAGAGGGAATCCTCCCTAACTCATTTTATGAGGCCAGCATCATCCTGATACCAAAGCCGGGCAGAGACACAACAAAAAAAGAGAATTTTAGACCAATATCCTTGATGAACATTGATGCAAAAATCCTCAATAAAATGCTGGCAAACCGAATCCAGCAGCACATCAAAAAGCTTATCCACCATGATGAAGTGGGCTTCATCCCTGGGATGCAAGGCTGGTTCAATATATGCAAATCAATAAATGTAACCCAGCATATAAACAGAACCAAAGACAAAAACCACATGATTATCTCAATAGATGCAGAAAAGGCCTTTGAAAAAATTCAACAACCCTTCATGCTAAAAACTCTCAATAAATTAGGTATTGATGGGACGTATCTCAAAATAATAAGAGCTACCTATGACAAACCCACAGCCAATATCATACCGAATGGGCAAAAACTGGAAGCATTCCCTTTGAAAACTGGCACAAGACAGGGATGCCCTCTCTCACCACTCCTATTCAACGTTATATTGGAAGTTCTGGCCAGGGTAATTAGGCAGGAGAAGGAAATAAAGGGTATTCAATTAGGAAAAGAGGAAGTCAAATTGTCCCTGTTTGCAGACGACATGATAGTATATCTAGAAAACCCCATGGCCTCAGCCCAAAATCTCCTTAAGCTGATAAGCAACTTCAGCAAAGTCTCAGGATACAAAATCAATGTACGAAAATCACAAGCATTCTTATACACCAATAACAGACAAACAGAGAGGCAAATCATGAGTGAACTCCCATTCACAGTCGCTTCAAAGAGAATAAAATACTTAGGAATCCAACTTACAAGGGACATGAAGGACCTCTTCAAGGAAAACTACGAACCACTGCTCAATGAAATAAAGAGGATACAAACAAATGGAAGAACATTCCATGCACATGGGTAGGAAGAGTCAATATCATGAAAATGGCCATACTGCCCAAGGTAATTTATAGATTCAATGCCATCCCCATCAAGCTACCAATGACTTTCTTCACAGAATTGGAAAAAACTACTTTAAAGTTCATATGCAACCAAAAAAGAGCCCGCATCGCCAAGTCAATCCTAAGCCAAAAGAACAAAGCTGGAGGCATCACGCTACCTGACTTCAAACTATACTACAAGGCTACAGTAACCAAAACAGCATGGCACTGGTACCAAAACAGAGACATAGATCAATGGAACGGAACAGAGCCCTCAGAAATAATGCTGCATATCTACAACTATCTGATCTTTGACAAACCTGACAAAAACAAGCAATGGGGAAAGGATTCCCTATTTAATAAATGGTGCTGGGGAAACTGGCTAGCCATATGGAGAAAGCTGAAACTGGATCCCTTCCTTACACCTTATACAAAAATTAATTCAAGATGGATTAAAGACTTAAACGTTAGACCTAAAACCATAAAAACCCTAGAAGAAAACCTAGGCATTACCATTCAGGACATAGGCATGGGCAAGGACTTCATGTCTAAAACACCAAAAGCAATGGCAACAAAAGCCAAAATTGACAAATGGGATCTCATTAAACTAAAGAGCTTCTGCACAGCAAAAGAAATTACCATCAGAGTGAACAGGCAACCTACAAAATGGGAGAAAATTTTCACAACCTACTCATCTGACAAAGAGCTAATATCCAGAATCTACAATGAACACCGACAAATTTACAAGAAAAAAACAAACAATCCCATCAAAAAGTGGGTGAAGGACATGAACAGACACTTCTCAAAAGAAGACAATTATGCTGCCAAAAGACACATGAAAAAATGCTCATCATCACTGGCCATCAGAGAAATGCAAATCAAAACCACAATGAGATACCATCTCACACCAGTTAGAATGGCAATCATTAAAAAGTCAGGAAACAACAGGTGCTGGAGAGGATGTGGAGAAATAGGAACACTTTTACACTGTTGGTGGGACTGTAAACTAGTTCAACCACTGTGGAAGTCAGTGTGGCGATTCCTCAGGGATCTAGAACTAGAAATACCATTTGACCCAGCCATCCCATTACTGGGTATATACCCAAAGGACTATAAATCATGCTGCTATAAAGACACATGTACACGTATGTTCATTGCAGCACTTTTCACACTAGCAAAGACTTGGATCCAAGCCAAATGTCCAACAATGATAGACTGGACTAAGAAAATGTGGCACATATACACCATGGAATACTATGCAGCCATAAAAAATGATGAGTTCATGTCCTTTGTAGTGACATGGATGAAACTGGAAATCATCATTCTCAGTAAACCATTGCAAGGACAAAAAACCAAACACCGCATGTTCTCACTCATATATGGAAACTGAACAAGGAGAACACATGGACACAGGAAGGGGAACATCACAGTCTGGGGACTGTTGTGGGGTGGGGGAGCAGGGAGGGATAGCATTAGGAGATATACCTAATGCTAAATGACGAGGTAATGGGTGCAGCACACCAGCATGGCACATGTATACATATGTAACTAACCTGCACATTGTGCACATGTACCCTAAAACTTAAAGAATAATAAAAAATAAAAATTAAAAAATTAAAAAAATTAAAAAAAAAAAAGAATTATACAGTTGGCCATGCATGGTGGCTCATGCTGAGAAGCCAAGGCAGGTGGATCACTTGAGGCCCAGTTTGAGAACAGCCTCGCCAACATAGTGAAATGCCGTTTCTACTAAAAGTACAAAAATTAGCTGGCATGGTAGTATGTGCATGTAATCCCAGCTACTCATAAGGCTGATGCACAAGAATCTTTCAAACACAGGAGGTACAGGTTGCAATGAGTCAAGATCATACTACTACACTCCAGCCTGGGTGAGAAAGTAAAACTGTCTCAAAGAAAAAAATACCGTTAAAAAAATATGAGATCTAGGATTTGGTAACACAATAGAGTCAACAGTTAACAATAATTCATTGTATGTTTCAAAACAGCTAAAAGATAAAATTTGGAATAAATATTTGAGCTGATGTATATCCCAATTGCTAAGCTTTATTACACATTGTATGCTCATATCAAAATATTACATGTACCCTGCCTATACATACAATTGTTATGTATCCATAAAAATTAAAAATAGGCCAGGCACAGTGGCTCATGCTTGTAATCCCAGCACTTTGGGAGGATGAGGCGGGCTGATCACAAGGTCAGCAGTTCGAGACCAGCCTGGCCAACATCATAAAACCCTGTCTCTACTAAAAATACAAAAATTATCTGGGTGAGGTCGCAGGCCCCTGTAATCCCCGCTGCTCAGGAGGCTGAGGTGGGAGAATCGCTTGAAACCAGGTTGCAGTGGGCCAAGATCATGCCACTGCACTCCAGCCCGGGTGAAAAAGCAAAACTCTGTCTCAAAAAATAAATACATAAAATAAAAATATACAAAAATAAATTACTCCCAAATAATAAGATCAAAATTTTAATTTTTGAAAAGAGCAAAAATCTGAAAAACATACAAAAAAGGTAGCTAATGTTGAATCACTTATAAAACTGAACCTTAGGGAGTCTAATAAAAATGTGGTTAGAATTAACTTTTGCTTTGTAAAATTCTTCATTTTAATTCATGTTCCAGTGCACAGAAAAATGACAGCTGCTCTCCAGGAGAATCATAGAGTTTCAGTGTTGTTCTGAAGCACTTTCTTTAACTTCTCTTTCTGACTCTCACTTTCATCTCTGGTCATAATCAAGAAGTGTGATTAGCTAGTGGCTACCTGCTCTAAGAGATATGCGATGTCCTTCATCTCTTGGGCTGTAGGTAGAGATGTGAGTTTGTGATCCCTGCAAGACAACACCAGACCCAGCTCATCCAGAATAACCATAATGCTGCACTTTTTAAAAGCCAAGCCCTGAGTTTTTAATCCACAAATCATCTCCATTGCTTTCTGGTACATGGTAGACACAAGCAGCCTCTTAGGAAACCAGACAACGCTGTTTGCTCACAATGAAGCAGATTGAATCAGCACAGATCTGGGGACCCCACACATAGTTTCAAATGGGAGGCTTATCAGACTAACAATGAACCTTTCAGCAGAAATCCTACTTACCAAAAGATTAGATGCCAATATTCAACATTCCTTAAAAAAATTCTAATGAAAAATTTCATATCTGACCAAATTAAGCTTCAGAAGTAGAAAAGAGATAAGATCCTATTAAGACAAGCAGATGCTGAGGAAATTTGTTACCACCAGGCCAGCCTTACAAGAACTACTGATGAAAGTACTAAATACAAAAAAAGAAAGACCATTACCAGCCACTACAAAAACACATTGAAGTACACAAACCAGTGACACTATAAAGCAACCACAAAACAAAACCACTTGTTTTACACAATAAAGAAGTCTGCAAAATAACTAGCTATGATAATAATGATAGAATCAAATCCACACTTATCAACACTAACCTTAAATGTAAATGGGCTAAATGCCCCAAATAAGACAAAGTGGCAAGCTGCATAGAGGATCAAGACCCACTGGTATATTGCGTTCAGGACACTTATGTCACATAGGCTCAAAATAAAGAAATAGAGAAAAACCTACCAAGCAAATAAAAAGACAGAAAAAAGCAAGAGTTGCAATCTTTGTTTCTGACAAAACAGACTTTAAATCAACAAAGATTATAAAAAGATAAAAAGGGCATTACAGAATGGGAAAGGGCTAACTATGCTAAATATATACACACTCAACACAAAAGCACCCAGATTTATAATGCAAGTTCTTAGAGACTTTCAAGAGACATACACTGGGCTGGGCATGGGGGCTCACGCCTGTAATCCTAGAACTTTGGGAGGCCGAGGTGGGCAGATCACAAAGTCAAGAGATCAAAACCATCCGGGCCAAAATGGTGAAACCCCATCTCTACTAAAAATACAAAAATTAGCTGGGTGTGGTAGCACGCACCTGTACTCCCAGCTCCTCAGGAGGCTGAGGCAGGAGAATCTCTTGAACCTGGGAGGCAGAGGTTGCACTGAGCCAAGATCGCGCCATTGTACTCCAGCCTGGGCAACAGAGTGAGACTCCGTCTCAGAAAAAAAAAAAAAAAGGAGCACAGGCTCTTACACAATAGTAGTGGGGAACTTTAACACTTCACTAACAATGTTAGACAGATCATAGAGATAGAAAATTAACAAAGATATTCAAAACCTGAAACCAGCACTGTGTCAAAAGAACATGATAGATATCTACAGAACTCTCTATCAAAAACAGTAAAAACCATATTATTTTTATCACATGATACATACTGTAAAATCAATCACAAAATTGGAAATAAAATACTGCTCAGAAAATGAAAAATAACTGATATAGCAATCTCTTGGTCTACAGCACAATCAAACTAGAAATCAAGACTAAGAAATTCACTAAAAACCATACAATTACATGGAAATCGAATAACCTTGCTAAGTGAGAAATAAAGAAGTTTTTGAAATTAATGATAATAAAAATACAACACAAAATGCCAAAATCTACAGGACACAGCCAAGGCAGTGTTAAGACAATAATTTACAGTGCTAAATGCCCACAACAAAAAGTTGGGAAGATCATGTAAACAACCTAACATTACAAGTAAAATAACTAGAGAAAAAAGAGCAAAGAAATGTCAAATACAACAGAAGACAATATTAACAACACAATTTACAGCTGAATTGAAGCAGACTGAGACAAAAATACTATTTTAAAAAATCAATAAATCCAGGAGCTGTTATTAGTAAAGTTGTGAAACTGTTGGAAGGTTTCCCTCTTAAATTTTTCTGTGTACAGTAAGATCAGTAATGTAAGTGAAAGTATTGCATCTCTCTTTTTATTTCTAATGTTTTTATACAGTAAAACTATTATTGTGTACCCTAAGTATTTTGTTAAACACTCTTCAACAGTGATTACAATTACATTGTATATTTTCAGTATGAAATCTCTATTATTGAACAAAATTTGAGGACTTTTTTTTTTTGAGACGGAGTCTCGCTCTGTCCCCCAGACTGGAGTGCAGTGGCATGATCTCGGCTCACTGAAAGTTCCGCCTCCTGGGTTCAAGTGATTCTTCTGCCTCAGCCTCCTAAGTAGCTGGGACTACAGGCGCCTGTCACCACACCTGGCTAACTTTTTTGTATTTTTAGTAGAGACAGGGTTTCACTGTGTTAGCCAGGATTGTCTCAATCTCCTGACCTCATGATCCGCCCCCCTCAGCCTCCCAAAGTGCAGGAATGACAGGCATGAGCCACTGCGCCCAGCAATTTGAGGACCTTTTAAAGGCTTTTACACATTTTCAACACTTGTAAGTTTCCCTTCATTATGACTTCTCTTATGTTTAGTAAGGGTTGAGAAGCACTTAAAGACTTTGCCACATACTTCATATTTGTAAGTCCCCTTCCAATATGAATTCTCCTGTGGTTAAAAAGCATTGAGGTTGGGAAAAATCTGTGACACATTTTTCACATGCATAGGATTTTTTCCAGTATGAGTTCTCTTGTGATTAGTAAGTTCTGAGGAGTACACATAGGATTTGCCACAGTCTTCACATTTCTAGGGTTTCTCTCCAGTATGATTTCTCTTATGTTTTGTAATGTCTGAGGACCACCTATAGGCTTTGCCACATTCTTCACATTTGTAAGGTCTCTCTCCTGTATGAATTCTCTTATGTTGCCTAAGCACTGAGAACCACCTACAGATTTTGCCACATTCTTCACATTTGTAAGGTCTCTGTATAGTATGAATACTCTTACGTTGAGTAAGTTCTGAGAAGCTTTTAAAGGCTCTACCACACTCATCACATTTGTAGAGTTTCTCTCCAGTATGGATTCTCTTGTGTTTAATAAGGTTTGAGGAGTGGGTAAAGGCTTTGTCACATTCTTCACATTTGTAAGGTCTCACTCCAGTATGAATTCTCTTATGTTTAGTAAGGTCTGAGAAGCTATTAAAGGCTCTGCCACATTTGTCACATTTGTAGGGCTTCTCTCCAGAATGAATTCTCTTATGTTGAGTAAGCTCTGAGAAGCACCTACAGACTTTGCCACATTCTTCACATTTATAGGGTTTCTCTCCAGTATGGATTATCTTGTGTTGAAAAAGGTTTGAAGAGCAGCTAAAGGCTTTGCTACATAATTCACATTGGTAAGGTCTCTCTCCAGTATGGATTCTCTTATGTTTAATAAGGGTTGAGGAGCAGCCAAAGGCTTTGCCACATTTTTCACATTTGTAAGGTTTCTCTCCAGTATGTATTCTCTTATGTTTAGTAAGCTCTGAGAAGCTTATAAAGACTCTTCCACATTCTTCACATTTGTAGGGTTTCTCTCCAGAATGAATTCTCTTATGTTGAGTAAGCTCTGAGAAGCACCTACAGACTTTGCCACATTCTTCACATTGGTAAGGTCTCTCTATAGTATGAATTACCTTATGTTGAGTAAGGCCTGATACACCTTTAAAGGCACTGCCAAATTCTTCACATTTGTAGGGTTTCTCTCCAGTATGAATTATCTTGTGGTGTCTAATAAGGGTTGAGGAGTGACTAAAGGCTTTGCCACATTCTTCACATTTGTAAGGTCTCTCTCCAGTGTGAATTCTCTTATGTCTAGTAAGGTCTGAGAAGCTTCTAAAGGCACTGCTACATTCTTCACATTTGTACGGTTTCTCTCCAGTATGAATTCTCTTATGTCTAATAAGTTCTGAGAACCACCCACAGGCTTGGCCACATTCTTCACATTTGTAAAGTTTTTCTCCAGTATGAATTCTCTTATGTTTAGTAAGGTCTGAGAAGCATTTGAAGGCTCTGCAACATTTTTCACATTTGTAGGGGTTCCCTCTAGTATGAGTTCTCTTATGCATAATAAGGCCTGAGACCCACCTATAGGCTTTGCCACATTCTTCACATTTGTAGGGTTTCTTTCTGCTATTAATTTTCTTATTTTAAGTAAGAATTGAGCACCACTCAAAGGCTTTGCCACATTTATTGCATTGGCATGTTTTGCTATGGGTTGCTAGTAAACATTGATGAAAGCAATTATAACTACTCTTCTGTCCCATGCAATTATTCACACCTTGCCAGTCTTTAAGTATAAATTATACAGGTAACAACCTTCACATTTTCTCAGTATTACATTTTTATGTGAATCTTCTATGTCCTCCTTTGGCAATATCTCTGCAGTGAACAAAAAAAATAACCAGCTGAACAAAAATAACAAATAATCTCACTTATTAGACTAAGGTGAATATACTTTACAAATATAAAATTATACAAAGCACATTAAAACAGTGACACAGGGTTGCTTCCTAGATGACCAAATGGGAACAGCTCCGGTGTGCAGCTCCCAGCGAAATGGACAAAGATGGATGATTTCTGCATTTCCAACTGAGGTAGTACTTGCTTCATCTCACTGGGACTGGTTGGACAGTGGATGGAGCCCATGGAGGGTGAGCTGAAGCAGGGTAGGGCCTCGCCTCACCTGAGAAGCCAAAGAGGTTGGGGGATTTCCCTTTCCTAGCTAAGGGAAGCCATGATGGACTGTACCTGGAGAAACGGTACACTCTGACCAAATACTGCACTTTTCCCACAGTCTTACCAACCGGTAGAACAGGAGATACCCTCTTGTGCCTGGCTCAGTGGGTCCCACACCCACTGCTGCTAGCGCAGCAGTCTGAGATTGACCTGCGATGCTGCAGCCTGTTGGGGGAAGGGGCATCCAGCATTGCTGAGGCTTGAGTAGCTCACAGTGTAAACAAAGAGGCCAGGAACCAAAAACTGGGCAAAGCCCACCACAGCTCAGCAAGGCCTATTGCCTCTATAGATTCCACCTGTGGGGGCAGGGCATAGTAGAACAAAGGGCAACAGACAACTTCTGCAGACTTAAACGTCCCTGTCTGACAGCTCTGAAGAGAGCAGTGGTTCTCTCAGCATGGCGTTTGAGCTCCAAGAACGAACAGACTGCCTCCTCTAGTGGGTCCCTGACCCCCATGTAGCCTGACTAGGAAATACCTCCCAGTAGGGGCCGAGAGACACCTCATACAGATGGGTGCCCCTCTGGGACAAAGCATCCAGAGGAAGGATCAGTCAGCAATATTTGTTGTTCTGCAGCCTCCACTGGTGATACCAAGGCAATCAGGGTATGGAGTGGACCTCCAGCAAACTCCAACAGACCTGCAGCTGAGGGGTCTGCTAGAAGGAAAACTAACAGAAAGGAAAAGCATCAACATCAATAAAAAGGACATCCATACCAAAACCCCATCTGTAGGTCACCAAAATCAAAGACCAAAGGTAGATAAAACCACAAAGATGGAGATAAACCAGAGCAGAAAAGCTGAAAATTCCAAAAAAGAGGGTGCTTCTTCTCCTCCAAAAGATTGCAGCTCCTTGCAAGCAAGGGAACAAAACTAGATGGAGAATGACTTTGACAAGTTGACAGAAGGAGGCTTCAGAAGTTCGGTAATAACAAACTTCTCCAAGCTAAAGGAGCATGTTCTAACACATCACAAGGAAGCTAGAAACTTAAAGTATAGACGAATGGCTAACTAGAATAAACAGTGTAGAGAAGACATTAAATGACCTGATGGAGCTGAAAACCACAGAACGAGAACGTCATGATGCATGCACAAACTTCAACAGCTGATTCCATCAAGTGGAAGAAAGGATATCAGTGATTGAAGATCAACTCAATGAAATACAGTGAGAAGATACGATTAGAGAAAAAAGAGTGAAAAGAAACGAACAAAGCCTCCAAGAAATACAGGACTATGTGAAAAGACCAAATACACATTTGACTGGCCTACCAGAAAGTGACGGGGAGAAAGGAAACAAGTTACAAAACACTCTTCAGTATATTATCCAGGAGAACTTCCCCAATCTAGCGAGGCAGGCCAACATTCAAAGATACTCCTTGAGAAGAGCAACCTCAAGATACATAATTGTCAGATTCACCAAGGTTGAAATAAAGAAAAAAATGTTAAGGGGAGGCAGAGAGAAAGGTCGGGATGCCCATAAAGGGAAGCCCATCAGACTAACAGCAGATTTCTCATCAGAAACCCTACAAGCCAGAAGAGAGTGGGGATCAACATTCAACATTCCTAAAGAAAATAATTTTCAATCCAGAATTTCATATCGAGCCAAACTAAGCTTCATAAGTGAAGGAGAAATAAAATCCTTTACAGACAAGCTAATGCAGAGAGATTTTGTCACCACCAGGCCTGCCTTACAAGAGCTCCTGAAAGAAGCACTAAACTTGCAAAGGAACAACCAGTACCAGCCACTGCAAAAACATGCCAAATGGTAAAGACCATCAATGCTATGAAGAAACTGCATCAATTAACAGGCAAAATAACCAGCTAACATCGTAATGACAGGATCAAATTCAACCATAACAATCTTAACCTTAAATGTAAATGGGCTAAATGATCCAATTAAAAGACATAGACTGACAAATTGGATAAAGAGTCAAGACCCACCAGTGTACTGTATTCAGGAGACCCATCTCATGTGCAAAGATGCACATAAGCTAAAAATAAAGGCAAGAAGGAAAATCTACCAAGCAAATGGAAAGGAAAAAAAACAGGGGTTATAATCCTAGTCTCTGATAAAACAGACTTTAAACCAACAACGGTCAAAAGAGACAAAGAAGGCCACTACATAATGGTAAAGGGATCAATTCACCAAGAAGAGTTAACTATCCTAACTATATATGCACCCAATACAGGAGCACCCTGTATTGCTTCATAAAGCAAGTCCTTAGAGACCTATAAAGAGACTTAGACTCCCATACAATAATAATGGGAGACTTTAACACCCCACTGTCAACATTAGATGGATCAATGAGACAGAAAGTTAAAAAGGACTTGAGCTCAGCTCTGGACCAAGCTGGACATCTACAGCTGGACATCTACAGATCTCTGCACCCCAAATCAACAGAATATACATTCTTCTCAGCACCACGTCGCACTTATTCTAAAATTGACCACATAATTGGTAACACTCCTCAGCAAATGTAAAAAAAGAGAGACCACAATAAACTGTCTCTTAGACCACTGTGCAATCAAATTAGAACTCAGGATTAAGAATCTCACTCAGAACTGCACAACTACATGGAAACTGAACAACCTGCTCCTGAATGACTACTAGGTAAATAACGAAATGAAGGCAGAATTAAAGATGTTCTTTGAAACCAATGAGAACAAAGATACAAAGTAACAGAATCTCTGGGACATAGTTAAAGTAGTGTGTGGAGGGAAATTTATAGCACTAAATGCCCACAAGAGAAAGCAGGAAAGATCTAAAATCTACACCCTAACATCACAATTAAAAGAACTAGAGATGCAAGAGCAAACAAATTCAAAAGCTAGCAGAAGACAAGAAATAACTAAGATCAGAGCAGAACTGAAGGAGATAGAGACACAAAAAGTCCTTCAAAAAGTCAATGAATTTTGGAGCTGGTTTTTTGAAAAGATCAACAAAATAGATAGACCACTAGCAATATTAATAAAGAAGAAAAGAAAGAAGAATCAAATAGATGCAATAAAAGATGATAAAGGGGATATCACCACCAATCCCACAGAAATACAAACTACTATGAGATAATACTATAAATACCTCTACGTCTAATATCCAGAATCTACAGGGAACTTAAACAAATTTACACACACAAAAAACCAACCCCACCAAAAAGTGGGCAAAGGATATGAACAGACACTTCTCAAAAGAAGACATTTATGCAGCCAACAAACATGAAGAAAAGCTCATCATCACTGGTCATTAAAGAAATGAAAATCAAAACCACAATGAAATACCATGTCATGGCAGAATGATGATCATTAAAAAGTCAGGAAACAATAGATGCTTGGAGAGGATGTGGAAAAATAGGAATGCTTTTACACTGTTGGTAGGAGTGTAAATTATTTCAACCATTGTGGAAGACAGTGTGGCGATTCCTCAAGGATCTAGAACTAGAAATACCATTTGACCCAGCCATCCCATTACTGGGTATAAACCCAAAGGATTACAAATCATGCTACTATAAAGACACATGCACACGTGTGTTTATTGTGGCACTATTCACAATAGCAAAGACTTGGAACCAACCCAAATGTCCATCAATGATAAGCTGGATTAAGAAAATGTGGCACATACACACCATGGAATACTATGCAGCCATAAAAAAGGATGAGTTCATGTCCTTTGCAGGGACTTGGATGAAGCTGGAAACCACCATTCTAAGCAAACTATCACAAGGACAGAAAACCAAACACTGCACATTCTAACTCATAGGTGGGAGTTGAACGATGAGAACAACACACGGACACAGGGTGGGGAACATAATACACTGGGGCCTTTCGGGGAGTAAGGGGCTGGGGAAGGGATAACATTAGGAGAAATACTTAATATAAATGATGAGTTGATGGGTGCAGCAAACCAACATGGCATATGTATACCTATGTAACAATTCTGTACATTATGCGCATGTACCCTAGAACTTAAAGTATAATAATAATAAAAAATGGTGACACAATACCACAGACTGTAATTTCTTTATAGACATATAAACTTGACAGAAATATACCAAATAAAATGCTTTTTTGAGAAATATAAAAAGCAGTTAAGCATTTGCAGCACCACAAGTGAGCAAAATGCCAAGAACTATAGAGAAGTGGAAGAAAAGTATATTATATTTACCCACCACAGCCATTCTTCATCCCCAATACAACACAGTGCCTTTAAATATAAACTCCCAACTCCTGGCTTCTCCTTCCAAAAATAAATAAAATAGTGCCACATGTGTCCATGCTTTTGGCTTTTTGCAGCCTTGCCACAGACTAATTTATACATTCCATTACAGAGCTAAAAGAAATGGTGGTATACTTTGAATGACAGGTTGGGTCAGCCAAGGTAAATGACTGTTAAAGAGAAGAAAGACTTCAGTACCATAAACAGACAATGGGTATAGAAAGTGATTATAGGATCTCAATAAGAAACATGGGAATCTTCTTTAACTGAAAAACAAACAAGCCCAGAGAAGACACATCCATAGAACAGGTTTGAGAGACTCCAAGAATTTCTACCCTAAAAACCTGGTGCTGGGCCGGGCACAGTGGCTCATGCTTGTAATCCCAGCACTTTGGGAGGCTGAGGTGGGTGGGTCACCAGGTCAGGAGATCGAGAACATCCTGGCTAACACGGTGAAACCCCGTCTCTACTAAAAATACAAAAAATTAGCCGGGCGTGGTGGTGGGCACCTGTAGTCCCAGCTACTCAGGAGGCTGAGGCAGGAGAATGGCATGAACCCAGGAGGCAGAGCTTGCAGTGAGCCGAGATCGCACCACTGCACTATAGCCTGGGCGACAGAGCAAGATTCCATCTCAAAAAAAAAAAAAAAAAAAAAACACCTGGTTCCATATTGCCCCAGGTCAAAGCCACTTCATAAATATTTTGACATGTGGCCTTTTTTTGTACAAATCACAACCAAACATTAAAACATACCCAAAAACATACTCAAAACATCAGGACAAGATGGCTGAATCAAAGAAAAACAATAAATATCCGGAAATCAATCCTAGAAAAATGGAGATGTTAAAATTACCTGAAACAATGTGAATTCAGCTAGATTTTTTGAAAGAAAAAAATAAATCACTTTAAAAAATTTAAATTAACATCTCAATGATGCTCGTTGAGTGAAATGGGAACACAGAAAACAATATGAAATAACAAAAATGAAACTAAACAAAAAGATACAAAGCACAAAAAGAAATGAAAATTATGGAGCAGAAGAATAAATAAGACTGATACTCAACTGATACTTCAACATTAAAAAAAAATGACAAAATCAAGAAGCTCAGCAAATCTCAGCTAAGATTAACACAAAGAGATCCCTAAAAAGACACAATATGACAAAGTTTTGAAAGTCACAGACAAGAAGAGAATCTGGAATGCAGGAAGAGAAAAGAAAGGTGTCATTTATATGTATGCTCCTGCAAGACTACCAGCAGATTTATAAACAGAAATCTTTCAGGGAAGAAAAAGTTGGATATGTAGTTAAAACACTAAAAAACAAAACAAAACAAAAATGTCTAAGCATGAACACTATATCCAGCAAAAGTATTCTTTAAAATGAAGAAAAAAAAAGACTTTCCAAGGTAACCAAAATGTAGGAAAGTGAGTCAACAATAGAACTTTTCTACAGGAAATGCATAAGGAAGTCCATCTCATTGAAAAGAAAGTGTACTTAAAAAAAAAAAGGCCAAATTATGTAAAAATACATAACTCTCTGGAAAAGATATGCAGATGCACAACTATAAAAATGAGACAGAGACAAAATAGCTAAAAGAGCCAAATAAAACAATAGAAAGGTAATAGGAAGTTCTTTTTCTCAGAAAATTATTTAAATATTCAGGTATTAAACTTCCTAATCAAAATACATATACTGAATAAAAGGAATTTTTAAAAATTAAAAAAAAAGCTCTAAGTATGTCATGTCTCCAATAGACTCACTTCAGATCCAATTTAAAAAATAGCCTGAAAAGAAAAAAACATTCCATACAAATGTTAACCAGATGAGAGGAGGGGCAATAATTATATTAAGTCAAAAAGTGTCACATTCCATATAATTTACTTTAAGTCAAAATTCACAATAGACTAAGTAGGATATTAAATTATAGGAGAGTTCAATAACTGAGAACATACAAATATATAAATATATCTGACATTAGTTTTCCCAAACACATAAAGAAAACGTTGACAGAATTGGAGCAAAAAATAGAAAGCAATGTAATAATGGTAGGGTACTTCAATATCTCACTTTTAGTAATGAATAATAAAGCAAGACAAAATATTAATAAGGGAACAAGAAACTTCAATGCACTATGAAACAATTACACCTAACAAATGTAGACAACGAGCAGAATACATTCTTTTTAATAGCTCATGAAACATTTTTCTAGATAGACCACCTGTGGCACCACAAGTCTTAACAAATGTTTTAAAATTAAAATTTCAGACTATTATTTATAGCCCAAATGGAATGAAACTAGAAATCAGTAGTAACAGAAGGAAAAGTGAAAAATTTACAAACTATGGAAATTAAAAATCATATTCTTGAGCATGCTGTTGTTCAAGGACTGCAAGACATAATACTGTGAAGATGTCCATACTGCCCAAAGTGACCCACACATTCAACACAACTCTTAATTCCCAATTTTACTTTTCTGAAAATAGAAAAAAACACAAAATTATGTGAAATTTTAAGGGACCATGAAAAAGCCTGACAATCTTAAAAAAGAAGAAAAATATTGGAGGCATTACACTTAATAATTTGCAAACACAAAATAAAGCTATAATAAACAAGGCACTTTAGTACTGGTATAAAGGCAGAACACCAAAGCAATGAAGCAGAATGCAGCAGAGATATAAACTCTTCGTATATGGTCAAGTGAGTTATTTGCACACAGTTTATTGAAGCATTATCCACAAAAGCCAATATGTGAATGCAATTTGAACTTCTTGTACCAAAAATATAGATAAATATAATTTAAAATATAAAGAAAATGAAATATTACTCAGTATTTAAAAAGCAGTACATTTTCTAATATCTACCATAAAGACAAATTTTGAAGACATTATGCTAAATTTAATAAGCCAGCCTCACACAGAAAAATACTGTATGAATATACTTACATGGAATATCTAAAGTAGTTACACTCTTAAAAAGAGAAAATAGAATGATATTTTTAAACAGCCAGTCAATGGGGAAAATAAGTAGTGGATGCATGTGTATTACATATTTTTTTGCAAAAATAAAGATATTCTAGAGATGTTGCTAACAATATACTTAACACAAAGAAACTATATAATTGAAAATATGAAAGATTATAATTTTTAATATGTATTTTTTACAATTTAAAAAAAACAACCATTGACCACCAACCAAAAAAAGCAAATATACAAGTCATAAAAGAAGGGCAATATTTATACAGGCAAAGAAACACACAAATAATTATATTGGCAATAGATATATGGCTGATTCATATCTGACTTCTGTCCAAACATTGTCTTAATGTGTACAGAGTTGAATATTGGCATATAAAATTTTATTTAAAAAAATTATTTATAAATAAAAACAAAAACACAATGTGACATAGTCTGCTCTAAAATATGAAACACAGGAATGTAAAATGGCGAATTTTTTTTATTTTTTCCACATGGAGTCTCTGTCACCCAGGCTAGAGTGCAGCTGTGCAATCTCGGCTCACTGCAACCTCCACCTCGCGGGTTCAAGTGATTCCTCTGCCTTAGGCTCCTGAGTAGCTGTGATTACAAGCACGTGCCAACACGCCTGGCTAATTTTTGTACTTTTAGTAGAGACAGGGTTTCACCATGTTGGCCAGGCTGGTCTTGAACTCCTGACCTCAAGTGAACCACCCACCTCTGCCTCCCAAAGTGCTGGGATTACAGACATGAGCCCCCGTGCCAGGCCCAGAACAAAATTTAACAAAAAAAAATTGAATAATCATAGTGTACTACTAAAAAATAATTCTAGATAGCTACAATTTTCAACTATGACTGCACATTCATAAAGAGCACATATTGTGGTGTTTTGTTTTTATTTTTAAATTTCAACTTTTACTTTAGGTTCATGTGTAGGTTTGTTGCAATGGTATATTATGCACTGCTAAGCTTTTGGGTACTACTACTACTCAGGTAGTGAGCAAAGTAACCAACAGGTTCCATTAACATCTTAATGTGGAGTTTTATGATCATTCTCTCTACCTAAATAATAAGGATTTTATTTTATTTTTATTTATTATTTTTTTTTTGCAGTATGGCAGTTACTTGCCCAGTTGCTAGGTAACAAGGCAGAGATCTCTATAGCTTTATCTGAACATGCAGCAGATGATTTTTTAGTGACAATTATTTATATCCAATATATTAAAGCATGCCACATTGATAGTGATTAGGATCACAAACAACAACGTTGTTTAGAGTGTATTTTTAAAAGACCACCGTTATTATTAATTTTTTATTTGTACTCTTTCACAGACAAAGGAATTTCAACCAGATCTTCTGTACTGAGTCTATTTATTGAAAGGGTGATGCTTACTTGTTTAAATACAATAAAACTGTTCTGAGTAATTAAAAAAAAAAAAAAAAAAGTTACCAACAGGTAGCATTTTAGCCCTTGTCTCCTTCTGTCCCTTCCTCCTCTAGTGGTCCCCAGTGTCAATTGTTTTCATCTTTTTATTTATGTATACCCAGTATTTAGCTCTCACTTATAAGTAAGAGCACGCATTATTTGGTTTTCTGTTTCTGCATTAATTTACTTAGGATAATGGCCTCCAGCTGCATCAACATTGCTACAAAGAACATAATTTTGTCCTGTTTTTATGGCTATGCAGTATTTCATGGTGTATAAGTACCACATTTTCTTTTTCCAATCCACCACTAATGGGAACCTAGGTTGATTCCATGTCTTTACTATTGAAGGCCATGAAACTTGAATCATTAGTGTACAATAAAAGCAATGACATTTCATAGAAAATGCGTTATTATCATTCATAAATTCTTTGATAGGAAAATTTGAAGAACTTAAATAGTACTGAAGAATCTTCTTTATTATGTCATTATTATTTTGATGCTATTTTTACACAAAATGTAAAGGTTATAATGCAACCTTTGGAAGCAAAGCAAACTGTTACATTTCTAAATAATATGAACAACATAAATATTGTACAATATGGTATGAAACACCAATATACAAAATGAACAATTAGAAACAAATGTATATGATCACTTAGATTGTACAGTTTGAGAAAAGTGAATGGAAATGCTAATAACTGTTTATATTCAGTAAATTTAAACATATAAAAGATTTTAATGAATGTGATATGCCCATTAATTATTTCATTCACTTTTTATATAACATATACATTCAAGCACATTACCTCAGAACTTGTGAAATTAAAGCAAAGTTAGCATACAGCAAATCAGAAAGTAAAAAGAAAAAATATAAGGCACAGTGCTAGTAATCTTCATAATAAAGAAGATAAAATTATAGAATAATAGTTATAAAAAATAGGTAATAATTGGGAGTTTATGATATGCTGGGCAGTGTTCTAAGTAACCTATGGTATTAGTGTTTTTAAGAAATCTATGAGGTGAGTAAATAAAATCAACTATTCAATCATAGGGTTATTTGTCGTATAGCATTTAAATTTCTAAACTTAGTTCCTACTAAGAAAAAAATACTTTTAAAGTGAAATAGATGTTTAGATTTTCTTGTACTCAATCAGATGCTTTGTGCTCTGATGAAAGTTCTCAGTCTCATTTTCTTTTTTTTTCTTTTTTTCTTTTTCTTTTTTTTTTTTTTTTTTTTTTGTGATGGAGTCTCGCTCTGTCACCCAGGCTGGAGTGGAGCAATCTCGGCTCACTGCAACCTCTGCCTCCTGGGTTCAAGCAATTCTCCTGCCTTAGCCTCCTGAGTAGCTGGGATTACAGGCATGTGCCACCACACCTGGCAAACTTTTGCATTTAGTAGAGACGGGGTTTCCAATACAAGGTACATTGTGTCATTTTTAATGACATTTTTAATGTTCTGTTTTAACGTAGTACTGGTAGTCCTAGGCAGAACAATTAGGCAGGAAAATTTTTGAAAAGACATCCAGCCAGGTGCAGTGGCTCATGTCTGTAATCCCAGCACTTTGGGAGACTGTGGTGGGAGGATCAAGCTTAGTAATTTGAGACTTGCCTTGGCAGTTGAGTGAGATCCCATCTCTACAAAACTTTAATATATTAGCCAGGTGTGGAAAATGCACACCTGTAGTGTCAGATACTTGGGAGGCTGAGGTGGGAGAATTGCTTGAGTCCAAGGGTTAAGGCTGCAATGAGCCATGATTACACCACTGCACACTAGCCTGAGTGACAGAATGTGACCCTGTCTCAAAGGAAAAAAGGAAAAAAAAGGCATCCAAACTGAAAAGAAAGCAGTAAAAATGTCACTGTCTTTAGGTGGCATTATCTTATATATAGTAAACCATGAATAGTATGCCGAAAGACTGTTTCAGCTAATAAACACACTCGGTAAATTAGAGAAATACGAAATTAACATACAAATAATTTGTGTTTCCACTAACAACAGTCAAATGAAAAAGAAAAAATAATAATTTCATTGAAATAGCATCAGAATAATAAATTTCTTAGCAATATATTTAACCAAGGTGAAAAATCTTTATATTGAAATATTTAAGATAATTAAAAAATTGAAGATGACAAAAATAAATGCAAAAATATTTCATGTTTATGGATTAAAAATAAATATCATTGAAGTATCATATTATTTAAAGTAATCTATAGATTCAATACATGCTCTATCAAAATTCCAGTAAAATTTTTTAAAGTAATAGAAAATGCAATCCTAAAATTTATATAAAACTACAAGAGACTTGCTTTGAATAGCCAAGGCAGTTTTGAGGAATAAGAACAAAGCAGGGGGCATTATACTTTGATTTCAAACTACATTTGAAGACTATTGTAATAAAAACAGGATGGTCTGTGCATACAAATGCATATCACAATCAGTGGAGCAGAATGGAGAGCCCCAAAACAAATCCGTTCATCTAAGATCAACTTATCTTTAACACTAAGGCCCTGGGAATACACAATACAGAAAATATAGCCTCTTCCATACTTGCTGCTGGGAAAACTGAATACTCACAAGTAAAAAAATAAAATTAGACAATTTTTCTGACACTATACCTGAAAATTAACTAAATATAAAAGATTCTAATTATGTGAGACATAAATCCTTAAAAATTTTTAAAGAAAACATATGAACAAGCCTTAATATTGGTCTGGAAAATTAATTTTTGGATACAACAGCAAAAGTACAACAATAAAAGCAAATATAAACAAGTTAGACTGCATCAAACTAAAAAGTTTCTGCACAACCAAGAGAACAATAAAATAAGAAAACCATATCTGATAAGTTGTTAGTACCCAAAATATTTGAGAAACTCATATAAATCAAAGGCAGAAATTATAATAATAATAATGATAACAATAACAGGATTGAAAAATAAGCCAAAGACTAAATGGATGATTTTCAATGAAAGCATACAATTGGCCAACAGGTATATAGAAAGGTGCTCAATATCACCAACCTGGCAGTTGCAAATTAAAACCGTGGTGAGATATTACTTCACACACATTAGAATTGCTAATATCAAAAAGAAAAGTTATAACAAGTATTAAGTATATTTTTAAAAAATACTGTACACTTTTGGTGATTTGTAATTTTTTAGAATCATGATGAAAACCACTATAAAGATTCTTTTAAAAAATTGAACAGTACTACTATACAATCCAGCTATCTCATTTCTGCATATACAATAAATTTAATACCTCAAATAAACATCTGCACCTCCATGTTCCTTGAATCAAAAACATTGCCAAGATATGAAACAAACCTAAAATGTTGGTGGAAACTAACTGGATAAAGCAAGCATGGTATATATACTGAATAGAATATTATTCAGCCATAAAATATAATAAAACCTTGCCATTTTGACAACATGGATGGATCCAGATAACATTATGCTAAGTGAAATATGCCAGACACAGAAAGACAAATAGTTTTATGGAGAATATGAAAAGGTTGGACTCCTAGAAGCAGAGAGCATAAAGATGGGTGCTAGGGCCTGGCTGGAGGTGGGGAAAATGAGATGTTGTTCAAACGGTACAAATTTTTAATTATAAAACAAATAAGTTATGGTGACCTAATGTACAACTTTATGACTATAGTTAATAATACTCTTATGTATCCTGAAAATCTGCTTACAGATCTTGATTGTTTTCACTACACAAAACGTAACTATGTAAGGTAATAGATGTGTTTGTTCATTAATTTGATTGTACTAACCATTTCACTATGTATATATACATAAAATCAATACATAGTGTACAATAAATATATACATATTCAGTTATTATCTGTGAAGAGATCCACATGTTACAAACACATACATATATACACATGTGTGCATATATGTATGTGTGTATATATATACATATATATGAATGACACAGTCCCAGTAAGCCTCATACTAAATAAGAAAAAATTGTAAAATGACCGTCATTTAAAAATAAAGTTAAAATTGAGAGTTTAATATATGCTCAGCAATGTTTTTAAGCTCCTCAATGACATAGTATGTTTGATAAATGTATGAAGTAGATACACTGAACTATATTACAATTGAGGCATTTTGGGCATACAGAGTTTAATTTCCAAATATTAGTTTATATAAAAAGTATAACATTTCCAAGTAACATAATTTTAGACTTTCTTATATTTAGGGAGATGCTTAGTGTTTTGATTAAATTACTGAGTATAAATTTCTATAAAATCACACTTGAAACCTCTGTAGGATAGAAAATTATAAAGCAGCCGGGCGTCTGTAATCCCAGCACTCTGGGAGGCTGAGTCGGGAGGATCACCTGAGGTCAGGAGTTCGAGACCAGCCTGACCAACATGGAGAAACCTCGTCTCTACTAAAAATACAAACTTAGCTGGGCATGGTGGCTCATGCCTGTAATCCCAGGTACTTGGGAGGCTGAGGCAGGAGAATTGCTTGAACCTGGGAGGCGGAGGTTGTGGTGAGCCGAGATCACACCATTGCACTCCAGACTGAGCAACAAGAGTGAAACTCCGTCTCAAAAAAAAAAAAAAAAAAAAAGAAAGAAAGAAAATTATAAAGCAGAAAATGCTGCTGAGCAGAATGTTTCTTTTTGTGGTGTTCCTGGGATTTCTGAACCAAATCCCAGTATCACCAAAACTCTCATATATTTTAGACATTATCCAAAAAAAGAACCTTAAAAATTGTTTAACATAGTTTCTCAAAATACAGATATTACTGTTTCTCCCAAAGCAATGGAAGAGCATTCAGATCACACATTCTTTTAAGTTATGAGTAAGACTTTCATTATCACTGTAAACTAAGAAACAAATGAAGAAACTATAACTGAAGAGGAAGTACAGTGCTTAGAAAGTTAATGAGAATGAGACAAAAGATGCCCTTATGTCATATCAAGAGAAAGAAATGCAGGCTACTCAGAAAATATTTCCACTGTGAGAGAGCCTCTCAAACCATGTTTAAAAATCTGGCTCCCTCCTTAACACTTGGAAGTCTCATTTGTGTCATTTGCTTCATTCGCTCCCACCTACATGGGTGTTTGGCTACTGTCTTCTGTCTCTTCACATCCCAGGGCTCTTTTCCTTGCTCCAGATGGGTAATCAAGTCTGGCTTGGAGACTTGACTCTCGCTAGAATAGCCCAATTACCAATCCAGTACTGTGCTCAGTAGAGAAGAGTGAACATTATATAAGATTCTAGAAAAGTAATCCCAATGTACTGTTTTCTAACAGGAACTTTAGAATATTTAGAAAGTATTTTGAATTTGTGGGTTCGTAGCTCTACTACTCAGTAATAATTACTGACAAACTGATGGTGAAAATTCGATTTTAAGGTGTGGGCAACAATATTTTGTGCCACTAAATTTCTGGTATTACCACTAATTTACACTGAAGTATACAAGTCAGCTCAAAAAAGGGAAAGATTATTGTAAAGATGAAACATTTTGAAGATGTTATTTTCTACCTCAACAGACACCCGTTTTCTTGTTGTTGTTGTTGTTGAAGCAGGATTCTGAAACTCATTCATGCAAAGCAGAAACTCCCAGAAAACAGAAGAAAATAAATTATTAAGTATGAAATGTGAATTGTATATTGAAGTTATTCTCACCCAGGAACACCAGATTTCTGTAGTTCTCTAACATCACATCCCTATACAAATGCTGCTGGGCAGAATCAAGGCATTCCCACTCTTCCGGACAGAATTCTATGGCCACATCTTTGAATGTCAACACTCCCTGAAAAACATGTTTAGCAAGTGGTCATAGGTAGAAATCTCGATTTTACATCAGGTAAACTAAGAACAGAGAGCACTCGTTCTGACTTATATGAGTGACTGAAGTTATCCAATACGATATTTATAACTAGAGGCCAGGCACAGTAGCTCACACCTATAATCCCAGCATTTTGGGAGGGCGAGGTGGCAAGACCAGACTGGCCAACATGGTGAAACCCCATCTCCACAAAAATACCAAAATTAGCCAGGCACAATGGCAGGTGCCTGTAATCCCAGCTACTCGGGAAGCTGGGATTTTTTTTTTTTTTTTTTTTTTTTTTTTTGAGATTGAAGTTTCGCTCTTGTTGCCCAGGCTGGAGTGCAATGGTGCAATCTCAGCTCACTGCAACCTCCAACTCCTGGGTTCAAGTGATTCTCCTGCCTCGGCCTCCCAAGTAGCTGGGATTACAGGCATGTACCACCACGCCCAGCTAATTTTGTACTTTTAGTAGAGACAGGGTTTCACTATGTTGGTCAGGCTGGTCTCAAACTTCTGATCTCAGATGATCCACACACCTCAGCCTCCCAAAGTGCTGGGATTAGAGGTGTGAGCCACTGCACCAGGCGCAATAAGATACCTTCTAGCACAGAAATATTCTCTAATGTATTCTTTAATTCTGCTATAAGAAGATGGCATAAGATCCACAAAATCAGTGTATACACAATACTTTTCTTGACAATACAGTATAAATTGAAGGACACCAACAAAGACATGCACATTTTTGAATGCTATATGTATATAATACAAGATAAGTTGTCTATAGTTAATAAATGGAATCTTCATGGTGAGTTAGAAACATACTTCTCAAATCTTATTGTGTACAACAATGAACAGGAGCTCTTGTTAAAATGTAGACGTTGATTCTGGAGATTTAGAATGAAGCTTGAGTTTCTGAATTTCTAGCAAGTTTTCCAGTGGTGTCATTGCTTCTGGCCCAAGGAGAATTTTGTCAAAAATCTAGTAAGTGGAACAGCCTGGGTTTTCAGTTTATCTGACCAGTAAACAAAAATGAGAGTCTTCATTTTTTATAGCAAGCTATACGCCAAGAGAATCTACAGTCACCACTTCTACCAGCTGGAGAAGCCTCTGAGCAGCATCTTGGACCACGATTATATTTTCCTGTGAGTGAGGGGATGGTGGGGAGATGGAGTTCTTCAGGAACTTGGTCCACTTCCTTTTGTATGGGCCTGCCTTAACCATCTTCTCTCTTCCCTCCTCTGCCTTGTTCACTGGGCACCTGCAGCTTCCTTCCCAGCTCTGAGTTCATGGATGCACCTGCCCTTCACAGAGCTTCAGCCACGTGCCTTAGAAGGGGAATGGGCTTGAAGTTGCCAATGGGGTGGGGCCACAGACCCTTGTACAGGGTGTCTTTGGGTGTTTTCTTCCTCATCACAGGAGGGGGGCTGCTGTTTCTTACTTCTCATTCAGCACTCCTGAGGTCTCTCCTGTGTACCAGATTCTGAGCTGAGCTCCTTCCTTTATCGTGGGCCTCAAAAAAAAAAGCAATTTTTGAAATATGGAACATTTAAGACACTTTCTAAACATAGGAGCATTCAGGAAAATGTTTAAATCTTTGGATAACTAAAAACTAAAATAGAAAGTGCTTTGTGAATAATGCGGCAATAAACATACGTGTGCATGTGTCTTTATAGCAGCATGATTTATAGTCCTTTGGGTATATACCCAGTAATGGGATGGCTGGGTCAAATGGAATTTCTAGTTCTAGATCCCTAAGGAATCGCCACACTGACTTCCACAATGGTTGAACTAGTTTACAGTCCCACCAACAGTGTAAAAGTGTTCCTATTTCTCCACATCCTCTCCAGCACCTGTTGTTTCCTGACTTTTTAATGATTGCCATTCTAACTGGTGTGAGATGGTATCTCATTGTGGTTTTGATTTGCATTTCTCTGATGGCCAGTGATGGTGAGCATTTTTTCATGTGTTTTTTGGCTGCATAAATGTCTTCTTTTGAGAAGTGTCTGTTCATGTCCTTTGCCCACTTTTTGATGGGGTTGTTTGTTTTTTTCTTGTAAATTTGTTTGAGTTCATTGTAGATTCTGGATATTAGCCCTTTGTCAGATGAGTAGGTTGCGAAAATTTTCTCCCATTTTGTAGGTTGCCTGTTCACTCTGATGGTAGTTTCTTTTGCTGTGCAGAAGCTCTTGAGTTTAATTAGATCCCATTTGTCAATTTTGGCTTTTGTTGCCATTGCTTTTGGTGTTTTAGACATGAAGTCCTTGCCCATGCCTATGTCCTGAATGGTAATGCCTAGGTTTTCTTCTAGGGTTTTTATGGTTTTAGGTCTAACATTTAAGTCTTTAATCCATCTTGAATTGATTTTTGTATAAGGTGTAAGGAAGGGATCCAGTTTCAGCTTTCTCCATATGGCTAGCCAGTTTTCCCAGCACCATTTATTAAATAGGGAATCCTTTCCCCATTTCTTGTTTTTGTCAGGTTTGTCAAAGATCAGATAGTTGTAGATATGTGGCATTATTTCTGACGGCTCTGTTCTGTTCCATTGATCTATATCTCTGTTTTGGTACCAGTACAATAGCAAAGACTTGGAACCAACCCAAATGTCCAACAATGATAGACTGGATTAAGAAAATGTGGCACATATACACCATGGAATACTATGCAGCCATAAAAAATGATGAGTTCACGTCCTTTGTAGGGACATGGATGAAATTGGAAATCATCATTCTCAGTAAACTATCGCAAGAACAAAAAACCAAACACTGCATATTCTCACTCATAGGTGGGAATTGAACAATGAGAACACATGGACACAGGAAGGGGAACATCACACTCTGGGGACTGTTGTGGGGTGGGGGGAGGGGGGAGGGATAGCATTGGGAGATATACCTAATGCTAGATGACGAGTTGGTGGGTGCAGCGCACCAGCATGGCACATGTATACATATGTAACTTACCTGTACGTTGCGCACATGTACCATAAAACCTAAAGTATAATAATAATAATAATAATAATAATAATAATAATAAAAGAAAAAAAGAACAATAAATACTTGGGAAACATCTTAAAAGAAAAAAAGAAAGTGCTTTGTGAATAGAAAAGTTCTTTGTAAACCAAGCAGCAGTTTCCAAAAAGAAAATGTTTTTAAATCCCTTTGTCACTAAAAATTAACCTCCTCAGCGCTCTGATAACATCAAAGGACTTTATGAAATAGCACATAAACAGAGTGCTGTGTAAATTATCCAACAGGTTGTAAAGCATAAGACATTTGGTAACTCTTCAGCTCCATTAAAAAATAACTTCGGGCTGTGGGGATGAGTGGGTGAAGTAACTGGGCAGTCAGGGAGTCACGGGGAAGGTGGGGGTTGCCCCCGCCAGGCATTGCAGGCTTAGTCATGGCTACCGTTCTCCTCTGCACTGCATTGCTCTCTCCCAAGGCAGAACAGGTCCTGTCTCCTACCCACAGTGTGCTCCCCACCTGTATTTGCCCTTCAAGCAGTAACCCTCTTTCCTAGTCTTTATTTATGTTTGTGTCTTTCCCTCTGTTCTGCATGGGTGGTGATGGGGGTTCACCTGAACAGAGCGTATTTTTTTACTGGGGCCTGTACCTTCTGCTGTGTGTGTGTATATATAAAGCACCAGTCTGCCCCTCACTCAGCAGAGTGGTTTTTTTCTCCATGTACTTAAGTAAGCACCAGTTTTGAGCCTGTGCTTTCTGTGCTTATTGAAGGCCAGCTGTGTGATGGGTGCAACTCTGAGTGCTTAGTGAACACCGGCGGTGGGCCAGATGCCGCTGTTTTAAGTGCTTTTAAAACACCCTCTGTGTGCCAGGCACTATTCCAAGCACCAATGGTGTACCCAATTTTTTTCCAAAGCATTTTACAAATATTGATATATAATCCTCACAACAATCTCATGCACGCATTGTCGCCTCCAGTTTTGGACAGGGACACTGAGCGACAGAGGTCATGGAATGGCTCAGGTTCTGTCAGGAGGTCAGTATATGCCATGCACTACACTGGTAGTTCCTGGAGGTAGTGTTTGGCTTGTCTGGACCCAGGACTGATAATCACTCTTCAGACATGAGCTGCACCACAGCTACTGTGGAAATGGAGCACGTGGAATGGCAAATGTGTGATCTGGGGATGTAAAAAGACTGCTCTCAGGCCAGGTGCCACCTGTTACCTCAATTTAGGAGGCCAAGGCAGGAGGATCACTTGGGCCCAGGAGGTCGAGGTTGCAGTGAGCTACAATCATGCCACTACACTTCAGCCTAGGCCACAGAGCGAGACCCCAGCTCAAAAAAAAAAAAAAAAAGGATGCTATTCTCCAGGCCACCTCACATGCCCCCAGTAATGTCCTTTGAGAATATTTTATCCCTGAGACCTCCTGTGGAGATAATACATGCACTTGGCAGACAGGACAAATGTGCTGTGTCTGTGTGGTCCCTGTAGTCAACCCCCTCTCCCGTCATGACCCCAGCTCCCCCACCAGGCAGCATCCCTCTAGCCTCACCCCAAACAAGATGGAACACCTACCACAGGAATCTGGACATAAAGGAGCTATCAAACCCTTCACACTGACAGTGGGGAGAATCCTGATTGGTGGCAGCTGAGGGACCATTCCCACAGCCAGGGCCTCAACACTCACCCCAGCCTGCTTCCTATGCACTGGGTCTGGCCAGACTCACTGTGAGGGTCACTTGACCCCAGCATTGCCACCCACAAACCTCCCAGTCCTTCTTCTAGCTTAGGCAGGAATCAAGGCAGTTGTTATGAGAAGCCCAGCTCAAACTGACAAGCAAAAGTAAGAATGGAAATACTATTTTCAGGTATGACTGGATCTAGGCACTCAGAAGCTATCATTAAAAGCTCATGAAGAGACATACAACAGAAGCATTATCATTACCCCATTTTGCAGATGAGGAAGCAGGCATAAAGAGCTAAGTAAGAATGGGCTGTAAGTATAGGAATGCCTCCTTACTGATAATCAGTACCACACCAAGCCCACCTAAAGTAATTCATTTAAGATAACTTGCCTATCTAACCAAAGACATCTTGAATCAAGACATGTGTGAGACTCGGGAGAAATAAGAGACAACAGACACAGTTACACAGACTCCTCATTTTAGAAAGATCAGACACCAGTGTGAGACAAGCTTACTATGGTCATGGAGGTAAAAATGATTAAAAGTGAACAAGAAATTTAAAGCTTTTAAAAATGAGGCTGGACTGAGTGGCTCACACCTGTAATTCCAGCACTTTTGGAGATGGAGACAGGCAGATCACTTGAGGTCAGGAGTTCAAGACCAACCTGGTCAACATGGTGAAACCCATCTCTACTAAACATACAAAAATTAGCCAGTGTGGTGGCAGATGCCTGTAATCCCAGCTACTTGGGAGGCTGAGGCAGGAGAATCAAATTAACCTGGGAGGTGGAGGTTGCAGTGAGCTGAGATTGTGTCACTGCACTCCAGCCTGGGCAGCAGAGTGAGATATTGTCTCAAAAAAAAAAAAAAAGAAAGAAAGAAAAGAAAAAAGAAAATGAGTTGAAAAAGAACCAAGTGTATAGGGACCGGCCCTACAGGGCCTGTGGGTTTTTCTCCTTGTGTGCGGA
This sequence comes from Pongo abelii, assembly GCF_028885655.2. Lineage (NCBI taxonomy): Eukaryota > Metazoa > Chordata > Mammalia > Primates > Hominidae > Pongo > Pongo abelii. Next base: position 45,477,255 of record NC_072003.2, read on the forward strand.
GATGAAAGATCGTAGAAATAAAGACACAAGGCAAAGAGATAGAAGAAAAGACAGCTGGGCCTGCGGGACTACTACCACCAAGACAAGGAGACCAGTAGTGGCCCCAAATGCCTGGCTGCACTGTTATTTATTGGGTACAAGGCAAGGGGGCAGGGTAAGGAGGGTGAGCCATCTCCAATGATGGGTAAGGTCACCTGAGTCACATGTCCACCGGACAGGGGGCCCTTCCGTATTTGGTAGCCAAGGTGGAGAGACAGAGGGGACAGCTTATGTCATTATTTCTTCTATGCATTTCAAAGACTTTAGTACTTTCACTAATTCTGCTATTGCTATCTAAAAGGCGGAGCCAGGTGTACAGGGCAGAACATGAAAGCAGACCAAGAACGTGACCGCTGAAGCACAGCATCACAGGGAGATGTTTAGGCCTCTGGATGGCTGTGGGCGGGCTTGACTGATGTCAGGCCTTCCACAGGAGGTGGTGGAACAGAGTCTTCTCTAATTCCCCTGGGGAAAGGGAGACTCCCTTTCCGGATCTGCTAAGTAACGGGTGCCTTCCCAGGCACTGGCACTACCACTAGACCAAGGTCTGCTAAGTAACAGGGGCCTTCCCAGACACTGGCGTTACCGCTAGAGCAAGGAGCCCTCTAGTGGCCCTGTCTGGGCGTGACAGAGGGCTTACACTCTTGCCCTCTGGTCACTTCTCACCGTGTCCCTTCAGCTCCTATCTCTGTATGGCCTGGTTTTTCCTAGGTTATAATTGTAGAACAGAGATTATTATAATATTGGAATAAAGAGTAATGCTACAAACTAATGATTAATAATATTCATATATAATCATATCTATATTCTATTTCTAGTATAACTATTCTTATTCTATATATTTTCTTTATTATACTGGAATAGCTTGTGCCCTCGGTCTCTTGCCTTGGCACCTGGGTGGCTTGCCGCTCACACAAGTGGAAATGATGATAGACCTGAAATAGACAACAACATTTAAGAAGTCAGTGGTTGAGTTTAACAACACATTAGACATAGCTGAAGAGGGCATCTGTGAATTGAAATACAGGTTGAAATGTATTAAGGTGTGTGATATGGTTTGAATATTTGTTCTCTCCAAATCTCGTATTGACATCTTGGGAGGCTGAAGTGGGTGAATTTCTTGAGCCCAGGAGTTTTGAGACCAACTTAGGCATCATGGCAAAACACCATCTTTACGGAAAAAAAATATACAAAAATTTGTTGAGTGTGGTGGCACATGCCTGTGGTCCCACCTACTCTGGAGGCTGAGGTGGGAGGATCACCTGAGCCCAGAAGTTCAAGACTGCAGTGAGCCATTATCATGCCACTGCCTGAGCAACAAAGCGAGACCATGCCTGAAAACAAAACAAATCTCATGTCGAAATGTGACCTCTAATGTTGGAGGTGAGGCCTGGTGGGAGGTGTTTGGGTCTTGGGTGTCGATCCTTCATGAATGGCTTGGTGCCATCCCCCCAGTAATGAGTGGTAATGAGTTTACAGGAGAGCTAGTTATTTAAAAGAGCCTGGCACCTCCTCCTTTCTCTCTTGTTCCCTCTCTCCTCATGTGACGTGCTGGTTCCCCTTCGCCTCTGGCCATGATTGGAAGGCACTATGCTTCCTGTACAGCCTGCAGAACTGTGAACCAAAATAAATCTCTGTTCTTTATAAATTACCCAGCCTTAGGTATTCCTTTACAGCATTGCAAAACAGACAAACACACTATGCATCTTTTTTTTTTTTTTTTTTTGAGGCAGGGTCTGGCTCTGTCACCCAGGCTGGAGTGCAGTGGTGCTATCATGGCTCACTGCAGCCTTGACCTCCCAAGGCTCAAGTGATCCTCCCACCTCAGTCGCCTGAGTAGCTGAGACTACAGGCACATGCCACCGCACTCAGCTAATTTTTTGTACTTTTGTAGAGATAGGGTTTCACCATGTTGCCCAGGCTGGTCTTGAACTGCTGGACTCAAGTGATGCTCCCACCTTGGCTTCCCAGAGTGCTAGGATTACAGGTGTTAGCCACAGCACCTAGTCACACTATGCATCCTCTGAAATATTTTACATTAGACTAATATTTTTGTTTTTTCATTTCTCTTTTCTTTCTTTCTTTTTCTTTTCTTTTTTTTTTTAAACAGAGTCTCACTCTGTCCCCCAGGCTGGAGTGTAGTGGTGCGATCTCGGCTCACTGCAACCTCTGCCTCCTGGGTTCAAGCGATTCTCCTGCCTTAGCCTCCCGAGTAGCTGGTATTACAGGTGCCCACCACTATGCCCAGCTAATTTTTTGTATTTTTAGTAGAGACGGGGTTTCACCATGTTGGCCAGGCTGGTCTCAAACTCCTGACCTCATTATTTGCCGGCCTTGGCCTCCCAAAGTGCTGGGATTACAGGTGTGAGCCACTGCACTCAGCTCTTTTTTTAATTTGAGACAGTCTTGCTGTACTGCTCAGGCTGGAGCACAGTGGCACGATCTCGACTCACTGCAACCTCTGTCTCCTAGGTTCAATTGATTCTCCCACCACAGCCTTCCAAGTAGCTGCGATTACAGGTGTGTGCACCACACCTGGCTAATTTTTGTATTTTTAGTAGAGATGGGATTTCACCATGTTGGCCAGACTGGTGTCAAACTCCTGGCCTTAAGTGATCCACCCACCTCAGCCTCCCAAAGTGCTGAGATTATAGGCATGAGTCACTGCGCCTGGCCTAGACCAATATTTTGATAAACTAATGGTTTGTTATCAAACTAAAGAACAGAAAAAGTATAAGTTTCAAACAAATGGGGAGAGGAGAAAGAAGAATACTAATCCAAAGGAAGGTGAGAATAAAGGAACATAGAACAGGTGGACAAATAGAAAGCATGTATACAGGCCAGGTGAGGTGGCTCACGCAAGTAATCCCAGCACTATGGGAGGCTGAGGTGGGTGGATCACTAGAGGTCAGGAGTTCGAGACCAGGCTGGCCAACATGGAGAAACCTTGTCTCAACTAAAAATACAAAAAATTAGCCGGGCGTGGTGGTGGGCACCTGTAATCCCAGCTACTCAGGAGGCCAAGGCAGGAGAATCGCTTGAACCCGGGAGGCAAAGGTTGCAGTGAGCCAAGATCATGCCATTGCACTCCAGCCTGGGCAACAAGAGTGAAACTCTGTCTTAAAAAAAATTAAAAAATAAAAATAAAAATAAAAGAAAACATGTACACAGTAATTTGTGAATAAAATCTCTGCTCCCTGCCATTCAAGGGAGGGGACTGGAAACTAGGTGGCTGCTTTGAGGCTGACCAAGAGTGCCACTCTGCCAGGCAGACAGGGGGGCAAGGGCAAGCGAAAATGCCACAATACTCCCAGTTTGAAGATGACTTTTTCTTGATTGGGCTCTCAGTTCCTGTAAACTTTTAACCAGTGTATTAGTCTGTTCTCACACTGATGTAGAGAAATACCTGAGACTGGGTAATTTATAAAGGGAAGAGATTTAATTAGCTTGTGGTTCCGCAGGCTGTACAGAAAGCATAGCTGGGAAGGCCTTAGGAAACCTACAATCACGGAGGAAGGGGAAAGGGAAGCAGGCACGTCTTACATGGCACGTCTTACATGTCCATACACTTGTAAACAACCAGATCTCATGAGAACTCACTATCATGAGAACAGCAAGGAAGAAATCTGCCCCCGTGATTCAACCACCTTCTACCAGGCCCCTCCTCCAACATCGGGGATTACAATTCCACATGAGAGTTGAGCGAGGACACAAGTCCAAACCATGTCAACCATTTTCCAGAGCTCTGAAACAGTTTTTTTAATTTTTAGAGATGGGGGTCCTGCTCTGTTTCCCAGGCTGGAGTCCAGAGGTGTAATCATGGCTCACTGCAGCCTTGACCTCCTGGGCTCAAGTGATCCTTCCACCTCAGCCTCCCAAGTAACTGGAACTACAGGCATGAACTACCATGCCCAGCTAATTTTTCTGAATTTTTTGTAGAGATAGTGTCTCGCCATGTTGCCAGGGCTGGTCTCAGACTTCTGGGCTCAAGTGATTCTCCCACCTCAGCCTCCCAATGTGCTAGGATTACAGGCATGAGCTACCACACCCAGCCAACTGTTGGTTTTATTTTACTGATTGCTTTAGTGTTTATAGTATTTACCTTTAAGTTATCATAGTCTACCTTCAAGTGATATATACCACTTTGCATATAGTATAAGACCTTTAGCGTGCTTCTCTTGATCCTTGCTCAGCCTCTATGCTCTTGTATCACGCATTTTACTTTTTCATGTGTTACAAACCCGAAAATACACTGCTATTTTTCTTTAAATAGTCAGTTATCTTTTTTTTCTGAGAGAGGGTCTCACTCTGTCACCCAGGCTGGAGTGCTGTGGTGCGATTGTGGCTCACTGAGCCTTGACCTCTCTATGCTCAGGTGATCCCCCCACCTCAGCCTACTGAGTAGCTGGGACTACAGATGCATGGCACCATGCATGGCACCATGCATGGCTAATTTTTGTGTTTTGGGGGGAGATGGGGTTTTGTCATGTTGCCTAGGCTGGTCTCAACCTCCTGGGCTCAAGTGATCTGATTGCCTCAGCCTCCCAAAGTGCTGGAATTATAGGTGTGAACCACTTCACCTGTCCTAAACAGTCAATTAGCTTTTAAAGAGACTTAAATAATAAGAAAAATAATCATACGTATTTACTCATGCAGTTACCATTTCCAGCGCTCTTCATTCCTGATTCTTTCTGGCATCATTTTCTTTCTGCCTGAAAGACGTCCTTGAACATATCTTGCAGTACAGATCAACTGGTGATTAATTCTTTCTGTTTTTGTATGTCTGAAAATGTCTTTCTTTCATCTTTTTTGTTTGTTTGTTTTTAAAAGATAGAGTCTCTCTCTGTCATCCAGGACTCCTGGGCTCAAACAATCCTTCCACCTTGGTTTCCCAAAGCACTAGGATTATAGGTGTGAGCCACCATGCCCAGACTCACCTTATTTTTTGAAAGATATTGTCATGGGTATAGAATTGTAGGTTGAGAGTTTTTTTTCTTTTTAGTACTTTGAAGATGTTGCTTGCCAGTCTTCTTGTTTGCATTGTTTCAAGTGAGAAATCTGATGTCATCCTTCTCTTTGTTCCTGTGTACATAGCATGTTCCATTTTTCCCACTGGCCACTTAAAATTTTATCTTTAACACTGGTTTTGAGCAATTCAATTACGGTATGCTTTGGTGTAATTTTCTTCATGTGCTTGGAGTCCTTCGAGCCTCCTGGCTCTGTAGGTTTCTGGTGTTCATTAAATATGGAAAAATTTTGGCTGGTATTTCTTCAAATGTGTTTTTTTTTCCTGACTCTCTCCTCTATTTTCCTTCATGGATATAACTTATTCACGAATTAGGCTGCTTGAAGTCCCATGGCTCACTGATGCTGTTTTCATTTTTGTGGAGTTTTTTTTTTCTCCTGGTACTTTGTTTTCAATTGTTTCTATTGCTATGTCTTCAAGTTGACTAATATTTTCTTCTGCAATGTCTAATGTGCTATTAATTCCATTCAATGTATTTTTTATATCCTCAAAGTCTCTATTTAACTTTTTTAACATATGGCATACTCTGAACTTTTACTCCTCAGAACACTTCTGACATCAAATGTGTGGGTTTTTTCCACATCAACGAACAATTCTCCAACTCTCCGGACACCAAGTGGGTGCCCAGCAGTTCAATTCAATTCTGACACTAACTACCTGGCATTGGTGTCAGACCTCACAAGTTAAGGGCTTGGTCCCACAAAACTGCCTTCACTTAAGACACCAACTGAAAACCCCAGACCTCCCATAATTCTGACTGATAGGCTATAAATCAGGGGTTCCCACAACCCCTTCCTCAGGTTTGATAATTTGTTAGAATGGCTCACAGAACTCAGGAAGACACTTTATTTAGCATTACTGGTTTATTATAAAGGATACAACTCAGGGACAGCTAAATGGAAGAGATGTATAGGACTAGATATGGAAGGGGCACCCTCCTAGCATGCTAATCAGCCCAGAAGCCCTCCAAACCCTTCATTCAGGGGTTTTTATGGACTTTTCATTACGTAGGCATGATTGATGAAGTCATTGGCTGGAAACTGATGATTACCTCAATCTCCAAACCCTCTACCCTTTCCAGAGGCCCAGGGTGGGGTTAGAAAACAGCCCTCATCCGAAGCTATCTAGGGGTCCACCAAGAGTCATCTCATTAGCATAAACTCAGGGATGGTTGAAAAAGGCATATTATGAATAATAGGATGATCCTCTCACCTCGTCATTCAGGAAATTACAAGAGTTTTGCACCAGGAACCAGGAACCAGGAACAAAGACCAAATACATACTTCTTCTATCACAATATCACACACAAAGTTATAATAACAGTGTTAATGTCCTTCATTGCTAATTCTAACATCCTTGTCAGTTCTAAGTCAGTTTTGATTTATTGATTATTCTCCTTATTATGGGTCCTTTTTCCCTGCAAAGGCATTTCTGGTAATCTTTAGTTGGATCTCAGACATTGTGCATTTTGCTTTATTGGTTGCTGGATATTTTTGTATTCCTATAGATAACCTGGAGCTTTTGTTCTGGGATGCATTTGTTTCTCTTTCTTGGCTATTGTGAATAGTGCTCTAATAAACATGGGAGTGCAGATATCTCTTCAACATACTGATTTTATATCATTTAGATATATACCCAATAGTGGGATTGCTGGATCATATGGCGGTTTTATTGTTAACTTTTTTAGGAACCTCCATATATGCTCTTCCATATGTAGCCTCCATAATGGCTATGCTAGTTTACCTTCCCACCAACAGCCTGCAAGGGTTCCCTTTTCAACACATCTTCACCAACACTTGTTATCTTTTGCTTTTCTCATAATAGCCATTCGATCAGGTGTGAGGTGATATCTCATTGTGGTTTTGATTTGCATTTTGCTGATGATTAGTGATGTTGAGCATTTTTCTCATAGACATATTGGCCATTCATATGTCTTCTTTTGAGCAGTGTCTATTCGGTTCTTTGCCCCCCACCTTTTGAGATAAGGCTTCACTCTGTCACCCAGGCTGGAATGCCAGTGGCATGATTACATCATGGCTCACTGGAGTCTCGACCTCCTGGGCTCAAGTGGCCCTTCCACAGCAGCCTCCCAAGTAGCTGGGACTACAGGCATGAACCACTATGCCTGGCTAATTTTTTGTATTGTTTTGTAGAGACAGGATTTCACTATGTTGCCCAGACTGGTCTAGAACTCCTGGGCTCAAGCAATTCTCCTGGCTCTACCTTCCAAAGTGCTGGGATTACAGGCAAGAACCACCATGGCCTCATTTTTTAATTGAATTTGCTATTGAGTTGACTTCCCGATATATTTGGAATATTAACTCCTCAGAGATGCATAGATGGCAAATATTTTCTCCCATTCTGTAGGTTGTCTCCTCACTCTGTGGATTATTTCCATTGCTATGCAGATGCTTTTCAGTTTCATGTCATCCCATTTTATTTTTGCTTTCATTGCTTCTGCCTTTAAGATCCTACCCAAAAATTCAGTGTCCAGACCAGGGTCATGAAGCTTATTCCCTATGTTTTCTTCTAGTAGTTTCATAGTTTCAGGACATTCATGTAAGTCTTTAATCTATTTTAAGTTGACTTTTGTGTATGACGTGAGATAAAGGTCTGATTTCATTTTTCTTCATGTGAATATCCAGTTTCCCCAACACCATTTTTTGAAGAAACTGTCCTTTCCCTGTTGTGTGTTTTTGGCACCTTTGTGGAAAATCAGTTGGCTATAAATACATGGATGTATTTGTTGGCTCTCTATTCTGTTGCATTGGCCTATGTGTCTGTTTTTATGCCAGTATCATGCAGTTTGGGTTACTATAGATTTATGGTAAATTTTGAAGTGGTTTAGTGTGATCCCTCCAGCTTTATTCTTTTTGTTCAAGATTTCTTGGATTTTAGGAGTCTCTTTTTTATTGTCTTGCTCCTTAGATCCAGGGACAGACTGGATATTCTGGATCTTTTGTGATTCCATATAAATTTTAGGATTGTTTTTTCTGTTTCTGTAAAGAATGTAGTTGGTTTTATTTTATTTTATTTTTAAGACAGAGTCTCACTCTGTCTCCCAGGCTAGAGTTCAGTGGTGCCATCTCAGCTCACTGCAATCTCCACATCCCAGGTTCCAACAATTCTCCTGCCTCAGCCTCTCCAGTAGCTGGGATTACAGGCACGTGTCACCACGCCCAGCTAATTTTTTTTTTTTTTTTTTTTTTTTGTATTTTTAGTGGAGACGGGGTTTCACCGTTTTAACTAGGATGGTCTCAATTTCCTGACCTCATGATCAACCCACCTTGGTCTCCCAGACTGCTGGAATTACAGGCATAAGCCACCCTCTCCAGCCATATTTTTTTCTTTTTAAAGACAGAGTCTCACTGTGTCACACAGGCTGGAGTGCAGTGGCACAATCTCTCCTCACTGCCATCTCTGCCTCCTGGGTCAAAGTGATTCTTGTGCCTCAGCCTCCGAGTAGCTGGGACTACAGATGTGCACCACAACACCCAGATAATTTTTGTATTTTTAGTAGAGATGGGGTTTAACCATGATGGCCAGGCTGGTCTCAAACTCCTGGCCTCAAGTAATCCACCCACCTCAATCTCCCAAAATGCTTGAGCCACCTGGCCTCCTTGATTTTGTTTTTTGAGACAGAGTCTAACTCTGTTGCCCAGGTTGGGGTGCAGTGTCATGATCATGGCTCATGCAGCCTCGATCTCCCAGGCTCCAGTGATCTTCCTGTAACAGCCTCTCAAGTAGCTGGGACCACAGTTGTGCACCACCACACCCAGCTATGTTTTTGATTTTTTTATAGAAATAACATCTTACTATGTTGCCCTAGCTAGTCGTGAACTCTTGGGAGGGATCAAGAGATCATTCCTCCTCGGCCTCCCAAAATGCTGGGATTATAGGCCTGAGCCACTGCACCTGGCCATGACTGGTATTTTGATCCCTATCTACACTGAACCTGTAGATTGCTTTGGTTGTATGACACATTTTATTTTCTTAGAAACTGTTTGATCCTTTCAGGTCTGTTCTCATGATTTGTTGAGTTCTCTATCCAATGACCTGTGAATTATGAGCATTTCTAATTTGGCTGGTGAGATCAGCCACTGTTACCCACCCTGTGTGAGTGTCCAGCACCATTTCCTACAAGGCTTTCGGATGGTTCTTGCCCCAGCCTCAAGTAGTGTCTTCACGCACATGCAGTGATTGATACTCTGCTGGAAGACGCTGGGAGGACCCTCTGCCAGTCTCTAGGGTTCTCTGTCAGCAGTTCTATTGTCTCTCACTCTCTGTCTTATGAACTCTAGCTGTGCTGGTCTCTGTGGACTCTCAGCTCTGTCTCCTCAACTTGGGGAGTCTGCCAGGCTCTGCCTGGGTTCCCCTCCCTGAGCAGTGGGCTGGAAAATAGGGAAAATAGGTTAAAGCACAGAACCTGGATATTCCTAGGGCTTGTTATAGTAGGTAGTCAGGCAGACATGAGCAATAGGTAGTCAGGCAGACATGAGAGAGGCTCCCCACCCCCAGGAATGTCAGGTGACCATCAGGTAATGGTCAGGCCATTGTTAAACTGTAACAATTGGGCCAGGTGTGGTGGCTCACTCCTGTAATCCCAGTACTCTGGGAGGCCAAGATAGGCAGATCACCTCAGGTCAGGAGTTCAAGACTAGCCTGGCCAACATGGCGAAACCCTGTCTCTACTAAATACACAAATATTAGCTGGGTGCGGTTGTGCACACCTATAATCTCAGCTACCCAGGAGGCTGAGGCAGGAGAATCTCTTGAACCCAGGAGATGGAGGTTGCAATGAGCCGAGATAGCGCCACTGCACTCCAGCCTGAGTGACAGAGCAAGACTCTGTCTCAAAACAAAAACAAATAAAATAAAATTAAAATAAAGTAACAATTGGTCTCAGTGGGCCCAGGGGAAAGGCAGTCTCCTGATAGAAACATGTGAAGGCGGTGATCAGCAGCTTCTCGATAAGATCTCAGGAGTTGGGCAAATGGGCTCAAGCATGCAGAGTAATGGAAAATGGCAGAATCAGGGGAGAAAAGACACAATTCCCCAGAAGCATGCCAATGTATAAAACCCCAAGTCAAAGGTTGAATGATGCACTTGATCTCTCAAGTTGCCCACCTGGCTTTCTTCCAAGTGTACTTTATTTCCTTTCACTCCTAATCTAAAACTTGTCTCGGTTTCTTTCTCTGCCTTATGCCCTTCGGTCAAATTCTTTATTCTGACGAGGCAAGAATTGAAGTTGCTGCACACCTGGACGGAGTTGCCACTGCTAACAGGCTCACCTCATTTGTATCCATTGCCCTTCATTTTCTGATGTTCACTGTTTTGAAAACTGTCATTGCATGTATTTTGTCTGGCTTAATTGTTTCAAGCAGGAGGTAAGTCTTGTCCTTGTTGCTCCACCATGGCCGCAAGCAGAAGTGCTTTTCTCCAACTTTTACACATGTACTTTACTCTTCTTTTTCTCATTTCTTGAGATAGAAGCTTAGTTAGCTCAGTAATTATTTTGCCTTGATTTTTTTGGAGGAGACAAACCAATTTTATTTTCTATTATGTTATATAAAAATCTAGAAATAACGGATTTTACAGAAAAAAAAATGATAATAAATGACAGTGCAAAAGAATTTATTTAAATTTGCTATTTTTCCCCATGATATTAGGATAATCATTTCAAAGCACATGTGTCTGGCTTCAGAGTAGGATTCGTTCACTGGCTAATGCCTGCCGTAATACTACAGCTTTCAGTGTTTGTCTGCTTTCCTGGCCCTTGACAAAACTTTTGAGGTCTTCAAGAAAAGTAATGTACTCCTGTTGCTCCAGGGCTGTGCTGAGCTCCACCAACTCACCTGCAAAAGTGTTGTCCACCCCTTGGTCCACAAGGAAATCCACTAGATGGTCTTGTAAGGCTCAGTCCAGGGAATCTGTGTTGAGTGTATTGTTACCGTCCTCCCATTCAGACTTGCCAGTGGACTGAAAGCTAACTTCTCTGATAGAGAAAATGTCACTCTCAGCCTTCTCTTCTTGTCCAACCTCATCCTCTGGATAGTGACAGTCCAGCAAAAGGGCATTCTTGCCATCATTCTCTATAACTTCAACCACAAAATTGGGAGTTGATGTCAATTGAGGCTCCTGTTCTTCAACTTTCTGCCCTTGTGAGAGTTCCTTTTCATCGTCAAATGTTGGTGGAATGCTGTGTTAATGTTGAAAGTGACAGTAATCTTTCCCCCGGCAACTTTCCACACTAATTTAGCTTCTGTACCATTCAATTCCAGCTCCCAACCTCCAGACATCTTAGGGAGGGTCTTAGGCTTCTGGATTTTCCTTTCCTTCTTAATTTCATCACTCAGGAAATCAACAAAAGCTATGTCTCCTTTAGCGCGCAGCCACGCTGCAGCCACAGCTGCGAGGCCACAGGAGATGTGACCGCCCTGCAGACCCTGCGCACACTCCGAGCAGCCAGAAGTGCCAGGCCTGTGGCCCAGGCACCGCTGCAGGAACTGCGGGAAAGGCGAGTTGGGAGCGTTGGCGCGGAGGCGGGCCACCGCTGAGCGCAGCAAGCCTGGCACACAGTGCAGCAGAGGCAGCGTCGCAGAGCGGGCTGCAAATACATGCAAAGGCAAAGGACGACCCGGGCCTAAGCTGCTTTGATAAGTTTCTAATCCTAGATACTAAGCGAAAGGAACACGGATTGTAAAAACTCCACATACATACATTTATTACTTTTAACACTGCTGGATTTGTATAATTCTTTAAATCCAAAAAAAGGTAATCCATCATGTGAAATGCTTATAGTTTTTGTTTTTGTTTTTGTTTTTGTTTTGCGTGCGTGCCAACATAGACCTCATCATTTAAAAAGTTTCCTTAACTGGACAAAAATGGATCTCAACATGGGTATTTATATGTTTTTAAACTTTTTCTTGTTGCACCTTTTAAAAATTGCACATTGTTTCAGTGTAATAAGGAGATAGGAGAGAGAGAAATACAGAAATTAAAAAGAGATGATGGCAGATGAAAACAAGAAGAGGGAATAGAAAAGTAGGGAAAATGAATAGCACATGGGTGACCTTTACAGAAATGTCTTGTAACCCCTCACTATTTCTGTATCTTCAGTTAAAGTTTCCATAGAATGCAATGCACGGCTGGTCATGGTCCACACGCATTCACCAGCCACCCCACTGATCTGATCACTGCCTGTGTTAGCTACTCTATAAAAAGGTAAAAACAATATGTAACAACACCATAGAAGAAAACTTAAGTGTAAATATGGCTCTTTGGTATTGTTAAAAATGAACAATGTTTGAAACCAGGGTTTCAAGGGACCGTCCAGTTTTTCTCCCATTGCCGTAGAAAATCTACATCCTAACTTCTGAACAGCTCTAGAATCTTGCTTCTTTTTACCCTAGAACCTGACAACATTTTCGTCTTGGTTTTCTATAGCACTAACCTGGCTGAGATTATTTTCTGCTTCTCTCCTTCCCAGGCAATAGGCTTCTCTGTGCCCAGCTGGTAATGGGGCAGAGGTAGAGAGGATTGTTCCCTTTCCAAAAGGAAATTGTTCTGAAGCCAGCAAATTTTGTGTCCTTTTGGTAACACTACTGCCTTTCCTGCCCCTCTCTCCAGCTTTAACCTAATTTTTCCCCTTCCTTTCCTTTCCCTTTCCCTTCCTTTCCCTTCCTTTCCCTTCCTTTCCCTTCCCTTCCCTTCCCTTCCCTTCCCTTCCCTTCCCTTCCCTTCCCTTCCCTTCCCTTCCCTTTGACTTTGACTCTTTTTTTTTTGGTAATAGGGTCTCACTCTGTGGTCCAGATTGGAGTACAGTGGCGTGAGTATGGCTCACTGCGGCTTCAATCTCCCAGGATCTGGTAACCCAGCCATCTCAGCCTCCTGAGTAGCTAGGACTACAGGTGTCCACCACCATGCCTGACTAATTTTTGTATTTTTTGTAGAGACAGGGTCTAACCATGTTGCCCAGGCTGGTATGGAACTCTTGGGCTTAAGCCATCCTCCCACCTTGGTCTCCCAAAGTCCTGAGATTACAAGCATAAATCACCAAAATTCTTTAATAATTATTAAAAACTGTGCACTGCTCTAATCTCATAAAAGCAATAATGTATATAGGACTTCAGAAATTACAAAGGGCTTTCAGGTAGATTCTCATTTGTCCTCTGTGATAACGCTCTGGGATGTGGTATTGATCACTCTCATGTTACAGATGATAGAGCAGCTGCTCAGGAGGCTGGGCATCTTGCCCAAGTTCATGTAGGAAGTAGGGGTACCTTTAGCTAGATCTTCTCTCCAGAGCCATACCCTTTCTTCTAACATATGCCTAAAAGCAATTTTATCTGTTTACAGAAAAGAAAACTACATTTCACTTTTCAGTTCTAATGAATATGATTATATGTAAGCTTTAAAAAAAGAAAAGGAAATGTGAGCCCGGTCTGGTGGCTCACACCTGGAATCCCAGGACTTTGGGTCAGGCACGTGGTTCACATGAGCCCAGGAGTTGGAGATCAGCCTGGGCAACATAGTGAGACCTCATCTCTACCAAAAAAAAAAAAAAAATTAGCTAGGTGTGGTGGCATGCATCTGTGGTCCCAGCTACTTGGGAGGCTGAGCCAGGAGGATTGCTTGAGCCCAGTAGGTTCTAGGCTGCCATAAGCTGAGATGGTGCCACTGCACTCCATCCTGGGTGAATAAGACCCTGTCTCAAAAAATAAAAATAAATTAAAAATTGTGAAGAAAGGAAATGTATTGCTATCATTCAAAGGAGTGAGTTATGTGGGTAGGGTAAACTCTAGAAATCAGTTAGTTTTCTGGATCAGCAGTCCCCAACCTTTTTGGCACCAGAGACCAGTTTTATGAAAGATAATTTTTCCATGGACAGGGGCTGGGGAGGATGGTTTCAGGATGATTCAAGCACATTACATTTATTGTGTGCTTTCTTTTCATTATTATTAATACATTGTAATATATAATGAAATAATTATACAACTCAACATAAAGTAAAATCAGTCGGAGCCCTCAGCTTGTTTTCCTGCAACTAGACCGTCCTATCTGGGGGTGATGGGAGACAGTGACAGATCATCAGGCATTAGATTCTCATAAGGAGAACATGCACAGTTCACAGTAGAGTTGGCATTACTATGAGAATCTAATGCTGCCACCAATCTGACAGGAGGCAGAGCTCAGGCGGTAAGGCTGGCTTACTCACTGCTCACCTCCTGCTGTATTGCCCATTTCCTAACAGGCCATGAACCAGTACCGGTCTGCAGACCGGGGATGGGGTCCCCTGCTCTGGATCATCTCATTCCTTTGCTTTACCTCTTTCTACCCTGCCATGGTGGGATTAATGACATTTTAGTTTGTGAAGGGCTTTCCATCACAGGATGGGCAAAGCAGCAGATATTGCAAATTTGCTGGGATTGCTACTTTATTAGTAGTTCTGGCATGAGGTTTGAAAGCAACCAGTTTAACAAAGCTAACTGACTTTCTCTACAATTTTTTTCAAATTTCAGCTACTTGGGGTAGTTCTTTGTCTTTTTTTTTTTTTTTTTTTTTTTTTTGAGATGGAGTTTTGCTCTTTCACCCAGGCTAGAGTGGTGCAATCTTGGCTCACTGCAACCTCCATCCCCTGGGTTCAAGCAATTCTCCTGCCTCAGCCTCCCGAGTAGCTGGGGTTACAGGCACCCACCACCACACCCAGCTAATTTTTGTATTTTTAGTAGAGACAGGGTCTCGCTATGTTGGCCAGGCTGCTCTCGAACTCCTGACCTCATGATCCACCTGCCGCAGCCTCCCAAAGTGCTAGGATTACAGGCATGAGCCACCACATCTGGCCAGTCTTCATCCAGAATCGAAAAACTTGAGGTTGTTATTCTGTTGCTGGAGAAGAGAGGGGACATCACCTGTATTGACCGGTACAGTGTACTTCTTCCATTACTCTATTTCTATCTTCCACAACTGCCAAAGCCAAGGGCTGCCTCCCCATTTTTACAGGACATAGAAACACCAAAAGCCTCAGATTGTGCTGTTGTGGAAATAGCCAGCGTTTAGGTGAATCACTTTATTGACAAGAAAAGAAGCTAAAAAAGATTATTTTGTGCATTTGGAGAATGGAGTTTGTAATAATCATATTCCAAAGCTACATCTCGTCTGATGTTAAAACTCAGCAGAAAGCTGCAACAGAAACTTGGAGATAATAGGCTAGGGAACTGCTCAGTAGCATCAGACCCCAACAAGTAGTCTACTTTGATGGGATTTACTTATTAAATAGATAATAAGGAAATGTATTCAGTGCATGTGTTACTTGCCGTTGACTACATCTGAAGCCCTAATTGTAGCAAAGGGATCTGAGCATGCAAGAAGAGTGCACTGAATCCACAGCTACTTTGTTCTCCAGAGAGCTTTTTTCTTTTTTTTCTTTTGAGGCAGGGTCTCTCACTCTGTTACCCAGGCACAATCATAGCTCACTGCAGCCTTGACCTGCTGGGCTCAAGCAGTTTTCCCACCTCAGCATCCCGAGTACCTAGGACTACAGACACATGCCACCAAACCTGGCTAATTTTTTATTTTTGTAGAGACGAGACCTCCCTCTGTTGCCTAGGCTGGTCTCGAACTCCTGGGCTCATGAAATCCTCCTACCTCAGCCTCCCAAAGTGCTGGGATTACAGGCATGAGCCACTATGCCCAGCTAATGTTCGCATTTTTTGTAGAGACGGGGGTCTTGCTATGTTGCCCAGGCTGTTCTCAAACTCCTGGGCTCAAGTAATCCTCCTGCCTCAACCTCCCAAAGTGCTGGGATTACAGGTGTGAGTCACTGCACCATGCTCCAGAGAGCTTTTTGAGGGAAGAAGAAACATCTTTAATTTTTTATTGGAATGCTGTGATGTTTCTCATTTTTTCACTCTTCTAACATTCCTTCTGCTCTCTGCACCCACTTTTCCTCCAACAGCCTCTTGAGTAGGATTTGTGGAATGTATGTCTGGTTGTTGTTTTTTTTTAAGTTAGAATTTTATGAGTATTCTCAAAAAATTAGGAATTATGTGTGTATTTTGGAAGCACAATTTTAAAAACTACAGCTGTCACTTAATAATTTCACTGTATGTATAGCTTCAAAAATACTTGCACTCTTAAAGCATTTTGATGAACAAATTAGAGACAAACGAAGAATTCACATCCCAGAGCTCTGTAATGTCCTAAGAATGGTGCTTTATGTGTGATAGACATCATTCTCAAATGTCACAGAGTCCTTCCTTGGTCTGAAGATCGCATTTCCCAGGTGCCTTTTTCTTTTCTTTTCTTTCTTTTTCTTTCTTTTTTTTGAGACGGAGTTTCGCTCTTGCCTCCCAGGCTGGAGTGCGATGGCATGATCTTGGCTCACTGGAACCTCTGCCTCCTGGGGTCAAGCAATTCTCCTACCTCAGCCTACCAAGTAGCTGGGATTACAGGCTTGTGCCACCAAACCAGGCTAATTTTTGTATTTTTAGTAGAGACAGGGTTTCACCATGTTGGCCAGGCTGGTCTTGAACTCCTGACCTCAGGTGATCCACCCACCTCAGACTCCCAAAGTGCTGGGATTATAGTTATTATTATTATTATTATACTTTAGGTTTTATGGTACATGTGCGCAATGTGCAGGTAAGTTACATATGTATACATGTGCCATGCTGGTGCGCTGCACCCACTAACTCGTCATCTAGCATTAGGTATATCTCCCAGTGCTATCCCTCCCCCCTCCCCCCACCCCACAACAGTCCCCAGAGTGTGATGTTCCCCTTCCTGTCTCCATGTGTTCTCATTGTTCAATTCCCACCTATGAGTGAGAATATGCAGTGTTTGGTTTTTTGTTCTTGCGATAGTTTACTGAGAAGGATGATTTCCAATTTCATCCATGTCCCTACAAAGGACATGAACTCATCATTTTTTATGGCTGCATAGTATTCCATGGTGTATATGTGCCACATTTTCTTAATCCAGTCTATGATTGTTGGACATGTGGGTTGGTTCCAAGTCTTTGCTATTGTGAATAATGTCGCAATAAACTTACGTGTGCATGTGTCTTTATAGCAGCATGATTTATAGTCCTTTGGGTATATACCCAGTAATGGGATGGCTGGGTCAAATGGTATTTCTAGTTCTAGATCCCTGAGGAATCGCCACACTGACTTCCACAATGGTTGAACTAGTTTACAGTCCCACCAACAGTGTAAAAGTGTTCCTATTTCTCCACATCCTCTCCAGCACCTGTTGTTTCCTGACTTTTTAATGACTGCCATTCTAACTGGTGTGAGATGGTATCTCATTGTGGTTTTGATTTGCATTTCTCTGATGGCCAGTGATGGTGAGCATTTTTTCATGTGTTTTTTGGCTGCATAAATGTCTTCTTTTGAGAAGTGTCTGTTCACGTCCTTCACCCACTTTTTGATGGGTTTGTTTGTTTTTTTCTTGTAAATTTGTTGGAGTTCATTGTAGATTCTGGATATTAGCCCTTTGTCAGATGAGTAGGTTGCGAAAATTTTCTCCCATTTTGTAGGTTGCCTGTTCACTCTGATGGTAGTTTCCTTTGCTGTGCAGAAGCTCTTTAGTTTAATGAGATCCCATTTGTCAATTTTGGCTTTTGTTGCCATTGCTTTTGGTGTTTTAGACATGAAGTCCTTGCCCATGCCTATGTCCTGAATGGTAATGCCTAGGTTTTCTTCTAGGGTTTTTATGGTTTTAGGTCTAACATTTAAGTCTTTAATCCATCTTGAATTGATTTTTGTATAAGGTGTAAGGAAGGGATCCAGCTTCAGCTTTCTACATATGGCTAGCCAGTTTTCCCAGCACCATTTATTAAATAGGGAATCCTTTCCCCATTTCTTGTTTTTCTCAGGTTTGTCAAAGATCAGATAGTTGTAGATATGTGGCATTATTTCTGACGGCTCTGTTCTGTTCCGTTGATCTATATCTCTGTTTTGGTACCAGTACCATGCTGTTTTGGTTACTATAGCCTTGTAGTATAGTTTGAAGTCAGGTAGTGTGATGCCTCCAGCTTTGTTCTTTTGGCTTAGGATTGACTTGGTGATGCAGGCTCTTTTTTGGTTCCATATGAACTTTAAAGTAGTTTTTTCCAATTCTGTGAAGAAAGTCATTGGTAGCTTGATGGGGATGGCATTGAATCTGTAAATTACCTTGGGAAGGATGGCCATTTTCACGATATTGATTCTTCCTACCCATGAGCATGGAATGTTCTTCCGTTTGTTTGTATCCTCTTTTATTTCCTTGAGCAGTGGTTTGTAGTTCTCCTTGAAGAGGTCCTTCACATCCCTTGTAAGTTGGATTCCTAGGTATTTTATTCTCTTTGAAGCAATTGTGAATGGGAGTTCACTCATGATTTGGCTCTCTGTTTGTCTGTTACTGATGTATAAGAATGCCTGTGATTTTTGTACATTGATTTTGTATCCTGAGACTTTGCTGAAGTTGCTTATCAGCTTAAGGAAATTTTGGGCTCAGACCGTGGGGTTTTCTAGATATACAATCATGTCATCTGCAAACAGGGACAATTTGACTTCCTGTTTTCCTAATTGAATACCCTTTATTTCCTTCTCCTGCCTGATGGCCCTGGCCAGAACTTCCAACACTATGTTGAATAGAAGTGGTGAGAGAGGGCATCCCTGTCTTGTGCCAGTTTTCAAAGGGAATGCTTCCAGTTTTTGCCCATTTAGTATGATTTTGGCTGTGGGTTTGTCATAGATAGCTCTTATTATTTTGAGATTCATCCCATCAATACCTAATTTATTGAGAGTTGTTAGCATGAAGGGTTGTTGAATTTTGTCAAAGGCCTTTTCTGCATCTGTTGAGATAATCATGTGGTTTTTGTCTTTGGTTCTGTTTATATGCTGGATTACATTTATTGATTTGCGTATATTGAACCAGCCTTGCATCCCAGGGATGAAGCCCACTTGATCATGGTGGATAAGCTTTTTGATGTGCTGCTGGATTTGGTTTGCCAGTATTTTATTGAGGATTTTTGCATCAATGTTCATCAAGGATATTGGTCTAAAATTCTCTTTTTTTGTTGTGTCTCTGCCAGGCTTTGGTATCAGGATGATGCTGGCCTCATAAAATGAGTTAGGGAGGATTCCCTCTTTTTCTATTGATTGGAGTAGTTTCAGAAGGAATGGTACCAGTTCCTCCTTGTACCTCTGGTAGAATTCGGCTGTGAACCCATCTGGTCCTGGACTCTTTTTGGTTGGTAAGCTATTGATTATTGCCACAATTTCAGCTCCTGTTATTGGTCTATTCAGAGATTCAACTTCTTCCTGGTTTAGTCTTGGGAGGGTGTATGTGTTGACGAATTTATCCATTTCTTCTAGATTTTCTGTTTATTTGCGTAGAGGTGTTTGTAGTATTCTCTGATGGTAGTTTGTATTTCTGTGGGATCGGTGGTGATATCCCCTTTATCATTTTTTATTGCATCTATTTGATTCTTCTCTCTTTTTTTCTTTATTAATCTTGCTAGCAGTCTATCAATTTTGTTGATCCTTTCAAAAAACCAGCTCCTGGATTCATTAATTTTTCGAAGGGTTTTTTGTGTCTCTATTTCCTTCAGTTCTGCTCTGATTTTAGTTATTTCTTGCATTCTGCTAGCTTTTGAATGTGTTTGCTCTTGCTTTTCTAGTTCTTTTAATTGTGATGTTAGGGTGTCAATTTTGGATCTTTCCTGCTTTCTCTTGTGGGCATTTAGTGCTATAAATTTCCCTCTACACACTGCTTTGAATGCATCCCAGAGATTCTGGTATGTTGTGTCTTTGTTCTCATTGGTTTCAAAGAACATCTTTATTTCTGCCTTCATTTCGTTATGTACCCAGTAGTCATTCAGGAGCAGGTTGTTCAGTTTCCATGTAGTTGAGCGGTTTTGAGTGAGATTCTTAATCCTGAGTTCTAGCTTGATTGCACTGATCTGAGAGATAGTTTGTTATAATTTCTGTTCTTTTACATTTATTGAGGAGAGCTTTACTTCCAAGTATGTGTTCAATTTTGGAATAGGTGTGGTGTGGTGCTGAAAAAAATGTATATTCTGTTGATTTGGGGTGGAGAGTTCTGTAGATGTCTATTAGGTCCGCTTGGTGCAGAGCTGAGTTCAATTCCTGGATATCCTTGTTGACTTTCTGTCTCGTTGATCTGTCTAATGTTGACAGTGGGGTGTTAAAGTCTCCCATTATTAATGTGTGGGAGTCTAAGTCTCTTTGTAGGTCACTCAGGACTTGCTTTATGAATCTGGGTGCTCCTGTATTGGGTGCATATATATTTAGGATAGTTTGCTCTTCTTGTTGAATTAATCCCTTTACCATTATGTAATGGCCTTCTTTGTCTCTTTTGATCTCTGTCGGTTTAAAGTGTGTTTTATCAGAGACTAAGATTGCAATCCCTGCCTTTTTTTGTTTTCCATTTGCTTGGTAGATCTTCCTCCATCCTTTTATTTTGAGCCTATGTGTGTCTCGGCACATGAGATGGGTTTCCTGAATACAGCACACTGATGGGTCTTGACTCTTTATCCAATTTGCCAGTCTGTGTCTTTTCATTGGAGCATTTAGTCCATTTACATTTAAAGTTAATATTGTTATGTGTGAATTGGATCCTGTCATTATGATGTTAGCTGGTCATTTTGCTCGTTAGTTGATGCAGTCTCTTCCTAGTCTCGATGGTCTTTACATTTTGGCATGATTTTGCAGTGGCTGGTACCGGTTGTGCCTTTCCATGTTTAGCGCTTCCTTCAGGAGCTCTTTTAGGGCAGGCCTGGTGGTGACAAAATCTCTCAGCATTTGCTTGTCTGTAAAGTATTATATTTCTCCTTCACTTATGAAGCTTAGTTTGGCTGGATATGAAATTCTGGGTTGAAAATTCTTTTCTTTAAGAATGTTGAATATTGGCCCCCACTCTCTTCTGGCTTGTAGGGTTTCTGCCGAGAGATCTGCTGTTAGTCTGATGGGCTTCCCTTTGATGGTAACCCAACCTTTCTCTCTGGCTGCCCTTAACATTTTTTCCTTCATTTCAACTTTGGTGAATCTGACAATTATGTGTCTTGGAGTTGCTCTTCTCGAGGAGTATCTTTGTGGCGTTCTCTGTATTTCCTGAATCTGAATGTTGGCCTGCCTTGCTAGATTGGGGAAGTTCTCCTGGATAATATCCTGCAGAGTGTTTTCCAACTTGGTTCCATTCTCCCCGTCACTTTCAGGTACACCAGTCAGACGTAGATTTGGTCTTTTCACATAGTCCCACATTTCTTGGAGGCTTTGCTCGTTTCTTTTTATTCTTTTTTCTCTAAACTTCCCTTCTCACTTCATTTCATTCATTTCATCTTCTAGGGCTGATACCCTTTCTTCCATTTGATCGCATCGGCTCCTGAGGCTTCTGCATTCTTCACGTAGTTCTCGAGCCTTGGTTTTCAGCTCCATCAGCTCCTTTAAGCACTTCTCTGTATTGGTTATTCTAGTTATACATTCTTCTAAATTTTTTTCAAAGTTTTCAACTTCTTTGCCTTTGGTTTGAATATCCTCCCATAGCTCGGAGTAATTTGATCGTCTGAAGCCTTCTCTCAGCTCGTCAAAGTCATTCTCCATCCAGCTTTGTTCTGTTGCTGGTGAGGAACTGCGTTCCTTTGGAGGAGGAGAGGTACTCTGCTTTTTAGAGTTTCCAGTTTTTCTGCTCTGTTTTTTCCCCATCTTTGTGGTTTTATCTACTTTTGGTCTTTGATGATGGTGATGTACAGATGGGTTTTTGGTGTGGATGTCCTTTCTGTTAGTTTTCCTTCTAACAGACAGGACCCTCAGCTGCAGGTCTGTTGGAGTACCTGGCAGGCCTTGTGAGGTGTCAGTCTGCCCCTGCTGGGGGGTGCTTCCCAGTTAGGCTGCTCGGGGGTCAGGGGTCAGGGACCCACTTGAGGAGGCAGTCTGCCCGTTCTCAGATCTCCAGCTGTGTGCTGGGAGAACCACTGCTCTCCTCAAAGCTGTCAGACAGGGACATTTAAGTCTGCAGAGGTTACTGCTGTCTTTTTGTTTGTCTGTGCCCTGCCCCCAGAGGTGGAGCCTACAGAGGCAGGCAGGCCTCCTTGAGCTGTGGTGGGCTCCACCCAGTTCAAGCTTCCAGGCTGCTTTGTTTACCTAAGCGAGCCTGGGCAATGGCAGGCGCCCCTCCCCCAGCCTCGCTGCCAACTTGCTGTTTGATCTCAGACTGCTGTGCTAGCAATCAGCGAGACTCCGTGGGCATAGGACTCTCTGAGCCAGGTGCGGGCTATACTCTCCTGGGGCACCGTTTCCTAAGCCCATCGGAAAAGCACAGTATTCGGGTGGGAGTGGCCCGATTTTCCAGGTGCTGTCTGTCACCCCTGGAAAGGGAACTCCCTGACCCCTTGCATTTCCCGAGTGAGGCAATGCTGCACCCCTGCTTCGGCCGGTGCACGGCGCACTCACCCACTGACCTGCGCCGACTGTCTGGCACTCCCTAGTGAGATGAACACGGTACCTCAGATGGAAATGCAGAAATCACCCGTCTTCTGCGTCACTCACGCTGGGAGCTGTAGACCGGAGCTGTTCCTATTCGGCCATCTTGCGCCTGATGTCTTTTTCATACCGTCTTACCCTCAGGAAAAGGGACACACTCGGGTTCTGGTCAGAACCCTCCTCCTAGCCTCCATTCTGGCCTTGACCTCATTCTCTAAAGCTATAAAAGTAATAAGTTGAATAATACTCTGAACAGAGAGCTCCTGCAGCTCTGAGTTTTCATGGTTCCAAGAGCACAAATGAAATAAGAGCATCACCTAAATGTTATAGTAACGTGACACTCGACTGTTGTCTAGCCTGTGTGTGTGCATGCATGTTTTAGTATTCTGGGAAGATGAGAATTACAGTGAATGTGCTTCCAAGCAATGACAAACAATAAAACTGAGTGCAATATGGCTGACCATCTCTATGGCAACCTCTGTTGACCTGTGTATGCATGTTTTATTCATTTTGGTACACCACACTTTAAAATATAAATGATCTTATGTTGATAATCATGCATTTGTGACCATCAGTTATTTGTGACCATGACAACTCTGCTATTGTTTTTGCTCTGGAATCTTAAAAAAAGCTGTGGAGGAGTTTGGGGGAGAAGACACCAGGAGAGAGATGCTTCATTTTAACCTTCTCTGGAACAAAAAGGTGATTACTTCAGAAAAAGATGACTTCAGTATCTACTTCCTCCCACCACCCCCATGAGCTTTTCATGGTGATGTAGAAATACCTGAGTTGGCCCTGTCCTTTAAGCACTGACATTGGGCTGCCACTTCTGTTCTGTCACCCAGGTGGGAGCACAGGGGCACAATCACAGCTCATTGCAGCCTCCATCTCCCAGGCTTAAAGGATCCTCCCACCTCAGCCTCATGAGTAGCTGGGACTACAAGCATGCACCACCTTGCCTGGCCAATTTTTAAATATTTTGTAGAGATGGAGTCTCACTACTTTGCCCAGGCTGGTCTTGAACTCTTGGGCCCAGTTTTCCCACTTTCACCTCCCAGAATGCTAGGATTGCAGGCATGAGTCACTGCACCGGACCACCTTCTGTATTTAAATGAGTCTGGGGGAATCTTTTTGGTGAGAGATGCTGTTGTTTTATGCTTATTTGGGACAACTCTTTGAGGGCCTCAATTGCTAATGTCTCATCATGGTAATTTAAGAACTGCTATGAAGCATTTTCAACAGCAGTTTAATCATCATTAAACCAGATGACCACACAAACTCTGATGTGGCAAACCTGAGGCATCCTGAAGTCACAACTAAGACAATGAGTTATAGATTTAGACTATGGCTGGGTGCCATGGCTCATGACTGTAATCCTGACGATTTGGGAGATCAAGGTGGGTGGATCGCTTGAGACTGGGAGTTCAAGAACAGCCTTGCTATGTTAGCAAGACTCCATTTCTACAGATAATTTGTTTTAAAAATTAGCCAGGTGTGGTGACAGTTGCCTGTGGTCCCAGCTGCTCAGGAGGCTGAGGCAGGAGAATTAGTGCTTAAGCCCAGGAGGTTAAGGCTGCAGTGAGACAAGGTTGCACCACTGCACTCCAGCTTGGGTAATAGAGCAGGACTCTGTCTCTTAAAAAACATTAGATTCAGGCCACAACATCTGCAAGGCACCAGCATTTGAGAAGTCGCTTTTCTCCATGGTCTGGCATTGGTTTTCATCCTGGTATTAGAAATGCATCAGTGCTCCCTAGGGAAGTAGCAAGTGTCACTAGCAACTGCCAGTGTGTGACAACTGCCAGTGTGTGGCAACTGCCAATGTGTTGTGAAAATGCACATTATAAGAAAGAGCCAGACAGGGCCCGAGTCACTCCGTGACCCATGGGCTGTGACAAAGATGTCATGGTGGCCACAGGAAGCACGATTGTTTTCTCCTTGTACATTGCAGGGCACTGGAGGTTGAAGGCATGTCTTGTGCTGTTGTCCCAGAAGCTGGCGCTTTCTCAAGGGCTCTTTTCTTGTGATACCTGAACAACCACGCAGAAAATGGTTACTCTCCAAAACTATTGTGAAAAAACAATTCTGTGGGCTTGAATGCTCCATCACAGTTTTCATCTCATCAAGAAACCCTAGGCCAAGCTTGGGCAACCCTAGGCCAACAGGTCACATATGGCCCAGGACAGCTTTAAGTGCAGCCCAATACAAATGTATAAACTTTCTTAAAACATTATGAGATTTTTTGCATTTTTTTTAGCTCATCAGCTATCATTAGTGTTAGTGTATTTTATGTGTGGCCCAAGACAATTCTTCCAATATGGCCCAGGGAAGCCAAAATATTGGCCAGCCCTACCTAGGCTTTTCCAATTTAGCCCTTCCACATTTCCCACAGCAGCACAGTCTGTCACACTGGTCTCAATGGCCAGCAGGGCTTTCCTTCACAGACTCAGAGCCGTGGTCACTAAAGTGTTCAAAAGTGATGTTAACATATTCAAGACTCTTTCTTAGGGCTTGAGGGTTCCAGCAAACATCTCTGCCATCTGTCTGCCTGCTTTCCTGCTGTTTCTGTTACTCTTGAAATTCTGACATCATATCCCATGGTCAAAGCAACTGACATCTGTGGCTACTAGAACTTTCTTTTTTTTTTTCTTTTCTTCCTTTCTTTTCTTTTTTCTTCTCTCTCTCTCTCTCTTTTTTTGTTTTTTGTTTTTCGTTTTTTGTTTTTGTTTTTGTTTTGGTAAGATAGGGTTTCATCATGTTGCCCAGGCTTTTCTTGAACTCCTGAACTCAGGAAATCCACCTGCCTCGGCCTCCCAAAGTTCTAGGGTTACAAGTGCGGGCCACTGAGCTTGGGCCACTACTAGAACTTTCTTCCTGATTTTCCCACTCTGCATTTCATGCTGCTATCGATGAAACTCAGCTTCTTATTTCTAGGCACTCTCAGAGTAAGAATCCATAGGAGGCTTTGATTCTCAGAGCATATAACCCCATCTTTCCTCTGGTTCTGACATAGTTTTCTGTGCCCTTGTTACTGTGGTTATACCCAGAGAAGTAGCATTATGTTTGCATTTGTAAAAATTCCTACTTTTCCCCACAAAGGGACTTCACCATGGTTGGCTGTTTTAACAGACAACGTGTAATACGTACCATACATTCGTTTTCTGAGTCCTTGAAAATAATTTTTGGCTTCTGATCTGCTATATTGTTCTTCCCAGCTACAGTTTTTGGAAGTACAGCAGAATAACTTGCTACTCTTTTGAAGGTCGTAATAATAAAACAAAACACACCCTTTTCTATCATCACCCAAAAAGCCTTAATGCATGCAACAAAGATTGTGAAATGGTCAGGGAATAGTTTGTGATACAGAAAGGATGTCTTTGTTTTTTGGCAAAAAGCTGGAACATGAATACCTACAGCACAACAGGATTGTGACCTACCTTCCTTCCTTCCTTCCTTCCTTCCTTCCCTCCCTTCTTCCCTCCCTCTCTCCCTCCCTCCCTTGTTGCCTCCCTCTCTCCCTCCCTCCCTCCTCTCTCTCTCACTCTTTCTCTTCTCCCCCCCGCCCCCAGGCTGGAGTGCAGTGGCACGACCTCGGCTCACTGCAACCTCCACTCCCTGGTTCAAACAATTCTCCTGCCTCAGCCTTCTGAGTAGCTGAGACTGCAGGTGTGTGTCACCACAAGTGGCTAATTTTTGTATTTTTAGCAGAGACAGGGTTTCACCATGTTGGCCAGGCTGGTCTCGAACTCCTGACCTCAGGTTATCCACCAACCTCGGTCTCCCAAAGTGCTGGGATTATAGGCATGAGCCACTGTGCCCAGCCTTGACCTGCTTTCTTAATATGAAACAGTTTAAATTACTTTCAACTTTAGTGTTAAATGGATTTTTTTTGGCTTTCAAATTCTTTGAAAAGTTAATAATCCAAGTGTGGCGGGAGTGGTATTATTTTAGTAGTTAGATGAATGAGCTACCAGATCCCAGTATTTCCCACTTTACCAAATAAAAGAGCATCCTGTGGAATTCTGCTAAACCAATACAGGCCTTTCCACTGAGCAATAGTGACAAAGGTGTCTAAATATGTGAACTAGTGGCATTAAAAAAATTAATAATATTATAATACAAAGATGGCCCCTCTAAATTGCCCAGCCTGGTCTTGAACTCCTGGCCTCAAGTGAAGGACAGCCTTGGCCTCTCAAAATGCTGGGATTATAGGTGTGAGCCACCATGACTGATGGTGGCATTTTTGTCTTCTTCAAGGAAAACATTAAAAGATGAGTTGGATAACTTTGTGAAAATTTTTGTTTCTTAATGACTATTTTGAAAGTATTTTAGAGAGAGATTGAAGGACTTTCTGTGAAATGCCAAGACTAGCTGCTCTGAGAGATGATGAGAAAGAGTCCACTAAGGAAAGTCAGGAAAGCAGGTGGACACCTGCAGGATTACAGCCCTCATCTGCCGGACATTAATCAATTCTGCAGTGAATATGATTTACATTATTAGAGTGCAGTTGCAACATTTTTATAAATGTTTAGGCTGGACTTTTGAACATTCAGATTTCATTAAATAGACAGTATATTAAAATGATTTGGCCAGGCATAGTGGCTCACACCTATAATTCCAGCACTTTTTGAGGCTGAGGCTGGCAGGTCGCTTGAGCCTAGGAGTTTGAGACCAGCATGGGCAACATGGTGAAACCCCATCTCTACTAAAAATAGAAAAATGATTCAGGTGTGGTGGTCCATGCCTGTAGTTCCAGCTACTCAGGAGGCTGAGCTGGGAGAATCACTTGAGCCAGGGAGGTGGAGTCTACAGTGAACCAAGATTATGCCCCTTCACTGCAGCCAGTGAAAAGAGCGAGACTGTATTTTAATATTTCCTTATAAATTGCATTTTCAGGATCAATTCTACATATTACAATAGCTCCAAACATTTTCTTGGGGAAAATGGTGTGAGGTGTGTTATATGACTTCTGTACTTCCACATATAGGCCTATATTGCTAAGTGTATAGATATTTTCTGAAAGTCTGCGGTTCCTAGAAATCTAAGTTTTAGGAAAGCATTTGTGCTCCATGTCTTCTTTATTTTTGCTTATGGAATTAGGATTTTCTTGCTGCAAGTAACAGAATATTTGACCTGCAGTGTCCAAGATAATAGAAGTTTGTTTTTTTCGACATCAAGGAGTCCAGTGTTGTTTTAATGGCTCAACAATGTCAAGCTTCTGGGCCAATTTTGTAAGGATTTTCTTAGCTTAGACCTGGTGCCTGAGAGCTTTGATACTGGATTCCCAATGACAATGTCCAGTGCAACAACAGTGGAGTGAAGATTTATCCAGAAGAAGGGTTTATCCCAAAAATGCCCTGGCAGACACTTCCCTGTATGTCTCATTGGCCATGATTGGGTCACATGCCCATGTCCTAACAATTACTGGTTGGTTTGCAAAATGAGTCTCTGTTGCTTAAAACTTTTGTAATAGAAAGACAGCTGCACCAGCAAGGAAAGAAAGGAGAGGAAAGGGCTTCATAAGAAACCCACTCTCCTATCTCGTGCTCTCATTTGAGCACGTTATTTTTGGGATTAGGAGAGTGATTACACACTATTGCATAATCAATGGTTCTAATGCAGATTTCTCTCCATCAAAGAGCATCTTTTTACTCTCACAGAGATAAGAAATGCATGTATAAGTGATATACTGACAGAAAAAAAAGAGAAAAAGCATGTGTCATTTATAAAATGAACACCAGCATGCTAGAAAGCATTTCTAGGAAAGTCGTGGTATAACTTTGTGCCCTATGCTTCTGAGAGAGTATGTTCTGTGTTGCGTAAACTCATGTTTGCTTTTCTCATTTCCTTCCTGTTTACCTGGGTGCCCCACACCGTTCTGTCTAGCAGTGGCCTCTGAATAGCTCTGGTAGGACGCACTCTCACTTGAGTTGTAGACACAGCCCTTCCTAAAAAGGCTTTCCCCCACTGAGTCCACTGCACACACCCATTACTGGTAGCACCTGTGTGTGGCAGGGGCACTGGACATTAGTTGAAGCATGTCTCATGTCATTTCCCCCAGAGAGATATCCATTTGTGTAGAATAAAACTATTTCACCAACCCTTTCAGAGAAAGGGGTTCTGGGCTGGGAGAGACAGGAAGTCTCTGGGGGCCCCAGTCCTTCTCATTCCTGGCATCACAGGGATTAAGATCGTACCTGTTATGTTCCCTCCAGAGATGAAGTCTGGTGAGTCTTCATCAACTAGTCTCTGGGTCAGTCTTGAAAATGTTGGAAGACTTCTTTCTTGCTATTAGACTCTACCTCTTTTGCCTCCTATAGCCATAGCTAGTTTCCCAATGAACAAGTTTGTGCTGAATTATAAATCATTTAGGATGGCTAAATATAAAGTAGTGGAAGATTTTTTTTAAAATACAAGCTCCACTTAATCACCTTGCAGGCTCAGGTGGTTTGTGCCCCTGCCTGAGGCACCTGGTGGGACGGGCACTCACCACTGGGGCTTCTCTCCTGGTATCTTATCTTGCAAGGTTGAGTTTCCCAACAGGTGTGCTGTGCATTCATCCTGAGCCAGCTGTTTTTATGCCAAACCTATTTATGGTACTGCCATTTGTCATTGTATTTATGTAGTATAATGAAATATTCTAAAAATGAATGAAATATTTTAAGAGTTAGTATGACTATAGAATAATAGCAAAAAAATGAAAATCACTGCCAAATTAGCTAATTAGCTGTAAACAAGATGACTGTAAATGGTGTGGGATTTTTTTTTAAGGAGTAGAAGGATCATGCACAAAGATAACCTTCATGGGTCTTAAGTTCTTGCCTTATTCTATAGTAACCAAAACCTTGAAGTTTTAGATGATCATTAAGAGTTGGTTTTTGCCAAAAAGAAAAAAAAAAAGTCTCTGTTGCCTGTAGAACAAGACTCAAAAGTGAGAGTTTTAGCTCTACAGCTAAAGCTTGGAAATTAATATATATTTCCTTTTTTTGAATTAAAATAAACTGGTTAAAAAGCACATTTTGAATTGTTTTTCTCTTTAACTGTATTTTTAAATTAAATTTTAAAAGTTAAGAGTTTTTGCTGTATCCCTTTCTTCATACCTGGCATTTTTCTGTTTGAGATGCCTTGGGATCTGGCAGCGAATGCCAAACAAGATGCTCCCTGGCTGAACTGTGTGGAGACCAGCTCCTGTCTCCTAGTCCATTGCAGAGAAGGCAGGTCCAGGTGTGGGCAGGAGCAGGTGATGTGTTCTACGGATCCTGGACACCATGGCAACCCTGGGTCAACTGGTAGGCCCAGCAGGAACACCCAGTCCTACTCTGTTCAGTTCAAGGCCTGGAGCACTTCATCACCTTCAGAGATGCCAGCATGTCCCCATCCTTGCTCTGACCAGAAACTCAGTCAGTCTTGCTTAGGCTTAGGATTTCACAAATGGAGCTCCCTCACCCAGCAAATCAAAAGCTGGGCTGTTTTGAAAAAGATGTGGAAGGGCTTTGAGTTTGTAAACAAATGTTTCTTCCCCGAAACTCTCTGTATAATTATGAACATTTCCTATTTGTAAGTTCTCCTAACAGTGTGGATTTAATTTTGTTTCCTTTTGAATTTTAAAAGCTCCTGTATACCCAGTTGCTATGCCATTTTTCCCTATGCACACCGGCATGTGTACATCAACGTGCACTTTACATATCTGCTATTTATACTCAGTCTAAAACTAACTGATTTCAATCTGACACCAAACTTTTCAAACTCTATTGTGAATTATTACATAATTTTATAAATGTATTTCTATTATACCTATATTTTGGCTAACAATATAACTTTAAATAAGTCCCTGCAAACCATGGTTTTTTTTATTTTTTTATTTTTTTATTATTATACTTCAAGTTCTAGGGTACATGTGCACAACGTGCAGGTTTGTTACATATGTATACATGTGCCATGTTTGTGTGCTGCACCCATTAACTCATCATTTACATTAGGTATATCTCCTAATGCTATCCCTCCCCCTTCCCCCACCCCACAACAGGTCCCGGGGTATGATGTCCCCCTTCTTGTGTCCAAGTATTCTCATTGTTCAATTCCCACCTATGAGTGAGAACATGCGATGTTTGGTTTTTTGTTCTTGCAATAGTTTGCTGAGAATGATAGTTTCCAGCTTCATCCATGTCCCTACAAAGGACATGAACTCATCATTTTTTATGGCTGCATAGTATTCCATGGTGTATATGTGCCACATTTTCTTAATCCAGTCTATCGTTTTTGGACATTTGGGTTGGTTCCAGGTCATTGCTATTGTGAATAGTGCTGCAATAAACATACGTGTTCATGTGTCTTTATAGCAGCATGATTTATAATCCTTTGGGTATATACCCAGTAATGGGATGGCTGGGTCAAATGGTATTTCTAGTTCTAGATCCCTGAGAAATCGCCACACTGTCTTCCACAATGGTTGAACCAGTTTGAAAACCACAGTTTTCATACAATTCAGTCAAACTGAAGGTAAATGTTACGATACTGTTGGGAAGGAAGTGTTCAGTGATGTGTGTATCAGTGTCGGGGGTCCTGTGAAGATGAAGGGCGGTAACATTGTTTCCTGACAACACTCACTACTCTAATGAAAAAGAGACATTATTACAGTGATTTCTGCCTAACTGGATGTTATATACTTGGCCCCTCCAAGCAGTGACATTTCCTTTTCACATCAATGATCCAAGTTCAAATCATATTTTCTATGTGACAACAGTAGGCTGTCATGGGTGAAATGAAACTTGTCAGTTTCAGACATAACAGCAAGTGCTGATTTTTAACACTGACACTGTCAGAATTAAGACTGTCATTTCTGGGAGTGAGAATGAAAATAAATGTATAATTAAATCTATCAAATATGTGTTGGTTATTAAATGTGTGTGACCAGTTAAAGATATGTTATTTTTGGGACCCTAGTGTGTAACAGCAATGAGAGGTGGCTGATCCTTCACTGGAGTCCTCATTCCTCAAAAGAGGCTTCTACAGTGGTTGGGACTTAAGCTGTAAAACGCTGGCTCTTACGAAGCTTTGTGGTCTAAAGGAGGAATGATTTAGAGTTCTCATAACTTTATTTTTTTCAAGCCATCCCTAACTAATCTACTTGATATATATGAGACAATATGAAAATTAAAAAACTATAGAAATAACTGTAATTTTAAATATGTATATTTAATTTATATATTTTAAAATATATGCAACTTTGTAAAATATCAATTTACAGGGTTTTCAATTTTTTCTTTACTTTTTTTTTTTTTTGAGATAGAGTCTCACTCTATCGCCCAGACTGGAATGCAATGGTGTGATCTCAGCTCACTGTAACCCGCTTGCTGGGTTCAAGTGATTCTCCTGCCTCAGCCTCCTGCGTAGCTGGGATTACAAGCATGCACCACCATGCCTGGCTAATTTTTGTATTTTTAGTAGAGACGGGCTTTCACCATGGTGGTCAGGCTGGTCTCAAACTCCTGACCTCATGATCCGCCCACCTCAGCCTCTCAAAGTGCTAGGATTACAGACTGAGCCAACCACACCCAGCCAGGGTTTTCAATTATAAAGTGTATGTATGGAGGAGTAAAGTATGACATTGATGAATGAGTCTTTACTGAGTGCTGTTTTCTTTTTTTTTCTTTTTATTATTATTATTATTATTATTATTATTATTATTATACTTTAGGCTCTATGGTACATGTGCGCAACGTGCAGGTAAGTTACATATGTATACATGTGCCATGCTGGTGCGCTGCACCCACCAACTCGTCATCTAGCATTAGGTGTATCTCCCAATGCTATCCCTCCCCCCTCCCCCCACCCCACAACAGTCCCCAAAGTGTGATGTTCCCCTTCCTGTGTCCATGTGTTCTCATTGTTCAATTCCCACCTATGAGTGAGAATATGCGGTGTTTGGTTTTTTGTTCTTGCGATAGTTTACTGAGAATGATGATTTCCAATTTCATCCATGTCCCTACAAAGGACGTGAACTCATCATTTTTTATGGCTGCATAGTATTCCATGGTGTATATGTGCCACATTTTCTTAATCCAGTCTATCATTGTTGGACATTTGGGTTGGTTCCAAGTCTTTGCTATTGTGAATAATGCCGCAATAAACATACGTGTGCATGTGTCTTTATAGCAGCATGATTTATAGTCCTTTGGGTATATACCCAGTAATGGGATGGCTGGGTCAAATGGAATTTCTAGTTCTAGATCCCTGAGGAATCGCCACACTGACTTCCACAATGGTTGAACTAGTTTACAGTCCCACCAACAGTGTAAAAGTGTTCCTATTTCGCCACATCCTCTCCAGCACCTGTTGTTTCCTGACTTTTTAATGAATGCCATTCTAACTGCTGTGAGATGGTATCTCATTGTGGTTTTGATTTGCATTTCTCTGATGGCCAGTGATGGTGAGCATTTTTTCATGTGTTTTTTGGCTGCATAAATGTCTTCTTTTGAGAAGTGTCTGTTCATGTCCTTTGCCCACTTTTTGATGGGGTTGTTTGTTTTTTTCTTGTAAATTTGTTTGAGTTCATTGTAGATTCTGGATATTAGCCCTTTGTCAGATGAGTAGGTTGCGAAAATTTTCTCCCATTTTGTAGGTTGCCTGTTCACTCTGATGGTAGTTTCCTTTGCTGTGCAGAAGCTCTTTAGTTTAATGAGATCCCATTTGTCAATTTTGGCTTTTGTTGCCATTGCTTTTGGCGTTTTAGACATGAAGTCCTTGCCCATGCCTATGTCCTGAATGGTATTGCCTAGGTTTTCTTCTAGGGTTTTTATGGTTTTAGGTCTAACATTTAAGTCTTTAACCCATCTTGAATGAATTTTTGTATAAGGTGTAAGGAAGGGATCCAGTTTCAGCTTTCTCCATATGGCTAGCCAGTTTTCCCAGCACCATTTATTAAATAGGGAATCCTTTCCCCATTGCTTGTTTTTCTCAGGTTTGTCAAAGATCAGATAGTCGTAGATATGCGGTGTTATTTCTGAGGGCTCTGTTCTGTTCCATTGGTCTATATCTCTGTTTTGGTACCAGTACCATGCTGTTTTGGTTACTGTAGCCTTGTAGTATAGTTTGAAGTCAGGTAGCATGATGCCTCCAGCTTTGTTCTTTTGGCTTAGGATTGACTTGGCGATGAGGGCTCTTTTTTGGTTCCATATGAACGTTAAAGTGGTTTTTTCCAATTCTGTGAAGAAAGCCATTGGTAGCTTGATGGGAATGGCATTGAATCTATAAATTACTTTGGGCAGTATGGCCATTTTCACAATATTGATTCTTCCTACCCATAAGCATGGAATGTTCTTCCATTTCTTTGTATCCTCTTTTATTTCATTGAGCAGTGATTTATAGTTCTCCTTGAAGAGGTCCTTCACATCCCTTGTAAGTTGGATCCCTTCCTTACACCTTATACAAAAATCAATTCAAGATGGATTAAAGACTTAAATGTTAGACCTAAAACCATAGAAACCCTAGAAGAAAACCTAGGCAACACCATTCAGGACATAGGCATGGGCAAGGACTTCATGTCTAAAACGCCAAAAGCAATGGCAACAAAAGCCAAAATTGACAAATGGGATCTCATTAAACTAAAGAGCTTCTGCACAGCAAAGGAAACTACCATCAGAGTGAACAGGCAACCTACAAAATGGGAGAAAATTTTCACAACCTACTCATCTGACAAAGGGCTAATATCCAGAATCTACAATGAACTCAAACAAATTTACAAGAAAAAAACAAACAACCCCATCAAAAAGTGGGCAAAGGACATGAACAGACACTTCTCAAAAGAAGACATTTATGCAGCCAAAAAACACATGAAAAAATGCTCACCATCACTGGCCATCAGAGAAATGCAAATCACAACCACAATGAGATACCATCTCACACCAGTTAGAATGGCAATCATTAAAAAGTCAGGAAACAACAGGTGCTGGAGAGGATGTGGCGAAATAGGAACACTTTTACACTGTTGGTGGGACTGTAAACTAGTTCAACCATTGTGGAAGTCAGTGTGGCGATTCCTCAGGGATCTAGAACTAGAAATTCCATTTGACCCAGCCATCCCATTACTGGGTATATACCCAAAGGACTATAAATCATGCTGCTATAAAGACACATGCACACGTATGTTTATTGCGGCATTATTCACAATAGCAAAGTCTTGGAACCAACCCAAATGTCCAACAATGATAGACTGGATTAAGAAAATGTGGCACATATACACCATGGAATACTATGCAGCCATAAAAAATGATGAGTTCACGTCCTTTGTAGGGACATGGATGAAATTGGAAATCATCATTCTCAGTAAACTATCGCAAGAACAAAAAACCAAACACCGCATATTCTCACTCATAGGTGGGAATTGAACAATGAGAACACATGGACACAGGAAGGAGAACATCACACTTTGGGGACTGTTGTGGGGTGGGGGGAGGGGGGAGGGATAGCATTGGGAGATATACCTAATGCTAGATGACGAGTTGGTGGGTGTAGTGCACCAGCATGGCACATGTATACATATGTAACTTACCTGCACGTTGCGCGCATGTACCATAGAGCCTAAAGTATAAGAATAATGATAATAATAATAATAATAATAATAAAAAGAAAATTAAAAAAAAGAGTTTCACATACAGGGGAGATGTTAGAACTGGGGATGGTACAACTGATGTTTGAAGCCATGAGAAAGGAATAATGGGGAGGAAGCTCTTTGGAAAAAAATCACATTTGTGCATTAGAAATGACGACATGGTCTTCTAATTGAGTCTTTGATGCCCTTTCTATGTAAAGCCAACAGTGAGAATTTACCACTTCAAACTGTTCTAGTAGAGTGATGGTAGTGTGCTCTTAAATGTCTGCTGTCAGGAACTCAATCCATTCATGGCAAGCATCACATGTACTTACAATAACTAGCAGTATACAATCTGCAATAATGGAACAGAATCAAGGAAAGGGGCCTGAGTAGAGAGTGAAGAGTCACTAGCCGCTGTTCCCACCAGCTAAGCTTGATTTAGTCCAAACACACAAGTCAGTTCTTTGATGAATTTTCCTATTTATACTTTTTTGTTTGTTCTTTTTGGCATGTCATAATTTGCCTCAATTAAAGCATGATAACACTTGTAAATAAAGGTATATTCATCTTCCTAATTCAACTTGAAATGTGTTTATTCTTTTTTAACCTCTCTTAGCATTTAAGATTATTTCTTAAAAAAAAGAAAACATGATATTAGGCTACATATGCCATGCATAAAGCACCTGGCTAGATGGTATTCAACAAAATGTGCACATAGGTTAAAAACTGAGAAAACATCTAGCAAGATATTCCAAAATCTGACAACTTATACAGTGTGTAATAAGAACACAATTTAGTATTAGTGATTTTAATATTATGGATGGTGATATGGTTGGCTCTGTGTCCCCACCCAAATCTCATCTTGAATTCTAATCCCTATAATCCCCATAATCCCCACATGTCAAGGGAGAGACATGTGGCGGTAATTGAACCATGGGGGTGGTTTCCCTAGTGCTGTTCTTGTGATAATGAGTTACTTCTCATGAGATCTGATGGTTTTATAAAAGGCTCTCCCAACTTCGTTCAGCACTTCTCCTTTCTGCTGCCTTGTAAAGAAGGTGCCTTGATTCCCCTTCACCTTCCGCCACAATTGTAAGTTTCCTGAGGCCTTCCCAGCCATGCTGAATTGTGAGTCAGTTAAACTTCTTTATAAATTACCCAGTCTCTGGCAGTTCTTTATAGCAGTATGAAAATGAACTAATAAAGATGGATTTTAAAATCTGTGTAATAAGTGGACATTTTGATTTTCTCTAACGATCAGTTAAATGCAAGTAGATCTGTAAGAGTTTTATGTTTTTTTCTGGGTACTCCAAGATGAAGATTAAGTTCCAGGTTCAGCTTTACGTTGCAGAAGAATATATAAAGCAGGGGAAATACTGAAAGACTTACGGTATCAACACAAATATGCCATTGCCCAAAATGTGTTTGTGTAGACTAAAGGTTGCATTGTAAACTGGATGTTACAGTATTCCTGTTGAATCGCTGAGCAAGGCAGTGTGCTAGAGGGAAACCAGAAAAAAAAAAACCTGGGTTTTATATGTTGTCCTTCCATTGACAAACTCTACGACCTTGGACATCTTATATCTTAAAAGCTGGACACAAAGATAATCTCAAACATCATGCACAGGGCAGGGTACACAATGGGTTCTATTAAAAAAAATAGCTGTTATTGTCCAGCGAGGTGGCTCATGCCTGTAATCCCAGCAATTTGGGAGGCTGAGGCGGGTGGATCACCTAACATCAGGCGTTCAAGACAAGCCTGACCAACATGGCAAAACCCCGTCTCCACTAAAAATATAAAAATTAGCCAGGTGTGATGATGCATGCCTGTAATCCCAGCTACTTGGGAGGCTAAGGCAGAGGAACT
Organism: Pongo abelii; assembly: GCF_028885655.2. Taxonomy (NCBI): domain Eukaryota; kingdom Metazoa; phylum Chordata; class Mammalia; order Primates; family Hominidae; genus Pongo; species Pongo abelii. The sequence continues at coordinate 45,514,265 of NC_072003.2, forward strand.
GGTTGAATCCAGGAGGCGGTGGTTGTAGTGAGCCGAGATTGTAATGTTGCACTCCAGCCTGGGCATGGAGTGAGACTCCATGTCACAAACAAACAAACAAACAAAACTGTTATTACAGTTGATCATTTAAATTGAAAGCACCAGGTAACAGAAACTGCTGAATTGAGTCACACATGGTAACAACATGAGACAACAAGTAGAAATGTCATGTTCTAAGAGGGGTGCCACATAAAGACAGATTTTAAATATGATGCATACTGGTCACATGATGTCTTGGGTGCACAGACATGAACTATGTAACTTCTATAAATAATGAACCATTTTTTACACCATTTTTCCATAGCATTTGTTATAGCCATATGTTTCTAAGTAAAGTCAGTTTGTCTTAGATCTAAAGAAACTTGTTCTAGGGAAAGTCATTAAAATCTTTTCTAAAATCAAAACAAACTTCCAAAATAATTTTCCATGCTCTGAAACTAAAGGCCAAGTAAATCATGCAACAACTTTTCAGTAGCTCCAAACTCTCAATAGTCACTGCACTGTGTTAAAGCCATCCTGTCCCTTACAATGTTAGGTATTCAGGTATTAAAATCTGAATCAGAGTTGCCTCCTTAGTGCAGGAGGCAGCGTGTCAGTCTCATAAAATCTTAATTTGAAAATGTCTTTGTCATAACCACAATATTGTTTAACATTGCAACAACTATTATTTCAGGAAGGCAATTTGCAGAACACATTTGAAATATATTACTCTAGAGGAAAGAGGAAAATAATTTGGGGAATGGCAAAGTGAAAGTAAAATCATTTCTTTAATATATGGTGAGAAGACTCATATACACATATACATGCTTCTAATATATGATAGAGAAGTATCTAATTTAATCTGGGAGCATAGTAAAGTGACAGGTTCTGTTCTTAGGAGACACCTCCTACCTGTAAATGGAATACATCTGTCCATCTGTCCTCCATCTCCAACCATGCAGGTATGTCTGGTTCCTTGATTGGCTGACTGCACAACAAATAAGAATCTGATCTGCCTCATCAACAATTCCTGCTGTTTACAGCAGGTGTCAGTGCTTTATGAAGTGACACATGCTTCTTTCAAACAAAACAAACAATAATTTGTTTTGAAGTAATTCCAAACTTATGGAATAGTTACAAGGATAGTTACAAAATGTACAAAGTACCTTTATTAGATTCACCAACATTATACATTTTGCCTTATTTACTCTTCCAATCTCTGTGTGTGTGTGTCCCTCTTTCCCTCTCTGTGTCTCACTCTTTCTCTAACTCTCGCTCTGTCCCTTTCTGTCTCCCTCTCTCTGTCTCTCTCTCCAACCAATACCTTAATGTTATTTTCTCAGAAGAAAATCAATCTCTTACAATAACTGTACTACAACTTTCAAATTCACAAAATTTGATTTAATGCCTTAATCACGTGGCAGCCTACCACATTTCAAATGTTGCCAGGGATTCCAACAGGCTGTATTTCTCTTTATGCTGCATTCCTCTCTATGCTATATTTTTCTTGATGCTATATTTCTTTTTATGGTGTATCTCTCTTTATGTTATATTTTTCTTTATGCTATATTTCTCTCTATGCTATGTTTCTCTTTGTGTGATATTTCTCTCTATGCCATATTTATCTTTCTCCTGGCCAAGGATCCATCCCAGGCTCACACATGGCATTGGGTGCTTCTGCCTCCCTGCTCTTCTTTGATCTGGGATGTTATTTATCTCTTCTTTATCTTTCACAGCATGAATATTTGTGAAGAGTGCAGGCTATCACATGTGCCTCTTGAACTGAAGTTGTACCCAAGGACAATGTCACCCCACAACCTTAAATTCCTATGATTTATTCCTTCCTGGGAATTTCATTGCCGTGACAAGGGCTGGACTCTCCACTTCCACTTCACAAAAGAAAAGCCGTGTTGACTCTTAAGCACAAAAAGTGGCAGGAGAGAGCTGCTGAGATGTTTCAAAAATGCATGTCTGTCCCTTGAATTTGGAGATAATTATGGAGAGAATGATGCGTAGTTGTGGAGGTTAAATTTCTTTTTTTTTTTGTATCAACCTTACCCAAGCCTACCCATCAGAGCAATGGGCACAAGCATGCATGCCCCAAATTAAGCCAGAGAGGAATGAAGCCAGCCCATGGGAAGAGGCAGAGGAATGAAGACAGGGCTGGATCATTGAGGGAGGATGGATGTCCCTCGTGATTATCCATGGAAGACATCCCCTCCAACCTCAGAGGAAGTGCTAATGCCAAGTCAAAAGCACTGTTTAGGAGTGCTGGCCGGGCGCAGTGGCTCTGACTGCTATCCCAGTACTTTGGGAGGTCAAGGAGGGCGGATGACCTGTGGTCAGGAGTTCGAGACTAGCCTGGCCAACATGGTGAAACCGTGTCTCTACTAAAAATATAAAAACTAGCCAGGCATGGTGACAGTCGCCTGTAATGACTGCTACTTTGGGCAGTTCTACTGAGGATCAGGGAAACAAACTCATGCATTATGAATGGTCCTTTCCCTCAGAATGCCAAGGACGAAACCGCCAAATTTTTATTTACATTTCAAAAGGAAATGATTATTATCTTAATAGGTGCAATGTTTCCTTATTTTCAAACAAGGTTCTTAATGTTGACTTAAAATAGATTTTATGGTAATTTCTTATTACAAAGCAATACATGCACAGAAAAAGTTGGAAAATGCAAATAAAAATATGGAATATATTTTAACATCTTCTATATTTTAATATATTTACTATATTATATATTTCTACAACTCAAAAAAATTACAGTTAACATCTCAGCATATCACCTTTCTTTTTCTACATACATGTGAATGTAATTTTTATTCAAATATGACAAAATACTATATCACTGTTTTTGTTCACTTTTTTCATTTTACATATTCTGAATATTTTTTCTACATTAGTAAACATTCTTCAGAATGCTTTTTCTGGCTGAAGAGTTTTCTATTTTGTAACTCTGCCGCAATTAGCTTAATCTGTCTTTTTTTGTTGGGAATTTAGGATATTTCTAGTTTTTGTTAACGGTATAACAGAAATTGCAATAAATATAATATGACTAGTGTTTTCTAAATCCCCATCATTTTTTTTTCTTTTTATTATTATTATTATTATTATTATTATACTTTAGGCTCTATGGTACTTGTGCACAACGTGCAGGTAAGTTACATATGTATACATGTGCCATGCTGGTGCGCTGCACCCACCAACTCGTCATCTAGCATTAGGTATATCTCCCAATGCTATCCCTCCCCCCTCCCCCCACCCCACAACAGTCCCCGAAGTGTGATGTTCTCCTTCCTGTGTCCATGTGTTCTCATTGTTCAATTCCCACCTATGAGTGAGAATATGCGGTGTTTGGTTTTTTGTTCTTGCGATAGTTTACTGAGAATGATGTTTTTATGGTACTTTTGGACAATAGAATTTATAAGCCAAGAGTTAAAGGAAAACATTTAGAAGATTGTAATATTTATATCTAACTTGCCCTATGTATATAAAAACATTTTTTAAACAATGGAGTTATTCTTCTTGTAGGCCAATATCATTTTAATAGACATCTTTGTTTTGGTATGTTTTTGTATTTTTCTTAACTTTTCTTAAAATAACCTAACTTTTGTCTCCAGATGCCAGCAACTTCTGTGTGCCTTGCAGAGCCAAATAAAATTCTTTCAAAGGCAATGTCCTAGTCTGTACTGTCTCAATAACTCCCTGTGATTTCTACAAATGCAGAAGGCTGACTCTTTTCCATGGTATCTTCCGCTGCTCCACCTCTGAACACAGCCTCCCCCATTTCTTCCACTTCCCTACTTGCAGTAAGCAAATGTCCCCTTTGTGATTTGCTGTCTTTCCCCTTCCTCTGAGACCAGAAGGTACACAGACACTTGAAGCTCAGCTTCAACCTCAATCTGGCTAATCACAATGTTTTCTCAATTAGGATAGGTCCTTGCTCAGAATGTTTCAATTGCAGCTACTGAGAGAACACAGTTACGAGCCTGGAAGGAAACAAACTGGCAGCATTTCTTTCTTAGAACCATGTCTCAGGGACCACAATCCACATGCACAGAATCACTCCAAGACTCAGCTGCTGTGTGTCTCTTTCTCCTTCACTACTAGTGAGTGCTCAAGACTCAGGTGAATGGTGGGAAGAGGTAGGATTTTCTTCATAGTGTCTGTGATTCTCTCATAATTTTATTTTTACTTCTCACTGAATTATGACTAATTCATACAAATTTCCAGATAAAATATAAATGTTATTAATATTATGAGCACACAAATTTACATACTCACGTAATGAAATTTGTGATTTTATAATATTATATTTGAATTGAAACTTTACTAGGCTATTTGTGATTACAATAAATTAGTACAACAAAGTAGTTTATGTATTTATGAAGAATTCTATCTTTCAACACACAACAAATGGAACTAATTTAGAATAATTTAATCATATATCTTTTTTAAAGTTTAGAGATACTTCAATATATTTTAATACTTTTAACACTACTTAAATAATGATGTCATAACATAAAATATTTTCAACATTTCACAATACCAATAATTTAGCAGACGACCATAAAAAACATTATGTTTTATTGGATTATAGTAACTGCTACTAGAAGGATTTTTTCTTGATAACACAAACTATCTGGCACCATCTTTTTTGTTACGTATTAAAACTCAATAGTGTGAATGACCAACTTACATGAACAGAGGCTGGGAATATCCAGTACAATTTCAAATATTTATTTAAATTTAGTTCGATATTTAGATTTTCAAAATGATCTAAAATATATAAGATGTGTGTATTCACTTGTATAAGATTGTTTAGTTGGGAGAGAATAATAATGTGTTAAGTGAATAATTTAGCATTCCCTTATTACTAGAAAATCTTCTAAATTTAGTATCTCTTTTTATTCTTCTGAAAGTTTAAACTGTAGTTAGCTCTATTAAACATATAGTCACAAAAAGTGACAAGTAATTTTTAACTCAATTATTGAAATTCATAAGTGAACATTTTCTGTATTTAATAAGGTTAATGCCTTTTAGTGTCTATGTATGTTTAAAATGAAAGACAGAGAATGAAACCAAGACACTGTTGAAAACAGAAGAAGCAAAACGACAATGACAGAAATTGTCCATTTTTGACTCACAAGGGCATGAAAGCCTTAAGAAATTTGATCAGTAGCAAACTTTTCTATATCTGTACCATAAGATAATTTTAAGTTTTTCTTAAATGAGTTCACGTTAAAAGCCCTGTACTTCATGTAGAAGAGGGAAGCTGTCTGAAAAGATGGGTCTTAATTGATTCTAATTGTTCCTGATGAGGGTACCTGAGCAGAAGGACATGCCCTCCATTTCCTTCTTAATACAATATTTGACACAGTTAACATGAGTATAATTTTTCTGTTACTCTGATACACAGGGATATGATGGTAAAATACCTTGAAAGCATTTAGGAAAAAAGTCGTATATTTTGCTCAAAATTTTAGAGTTTGGTAATCAGAAAAAAATGCACTGGCAGACATAATTTTATGATTTCCAAAAAGTTATAGCTCAGAATTAGTGATCAAGCCCCGCCCAGGTGGTTTTTTTGTTTCCTACCTCTGCAGTGACACTTTCTTTTCCCAAGTTTTTTTCTCAGATGAGGTGAAAATAAAATGTCTTGAGATTGTGAATATCTGCACTTGTGAGCACTGTGCTACCATCTGCACTCTTTGCTAAGCTAAATTACAATAGAATAGTAGATGCATTCCAGTTTCATTTCTCAATGGTATCTGGAACTTGCCAAAATTATTCTTTTGTCACTTGTACATTACACAAAAGATTTTTATAAAATTGTTTTAGCTGGAAAAGACAACTCCCTTTTCTGATGTTGCCAGCTGTGTTTGTCAGTTTACCAACTATTGCCACTGAATAAAAAGACCCACTGCCCTGCCAACTAGGTCATGTGCAATTCTCATAATCACTTCATTCTTTATAATCATAGTTGATGGCCAGTAATATGTTTTAGGACACTGTTCATAGAATATGATGAAATTGATGAGAATATGACACTTTTGATTATTAAACTAGTGAAAATAAGACAAGGTGTTATTTATTTTCTGATATGGATTTTTATGCTTAAATATGTGTCAGAAAGAATGTAAAAAACTATTAAAACATATCATTAAGAAAATAATACAATTCTAAATAGTAAATATTATTATAATAATGAAAAAATAGATTTAATCAAACTTTTTCTTGTCAAAAATAGTATATTCTGTAATGCAAAATAGTGACAGGTTTGTGAATAGCTTCTTTCTCTAATGACGATCTTTTTTTCTGATGTCTGATCAAGCCCATTGATTTTATAATCAGCCTTTGGTTACTGGTCCATTGAAAGGTGTTGTTTTCCCTAATATCCATGATTGTGCATATACTTTGGGGCTTACAGTATTAAGAATATCCTGAGATGTAAGTGAGAATAATGAAGATGAACTTTATCTGTATTATCTGTCTTCTGAGAGGCTTCACCCTCAAACCAAAGGCAAGCTGGTTGCCAGATCTCATAGTGAGTGCTGAGATTTGCATTTGGATTTCTAAGTGTGTACTGTATCAAATAGGACCCAATTCTTACACTCAGATCAATCTATATGACCTCATGGATTTTCTTCTTCTATTTAATTTCTCTCAGTGGTATACCATGTTTTCAGATCTCATGATTATTTTATGTTGGAATTGCCAGACTCAGCAAATAAAAATACAGAGCATACAGTTAAGTTTAATATTCAGAAAGAAAACAAATAACTTTTTAATATAACTATAAAATATTTAAACATTTGTATGTAGTATTTCTATGCATAACTATTATTATACTTATATATATACACTCACTTTTTTTACTTATGTGAAATTCACATTTAATACTCTTGTACTTTACCTGTTGATCTCAATCCACAAGAACCATAGTCCTCCTCAGTGTCCAGGCTCAGCCCCAATGACCTAGAGTCTCATTGAGTAGAAGGTCACATAATAGTGTGAGAGTCATTTACAGAGCGGGGGCATGAATGAAAAATGGTGAGATGGATGTCTTTGGGATAAAAAGAGAAAATATTAAAATTATTATTTATGTTACTTTTTATATTACATTTATTCTCTCTCTTTGTTAGATAACCTACAATACCTGAAGAATAATAATAAAAAGATTCTGGTACATAGTTATTAAATAATTCCATATATGTTAGTGATTCATACCCAAATTTTGCTTTACTTGTACTGGATTGTGAACCTTATAATGTGAAGATCATTAAGACTTTCTGTCGATATTCTTCTGGTGTTTTTCCTGAGTGCAATATGGCAACAGATTCCAACTGAGCCGAGTGTGCAAATGTATATTGTTGAGAACTATCAATTGGTTGGTTCTGTAAGTTGAAATAAATATATCTCTTTAATAGATTAAGTGCTTGGATAAAAAGTAAAAATTATTTGCTGCAATTTTTGTTATAAACTCATACACATCAGGTGGTCTTAGAGCAATGTCTACCTCAGCCATTATTTTCTGAGTATGAGCCAAAAATACAGACTATCACATAATCTGCATTGCCTTATATATTTACACTTAGAGACCAGTGTAGTTTTAAGTGACCTTGAAAGCAGTTGAACACTTTTACATCTCAGAAGAAAAATAGAGTGCCTATAGATTTTGTTTCAGCATTATTACAGCTGAATTGTTCTACACCAGTATTGAATTGATTTAATAAAATAATAATGCCAGCATCCAGAGCAAATAACATGAGAACAATTTTTAAATTATTCAGTAAAATTTCAGAAAAATTATTTTGATACAGAGATCTTTCAATTAACATATGAAGAAAATTGCCTTTATTATTAAAGAGCAAAGTGTTTTTGAAGGCATGGGAGGGTATTCCTGTATTAAGTGAAGGCTCAAGAAAAAAATCTTCACATAGGCATTTTAATGTAAAATTATGGATGCCATAAACTTGAGAAATGTGTTGTTCATTCTCTTGAAAATTGAAAGTAGAGTTTTTAGTAATTCCTTTCTGAGACAATGAGGGTTTAGATAAGGAGTATCATATTACAACTAAGCTTCAAGAGAACCAGGACCATTTTGAAAAGATACAGTTAGTACAGCAATGTTCACATCCTAAACCCCAGACCCTGTGAATATCTTAGCTAATATGACAAAGGAAAATTAAGTACAGATGGTGTCAAGGTTAATAAGCATCTGCCTTCATGATAGATTATCTTCATCATTAGCAGAAGTCCTTTGCAATTAGAAGGGTACTTAAATATGAAAGAGGGAGGCAATAAGAAAAGTATTAGAGTGATGGGATATTGGATCGATTCGATGCAACTTTTTTTCAAAAAAATTTTTGGTGATTCTTTTTCCATTAGCACAAAGTTTACCTCAGTTCAGTTGTAAAAGCATCCATGATTTATTTCATAGGCATGTTATTATGGGTGGTGAAAAGTAAACAAAAAATACAGAAAGTAAACAAATGCTTTTTGAGGAGTGAGCCACAGGTACTATATGAGTATAGATAATGTGCATGCTACATAGGTGTGATTGTGGATGTGTTGATATTTGATACATGTATAAGTTATTTGTTGTAAAATATAATACTCAGGCTGCATTTAAAAAATTTATATGAGATAGTCAGGGTTAATCAAGATAAATGGGTAAAATTAAAATGATAAGGTTGGTAATAATTTTGACTATACAATAACTACATTGATGATAAAAGGTATATTGCTTTTTTCAGATATATAAAATATAATTCCTCTTCATCATTAAGACGACCATGTTCCAGTTAAGGTACTACTGACAATTGCCCTTCTTTTTCAAGCTGGTATTGGACTCAGAGCCAACAACTTCCTCCTGTTCTTCCGAATCTTCTCACTCCTTCAGGATCAGAGGCCTAAGCCCACTGACCCCATCACCTGTCACCTGGCCCTTGTCCACTTAGGGATGCTCCTCATTGTGGTCTTGGCATCTCCAGACCTGTTTGAGTCACTGTATTTTCAGAATGACTTCAAGTGTAAGGCATTCTTCTACATGCACAGGGTGATGAGGAGCCTCTCCATCTGCACCACCTGCCTCCTGAGCATGCTCCAGGCTGTCGCCATCAGCCCTGGCACCTCCTGGTCTGCAAGGATTAAACAGAAATTCACAGGTTACATCTTTCACTCCTTCTTGTTCCTATGGGTTCTCAGTTTGTCTCTCAGTAGTAACCTGCTCTGCTCCACTGTGGCTTCTTCTAATGGGACCAAGATGGATGTGCTAAGTATCAGTAAATACTGCTCACTTTCTTCCATAAGCTACATTATCAGGAGCCTGTCTTTCATGCTGCCACTGCTTACAAATGTCTTCTTTGTAGCAATCATGCAGCTCTCAAGTACATACATGGTAATTCTCTTGTTCAGGCATCAGAGACGATCCCAATACCTTCATAGAACCAACCTCTCTCCAAGAGCCTCCCCAGAGAAAAGGGGACCAACCTGCTGCTGGTGAGTTGCTTTCTGGTCATGTACTGGGTGGACCTTATTATCTCATCCTCCTCAACTCTATTATTGACTTATGACTCAGTCATTGTGAGCGTCCAGAGGCTTGTGGGCAGTTTCTATTCCACTGTCAGTCTTTTCACACTTATTAGCTCTGATAAAATAATCAAAATTTTGCATAATGTATGATATAAATATAAATTTTTAATGAATTAATTATAAAAATAGTCTGAAAATAGATTATTTTGACATTAATTAAATTACCCAAGAAGTAGATGATTTGATATATAATTTAATTACACTTTTAATCTATCTAAATTATTTTGAAACCTATGCTGCCAAAGACTTAGTGGTTTCTTGAATTCAGTGTCCACCCTCATAGTCTCCAGTGTCTATAGGTTCTTTAATTTTGATTCCCTGATTTTTCTGTAAGACACTTTTCTATCTTCTTGAAGTGTACACCCAAGAAGCTCCTGTTGGTAAATAAAATCTCTTTCCTTCTCTCTCTCTTTTTTTACTTTTTAAGATAATTTAGTTTACCCTTATTTATTTAAAATATGCTAGCTATGTATCCAACTAAAGGTTGAACAATAACTTTTTTTCAGAACTCTTAATATTTATTTCTCAGTTTTCTGGGTCTGCACAGGCTGTGGAGATTTTACTCTCACCTTGTAGGTTATCTCTCCTTCTCATGGCTTTTAATTGTCTTCATTCTATTTGGTGTTATGCAGTTTGACTGTTATTTTGTTAAATATCTTTCTTTATTGCTCTCTTTTAGACACAGCGCACTTCTGCATTTATGAGTTTATATCTGGTTTTTAATTTTAGAAATTTGTAAATTATTTTATTAGCGTGATTTATTATTTGTATGGACTTAAGTAAAATAATTGTGTTTTGTTCCTTCTTATTCTGTTACTTATATATGTATAATTACATTCATATTGCTATTATTTTGTTTCTCTTACTGTATTTGGCTATATTCATTCTGTTCAATAGTCCAGTTCACTAATCCAGTTCATTAATCCTCTAATCATCAATTCAGTCTAATTTAATATTTAACTCATACATTGTATATTAATACATATTTAAATTATTCCATTTCTATTTGACTCTTTTCCAAATTTGCTTGTTTAGTTTATAATTTTCTATTTTGATATCCCCTTTTTCCCATTTGCTTAAAAATTAAACATATTTCCAATATGCATAGGTTTTGTGATGCCAAATTTCTTCTGACCCCTTTACCTGATGGCTTATTTTCTTCTGTCCTTTACAGTTTTTAATTTGCTTCTCACATAAATAAAGATCTTACATTAAAACAAAATAGTATGGCTTGGCTTGTAATTTTTGTTAAAAGCTGTAGTATATGTTGTATAAAACAGTATATTGGGGGTAAATAGTTTTTAGGTTATTGATGAGCAGTTTTCCTTCAGATAGGCCTTAGTGTAGGGGTTTCTGGTAATGTAGATGAGAGATAGGCTGGGATTGAAATTTGTTATGGCAGCAATAACCTTCTCAGCACCAGGGAATTCAAATCCTTTTCAGGATACTTTGCCAATATCTCCCAGGTTTGCTGTGCCTTCCCTTCATGCCTTTTATCAGAGATGGTCTCGTGCACAGCTGTATTTTACTGTTATTTTTACTCCTTTTTCTTTTTTTTTTTTTTTTTTTGAGATAGAGTCTTGCTCTTGTCGTCCAGGCTGGAGTGCAATGGCATGATCTCGGCTCACTGCAACCTCTACCTCCCAGGTTCAAGCGATTCTCCTGCCTCAGCCTCCTGAGTAGCTGGGATTACAGGCACCCACCACCACGCCCGGCTAATTTTTGTATTTTTAGTACAGATAGGGTTTCACCATGTTGGCCAGGCTGGTCTTGAACTCCTGACCTCAGGTGATCCACCTGCCTCACCCTCCAAAAATGCTGAGATTACATGCGTGAGCCACTGTGCCCAGCCAACTCCATGTTTTTTAACTTGGTGGCAGGGGGTGAGGGAGTGAGCATATCTCCGATGTTCTGAGGAAGCCTCAGACAGCACTGTCAACTGGCATGTGTAGTTACTGACATTTAAAGATTTTCCTGCCCGTCCTGTAGATGCAATGCAGGGACACGAGCACATTTCTGCTTCTCCCCCAGTAGTAGGGAGGCTCCTAGTCCATGTTTTTAACTCCCAGTGGAAGTGGGTCTGCAACAGTGCCCTGCAAATTAACGGTTTAGTTTATTTGTTGTTGTTTTGAGACAGGGTCTCACTTTGTCGCCCAGGCTGGAGTGCAGTGGTGCAATCTTGGCTTACTGCAGTCTCTACCTTCTGGGCTCAAGCAATCCTGCCACCTCAGCCTGCCAAGTAGCTGCGACTACAGGCATGTGCCACCATGCCCAGTTATTTTTTGAATTTTTTGTAGAGACAAGGTTTCACCATATTGCTGGTCTTGAACTCCTGGGCTCAATTAATAAGCCCACCTCGGCCTCTCAGAGTGCTAGAATTATAGGCATGAGCCACCGCACCTGGCTAGGCTTCAGTTTCTTTATGGGAGCTGCATCTGTGCAGAGATGTGGATGTTGGCCTTTTTTCTCCACCATCAGCTGCTGTGAGTTTTTTCACAGTTCCCTCTGGCTCATGTTTGGATGCTCTTACTCTGCACATTGGGCGTTGTATTCTACAGGAGAGATGGGAAAGCTATGTCTCCAGAGTTGTAGCAGTAGGTGGGATAGTGGTCCCTCCCCATCAGCACTGTTGGGGAAGCATTCTCAGGATTCTACCTACCTTCCCTAACAGGCCTTGCAGGGTTGCTAGAAACACTCTAACAAAGGTGTAAACCTTATGTCTGTAGACTCCAGGGTTTCACCTTCTCCTTCACCCACCTACACACAGCCACCAAGTACTACTTCAAAAGTTCTGGTTTAATTTTACCAGTGTACATGGTCTTTTGGGTGCACATAAAAGCCTGGGGCCTCCATTACCTGCAGGCTTCTGCATCCCCTGATGTTGGGTTTGTTGTCTTCTCTGTGACTTCAGGTCTCCAAAAGGCCCAGAACAAGCCATTCATACATTTGCAGTTTCTCCAGCTTTTTTGTTTGTGTAATGTAGGAGCAACTCTTTGTCAGGTGTCTACATCTACAAACTTAACTCGAAAGTGAATATTTTAAAGTATATTTCTTTTCTATCATACTTTCAGTACTTCTCTACAATTACCTATGCTAATTGTTCTTCAGTGTTATTTTATATTTGTATGTCTTTATCTCTCTATTTTATTTATTTATTTATTTATTTATTTTTGAGATGGAGTCTCACTCTATTGCCCAGGCTGGAGTGCAGTGACACAATCTTGGCTCACTGCAACCTCCGCCTTCTGGGTTCAAGTGATTCTCCTGCCTCAGCCTCCCCAGTAGCTGGGATTACAGGCATGCACCACCACTCCTGGCTAATTTTTGTATTTTTCTGGTAGAGACAGGGTTTTGCCATGTTGGCCAGGCTGATCTCAAACTCCTGAACTCAGGTGATCCACCCGCCTCCTCCTCCCAAAGTGCTGAGATTACAGGTGTGAGCCACCGTGCCTGACCTAGTTAGAAGTAATCTTATTTGTTTATTTTCAGTTTTGTTCCCTGGAATTTTGAGGTTAAATTCAAAATCTCATTGCTCAGACCAATGTCATGGGACTTCCACCCTATGTTTTTTTGTAGCAGTTTCAGAGTGTCAGGTCTTACATTTAAGTTTTTAATAAATTATGAGTTAATTTTATACATGGTGTAAAATGAAGGTGTTATTTTATTGTTCTCTGTGTGAATACCCAGTTTTCCCAACACTATTTATTGAAGAGACTGCCATTCTTTATTGTGTATTTTTGTTACCTTCATCTAAAATCAATTAGCTGTAAGTGCATGAATTTCTGAGCTTTTTATTTTGCTCCATTAACCTATGTGTCTGTTTTTATGCCCACACCATACTGTTTTGGTTACTATAGCTTTGTACCATGTTTCATTGTCAAGTAATATAATATTTGCACTTTTTTTTTCTCATATTGCCCTGACTCTTCAAGGCCTTTTTTGTATCATATAAATTGTAGAATTTTTATCTTATGTCTGTAAAGTATGTCACTGATATTTTGATAAGAATTATATTAAATCTGTAGATTATCTTGTGTAATATAGACACTATAACAATATTAATTCTAGAAATTCATGAATAAGGGACATCTTTCCATTTTTTAATTTAATTTTTGACCTCAATTTTTAAAGCTTTTTTAAGCTTTTAATGTAGAGATTTTACCTTTTTGATTCAATTTATTTCTGAGTATACTTTTTGTAGGTATTATAGATGGAATTGTTTTCTTGATTTCTTTTCCAAATACTTTTACATAATTTCTTGTTAGTGTATAAAAGCCCTACTGACTTTTGTATATTGATTTTATCTCTTGCAAGTTTACTGCATTTCTACATTAGCTCTAACAGTTTTTTAGTGGAGTTTTAAAGGTTTTGTATATAAAATTATGTGGTCTGCAAACAGTGACAAGTTGACTTCCTTTCCAATCTGCATGCCTTTGATTTTGTTCTCTAATTGCTCTGGCTTGAATATAGAGTATTGTATTGAATAAGATTGATGAAAGCGGGCATTCTTGTTGTGTTCCAGGTCTTACAGAAAAAGCTTGCAACTTTGTCTCATTTAATATATTATTAGCTGTTTATTTGTAATACATGGCCTTTAATGGGTTTAGGTGAATTTATTCTATACCTAATTTGTTGAGAGTTTTTATCATGAAGGGATGCTACTTTATAAAAAATTTTATGCAAATATTTAAATGTTATATTTGGTCTTGTGGTGTGTCTTTCTGATCAGAAGCTGAAACGTTCATCCATACCTACAGGAGGGCATAAGGGCATCATATCTCACACTCTGTCAAAATGACCAGCTTATGAAGTCTACTGTGAGTGTCTGACTCCATAAAATAAATTGAGGCCCAGGAACTGTCATCTGCTTTCTTCATTGAATTATGCCAACTGTCTGAAAAAGTGCTTAATATATACATGATGAATACATAAGCCCTAACTCCCACCTCTTTAGATATATCTTAGTCTGCCTTTCTCAGCACCCAGGGATATCCATTCTCTCTGGGTCAAGGACAAAGTCCAGCTAAAATGAAGCTCAATTGTCCTTCACAAATGTTAAGAACAGGTTTGTCTCCTATATGCTTTTCCAATTATAGAGGGACATGAGTTATTGAGACATGAGAAAAAGCTTCTTGGGTGAAAGAACAGAAAAAAATATATAAATATGAACAACCAGAGCATGCCCAGCAGCCTTTCCACCGAGCCAGGCACTAGGGATCCACTTTTCATGTTTTATGTCATTAATTCCTCACAAAAACCATATGAGGTTCATTGTACAATTCTTTTCAGAGATGGAAACTGAGGCTCATAGAGATGCATTGTTATTCTGAAACACAGTAGCTGGCAGAGTCACCACTGTGTCTTGGAGAAAACAGATGCTCACCTACTGAACAGCTGGTCTGGGAACTGGGGAGTGGTGGTGAAGTCCTGGTAAAAGTTCAGGAAAATGATAAAAAAGAAGATAGTTTGACCCCGGAAAGCTGCTGCCAAGGACTGCATCAGTTTCTCCCTTTGCCTGGCTGGGGGGTCGGCTTCATTCAAATCTCTAGGTTCAGGATAGACTCATATTTTTACTTGGGTGTGTTGGGGGGTGGGGACAAGAAGGAACGTACAGTCAGTGATGAGACCATGAAACACCAGAGGACTGGAATGTGTGGCTCAGACCTGGAGTTCCCCATCCTTTGGAGACTTGTGCATGTGGAGGACATAGATGTTCATGGTGAAGAATTTTTTTAGGCTTCCAATGTCGAATTTGATGTGGAGGTAAAGAATAATTAACCCATTAATACTTTCAAGGCATCTTCATCATACTGTATCAGCTATAGAACAGCAGCGCTCACCTGTATTAATAATTTATAAAGAGCACTATCCCAGAGAGTTCCCAAAAATCATTCTCAATGTAGAAATGAGAAAACACAGGCTTTGTGATGTCAAATGGCTGCTCCAAAACACACGGGTCAGAATGAGAATCTTCCATGGTGAGGGTTGCATGAAATTTCCTCTAAGCTACCTGAGGCTTAGTCTGTTCCTGACACAGAGGTGAAGAGCGTGTTTTAAAGACAGGGCACAGGGCAAGAAATCCTAGCACAACCCTTTTGACTTAAAGCAACATAGCTGGGTTTTCTAACTTCAAAGGGAAAGAAACAGCTACAGCAACACCACACCTGGCAAAAGCGTCCATGCTGGGAAACTCCGGGGCGGGAGAAAGCCCGTCAGAGGGCCAAGGATCTGAGGAGATAACTCAGTGAACAGAAAACCCAAATAAGTATAAAACAACTGAAAGGTAACTCAAACATACCAGTTGGAAAAGTGGAAATAGAAACATAATTTTCTTTGACACGTGGGTACCAGCATGTGTCAAATAATTCAAAGAAGGTTAACATCCAGGGAGTCTGGATCCAAAATGGCAGATACATTCAGAAACTCCTGTTGGCAGGAAGGGGAACATCACACACTGGGGTCTGTTGTGGGGTGGGGGGAGGGGGGAGGGATAGCATTAGGAGATATACCTAATGTTAAATGAGGAGTTAATGGGTGCAGCACACTAACATGGCACATGTATACATATGTAACAAACCTGCACATTGTGCACATGTACCCTAAAACTTAAAGTATAATTAAAAAAAAAAGAGACATTAGATTAACACTCTTAAATTGCATTAATTTTTTTGAAATAAAAAATTATGATCAATATCAACATCTTGGTCAATTATATAAGAAATAGTTTTCATTTCCAAGGTTTCTGCAAATTTGTCAATGACTCTATCAAAATGATCTTTATATATTTGTGTTTAGTATCAGGACGTCAAGATCTGCTAATCTGTCTTCACTCCTACTTGATAAAATAATAATTTATATAAATCTTATTTTTGAGAATTTTTTCATGCACACAACAACATATATAAAAGTAGAAAATGTCTTAAACACGAAGAAATTTGTTAGAAATTCATAGAAACTTTTCCTCCATCAGTTTCAGAAATTATAATGCAGTCTGTCATTGTTTCTTTGGATTTGTTGTGGTTTCCCAGAGTTTTCACATTTGAAAATGTTTGCTAAAATATCCTTACAAAAAATAAAATAAAGCTATATTATATTTGTTAAAAAAAAAAAAAAAGAAAGAAAAAAGAAACTCCTGTTGGCAGTGCACCTGTCACAGCCCTTCTGGAACACAATCCGGCTTTAGCTATTCACACTTTTTTACATATGCCTATTCTTTCACTGAGTCATTTCTTTCCTGGGAGGCTGTCACCTACCAGGGATTAGTATATGTCGTGAGCTAAATTGTGTTCCCTTCCCAAAATTTATACGTTCATGTTTTAACACGTAGTGCCTCAGAATGTCACTGTATTTGAACATATAGTCTCTGCAAATGTAATTAAGGTTAAGTGAATTCATTGGGACACATCCTAATTCAATATGACTGGGGCCCTCATTGGAAGAGGCAGTCAGGGAAGAGAAAAGCACAAGAGAAGATCTTGTGGAAACAGAGATAGAAGATGATCATCTGCAAGCCAAGGACAGACCTCAGAGAAAACACCCAGCCACCAGCTTGAGGTTGGATTTCTAGCCTCCAGAACTGTGAGGAACTCAAATTTTGTTGTTAAATCACTTCAGCCTGTGTTACTGTATTATGGAAGCCATAGGAAACTGTCATAGCCTATTACGACACACGTAAGATGTTCCCTGAAGCACGAATGAAATGGAAATAGAATTTATTATGTCAGGCTCCATCAGCGTTAAAAGGCTGAATTACTGAGAAAAAGGCTCTCCCTTATGAAATATTATGAAGACATAAGCTCCTACCCTGACGGGGCTATAGTGATGAGTTCTCTGAGATAACTAATGCATAGAGTAACATAAGACCCTTTCTGTGTAACCCCCAGTATTTGGATAAAACCCTTCTCTAGTAAGTGTACATTTTTAAATCTTAGAAAAGTTCTGGCAGGGAGGGCATTGAAGCTGCCTGCTGCAGGAGTGGGGTGGGTAGTTAAAACAATAAACATAGTAGCAATCTGCAAAGATACTCGTAGACTTGTGTAAAGTAAAAACAACACAAAAGTGTTTTCTTTGATATTCCTACAAGTATATGACTGGTGACTGTGCACTTAAGTTGCTATTATGGACTAACGGACGCCAGATTCCTTTGGGAAGGGATTGTGGGACATTTAATTAAGAATGCTTTAAAACATTTTCCAGGGAGTCCTCATATTTGGGTCTGGTTCTTGGGCCTTCCCTGGTCTTTTGGGTCTCTTTGGAGACCCCACTGTGCCCACTTTCACCCCAGACTAACCCTGCCCATGGTTGTTGGCATGGTGCATGTGCTCTTTGCCAAATGAGATAAAGTAGCTGAACTCATCAAACAGCTCCTCATGGATCCCCTGCATGGAGCTCTGCAAAGAGAGTGCCTGGAAGCCTGGCCAAGAGGTGTCAGTGGCATGCCTGGCTTTCCCCACAGGGGACACCCCCATTAGAAACTCTGCGCCCCAGATCAGGCACAAAGGAACATTTGTATTGACCTCCTGTCAGGGAGAAAACCAGATGATAGCTTGAAGTTTTTGCATAAACATCTGAACAGATAAAGGTAGTCCCCAGCACTTAACTTTCTATCCTGCCAGCCATAACCTGGGGTATAAATTTGACAGACCTGTTAGCTTCTCAACAGCAGGAAACCTGCTCCTGTTTAATATGTGTGACACAATGATATTCAGGTTTTGTGAAATTCTCTGATATGGTAGATGAATAAGAGAATGCATTTCCCCTAGGGGCAATCAGAGCTAATGACCCTATCATTAAAGATCTCTATACATGGGAATAACCAATCAGCCACATGCAGAGGGCATACTTTCTTTCTTTCTTTCTTTCTTTCTTTTCGGGGGGGACAGAGTTTCACTCTTGTTGCCCAGGCTGGAGTGAGTGCAATGGCGTAATATCCACTCACTGCAACCTCCACCTCCCAGGTTCAAGTGATTCTCCTGCATCAGTCTCCCAAGCAGCTGGGATTACAGGTGCCCACCACCATGCCCAGCTAATTTGTTGCATTTTTAGTAGAGATGGGGTTTCACCATGTTGGCCACACTGGTCTCAAACTCCTAACCTCAGGTGATCCACCCACCTCAGCCTCCCAAAGTGCTGGGATTATAGGCATGAGCCACCACGCCCGGCCAAAAGGCATACTTTCTAACTACTACATTTGGTATGCAATAGAAAATGAAAACACACAGACACACACAATCTCACACAGAAACATAAGGGAATCAGTTAAAATACTCAGACAGTCACTCTGTACAGATCACATAGCTCACAGAGCACAATACCATAGTCCTGGAATGTTTGTCACTAAGCCAAGACAAGACAAAGACCATCACACTACCAACAGAAGTCAGCCTCTTATTTCACACTGATTATGAAGAAGTACAGGAGGGTCAATTACAATGAAGAAAGTCAACAGAAAGAGATGAGACAGGACGTCCTCAAGCAAATGTCTTTTTCATCATAGCAGCCTAAAAGCCTTATGCATCCAAGAATGGTTAAACTACTTTGCCCAAACAATAATTAAGCAGCCAACCACGCTAATCCTTCACTAAAATAAATTACCTATCTAGTATCAGTCACTGATACCCCTACTCAGGCAACATGTTTTATCCATTTCACAAAGATTCCCTGTGGACTAATAATAAAGAGAGAACCTCATGTGATTGTTCTTTATCAGAAAAAAAAGTTAAGAAAAAGGCAAAATGAATTTTTAAATCTTTCGTCAAAAAACAAAAACTCACATTTTCAATGTGACAAATATACTTGCAAATTTGGAAAAGTAAAATTAAATATAAGAATTGTATTTCTTATAAAGTTTATTATAAGCAATACACAGTTCAGAAAAAAATGAACATGGAATAATTATGGGCACTCAAGTAAAAGAAGACAGACTTTTTTGTAATTCTCAGATAGTCTTCAAAAGAAATCAGAGCAACTGAATTGTTACATGCTCCAGAAGTTTACAAATAATTATGCGTTTATATATAAAGTAACAGCCCATGGATGCCATGAATCTTTTTTTTTTTTTTTTTTTTTTTGAGACAGAGTCTCTCTGTGTCGCCCAGGCTGGAGTGCAATGGCACAATCTCGGCTCACTGCAACCTCCGCCTCCTGGGTTCAAGTGAATCTTTAATTCAGTTGCAATTCCTTCAAAACTGTCTAAGACCAGAAGGTGAATTAAACCATTTTAAGCACTTCAACATGTGATTTCACTAGGAGCTGATACAAGGTTATAGTAAGAGTAACTCATGCCAAGTACTGCTGGTCAGGGTCCTCAGAGCGCAGCAGATGAATGAAGGGCCCACAAGGCTCTGCTCATCAGCAAAATCTTCTGGATCAGGGTCTTCTACAGGTTGATCTGGCTGATCTTGAACCAATGTGGATACCAAATTCATTATGGAATCCACCTGTAACATGCGAGGCACAAGAAACCCACTGACGTGAAACCATTGGCATATAAAGCCATTATCAAAAGTGTTTCCAGTTATAAAATTACAATACAGTATCAACAAGATATTCCTTTTTTTGGTGAGAAAGTCGATACACATGTATGTCATACACACATATACAGACAAAAGTCTGGAAAGATATGCACCAAATGTTAATTAACAGTGATTATTCTCTATCTGGTGGAATTATAAATGTTTTATAATTCTTTATACATCTCTAATTTTCTAATTTATATAATGAATAAGTTGCCTGTAAATTTTCTTTAGCATTGAATTACCCTCGCCTCCCATCTTGGGTATCTAGGTCCAAAGTCTAAAATTGTAACACTGTTTCCCTAAAATAGCACATAGATATTCTCTTACCTGGTCTTGAGAGACAATTTCTGTGTTATAATCCAGAACATTACTAAGCACATAACAACTCATGCTCTTTCTGGACTCGTAGTCAAAGTACTCAAAGAGTGGGTGAAATGTTTTAATTTCAAGACTGTTAAAATATTGTTGTAAGTGTCAGCTGGTATTTTCAAAAGTCTGGTGAGTTCCTTTGAAACTGCACTACTGGTAGCAATACTACAAAAAGAAAAACAGAAGTCTTAATGAATAAAATTAACTTTCTATATACACAAATAGCACTTGTTCCATAAGAATTTGAAATTTTTCATTACACATTAAAGGAAATGGGTCAAGTGAATCATACCACCACAGAAGACTATAACAACCTCCTTTCAGGAGGATAAAAATGCTTATCTAAACACAAACACATATTCATCTATTATTTTTCTGTTGATACAAAACTAGATACAGTTTCCAACTCATGAACAGATGGTATAGCTGGAGTTAAGATGACTGTCTAGAATTCGATGACATTTCTAAGGGAAGTATTTTAAGTGGTAGTTTGGTTCCCGGGGGCAGCCAACAAGTATTGTATATTCATGATGAAAACAAGCAGGAAGAAAATCCATGCAAAACCAGCAATTCGACACAATAGAAAAATATGTAAACTATTTCTTCTGCATCAGATGTTGGTGATTAAGGAAAAGCAGGCTGACTGACTTTTAGGTAGTCGTTAGTAAAATCATTCTGTAGATATTGAGGCATATTGGGACATTTATTACAACCTCTTTAGAGGTTGTTATTTCTAATTATTTTGTCTATTTTTACTTTAAAATTCACTTGGGGGGGAAACACATAGATATATCATTTAGTTATTTTAATTTAATGTTTTTTATTTTAAATTTTATTTTTTATTAGAGACGGGGTCTTGCTATGCTGCCCAGGCTGTTCTCAAACTCCTGGGCTCACGTGATTCTCCCAACTTAGCCTCCTGAATAGCTGGGGTTACAGGTGCAAGCCACCACACCTGGTACATCATTTAATTTTCTCTCACACTTATCATTCCATATCTGGACTTGTTTTCAGTTCACACACACACAAAACCAAAAATGACCAAAAGAAAAAGGGTAATACAAAAGGGAGAAAAAAAGAAGAAATTTTCTTGATGGAGGTAAGCCACTGGAAGGGAGATAGAAAGGAGGAAGATTACATGAGGTAAAATTCTGAAGAATATGGCCGGGGGAGGCGGTCCTGGCTTAACCCAAGTCCAGAGCAGTGGGGAATGGGGCAGGAAGGGAACCGCTGGGGAAGGTACAGGATCAGAGCTGCCCACAGCGGCCACTAGAGGACGCCATAGGTCTAGAACAGAACAGCTCGGGAGGCTTCAAGTTGGAAACAGTGCTGTTGATATTTCCTTGAAGGTATCAAAATCAAAGCTCAAAATAGAAAAGATAATTAAACCAATTTAATTCTGCACCTTAAATATACATACACCCCTCATTTTTCACCATGTACTTATTCGTGGGAAAACATCTCTTATGGAAATAAATACTGCCTGACAAAGTTTCCTTACCAGTTTAAGAACAAACTCATTCACTTACAGCAAGCTTGTCCAACCGGCAGCCCACAGGCCGCATGCAGCCCAGGATGGCTTTGAATGTGGCCCAACACAAATTTGTAATTGTCTTAAAACATTACGAGTTTTTTGCGATTTTTTTAAGCTCATCAGCTATTGTTAGTGTATTTTATGTGTGGCCCAAGAAAATGCTTCTTCCAGTGCAGCCCAGGGAAGCCAAAAGATTGGATGCCCCTGATACACAGAAAGGGATCCAAATTGGAGACACTGGTCCCTGAAGACTGCCTATGGTCCATAGGTACCACAATTTCATTAGTATAAAAAAACAAGTAATTGGTCACCACTTTCTGCCCCTAGTAGTGCTAAGCATGACAATCTTTTTTTTTTTTTTTTTTTTTTTTTTTGAGACAGAGTCTCCCTCTATCACCCAGGCTGGAGTGCTGTGGCACAATCTCGGCTCACCGCAAGCTCCGCCTCCCAGGTTCATGCCATTCTCCTGCCTCAGCCTCCCTAGCAGCTGGGACTACAGGCGCCCGCCACCATGCCCGGCTAATTTTTTTGTATTTTTAGTAAAGACGGGGTTTCACTGTGTTAGCCAGGATGGTCTCGATCTCCTGACCTCGTGATCCACCTGCCTCGGCCTCCCAAAGTGCTGGGATTACAGGCGTGAGCCACCGCGCCCGGCCAGCATGACAATCTTAATGCATGATTAAAACAAGACTAATGCCAGCAGTTCAAAAAACAATTGAGAAAGAAAACCAAATCTAAGACAAAAATGTCTTTATGAAGATTTTTACAAAAAATGTAACTTACGATTCAAGGTTGAGCTTATTGAATATCTCCACTGTTGTTTCTAGAACTTTATCAACATAGTCCACACGATCAGGGTAACATTTCATGGCAAGATTAATGAGAGAGACTTGTAAAGATACAACATCCTCTCAAGGCATGTCTTGTCTAGACTGGAATGTTTAGAAAACCACACAATGTATTTTAAACAATTGTAAAAGGAAGGCAGAGAAGTTTCAAAGTTTTGAGAACTTAGGAGAAATGCTACACAAACCTGTATCACTGTAGCCACCTGCTGTGAAAATATATCAAAAAGTTTAATATCTGCTGGGATTCCAGGTCCATCTTCACAGTGGCAAATAAAGCTAATCTAAAAAAAAAAAACCCAAAACCCCTTTATTTTAAAAGATATAGTGTTTGGGTAGTGAGATCATGGATGACATCTTATTCTTTAATGCTTTTCTATATTTTGTATGAGCCCAAAAGGTTTTTAAGTCGATCATTCCCTCAATGTTTTGAGATAGGGTCTTCCTCTCTCGCCCAGGCTGGAGTGCGGTCACGCACTCTCCGCTCAATGAAACCTCCACCTGCTGGGCTCAAGCTATCCTCCCACCTCAGCCCCCTGAGTAGCTGGGGCTAACAGCATGTGCCACCACGCCCAGCTAATTTTTACTTTTTCTGTAGTGATGGGGTTTCGCCATGTTGCCCAGGGTGGTATTGACCTGGACTCAAGCAAGCCTCCCTCGTTGGCCTCCCAAAGTGCTGGGATTACAGATGTGAGCCACTGCACCCAGCCTCCTCAATTCATTTTTAACTAAACAGTTTTGCCAATGAAACCTTTTTTCATCAGCATTCCACCATACTAAGTAGATTTTCAAAAATATAATTATCTCAAACTCTTTGAAGCATAATTAAGTAGATATGGACAGAAATGCATTAAAGTGAAAAACGTATTCAACAACTATGATTTAAATAAATAATCTTTAAAAAATAAAAGTACATAGACTATTTTAAGATACAGCATTTTTACTACTTAAAGTTTGAAATACAACTAAGTCTAAAATTCATAAAATTAACTTTTATTTCCCACATCCTAAATTACTCAAAGTAATGTCTGTTTCATTATCATTATCTTTTTGTCAGAGTCACAACTACATCCACATTTTGTTATGCCCAGAAGCATCACTACTGACAGAGATGTGTAAGTGACATTACAGGCAACACAAGAAAATCCAGTTACTAGCTTCCTTTAAGAGTGGGCCCAATAAGTATGGAATTTTTGCTGCCCAGGATTGAGCTGATAATTTGGAAAATTTTGTTATCTAAATTCTCAGACTTTAAAATGAATAACTTAGTTTTTTAAAAAAAACATACAAAAGATATCTGCAGAAATAAATCTTCTCTTAGGTTTCTGGTTTCATGACAATGCTTACAAGTAGTAGGACAGACATCATATACTACTGCACAACATGGCTGCAAAAAAGTCACCCATTGGCCAAGCGCAGTGGTTCATGTCTGTAATCCCAGCACTTCGGGAAGCCAAGGCAGGCGGATCATCTGAGCTCAGGAGTATGAGACCAGCCTGGCCAACCTGGCAAAACCCCATCTCTACTAAAAGTACAAAAGTTAGCCAGGTATGGTGGTGCATGTCTGTAATCCCAGCTACTCTGGAAGCTAAGACACTAGAATCACTTGAACCCAAGAGTTGGAGGTTGCAATGAGCCGAGATAGCACCACTGCACTCTAGCTTGGGTGACAGAGTGAGACCCTGTCTGAAAAAAAAAAAAAAAAAACCCAAGAAAATAAAACTTAAAGTGGATGTACTAAACATATGTGATACTTAAAATTTTTTCTTTAAGAAAATGTGATGATAGAGTGATTACTTGAACATTTTCAATCATCTGTATCTTACGGCTACTCTAAATCAAATGAGTTCCTACTGCAAGATACTTACATCACGGTAAAAAACAAATTATGTTCTTCAATATGATCTTTGGATTTGTACAATTTAAAAAATAAGTCTGTACAACGTCTTTAAATGACAATTAAGCACACAGAATAAAGATATTCATTATCTTCATGTCTCCTGCACATTTAAGTTAAGCCTCTTTCATGTCAACCTAGGCAAGTACCTAGTATTCATACTCACAAAGCTAAATTATTTATAGTATAATTAAATTAAGATCATTGGTATGATGAAGATGTAACAGAAACAAATAATTCAAAAAAATGTTTAAAATTCATTATTCCCAAGTCAGAGCATTTATCCTCCAGTGTTGGAAGGTCTTACCTATCAATTAAAGCAATGATTATGTTTTTCACGTTTACATTCTGGTGTAACTCAGCACAGGTTCGAAGAAAAGGATTCGAAGTCTGGCGGTGAAATTCATCAAGGAAAACCTGAAAATCAAATGATCAATACAAGTAAAAGTATTTCGCATAATATTCTGAACTCACATATGGTAAAGTTCACATTTGTGGGGAAAAAAACACTGTAATTTTATACAACTAAATTCAAACACATTACTTTTGAACCTCTCTACTAAACATAAGCTCAGACAGAAATATTCCAATAAACAAAGTGCACCTACAATTAAACTAAAGCTACGGAGACCTAGAAAACTCAGATTACTCATTCCTACATTTCGGAGGAAAACAAACCACATTGATACAAAGACCAAGTTATAAGTTAGAAACAGAAAATTCCTGTTTTTAAATTATTTTTAGAAGAAGCAAAATTACATGAAAAAAAGAAGCATTAAAAATGATTTTAATTTTTTACAGAAATGGCATCTTGCTATGTGGCCCAGGCTGGTTTTGAACTCCTGGCCTCAAGAGATCCTCCCACCTTGAACTCCCAAAGTGCTGGGATTACAGGTGTCAGTCACCACACCCAGCAAGGAAAATTCTTTATTCAGGAAAGCTTATTTCCTATTCCATCAAAATTTTTTCAAAACAATTAAATGTAATGAAAGATAAAATACGTCATTAAAAAAAATGAAATAAATGTTCCCACCTACCTGAATAACACACCCCATGAGATATTCTTGAGCCAAAGCATCCCTACAGTTTACAACTTGCTCCAATATGCCAGTCAAAACAATCTAAAAGAGAAAAAAACACACACATAAGGGTTAAAATCTGTTTTCAAAATCTTAAGCTATTCCCCTAGTAACACGTTTGAACTACTAACTTGAAAATCGTATTTGAGATTTTTCCCACCAAGACTTCACTTCTATACTGTAAAAGCTATTTTCTTTTTAAGACAAGGTCTTGTTCGGTTGCCCAGGCTGCAGTGCAGTGGCACAATCTCCACTCAATGCAACATCCACCTCCTAGGCTCAAGTCATCCTCCCACCTCAAGCCTCCTGAGTGCTGGGACTACAGGTACGTTCCACCATGCCCAGCTAAATTGGGTAATTTTTGTAGAGATGGGGTCTCCCTATGTTGCCCAGGCCTGTCTCAAACTCCTGGACTCAAGTGATCTATCTGCCTTGGTCTCTCAAAAGTGAGCTTTTTTCTCCATGGCTTGTGCTTTTATGTGTATCCTCAGAAATCTTTGTCTAATCCTAGGTCATAAAGATTTCCTCTGTGTTTTCTTCTAACAGTTTTAGGTTCTATATTTAGGTCTCTGATCGATTTTTGTGTTTTTTCTATATGGTATGAGGGATGGGTCAAGGTTCAGGGTTTTTTGTTTGCATATAAATATCCAATTGTTCCAGAATCACTTGCTGAAAAGGTTGCCTTTGTACTTTTATCAAAAATAACTGATCATAAATATCTGGGTCTGTTATGGATTGTCTAGTCAGAGATCAGTAAACTGAGCTGCTGCTTGTTTTTACAAATAAAGTTTTACTGGAACACAGCCATGCCCATTCACTTCCATATTGTCTGTGGCTGCTTTTGCACCATATCTGCACTGTTATTAGCTGTAGACCAGGGTGTCCAATCTTTTGGCTTGAAGAAGAATTAGAAGAAGAATTGTCTTGGGCCACACATAAAATACACTAATAATAGCTGATGACCTTTAAAAAAAAAAAAAAGGCAAAAAATCTCATGTTTTAAAGTTTACAAACTTACGTTGGGCCACATTCAAAGCTGTCCTGGGCCGCAGGTTGGACAAGCTTGTTGTACAGCATATGTCTTCCAAAGCCAAAAACCATTTATTATCTAGTCCCTCACAGGTAAAGTTTGCCATTCCCTGTTTTATTCCCCTCCATTGATTTGTGTGTCTATCCTTTTCACCAATACCACACAGGATCTCACTGCAGCTTTAGAGTAAATCATGAATTCAAGTTGTTTGGGTCTTTCAACTTTATTCTTCCTTTTCAAATTTGTTGTAGCTGTTCCAGGTTCTTTGTTTCTTCATATAAATTTTAGAATCAGCTTCTTAATTTCTACAAAAGTCTGCTGGGATTTTGGCTGAGATTACGTTGGATCTATAGATCAATTTTTTAAAAAATGTTACCTTGGCAATATTCAGTCTTCCAGTCCACAAACATTGCATATATATCTTTCCGTTTATTTAAGTCTTCTTCAATAAAAGCTATTTTAAGATTTTTTCAATTTAATACTATATAACAAAAATATTCTGATTTTAGAAACCAGATTTCAGTTTATCTCAGAACATAAGAAGAGGTAACAAAAAGATATAAACCTGTTTGTAACGTTCCACATTTACACCTTCCAACCGACTGAGGCACACCAAATGTGTTCCCACTAAAATTCTCAGTTCTTGTCTTTCTCATTCTCTTTTTTCTGTATCTCAGCTATGTCCCTGATGCCGCATTCGCACCAGAGCTTGTTCATTTCTGCAAAGTTGGGCAGTAGAAAATCCATGGAATCACTGATATCGCCAGTTGTTTCTTCACTGCAAAGAAACAGAAAAGTCTTTACACAGTATTTACAGGACCATCTTACTATTATCCCTCTCCTTTGTGCATTTCCTACTTATCTCTGTAGTACATCAATGCTTTATTTAAAAAAAACCATTTTCAACTTCATTGGCTTAGTGTTAAATTTCAAAGGGAACAGAATCTAGGGAAAAAATACCTGGAGAGGACAGTATAAATTTAAAGGGCAAATTATTTTCCCCAACTCCCTATCCTGGGCCAACTGGACTTGCTCTTATGGCAACTTCCTTAATTCAAAAAGGCTAGAAGGATGGGCATGGTGGCTCATGTCTGTAATCCAGTGCTTTGGGAGGCCAAGGCAGGAAGATCGCTTTAGGCCAGGAGTTTAAAACTGGACTGGGCAACATAATGAGACCCCATCCCTACAAACCAAAAACAAAAACAAAAGGCTAAAAAATGTAACACTTATGGTGTACTGCTAACTACATCATTTTACTGTTGAATATTTTGTTTTTAATTGGAATGTAAGCTTTGTGAGGGAAGAGACCATGGATTTCCTGCTTTATTTTTCTACATCTCCTAGGATGGAGACCTCAGTAGCTTTCAAAAATTTTTATTGATTGCCTAATTAAATGCTCAAAATGGACAGTCAAAATGTAATAAAGCAAATAACTTCATCAATTTCTCTATATTGTTAAATTTTTTGTATTTACTGTTTAAGAAGAAATTGATGTAGATATATTAAAAACTACTGAATTGTACACCTTAGAAATAAATGGAAATATTAAAAAGAAAAAACCAAAATCTGTTGGGGCAAACTGAAAAAAGACTAAAAATTAAAGAAAGAAAATAAAGGAATCAACTTTTTTAAAAACGAATGAAGTTCTTTAATCTGGGGACCTGTCATGTGAACAGCTCACCCCACTGAAGACCACAGTTGGCTGACCATCTGCCCCTGCTGTCGGATAAAAGTACAGTAGACTTTGATGCTAGAATACTGATAACACAAGAGACAGGAGTGTCTCTGCATGGCTTTTATTTTTCCTTCTCTGGAGTTAATAGCTAACTCGTAACAGATAATTTAAATCACTTATATTCCAAGGTAACTAGCAGTCTATAACTTATAAAAACTGATAGACATTAAAGGAACAATTATGAAATCCAGCTGGCTCACACTTTATTACTTCATTACAAATTCAATTTTCAAATATAACCCCCTTAAAAAAGTTGTATTTTCAAAGAATGTTTAATGTAGTGGAAAAATGCTCAATTACATTAAATGAAAAAAGCAGGTCCTAATAATCCAAAGATAAAATTTGCATGAGTACATTTTAGATCATACCACATATACTGAGGAGTTCTATATTACAAAGGAAATCTATATACAAATGCTACCTAAATGGCTGACTAGGTGGAAAAATTATTCATACTTACTTTGTTTCTGTACATATTTCCACACTTTTATACATTCTACAATGAAAGAAATATTGCAACAAAATCAAGAAAGAAAATCACTTACTCTGTTGGCTCTCCTTCATCAGGTAAGATATTTCTGGTATGCTGGAGAAGGTAATTTCGAAGAAACAGACACCTCAAGGGATGCTGCACACCACGGCACATTTCTACCAAATCTTTCAAAATGTCCTTCCTGGACTGAGGAAATGACTTGACATATACAACTCCAACTGTGATCAAAAGGTAACTAGGAGAATTATGAAGAAATGCTGATTAGAAATAAAATATTCAAATCAAGAATTTATTTCCAAACACACTGAACAAAACATTAAATAAACAAGACAGGAACCATGTTGTTTTCTCCTGCATGAAAAGGAAAATATCTGATTTAAAATATAACCACTGACTGACCTCTAAAAAACTATGTATATACACCCACATACACACACACACACACACACACACACACACAGACATATACTGTATATGTACAAGATAGATATTACCTTTAAACATATTAGGAAGAGAATAATTGTCATATTAATTTTTCTAACAGTCAAAACATTAAAATAGCAAGCATGTCCATTTTTTTCTCTTTCTAAAATTCCTTAAATATCTACATAAAATGTAAATCTAGTTACTCTAAAACAAATAAGAGAGTATCTACCAAAATGTTAATCTCAATTTGTTAAGAAATTACCCTTAAAACTTTTTTCAAGCTGATAATCATAAAGGACATAAAGTGGCAAAAATAGACACAAAATCCTCCGATTTGTAGTTACTTACAGCCTTGGGATAATGTTTCCAGCATACTGTACAAGTTCATAGAGATCTGCCACTTTCCTTCCTTTAGCAAACTCATCTGTCAGGTAGACCTCCAAGTAGTGCAGTTCATCAGAAATGGCCGTATCTTTTAATTAGGATTAAGGACTAAAAATAAAAATAAGCCAACCTAAACAAAACTTTGAAACTTGTTGGAGTCATTATTAACTACTGGGCAGATATCTTAAGTTTTAGTCCTTTAAGAAAGTGTTCAAGGGAAGGAAGAATTTTAGCTGGACTTTTCTTACTTTAAAAAAGGGTTTTAAAGCGTGTGTGGTGAAGCAAAGCAGTAAATACAATGGTTACCTGTCAGACTGCTAATGGGTTTTGAAATGGCAAATGATTAAATTCCTGTCCATTTGAGACTGCTGCATAACAAAATCTAAGTATTAAAGAACCAACTGTGTCATAGCCTAAATATCCTCATGAAGGGTCTGAAAATTGAGACGCACCGACAACACATTTATGGACGTTTAAGCATAGGAAAGGAGTACTCTCAAAGTGTTTTTCTCACTTAGCACATCTGCATGGAGAAGGAGTGCCACGTGACTCAGATAACAAAGAATAAGATAACTCCAGAAAAACTTCATAAAGAACAAACAAAATTGGCCTTATCAAGAAAAAGGTATGGTCCAAATGTTTAGTCTTCAACATTCAAAAGATACAAAGTTCATAGTAGCTCTTTGGTGATAACATAGAAGTCTGGAGTTCACCAAGCATATTAGAAGCATATTTTAGAGCATCCATAAGCTTGTTTTTGTCCTACAGAAATACCAAAAGAATAGATGAGAAGGCTTAATTTAAATAAACATTTATCTTGGTTGTACAAACTCTTTACATCAAGGACCTGTTACATAGTTTTAAAAGTATACAGCACTTAAATGATTTTAACCACATAAAAAAATCAACTTTAGATCGTTTCACCTTGCCGACTCTACTAAAAAGAAAAAGATGCATGACTCTTAGTAGACTTACATAACTAGGACTGCAAGCTTCTTGATAGAATGCTAATCTTTTCAATCTATAGAGACTAGGAAACTAGCTCCATTCATCACATTTTACCTGCAATCAAGAGAACTGGCATACTGATTCAGGTGAAGCAAGATACTATCCTGACATGGCTTTGTCATGGGTTAAAGACTCTTCAGAGCTGTCTGAAATAACTATCCATGTAAGTTTGCTTTCCTCTTGCATTCTTCAAGCCCTCACAATGCCCATATGTTCCACTTAACTCAGAAATGCAAGCAATTCCTTGAGATAGAGGAAACACTATCCATACACAGGAAGAGAAAGAAGCAAGCAATAGCAAACCCATCTTCTCCATTCCAAGACATTTATTTTTCATTCCCAATTTGCTAGGAATTAAACCAATAAAAGATACAAGAGCATATTACTATGCTTTAGAAAGCATAGTAAGACATTTTACAAAGGTAAGACAGCATCATCTTTATCACAGTAATTTATAGCTTAAAGTACCAACCAATTTGGCTCAATTCCTTACATTTTAATCCAGAGAATCAACAGTATCTACACAGATTATCTCTTACTTTATCTTTTACAATAAGAAAATAAATAAATAAGTGTTAAGTATAATTTTTAAGCTAGCTTCTACAATAAATACATCTATTCAGCAAAAAAATTAAAGTTTTCAAGATATTTAGAAAAAAAGCCAAATAATTCAAATGCAAAGAATTTAAATCCATTCATTCAACAAATATTTACTGAGTACCTGTTATATGTTAAGTACTCCTCAGGTCTGAGGTATACAACCAAGGAGGCTAGTAATTCTGGTCAGACACTGGTGTGGTAATAATACAGTAGTGCGTAAATAAAAGGAAGGGTCTCTTGTTCTTATGAGCTTGTATTCTAGTAGGGAAGACAGACAATCCCAAACCATAAATATACATGTGAGTAAACAGGGCTCTTTGTTGAAACTGCTCCACACAGTGCTTTGGGGAGATGAAATTGAAGATAGATGCTGGTAGACAGTGAAGATTAGATTTACCAGAAATGGTGGTGCCACCTGGCTCTAGAAGACACTGCACATGCTTCCTTAGGAACACACGAACTGCAACTGTGCCTCCCACATTTCCATTCTTACCAGGCATCCCTTCATTTGGAATGACTGGACCTTCACAGCCTGTATGGCTTCATCCAAGAGCTTTTCCTGCTCATCCTGAGGGGACTGCTGTGTTGTAGGCTGAAAAATAAAAAAATTCCACTGATGTCTCAAGCACATTCTTCTAGCAAATATGTTATTTCTATAGTTCTAGCCATAGTCCTTCTCCAAGACTGTCACAAAAGGATCAATCCAGCTCTACACCTCAAACTCATTTACCAATTATTAACAGCTGCTGCACACAGAGCCATGCCTCATCACTGAAGTTAACAGAATAAGACTGACAAAGGAGAACAGTATGTGTACAAAGAATTGCCTCTCTCTCAGAAACTGACTCAACATTCTTGTAGTAGGCTGGCATCAAAGAAACTTGCAGTGGTAGTTCATGGCTGTGTTCTGCTAACACACTCTGAATACAACCCAGACGTAGCCATCCGGCCAATCGAAATCTTGTGATAGGTGTAGCCGAAACCAATCTCTAAAGCCTCTCTTTTCCTCTAGACTACTTATCATCTGCATTTCAGTCTATTCTTAGACAGACTAAGGAACTAGTTTATGAGATCACTGACCATTAATATGCACCATTTACCATGACATTTACATTCTCATTACTACAATTTATTCCCAAGTAAATGTCTTTTACTTTAGAGAGTCTGTCTGTTTGTTGTTTAGGTTTACACATATGGTGCCATAACTGGAATCTGAAAAGTTTGCTGTGGGAAGGAATTGGTGATTCTCGGAGCACGTATGCAGTCCTCACTTTATACCACTGAGCGCTCTGCTCGTATGTCACCTTTTCTGCGCTGGTGAGTCTTCCCTCAGGTTAAGAATCTGTTACTTTGATACAGGATTTTTGAAATTGTTGGGATCCGGTTTGAATAAGGCTACTTGAATAAAAGACCATCCATCCCTCCTAGCATAATAAAAGACCTTTTGTCTATTCTGGTAAGTCCTTTCTGTTATAAAGACAAATATCTTTCTGGATTGAGCACTCTTGTTTTGTACCGAACTTACCTTCTGTCTGTGAAGCCTTTATTTTCTGGTTTGTGCACCTAGTTTAATATTTTGTTTCATTTACATATTTTTGTGAACATTTTAATCCTGGTTTCTTTTGAATTGTTTTGACTTTTTCCCCTTGCTTGCTTCAAAAAAGTGGCACTAGTAAAGTAGTTGCCACTATCGAAAACACTAGTCTAAACTCCTGGCATTTTCTTACAAGATTTATAGGATTTTCTTTGCTCTCTCTAGCTATTAATAAGAAACAGAATGTGATTCTCAATCATTAAGGCATGCTAGGTTTTCCTGAACTCCTGATGATTACATATTATGATGCATTCTTTGGCATATTTTAAAATTAATAGGCAAAATTACATCAGAAAAAATATAGGTCTCAAATGGTCATTATTTTAAAAACTCACAACTATAGAGTTAACATATGGAGTCCTCTAGGTTCTCTGTCTCTCTATTTTTTCCTGCCTACTCTGTATCTGCTTACTTTTCTACTGGTGTTGAGATAAAACTCACTGCATATGGTATTTTTTTAACTTTATTTACTTGTTTATTACATGTTTGTAACTTGATGTTGAGTACATATTAGTGTAGACTTAACATACAACTTGGGAGAAAAACTGACATTCTCCACTGAATGGGTTAAAAAGGAATGTAAAACTACAAAATACTTAAGTGTGAGTTCTAAATTATGGCAAACAGAACAGTAAATACCTTGTCATTTTTCTTTCTAACTTTCCAAGATAGATTTCATTATAAAAATTGTTTGATAACAATTTAAGAAGGGATAATAAGGGATACTCATAAAAAACTGTTTTACTTTAATTATAGGGTACAAATAAGAGTCTTAACACAGAAATCCTACCTCCTATTTAAAATATAAATACTTGATGATATAATGAATCAAGGGGGATTAATTAATGTCAGTTGAAAATCTAATGACTTAACTCCATAAATGCCATTTGCTTTTGTCTGGAAGAGTTAGGCTGATTTAAGGGTGACACACAGCAGAGTTCTATTTGACA
Source organism: Pongo abelii (assembly GCF_028885655.2). Lineage (NCBI taxonomy): Eukaryota > Metazoa > Chordata > Mammalia > Primates > Hominidae > Pongo > Pongo abelii. Next base: position 45,548,350 of record NC_072003.2, read on the forward strand.
TTCATGTTAACTGTTTGGTGCTCAGAATGGAGATGGCCAAATACCAAGTACTTAGTGACAGAAAGTCAGAATTAATCTGTTCCAAGTGACTAAGAGCCAATAGAATTAATCTTCATCTCCTGATTTATGGTTGTGAACAAATGGATAGCTTTTTTCACTGCAAGTTTCAAAATTAAACTCTATTCTGAAGCTGCTGAAATTCACAGAACACAGAGAATACTGTCTATACTATAATTTCAATGTTTAAATGGTTTAAATACAAAATTATGGGTGATTATCAAAACTATTATTGGTAATGGTTTCTTTTGATTCTGTACATGCCCCTTAGCATATTTTGTGAAGAAATGAGTGTTCTTTTTAATACTACTCATCTTTACTCAAATACATTAAAAAATCATTTTAAAATTATTTTCTACCATGGATTACAGAAGACTCTTACTAAAAGTGAATAATGCTTATTGTTCTAAGTGTTTAGAGAATCATCTGAAAAACATATTCTTTCTAATACCACTTACAAAAAACATTTAATGAACATAACTCACTTCTAATTATATTATTCTAGTGATAAAACATTTTCTCATGTAACTATTTAAAATAGATGATTTATGGCTTTTTAATTTTTAAAATTTCATATTTAATATCATGTTAAAACTCTCCTAAATCAGTCTTCCAGTATCAAATTCTTAAATGAGAAAAAAAAGGACAAAAGAGGAAAATTCCGTGTCAATTATTTAGCCTCCTCCCTTCCCCAGAAACCAACATTTCCCTTTAAATGCAAGGCACACTCCTTTTCTTACAACAGAGATCAGGAAACTTTTTGTGTGGTTTTGTGTAAAGGGCCAGATAATAAACATGTTGTGCTTTGTGAATCTCATTTGGCTTCTATTGCAGCTGTTTACCTTTGGCTGGTGTAGTGGGAAAGCAGCCATAGACAATCTGCATTTATAAGAACAAGTCCAAATTTGGCCTTTGGGCCATAGTTGGCCAACCGCTGCCTCAGAAGAACAGATCTGCATATATAAAAGAATCATTCGAAAGAAACTGGTCTCAGTCAGATGTGATGTCTGATTCAGAATCTAGTAGCTAATCACTCTAGAACATTTTGAAATCAAGCACTTTGAATTTAGCCAACTTTCTGCTTTTAGTTAAGATTCTTCTATTGAAACACATGTCATGCTTTTCATTGGAGATAATTTCTCTTCATTTAAGAATGTGCTTCGGTATTATTTATTGAGGGGATTCAGTTTAAAATTAATAAACGGTGTCCATACAATTTAATATCCAATTTAATTTTTAAAAAACTTAATAAAAAATATAACAGAATCAAAACATTTAAAATAAGTACACTCACTACCCACTCCAGTAATTCATTTAAGTCATGCCAACTATAGAATATGAAAAATAAATTCAGAAGTGTAATTACTTTAAAATACACTACTTCCACTTTTGTCAGTATTTTACATTTATGTATATATTCTACAGTGGAAGCAGAAATTCTCTCCAAATACATTATCTCCTTAAAATCTTGAGGTGCCTATTAGAGCCACAGGCAATCTCTGACATATAAAATTGCAGCACAGGCCTTTCAAATTTGGCATTTCTCTGGTACAATACAATGACCAAGATATATAATAACTGTAAGGTGCCTAGACATTCCATTAAAAACCACTGTTTTCTTTAATGTAGAATGATTAATATATATTCTACAAGGGGCACTGAGATTAGTAATTCTATAGGGTATGTCCTGACATAATTTTCAAATTGTACAATAACATAAACAACTTTGTTAAGGCCATGTTTTATTTGCTGATTAATGGACGCAAGGCAATGTAATTTATTTTCAAGTATTTCCTTGAAAGTCTGTGCTCATAAAAATCATGAAAAGTTGGAAAGACTGTTAAATCACTGAAACTTTAAATATATCTTACACAATCTTGTTTGTACAAAAATACAAGTTAAATATAAACATAAAGCAATCATGAAAATGTTATGCAAATCTATTTTATGTGATCATTAGTTATACATAAAAGTTTCTCAGTTCTGTTATTTGTGAAAAGATCAATACCAGATTGAATGACTATCTATTGACAAAGGGCCCTAAAAAGCTTACTTTAGCACTAATCTTTTACATGGTTAAGGACATTTGCTAATTTGAGGTCACCTAAACACTGGAAAAAAAATGAAAGGGCAGCATGTCCATAAACCAACAAATAATTTGGCTGTAATGTATCATAAGACACAAAGAAACCCCACACATCTGTACAGTAAACATGTATTAGATACTCACACACAGGTGTATGTGCATGCACACACACACATGCACACACACACACACACATCTACACGCACATGCACCTATAAACACACACCTACACGCACATGCACACACACACACACCTACACGCAACACACACCCAGTTATAAAACAAAGCCTAATGAGATGCTGCTTCCAGTTCAATATTCACCTGTGCATTTTTTTTCTTATTTCATCAAATGAAGAGCTTTTTGTCACCTTGCCATTCTTGAAGACAGTATGGAGAAGATCATGACCATATTCTTCAAGGTCTCCTTTTCTTTCCTCCAGTGTAACAAAATTCTCTGCTGGCGTCCTATGAGATAATTGGCCCTTTGGAACTTTTGTTGGGATCCCACTCACAGGAGCCTCAGGCTGTATCTACCTGGCCAAGCTCACCTAGATGGTGGAGGCAACTAGGCCTGCCTTGGGAGCCCAGGGACCTTAGTCTCAGTCTCTTCTTATTTCGAAAAGGGCAAGAAAACCATTTTTTGAAAAAACTGAACACAAGGAGACAGCAGCACTTAGTGATGAATGAGGAGTGTGAGAGCTGAAGCAGGTTTGGCGTCCAGCAGCTGTGTGCCAGGTGGGCTTGAGCAGGAACCTCTCAGACTCAGTTTCCTCATCCCTGAGTAACAACAAAAACAGTAACAATAAAAGTATTGACATTTACAAGGTGTCCAAAAGATTATAGAATATTATGTATAGAAAGCAGCTGCACCATCCCTGGTAAAGTCAGAATCCAAGAAATTCCAGCTGCTACTTCTTCCATCATCATCTCTAGGAAGTAAGATTATGAGAGTTTTACTGAGCAGCAATTTTTCCTCATTTCTCTTAGCAACAGCACTAGTAACTTTTAAACACCAGCAAGCCAAATGTCCTACACAAATGAAATCCTGCCCTTAAAGGACCATGGCTGGGCAGCATGGACCCAGGTGTGGGCCCCATGGTGGTTAGTGGAGGGCAGGAGGGAAATTGGGCCCTCTCCTCCCAGAGACTCAGAGAGGCCAGAAAAAGACACTGAGGTGGCCTTCCAGGAAGCAGAAGGCTAGAAGGCCTTGCAGGGGATCCTAAATAGCCTTCAGGGCACCTGACAGGGCTGGGCCTGTGCCAGCTTCCCTCACTTTCCTCCTCTCCACAGAAGAACCTGGCCCCAGGTGGCAGGTGGGTCTGAGGCTGCCAAGCACTCACCAGAGGCTGTGGGTACCTTCAATATGGCCCTTTTTGAAGCAGCAGCTCAAACAGATCCTTGCAGAGCAGCTTCCTCAACGTCTGGAACTTCTCACTCCAGGCCCAGGTCTGCAGGGGAGCCAAGGAGGGAGACACGGGCTCACCTGTGGCTGAGACCTCCTCTCTGATGTCCCTTCTTCCACCTCCCCAAGGACAGGCCCAGATGCCCTAATGAACAGCCCAGCATAAAGACTACAGGAGAGTGAACAGAACCGTCTGGCACCCAGGAGGGAGGGGGGTGCCTGGTGAGCACAGGGAGAGGCCCCAGGCCCCTGTCCAGAAATGTGCTCCTTGCAGCCCAGACTCGAGGTGGAGGTGTCCTGTGTGCGCACGCAGTCCATGATGTGTTCTCCCTGGGGGTCATCTAGCTGCACATCTAGAACAAGGTGGCCATTCTCTGGACACTGTGGCAGGTAGGGGATGGGCAGATGGGGCAGCCCACAAAGCTCAGTGCCCTGCCATGGACCACTTTCTTCTCCGAGACCTCCCTGCTGTGGGTTCTCCACACCCTGAGACACTGCCCTGAAGTCAGACAGAAGCAAACGAGCTCCTCTCCCAAGACTGCCCTCTCCCACGCTGGCTGATGACTTCCTAGAGGGGGACTCAGTCACCAGGGGCTGGGGGCTGTTTCTTCGGGTGGATGCCCTCGAGTTTAGGCTGGCCGGTTCATCCCATTACTCCATGTGCATAAGACAAGGCAGGGCAGAAATGACACAGGCACCACCTTTATTTCTGCATTCCTGCAAAGTGGTTTCTGCAGGTCCTGCTGATACAGTTAAGCAGCTCCACTAGGGAAGGGCTTCGGAAGTGGCTCTGGAAGGTTTGGGGTTGTGGTGAGAGGCCATGGATCTACAAGGAGAGGGTGGTCACTGAGCAGATGGCTGGGTGTCTACCCACAGACCCAGAACCGGTGACATGTCAGGGGGTTATGGCTGGCTGGCAGGGACTCACTGATTGAGGTGAAAACCCCGTGTGTATGCGGTGATGCGGCCTTGTAGGTCCTCAACCATGATCACAAACAAGCACATGAGGTCCCCACACGGTGGGTTCAGGCTGCTTATGGTGAGCACTTTCAGGCACTGCACGGGATGCAGGAATGGCCAAGTGTGAATGCACCAGGCCTCCTGGAATGTGGCCCTCCACCCCACTGAAGAGCCTCTTTCTTGCTCCCCGCCCGGAAATCTCCCGTTCCAGTCACAGTTCTGGGACTGCACAAGACACCATGGCTACTCCTGGCTCCCTGGATGTACTCAGGTGGTGTGCCACCGAGGGGCTCCATCTTCAAGCCCTTCTGAGGGACCCACGGCCACTGGTCGACACAAGGTAAGGACATCCAGGGCCAGCTTTCTCTCTTCCTAAATGTGGTCCTGGTCTGGGTGCCTCCCGAGATGACTCCAGTGGGAAGCCCTGGTCCTCAGCCCCTTCGTCAGTCCCTGGCCCCCATGCTCCCTGCTCTTCTTCCCAATTCCCAATCCCAGTGCCTTGTGCACCTCCCAGGTCACCCCCAGTGAAAATGCTCAGGAAGGACAAAAAGCTACCCTCAGCCCTGTTGGAGACATCAGATGGGTCAGGGTCCATGCTCTTGCACAGGTTTCCACCCTGGTCCACTTGGATGTGGGCCTCACACACGGTATAGGGCTCTGTCAGGAAGTGGGGGATTCCCAGGCACCTGCACTCTGGAACAGCCCACCTAGCACACAGCAGAGTTTGCGGGTGTGTTATCATGCATGGTTTAATTTTCAGCTTTAGGCTTTCATTTTCAAATTTCACTATGAACACTGGAATTCTGGTTTACACACACACACACACCTGCCTGCTGGCAAGCAGGGATCCTTGTTGGCAAAGAACTTTCTCCCAAATGCCTCTAGAGGACACCCAGGGCTTGGGGAGCCCACAAGGCCACCTCATCTGTGTGGGCCCGTGTCTCAGGTGGGCAGGGCCGTCAGAGCTTCAGGGTCTTCACAACCTCACACTGCTCTCCTGGGGCAGCCCCCATGCAGGGGTGGCCTGAGGACTTCCCAGGTTCCCAGTTGGAACACTGCCCCTCCGTGGGATTTGGAATCGCAGTTATTTAGGGGGAGGAGAGAGTTTCTATGATCAACTCTGTGTACCGTTGAACTATAGACCTTTTCCACAATTGCTCTGAACAAGCAGAGAGACCCTGGGACCCTGAGCGGCTTCTTCCCAAAGAACCTGAGTCCACGAGAGCAGAGTTTACAACCAAGCCAGTCTCACCACACCCATTTATTGTGCTGGATCAGGCTGACTTCTGCACTCAGGAGCTGTGAGCCTTTTTGGTTTTCTTAAGTGACTGTCATTTATACTTACAGAATTCCATCAGGCTGATTTCCAGCCCGGCTTTGTACTCTGCGATATTTTTAGCATCATGACTATTTTTTAATCCATGGGCCATGAATTTGTAGGGTGCAGGTGTGATGGCCTGAGAGGCAGAGCTGTGCTCCAATCCTGCCCTGACGTGCTCATCTGTGACATAGAGACTCCAGCAGGGCAGGGACCTCCAGGAGCCCTCCCCTGATCAGGCCACCCAACTTCCAGACCAACCTCCACCTTGCACAGCACTGAGCCCTCTTGCAGCCCCTGGATGCTGTGCAGAACTAAGAAGTGCTCCAGTGTGTTGTCTTCTGGGTGCAGCAAGAAGCAGGTGTAATGACACGGGACTCCATGGTCCATGAGCACCTGGTGGATCTCCTGCTTCATCTCCTGGGGGAAGACTTCTGCCAGTGATAAGGCCCCCACTACCTTGGGGAAGAGGCCATATGGCAGGGAGAAAGGACATGCTCCCTTGTCCCCAGCCCAAAATACCCAGGTCCCAAGAATAAATGCCCAATATACTCAGTTTCCCACTTTTTTGCTTACGTTCCAGGTCCTGGCTGTACACACCATGTCCACCTACTCGTATGTGTGTGCTGGATGGAGCCTGGCCCTGCTGGCTCTTCCTGAGACCAAGAGTAACACCTGAGCAGAGTAGGGGGATACGGAAGAACAAGGGGAGGGAAAAGAACAGCCTTGTCTCCTCCCTAGCCCGGTACTAACGGCCCCAGGAAAAATGGCTTTCACCTTCCATTAGGGGCACTCCAAGGCCCAACCCTGGGGACACAGAGGACATGAGAGGGCTTTGCCTGGTTCCCCATTGAGTTAAAAGCATGCAACACCTCTGGGCTGGCTCTGCCCTTGGAGACCACCCAGCACCACCTCCCCTCTGGCAGACGGTGAAGTCATGGCCCAGAGAGAGGTGACTTAACTCACGGCACAGAGCAAGAGGCTGGGACTCCTGGGACCCCTCTCCCACCAGCCAGTCACTCCCACTCCTCTCCACAAACAGGCCTGGCAGATCCAGCTGGTAGCTCTCTTCTAGCAGTGGGGCAGTGACCTAAGTCTGGACTACATTCCCATGTCCAGCACACCAGCTGAATGTCCCTGGGTGTTGGGAACAGGCCCCAAAATCTGGCCATAAACTGGCCCCAAAACTGGCCCTAAGCAAAATCTCTGCAGCACTGTGATATGATCATGATGGCCATGACACCCACGCTGAAGGTTGTGGGTTTCCCAGAATGAGGGCAAGGAACACCTGGCCCACCCAGGGTGGAAAACCCCTTAAAGGCATTCTTAAACCACAAACAATAGCATGAGCTATCTGTGCCTTAAGGACATGCTCCTGCTGCAGTTAACTAGCCCAACCCATCCCTTTACTTGGCCCATCCCTTTATTTCCCATAAGAAGTACTTTTAGTTAATCTATAATCTATAGAATCAATGCTTATCACTGGCTTGCCATCAATAAATATTTGGGTAAATCTCTGTTTAGGGCTCTCAGCTCTGAAGGCTGTGGGACCCCTGATTTCCCACTCCACACTCTATATTTCTGTGTGTGTGTGTCTTTAATTCCTCTAGTGCTGCTGGGTTAGGGTCTCCACAACCGAGCTGGTTTCAGCAAGCAGCACACAATGTGGAAGCTTGAACCCAGGTCAAAGGGTCACCAGAGCGACAGTTGGAGAACTTGGAACTAAGCTGGAGGACACCCAAGTACTCTTAAGCAATCCCCGTGGTGAATAAGAAGGGGAGCTCAGAAGCATCAGGGTAACAATGGGACAAGTGTGGGCTCTGGTTCATTCCACCTTGGAACATTTTCACACTGATGATGAGGAGCAAGGAGAGTATAATGAAGAAACAGAGCAGGTTTGTTTGCCAGCTAAAGCTAAAGCAGCAAAGGAGGAAGAGGTTCATCCCTACCCTTCTGCACCACCTCATTATTTTGAAGAAAAAGAGTGGCCTGACCCTCCAGATCTTTCTTTTCTGGAGGACACTGGGTGAAAAGTAGTAGCCCTAGTGACTGTTCAAGCAGTGCCTCCAGTGACTGCTCTCAGTTCTATTCAGACAGGAATTCAGCAAGCTAGAAGAGAGGGTGATTTAGAGGCTTGGAAATTCCCTGTTAGAATATACCCCCCCAGATCAACAGGGAAATATCGTAGCTACATTTAAGCCTTTTCCTTTTAAATTACTCAAATAATTTAAACAAGCTATTAATCAATATGGACCAGGTTCTCTTCTTGTAATGGAACTGTTAAAGAATGTTGCTGTTTCCAGTCAGATGATTCCTACTGACTGGGATGCTCTTACTCAAGCTTGTTTAACTCCTGCTCAATTCTTACAATTTAAAACTTGGTGGGCAGATGAAGCTTCCATTCAGGCTGCTTGCAACACCCAGGCGTAACCTCAAATTAATATAACTGAAGACCAACTTTTGGGGGTTGGCAGCTGGGCTGGTTTAGATGCACAAGTGGTCATGCAGGTTGATGCCATAGAGCAGCTTAGAGGAGTGTGCATTAGAGCTTGGGAAAAAATTAATTCAGGAGCAGAGCAATACCCTTCCTTTAGTGCTGTAAAATAGGGACCAAAAGAACTGTAAGCGGACTTTATAGCTTGGTTACAGGAGTCTCTTACAAAGGTGATTGCAGGATATAGTGTTATGGTTATCAGCTTTCAACAATGCTAATCCCGATTGCCAGGCTGCTCTGCGACCTATTAGACAGAAAGCACATTCAGTTGATAATATCAAGGCCTATGATGGTATCAGAGGTAATCTGCATAAGGCTACTCTGCTAGCCCAGGCAATGGCAGGACTGAAACTGGGTAAAGGAAATACTCCATTTCCTGGAGCTTGTTTTAACTGTGGGAAGCATGGTCATACTAAAAGAGAATGTAGAAAAAAACAGTGAGTCAGGCCACCAGATAGGGGAAAAAAGAAAACTGCTGAGCCTGAAATATGTCCAAAATGCAAAAAAGGAAAACATTGGGCTAATCAGTGTCACTCTAAGTTTGACAAAGATAGGAACCCAATTTTGGGAAATGCCATGAGGGGCCCTTCCCAGGCCCTGTTCCAAACCGGGGCATTTCCAGCTCAGGCCATTCCCTCACCCCTGTAAAATATCTGTCCCCCACCACAGCCAGTAGTGCTGCAGTAGATTTATGCTGCACAAAAGCTGTAAGCCTTCTGCCTGGGGAACCGCCCACAAAAAGTTTCAACAGGGGCCTGTGTACCCTTGCCAGCAGGGATTATAGGATTACTTCTAGGAAGGTCTAGGTTAAATTTAAAATGGGTACAAGTACATACAGGAGTCATTGATTCAGATCACAATGAGGAAATTCAAATTGTTATATCTACTTCTGTTCCCTGGAAAGCAAAGCCAGGAGAGCGTATAGCACAGCTCCTGATTGTGCCATATGTGGAAATGAGGAAAAGTGAAATTAAATGAACAGAAGGATTTGGAAGCACAAATAAACAAGGCAAAGCAGCTTATTGGGTGAATCAAATTACTGATAAATGTCCTACCTGTGAAATAACTATTCAGGGAAAGAAATTTAAAGGTCTGGTAGATACAGGAGCTGACATTTCAAGCATTTCTCTGCAGCACTGGCCATCTGCGTGGTCAATTCAACCCACTCAATTTAACATAGAGTTGGTAAAGCCCCTGAAGTATATCAAAGTAGTTATATTTTGCATTGTGAAGGGCCCAATGGACAACCTGGGACTATTCAACCAATTATAACTTCTGTACCTATAAATTTATGGGAGAGAGATTTATTACAACAATGGGGAGCATAAGTTCTAATTCCAGAGCAATTATACAGCCCCTAAAGTCACCATATGATGCATGAAATGGAGTACGTCCTTGGCATGGGACTAGGAAAAAAATTTGCAAGGTTTGAAGGAACCGCTTCAAGCGGAAAGACAAAGTTCCCACCAAGGTTTAGGATATCATTTTTGATGGCAGCCATTGTTAAGCCTCCAGAACCTATACCTTTAAAATGGTTAACAGATAAGCCAATTTGGATAGAACAATGACCACTAAGTAAAGAGAAACTGGAGGCTTTAGAGGAATTAGTTACTGAACAATTAGAAAACGGACATGTACCTCCAACATTTTTCCCTCGGAATTCTCCAGTTTTCATAATTAAGAAAAAATCAGGTAAATGGAGAATGTTAACTGATTTAAGAAACATTAATTCAGTTATACAACCTATGGGGACATTACAGCCAGGATTGCCTTCTGCTGCTATGATTCTGAAAAATTGGCCTTTAGTAGTCACAGATTTAAAAGACTGTTTCTTTACTATCCCCTTAGCTGAACAAGACTGTGAATGGTTTGCATTTACAATTCCTGCAGTAAACAACCTGCAGACTGCTAAGCATTTTCATTGGAGAGTGTTGCCACAAGGCATGTTAAACAGTCCAACAATTTGCCAGACTTATGTAGGGCAAGCAATTAAACCTACTCATAAAAAATTTTCACAGTGTTACATTATTCATTATATGGATGACATAACTTGTGCTGGCCACACTCGAGAAATATTACTCCAGTGTTATGATCACTTGCAAAATTCAATTTCTGGCACTGGTTTAATTATAGCTGCTGACAAAATTCAGACTATTCCTCCTTACTCCTACTTGGGGACCTTGGTAAATGACACTACCATTGTGCCACAGAAAGTAACTATATGTAGGGATCAATTGAAAACATTAAGTAACTTTCAAAAATTACTAGGTGACGTTAATTGGATATGACCTGCTCTAGGCATTCCTACCTATGCCATGAGTAACCTATTTTCTATTCTTAGAGGAGATCCTCGTCTCACTAGCCCTCGGCAATTAACAAAAGAAGCTGAGGCAGAGCTGCAGTTAATCAAAAAGCAAGTCCATAAAGCTCAAATAAATAGAATAGATCCAGAGAAGACTCCAGATTTGCTAATTTCTCCAACTCAGCATTCACCTACTGGTGTTATTGTCCAAGAACAGGACTTAGTAGAATGGCTTTTTCTTCCACACACTAATTCATGGACTCTAACTCCCTATTTGGATCAAATCGCTACTATGATAGGAAATGGGAGAATGCAGATTGTTAGATTACATGGTTATGATCCTGGAAAAATTATTGTCCCCCTCATGAAGGCAAAAATACAGCAAGCTTTTATAAATAGTCTTACTTGGCAAACGCATTTAGCTGACTTTGTGGGTATTCTTGATAATTTTCCTAAAACAAAACTGTTTCAATTTTTGAAATTAACTAACTGGATCCTCTCTAGAATAATTAAATTTAAACCAATTGAAGGTGCTGAGAATGTCTTAACAGATGGGTCTAGTAATGGTAAAGCTTCTTATTCTGGCTCAAAAGGTAAAGTTTTTCAGATGCCCTATACTACAACTCAAAAAGCAGAGCTTGTAGCTGTAATTGAGGTATTGACTGCTTTTGATATGCCTATTAATGTGATTTTTGATTCTTCATACATGGTTCATTCCACACAATTATTTGAAAATGCTCAGTTATTATTCCATACAGATGAACAACTGATAACTTTATTTACCCAACTGCAAATAGCAGTTAGGAGTAAAATGTACCCTTTTTACATCACTCACATTAGGGCTCATACACCTCTTCCAGGACCTTTGACTGCAGGGAATCAAATGGCTGATTGCCTAGTTGCTAATGCAATATCTAATGCTAAACACTTTCACAGTTTAACCCATGTTAATGCCTCTGGTCTCAAATGCAGATACAGCATTACCTGGAAAGAAGCTAAAGCTATTATCCATGATGCCCAACTTGCCAAATGGTGTATTCCTCACCTTTTACAGGAGGAGTTAATCCTCGAGGATTGGAATCTAGTTCTCTTTGGCAAGTGGATGTCACACATGTTCCTTTGTTTGGGAGACTAGCTTATGTACATGTATGTGTGTACACCTTTTCTCACTTTGTCTGGGCTACATGCCAATCAGGAAAGTCTTCTGCCTATGTTAAACATCACCTTTTGCAGTGTTTTGCAGTGATGGGCATTCCAGCTTCTATTAAAACAGACAATGCCCCAGGCTATACTAGCCAAGCTCTAGCTACATTTTTCTCTATATGGAATATTAAACACATTACTGGTATCCCATATAATTCTCAAGGACAAGTCATAGAGGAAAGAATGAATCTCTCCCTGAAAGAGCAGTTGCAAAAACAGAAAGGGGAAACAGGGATTACGGGACAGCCCATACACAATTGAATCTGGCATTATTAACTTTAAATTTTTTGAGTGTGCCTAAAGGCCACATGTTATCAGCAGCTGAACAGCATCTATAGAAACCAGCTGCAAAGACAGAAGCAGAACAACTGGTTTGGTGGAGAGATCTGATAACAAAAATTTGGGAAATAGGTAAAATAATAACAGGGTAGAGGTTATGCTTGTGTTTCTCCAGGACTGAATCAACAGCTGATTTGGATATCATCAAGAAACCTGCAACCTTATCATGAGGCAGATGCTGAGGAAGAGATTCCAGGAAGAACCCAAGGACCCCCTGGTTGCAGTCATGTTGGGGCTGACACTGAGGAGGACCCCAACTGTCACAAGCAACACCCATCAAACACAGCCACCCACCTGGGGACAGATCAAGAAGCTGTCACAGATGGTGGAGGAAAACCTAAGGAAAGCAGGACAACCAGTCACAATGAGTAATTTAATGGCAGCTATGATAGTGGTGATCACCATTGCCATGAGTATTCCTTCAACAAGGGCTGACACAGAGAACAATTATATTTATTGGGCATATTTATCAATCTTGGCTGGCAGTAATGCCTGGATGTAATCACTCTATGACACAGTTACACATGCTTTCTGATCTCAGTATTTGCCATAATAAATCTGGTCCTATAATTGAGGCATACTGCCCTCAAAAACCTATTTGTAAACAGAATTGAACCTAGGCAGAAAAAATGAATGTACTTGTTTAGGAAGATTGCATTGCAGAACAGGCAGAGGTGCTGTGCAACGATTCCTATGGAATCATTATTGATTGGTCCCTAAGGGGATGTTTAGCTTGAATTGCACCCCTCTGCATGCCATGGCCATACTATGTTCAGCTGGTCTGAACAAAACGGTCAGATGGTAGAAATGATAAGAAATATGCAAGAGTTCCTATTATCTGGCACCATGGTGGTATAGTGGCCCCTCAACCTCAAATGATATGGCCCGTTATAGGACCTAAACATAAGGATTTGTGGAAGCTATTAATGACTCTTAATAAGAACAAAATTTAGGAAAGAATAAAAAAGCATCTAGAAGCACACTCTAAAAACTTGTCTTTGGATATTGCAAAATTAAAAGAACAAATATTTGAAGCATTCCAGGCACATCTGACCTTAATGCTAGGAACTGGAGTACTTGAAGGAGCTGCAGATGGATTAGCAGCTAGTAATCCATTAAAATGGATAAAAACACTTGGAAGCTCTATGATTTCAACAATGATTGTGCTTTTAATCTGTGTTGTTTGTCTTTGTATAGTATGCAGATGCAGATCCTGACTCCTGTGAGAAGTAGCTCACTGTGACAAAGCTGCCTTTGCTTTTATCTCTTTGCAAAACAAAGAAGGGGGACATGTTGGGAACAGGCCCCCAAATCTGGCCATAAACTGGCCCCAAAACTTGCCATAAGCAAAATTTCCACAGCACTGTGACATGCTCGTGATGGCCATGACACCCACTCTGAAGGTTGTGGGTTTACTGGAATGATGGCAAGGAACACCTGGCCCACCCAGGGGGGAAAACCGCTTAAAGGCGTTCTTAAACCACAAACAATAGCATGAGCTATCTGTGCCTTAAGGACATGCTCCTGCTGCAGATAACTAGCCAGACCCATCCCTTTACTTTGGCCCATCCCTTTATTTCCCATAAGAAATACTTTTAGTTAATCTATAATCTATAGAAACAATGCTTATCACTGACTTGCTGTCAATAAATATGTGGGTAAATCTCTGTTTGGGGCTCTCAGCTCTGAAGGCTGTGAGACCCCTGATTTCCCACTCCAAGCTCTATATTTCTGTGGGCCTTTAATTTCTCTAGCACCACTGGGTTAGGGTCTCCATGACCGAGCTAGTCTTGGCACCTGTGCAAGGCACAGGACTCTCGGTTTCCTGCCTATGACATGGGGTCAGAAGGAGCATGGGTAAGACTTGGTACTTTAGCTTCATCCTTCCTAGCAGACTCAGGCCTGGTCTCCAGCATCCCTTCCTCCACCTTACCTGTGAGAGAAGGGCTGTATCCTGGAGGCCAGGATCTTCACAGCAAAGCCATGTTCTGAATAACAATGACTTCCTAACCTGGGATCTTATCTCCCAAATCGACCTCATCCAGCCCACCTTTTCTGGGTGACTTGGCTGCACTAACCTCCTTCTTTGAGTTCTCTGGTGAGTCCTTGTGGCTCTGGGGGTGACAAGGATGGAGCTGAGTCAGATGGGCCTAGCTGGTGAGGGAGGGCTGTCCGCCTCACTTCACATGGAGGGGCATGTGCCTTATAGAACAGTGTCTGCATACCTTCCTGAGCCTCCACCCCACAGTCCCACCACATCCTCAGCACCCCTGCAGTCCACTGCCTCCTGCCTCCCACATCCTGAGCCCTCCCTTCCCATCTGCTGCTCCTCAGCCCACCACGGCATGGCTTCCACCTGAGCACACTGCCCAAAGCACTCTCCCCAGGGTCACCAATGCCACTGTTAGGGCCCAGCCCAGGGAACTTCTCCAGCCCTAGTGTGTGTGACTTCTCAGCAGCATCCCGCAACACTGCACACTCCCTCCTCCTCTTCCCTGACCAATATGACCCCCCTGTCCCTCCCTCTCTGGCTCCATCCCCTTCCACCAGTCCTGAGCTGGGGATGTGCCTGGGCCCAGCCTCTCCTCTTTCTCACCTCATCCTCTCCATGGCTTCGAATATCCTCCTTCCACCATGAAGTTCCTATGGCCAATCCTAATCCTGGCCCTGATCAGGCTTTTCAGAAGAAGGGGAGAGCTGCCTCCCAGGCATCACATGTGGCTGACCCTTAAGCATCACTGAAGACTCATCTTGTGGGAATGGAATTTAGCTTCCTCCACAAACTGGCTGCTGCTCTGTGTAGGTCCCCCTTCCCTGTTGAATCACTCACCCTAATCTCCCAACTGGCCCATGGTCCCCTCCCTCTGTGGCCACAGCCCTAGGATTAGCATTTCTCCTGTTTCAAGAGTGCCACTTGGAGCCCCTCTAATAGGCCCACTGCTCTCTAAGTCAAGCTTCCTAAGCCAGCACTCTCAGGCACCAACCTAAAGCCAGCCTCAGTTTCTTCCTGCCTCCCACTCAGGTCTAGATGCACCAAAACACAGAAGGCTGAAGACCCTGCACCTGCCCTCCCACCTCTGTTCTTTTGTCAAGGCTGCCTCTGATATTCCATTCTTTCAGGCATGCACACTCATCTTTCTAGGCCTAGGTGAAATAAGCCCTCTTCTCAAATGCCGCAATGACCACTGATGGCAGAATTACACCCCGTCCCCCAACTTACAGTCTGTGAGGAGAGTAGGGACTAGGTGGCATAATTTTCCATTCCTACCTAGGCACTAGGGGAACAAAGGAGAGCCCCTCCCTGCCCTTGGGAGCTGGGGCCTCCTCTCAGAAACCCTCCAGCAAACACAGGCCTGCCTGGATGCCCATTGAGCAAATGGGGACCTGGGACCCCAGGGTGTGCCCATCAGCCAGGCAGGCCTGCTTGGCTTGGCTTGGCTGAGAGCTCAAAGGTCTCAGCCCTGAGCAGAGTCTGGGTCAGCTTCCAGATAGAACAGCGCACCCAGATCCACCCATCCCAGCCAGCCCCATCTTTTCTTCCCTACCCAGCTCTCAGCAGTGGGATTAGGGTGCATTTCCCAGAAATGTGTGGGCCCAAACCAGACCCACTGGAAGCATGGAGCAGGAGCCTCAGACAGAGATTTCGCCAGCACAGAAAGGCATATCAGGGACATGGAGAGAAGCTACTATCCCTCCCCTGTATCCCACGACATAGGAGAAATAGGACCTCCGGGAGCTCAGATATGGTCCCCTCCTTCTCACCCTAAATAAGGGTGTATGAGGCTCAGAAAGGTCCAGAGCCTGACCCAAGGTCACCGGTCAGAAGGAACCCAGATTCCCTTCCACAGCCACACCCCCACGGCTGCTGCACTGCCTGAAACCCTGGCCACTGCGAGTCTTCAATAACTGCATCTGCTGTCACCCCTCCATGAAACTGCCAAGAACCACAAGGATGCACAAGGACTTCCTCTCCCTTCTGGCGACCCAACAGCCCCAGGCAGGGTAACCCCAAGCTCTTGGTAAGTGAGCAGCCCTGCCCCACAATGAAAAACTGCCTGACACTAATGACTGAGCAGACAGGAGTAGGAGGGGAAGAGATCGGTTGGTTTTCAAGAAGCAGCAAGAGGAAGGGCAGATGGGAGGAGGAACTTACCCTACCAGGTCCCAGAGAAAGGCTGTGTTGACTGGCATGCCCCTGGAATGAGGGGAGAAGCAGGAAGGGCCCCCATCCACTGTGAAGCAGCAGTTTTGAGCTCTGAGATCCCAGAAGCGGGGAGGCAGAGACCTGGACCTAGGTGAGAAACCTGTGCTCCTTGGCGTGTCTAGAATGGGAGGCATGGATGAGGGGAGGGAAGACAA
Organism: Pongo abelii; assembly: GCF_028885655.2. Lineage (NCBI taxonomy): Eukaryota > Metazoa > Chordata > Mammalia > Primates > Hominidae > Pongo > Pongo abelii. The sequence continues at coordinate 45,564,871 of NC_072003.2, forward strand.
GGCCAGGTGGCCACAGGCCCCATCCTCCCTCCCCAGCTCTGGGAGCCCACCACCTGCAGAGGGCACCTATCCCCTGATCAGGTTTCAAAGCAATGTGGCTGGTTCCCCAGAGGCCTCCTTTTACCCATGAGGGTCGGTCCTGCCCCTCCTCCTTCCTCTGGAGAAACCTGAAGGTCTCCTCATCTCTGGGTGAAGCCCTGGGGACCTCCCCAGTGAGAGAGTTGCCAACTTGTTCATGAGGACTCCCCTGCTCCCCTGGTGCCACCCTCTCCTGTGCCCTGGGGTCTCAGGACGGCCATGTTAGCAAAGTAGCCAGTTCCCTGGAACGATCTGTGTTCCTCACTCCAGTCTCTGCCGCTACCCTTGCCCTAATGCAGCTGGTGGGTCCCAGGCTGGAGCTCAAGCTGGCTTTGGGCTTCAGTGGGACCACACTTACCAGGGCTGCCCCAGGAAGGGTGCACTCCCTTTGCCTTGCATCTGGCTGTAGTTTGGCCAGAAGGATGGCTATGGGCCAGGAGGCCCCAGTGGCTCCAGGATACCAGAAAGCACAGCTATCTGCATTCGGGCCCATCTCCCTATACCCCCAGAAAGGGGCCACTGCTGGCAAGGTCACTGGGGGACAGGATAACCCAGCATTTGGGGTACTTGCACCCCTCAAGATTGAGGGCCTAGGAGACTGGCTGACAGCGTAAGGGGGGTCCTCTGCTCAGCTTCCACCCCAGAGGGTTGGGCAGAACTGCTTTGGCAACAGCTGATGCAGAGCCAGGCCCAGGCCCTGAGGGGCTACCCCAGTCTGCCAATCACAGGCACTGAGCATCTCCTCTGCCTTCTGGGCCTAGAGGCCCGCTGGGGCCTCTGGTTCCTGCTGCCCCCTGCAGGTGCCCTGACAGTCACCTCCTTCCTGAGAGTCACTGGTGATGGTGAGAGGGAGGTGGATGGAACCCCCCATCACTGTCTCCCAGAGGACAACTGCACTGTTACCCCAGGCCTCTGAGCTCCAACTGAGAAGCTGGCAGCTCCACCTTCCCATCCTCACAGCCCCTTCCATGCCAGGAGGGAACCAAGTCTCTCCCAGGGAGAACAGAGCTGGCAGCAAGAGGCCAAGGGCAGCTCAGCTGGGGAGAAGGAGCATGCACACCTCACCAGGGCACCCCCCAGGGCCTCTGCTGTGCTCCCAGGGCCCTGTCAACATGGCTCTGGCATCCATCCTAACCAGCCTAAGAGGGAGCCAGGATCTCCCTACATGCCTGCCCCTCCCTGGGACCCAGGCAGAGCCTGTGCCTCTCCTTAGCCCCCACCAAGGGTTCTGGGCCTTACACAATGACCAGATGGGAAGAAGGGCCAGGCCTAGGCAGAACCCCTCTCCTACGCACTCCCCAGATTGAAAAAGAAATAGGTCATTTCACATGTCATGATTTTGTATAAATATTTGTAAGAAATTTACTAAAATCCTATATGAATTAATAAACAAATTAATTAGATACAATCAGATACAAGATCAACATACAAACTTAAATTGTACTACTGTATAAAATTAGTCAATCTAAAAATTAAATGAAAACAAAAACACCATTGGTAAAAGCCTCAAAAAGGAAGAAATAGTCAGAAATAAATTTAAGAAAATAAGAGCAATGACATCATAGTGAAAAATTATTCTAAAATGCTAAAAGTAATCAAAGAACTGAATATGTTGAGAGACATCAATATTCAAGAATAACAATGCTTAATATTAACATCAAAATACTAAAAGCTGGATCTATAGATTTAATGCAAATTCTCTAGTTTTTTCAATAAAAATTTTAAACCTCTTCCTAAAATGCATGTGGATACGCAAAGGAAATAAAATATATGCATTTTTTTAAAAGAATAACAAAATTTAGTTACTTACACTGCCAATATCTTTTTTTTTTTTTTTTTTGGAGACAGGGTCTCGCTCTGTCACTTTGGCTGGAGTTCAGTGGTAGGATTACAGCTTACTGCAACCTGGAACTTCTGGGCTCAAGTGATCTTCCCACCTCAGCCTCATGAGTAGCTGGGACTACAAGTGCATGCCACCCATCCTGCTAACATTTGTTTTTTCTTGTAGAGATGGAGTCTTGGTGTGTTGCCCAGGATAGTCTCAGACCCCTGGACTCAAGCAATTCTCCTGCCTTGGCCTCCCAAAATGCTTAGATTACAAGTGTTAGCCACCTTGCTCACCCATCCAGTATCAATTTTTACTGCAATGTTATAGTCTGGTACTAGCATAAGTATAGATTCATGTAGGCCAACAAAATAAAATAGAAAGGCCACTAATAAACACATTAATTTATGGTAAATTGATCGTGTCAAAGATGCCAAGAAATTGTAATAGAAAAATAAATGTCTTTTCAAAGAATTTTGCTGGGAAAAGTAAATATACACTTTGCAAAACGAAAAAGTGGACTCCTAACTCAAACCGCAGGCCCCCAAAAATACTCAAAAAGAGTAATATATCAAAATGTAAGAGGTCAAACACAAAATTCTTTGGAGAAATCTTATAGTTAATATTTGTATTCTTGGATTACATAAATATGTCTAAGATATTACACCAAAGGCACAATTTTATTAAAAAAAAATTATACTTTATTGAATTGGAAACTTTTGTTTTTAGAACATCAAAAAGAATATGAAAAAATATGCTGCTTAATGGGAGAAAATATTTTAAATTGTATACATTATTTGGGTATATTAGGGTTTATAAAGAACACACACACACATATATATTTTATATATATAATATATATTTTATATAAAATCTCATTTATATATGGAAACTTAAAAACCAAACTCAGAGAAGCTAGTATCTAGAATATATAAAAAACTCTTATCAGTCAATAATAAAACAACTACTGACCAATTAAAAATGGACAAAAGATTTGAATAGATGTTTTCCATAGAAGATACATAATTTGCCAATTTGCTGAATTTCATTAGTTGTTAAGAAAATACAAATCAAACCACAATTAATACTAGTTGACACCCACTAGAATGGCTATACCAAAGATACAATGACAAATGTTAGAAAAGAAGTGGAACTCACATATGCTGCAAATAGGAATGTAAAATATTGTGCCACCTTGAAAATAAAACAATATGAAATAAAAATGCGGCTATCCCTCAAAATGTTGCACATAAAATCACTATAGGACACAGAAATTCTAACCCAAAGTTAGTATGCAAAGGAAATGAAATTCCTATAATCATACAAAGACTCTTACATAAATGCACATAACATGTGGTCATGTCCCTGTAATAGAACGCCACTTGCCATCCAAGAGGAATGATGTAATGATGCAATGATGCAAACTACAACAGAAATGAAACCCAAAAACATTAGGCTAAGTGAAAGAAACCAGACCCAAGAGACCACATAATTCATGATCCTGGCTATTAGAAACTCTGATAATAGGCTCATCTATAGAGACATAAAATTGATTGTTGTCTAGATCTGACATGGCAAAGGTGAATGCAAATAGGATGCATTTTCCTCTTAAGGGATACAATATTCTAAACTTAGGTGGTAATTAAGCTCGCATGGCTCTATAAATATACCAAATAGCCTGGAGTTGTGCTTAAAATATGTGGTTGTATTATATAAAATATACCCCGTAAAGCATTTTAAAAAGTTAACATACACTAAGGTTGTTTAAGATTTTGAGGAACCCAAGTCACAGATTGTAAAAATGAAATCTATTTCTTGTCCATTTCAAAGCATAATAAAGAAAACGGAGGCGGCAAGCTAACACGCAAAGGTTTGGTTAGTGATGCAGGGGTATTAATGGGCAGGAACCATGTGATTCGTTTAACCAGGTCAGAAAAGCAAAGGAAATGACCGTAATTTATTGAAGACCACTCTGACTCAGAGTGACTCAGATTGTTAGGAATGTGAAAGCTGTAGTTGTAGGTTTGGGCATATTTCTTATCAAACACAGCTCAAAAGAGATATCTCATAGAAAGGTTATCAACGACTCTCCTATCCGCAGTTGCCTGAAGTTTTACAGTTGTCTATCGCCAGTCCTAAAACTGCATTGTAGTCACTCATTCTAAACCCAATGTAACACTCAAATCTAATACGAAACTCCATATTTCATGACTACCACGTTCAATAATTTGCCTTTTTTTTTTTTTTTTTCATTTTTTGGCCAGCCCTCCGCATTTCCTCCATTTGTAGCCCTACCTGTCGCCACTCGCTCTGGAGCAAAATTGTCCACCTCGGGAGCTGGGGCTGCGGGTCCGCTTAGTGCGCCGGGCGCCCGTGTTGGCTGGCTCAGGAGCTGTGGGGCGGGCTTGGCGCTCACAGGGCGCAGATGTCCCCTGACAGTCCCGGGAGCCCGCGGCCGCCCCCCTCCGCACCAGGCCGCGCTCCCCTCAGCAGGCGCCCCAGGGGCTCGGATCTGGACTGGAAACTGCGCCCAGCAGAAAAGGAGCAGGGGGAGGGCGGACCCCACCCTCCGCTCCGCACCGTCCGCCAAGTAAACCCAATTCCAATTCCGAAATAAAAGGATGCAGAGGTGCGCAACTAGCTCCGTTCCTTCCTGCTGCCAGCCCTTAAAGGATGGCCCCACTGTCCCCAAGGCTCGAGGAGCTTCCCCGCCCAGGAGCCCCGCGACTCCCCCGAACTGAGTTTGCCAAGCGCCACGTGTGGCAGGCGGGAGCCCAGGCCTCCTTGCCGCGTCCACTGGGCGATGCAGAGGGCGAAGCCGGTTTCGCTTCCTTCCTCCGGGACCCAGAAAGGTCTGACGCCGGGAAAATACCCCCGGGTAGGGGCGACCCTAGGAGCCCCACGATCTATCTCCCAGACGCCCTACGGAAGGACCCTGCAAGACCCAACCTGCTGAGGCCCCTTCCTTCCACCCTTTACCCCTCGGGGGAGCCATCATTCCCCTGCGAGCCCCCTAGGTTATTCCCGCGCACCCCGCATTGACCTCTGGCCTTGGAGCACCCTCGAGTTTCCCCGCCCGGAACGTGGGGACTCCACAATTATTCCCCTCCAAACACTCCTCCCAAACCTGTCTCCTGGCATCAGCGACGCTGACACACCGTGGCAACTGCCCAGGCTGCCCCCTTCCCCCGGTCCCAACCACCTCGGAGTCTCCACAATGAGTTCCCCAGGTCGAGGGCTGTACTGAGACCCCGCACAGTGACCCCGACACAGAGGACGACCCTCCAGCACTCCCTCAGACATCCCGCCTTCCCTACAGGGGAGACCAGGCCCCACCCTCCACTCAGGCGATGGCTTCCCCAGCCACCCCTAAAAAGATGCTTTCCCGGAGACCCCGCACAGGGGGCCTCTGTTACACGGGGGTGACCCTATAAATCCCTCCCCAGACATCTTCCCCCCTCCCCAGATGGAGACCTCATAAGCAGAGAACTCCCCTGGAGAGGATCCTGAGAAACCATCCTCAAAGCCACCCCCACAATCAGAAAGACCCAAGGGAGAATCGTGGCCACCAAAAGTATCTCCACACACGCACTCCTCCCGGCACTCAGGGCCACCTCACCCCATGGAGACCTCAAAAGGCTCTCTGCATGTTGCAGGGAAAAGAAAGGGAGAGTCCAGCAGAACTTCCCGCAGGAGAATCCATTTTCCTTTTATTCATTATGCAGTGGAGCCTAAGTGCAGGGCACGAAGGATTTTTACACAAAATTTTAAGTTGTTATGTAATAGGTTTTCATGGAAATTTAAACATTTAACAATGATACAGATAATAGATAATAAACCCATCCTGAGTACATTATCACTAGGTTTCAGCAATTCTTATTTTGCCATTTATTTTCAACTATCGATCCAAATATCCTAGTAGTATTTTAAATCAAATATAAGATACAATATCATTAATTTTGGAAAAATTTAAGTAACTATATCTAACAAGTGAAGATAAAAAAGAAAGTATCATTATCACAACTAATACAATTTTTAATATATAAAATAGATAAATTTGTGTATTCACCAAAGAGTAGACTTTACAACCACGGAAGGTTTTGCATGAAATGTTTTAACATGTTTAGTCTAATATTTTATCTTCAGACAAAATATCAATACATGAAAACATTCAATTACATATAAAGGGCCATAGATTATGGTTGGAGGAGGAAATCGCAAATTGACAGTGGGATATTCCAAACCACTGCACTGTGAAAGTAAACACAAGAAAGAAAATAGGGATTCCTGTTGTTCCCGATAAAAGGAAAGGAAAGGTAACTCCCAGAGAGCCACTCCCTCACTTTGCCATATTCAAATGTCTAGAACAAGGCACAGGTCTGGCGGTACCCAAGGAAAGATGACGATTCAGGGTGTAACAAAAGACAGCAGAGATCACGGGGCATCTTAGGATTCTGCCCCCCACATCCACCCTTGCACAAAAACTTGATCTAACGTCTCACATTGGTGGGAATCTGGTGTTCTTTCAAGAAAAAAGAGTCTCAGGAAGTGTTTCCCTTGTAGACTCTGAGGCAGTTGATCCTCAGCACCTTCTGTTTTGGAAGCCAGAAAATTATTTCTTGATTGACAAGGGGGACAGTCCTGTGCACCATAGGAGTCCCATTGTTGACTGCATGTCAATAGGTGCCACCAGTTATTACAACCAGAACTGTGTGGGCAAACTTCCTCAGGATGCAGAGGCCGCTCCCGTGAGAACTGCAGCTCCTCTCCATATGCAAACAGACAGATGCAGGCAGCACCAGCAATCTCTTGAACCACTGCAGTGCACTGGAAAATGTGAGGCGCAGTGTGTCTCTGTGTTAGAATTATTGAGAGGCTTTTGTTTTGCTGACAAGTGCTGAGACCATACAATGCACCAGGGCAAGATTAGCTGGGAAAATGATCTTCTGATAAGGTTTTGAACCCAGATGCTCCTCCTTTGTTGTTTTCCCGGAACTGGGTAAATTCAGTTTTCACTTCTGTAGCTCGCCTAACAATCCCAAGGCCAGGTCTTTTACTGCTTCCCTAGGTGGTGTGACCATTATCAGCCTGGGGGAAGATGAGCTGATTTCATCTCTTCCTTTATAACCATGATGTGGGGGCCTCATTTCACATGCACAGATTCCCTCCAAAGACTAGATGAGCAGACCTGAGCCACCCTGCTGCTTGGAGTAATGACAGCCTTGCCCCAATGCCACTCTCTCTTCCCACCATTGTTGAGTTTTGGGCCATCATGCATTCAGTGCCTCAGTGGACAGAGAACCAAACCCAGGTGCTGTCACAAATCTGGAGCCAATTCTAAAGTTTTTTTAGCTCCAGCTCAGTTCAGACCACTGTCACCTGCTAGGGACTGTGGGTGACTGTGGACACCACTGGCACCTGCTTGAGACTGTGGGTGACTGGACTCTGAGCTGGGATGTGCTGTGTCCATGTGACACTCCTTCTCTCCCAGAGTTGTTCAAGAAGGTGGTGCCCTAGGAATGCCATCTGGACCCAGTGAAAGAGGAAGGGCAGGAAGCACCTAGCATCCACTGTTCATACCACCATCACCCAGATCCACAATGTGGCTAACTTGAAGATGCTTCCTGTAGATGAAAATCCTAAACAAACAAAAATAAATAACAAATGACAAATAAAACAAAGAAGAAAAAAAGAAAATCCTAATGTTTCTTTCAGCAGAAGTGATATTTTCTAGTCTTTACAGTTGAGAAGTTCAGGGTCTTATAAGGCTAATTTTTCTCTTTAAGATAAGATGGCATTAGAGCACCGAATACCAATGAAGTTCATGCTGATAGCCCTTTTCATAGCAGTGGCATCTTGATGCAAGTCTTTGTATTCACACAGCTGTGACATAGCCTAGGAAAGTAAGTCAAAGAGAAAACAGGTACAATTTTAAAAAGGGCTCCAATTTTTTTTTTTTTGAGACAGAGTCTTGCTCTGTTGCCCAGGCTTAAGTGCAGTGGCACGATCTCGGCTCACTGCAAGCTCTGCCTCCCGGGTTCACGCCATTCTCCTGCCTCAGCCTCCTGAGTAGCTGTGACTATAGGCGCCCGCCACCACGCCTGGCTAATTTTTTGTATTTTTAGTAGAGATGAGGTTTCACCATGTTAGCCAGGATGGTCTCAATCTCCTGACCTCCGGATCCTCCCTCCTCGGCCTCCCAAAGTTCTGGGATTACAGGCGTGAGCCACCGCACCCGGCCAGCCTCCAGCATTTTTTAAAAGGCATCACTGATGAGAAGCCACACATACAGATTCCTGTAGGTGGTCCCTTTGCAACTGCTTTGGCTGAGGTTTACACTACCAGGTTCTGAGGATGCTACTTCCTGCCCATTCACTAAGGTGATCTCTTTAAGGGCTATGAATAGATTGCTAGAGCTATGAATAGATTGCCAGAGCCAAGAGGAACCTACTTTATTAAGTTATTTTAAAATTGGGCTCATCGCTTGATGATATAGTCACATAAAAAATAAAATAGGACTCCCAAAGATTTCAAGAGTATTGTGACAAGCTCCTAACAACAATATCATCTGTTACCTGTGCACTTGTTCCTTCAACGCAATAAACATGCACTTGTGCCAAAAAAATCGATTTACTCAGTGATTCAAATTCTACCAAATCCTTGTTAGTTACTATATACTCAAAGCAAATTTTAATGAGACAGGTTTGTGCCAGGCTGTTTCGGAACATCCAAGAACTCTAATGACTAAAGCACCATAAGGTGCTACTTTACATGCACATTGTGGTAGAAAAATGTATTATTCTAAACTACCACCAAGATACCAGAGAAAGTGCCAATTTTATATGTGTCTATTTCAGTTGTAATTTTCCTGTATACTCACCAAGGGTCATAAGCCATAAATCTTACGTTACCCCATGAAAGTTACCATTTTCACTAAAAACCCATGTCCTTCCTACAGCCAGTACTTGAAACACTGGCACCTTATACAGTCTAAGTACAAGTCTCTCAGCCACTACTGCTTTGTCTAATAAACTCATGGGACTGCACCGTGATATATACAGTAGACAATGACATAAATTTGCAAACTGTGTAAGTAAAAGACAGTCAAGAGTAGTAAGTGCATTGTGTATATAGGTATAATTAGGAATACAATTGCATTTATTCAAGCATTGTTGTGTGAATGGATAGAGGTTAAAAACAAAACCCATTAAAATCAGATTAAATTTAATTAAAAATATTCTGAATTATGGTCATAGCAGAAAGAATATCAATAATTGTTTAAGAATATGGATCATTGGCCTGGAGCAGTGGCTCATGCCTGTAATCCCAGCACTTTGGGAGGCCAAGGTGGGCCAATCACCTGAGGTCAGGAGTTTGAGACCAGCCTGACCAACATGGTGAAACCCGGTCTCTACTAAAAATACAAAATTAGCTGGGCGTGGTGGCATACGCCTGTAATCCCAGCTACTCAGGAGGCTGAGGCAGAAGAATTGCTTAAACCCGGGAGGCAGAGGTTGTGATGGGCCGAGATTGCACCATTGCACTCCAGCCTGGGCAAAAAGAGCGAAACTCCGTCTCAAAAACAAAAAAAAATTAATTAATTAATTAATTAATTAAGAATATGGATCCTTCTATAGACCATAAAAGATAAGAAATATGATGCCAAAGAAATAAGCTCTTTGGTCTGTTAATTTTAAGGCTTTCATTTTCCTAATCACTATTTAATATGATTTTGTAACAGATGTTGGCTTTTGAGGCCGATGGAAAACTCCACTAAGTGACTTCACATCCTTACCTCCAGTTTCTGGGCTTTATCTTTGTGAAGAAAACTAAATAGAAAATACAGGTCATGGTCATTTGCCAAGGCACGCAGGTCGAAGTAATATTTTGCATAAACACTGGCAGATACATGAATATTAAACTCAAGTAGCTCCAAGAAACACTTCTCCATCTTGCTCCTGGGGGAGGAGAAACACAATAAAACCAACATAGGACAATTCTAGTCAAGTGGGTTATCTTTTAAAATATCATTCTGAGCTACTAGGATGCTCTAAATTCTATTTAGAAACAAATAAAGGCTGCCTGATCGGGTCCCTACACTAATGTCCAAACAAGACACAGCTGCTTGGGGCTCTTCTGCATCCCAGCACCCCAAGTTTGGGATGAGGGAAAGATGGAAGCCTCCTCTGCACTCCTGCTGCTGACTCGGGGCTCATTCTTCAGAGTTCCCTTAGGGCAGCTGCACAACTCAAACTCCATGCTCACTCATGAGCCCCGCAATAGCAATCACATGACAGGAACGATGGGTGCCATTTATTAGCTCTTTAGGACCTCCAGGCAATTTTACCAGGATGATAACAGGAAGGGGCTTACTGAAGTAGAGAAGCACCAACAAGAGGACTGGGTGCATCACCACGGCAACACGGACCCATGGAGAGCCACCCTATTATCTCAGAGGAGGAAAAACTCTAAGGCTACAAGAAGGATTCATCCCAAATAAATACATAAGCAAGCTACATTCCACGGCAAAAAGAATCCCCTTCCCTCTGCTCCAGCCCACAAGGCTATGTCAAGGGGGCATAACGCAAGTTTCTGCTCACCTTAGTATTATGAAGAGTTGAAACTGCCACTATGACAGGGCAAGGATATTCTTTAAAGTTTGAAAGGCAGAAAAATCAAGGAGAGACATTTTGGCTAGACTAAACCCATTTTATGATGTAATTTCTAGTAGGGCCCTGGTCTTACACACGCAGTGTTGCTCCTGAGTTAGGAATGCAACCCTGAAGTGCTCAGCATCTGTCACCCCTGGCCAGAATGGGATGTGGGGGAGTTGAATGGAGTGGGAGACTAAAGGGCTGGGAGCCGTCCTCTGCCACACGGTCATCCAGCCGCCCTCACCAAGGCTAAATTAATAGGTACACAGTTAGAGTAAATCTGGCTGCTTTCAGAGTAACCCCTGTAATGAGTTAATTGCTTAAAAATGATCACTATCTGAACAATATATTTGGTTTCTTGGTTTGAAAGTTTTAATATTTTACCCACTGGCTAAGTCAACAAATGCTTGATGTTCTCCTGTAAGGGGGGCAGTTAGACCATGAGCCAAGATGAGGTGATCTCATTTGCTGAACTTAAAACCCAGCTGAACCTACTTCCAAAATTAATTTTCTGTTCAAATGTCCATAAGTCCATAGAAATTTCAATATATATATTTGAATTATATATATATAATTCAAATTATAAATATATAATTCAAATAATATATGAATAGATAGCTAATCAGGACAAGACTTATGACAGGAATTAAAGGCACTTCACGATCCCTTTTTATTTTCTCCACTAGTACATTGTAACCATGTAGAAATACAGTACTTCACAGAATTAACATATTAATAGAAATTTAATCCTGAAGAAAAGCATTCTGTGTATAGAATATGCATCTTCTGGGCTTTGTGGTTTCTTTTAAATGGCTAGATGATTGAATAGCATACCCTTTACAGACACAGCAAATTTTCCAAGTAGCAGCTACTTAGTTTAACTTACTCTTTAGAAAGGAAATATATTCTAGGGAGACACACAGATATTGGAAAGTTTTTTTTTATTTTATTATTATTATACTTTAAGTTTTAGGGTACATGTGCACAATGTGCAGGTTTGTTACATATGTATACATGTGCCATGTTAGGATATTGGAAAGTTTTAAGAAAAATCTGATCGACATCAATTTTTTAACTATTACATTTACACTCAAAATGGGACCATTGCAAACAGTCAACAGCAGGGGGCTGAAAAAAATGTCTATAAACACTTTGATGTAATGCTTTTCAAATTCCTAAGATCATAAACAGAAGCAGCCTTTTCGGAGCATAGCTCCTGGTGTTTCACCACTCACACACCAACAGCACTCTTTGGAACTGGTCGTCTTGGAGCTGGGCTCTGCCCCACTGCTCCTGGAGCTCACTTCTGTGGAAACCTGCACATATCCCTGCATGCTCTCTGATCTTGTGACTAGAACTCAGAGCCCCAGCCAGCTGAGCTGCAGGTTTTGAGAACAATTCAGCTGCCTTGATGGTAGAACTAAGTGTTTATGATTACAAATTTGAAGCCGCCTTTGCAAAAACTGTAACTAAGAAAATCATGACAGTGAAAGAGAGCTGATCTAACTGACTTCATCTTGCTTCTAACCTCCAAGCTGTCCTTGTTCATTCCTATGCAGAGGCCAAACTAACTTTAGGATGAACTTAGTTTATAGTTTAATTTTGAAACAAAGACAGTAGCAGCCCTTTCCCAAAACAAACCCACTTCCTGCCTGGGGACTAGTCTGCCTTTCCAGGACTAACATATTAGCCACAAGATTAGAAATTATGGTTTAGGAGTCATGTGGCTGAAGGCTGCAAGAGTCTGAACCTTCCCATATTTCTCCTGGGAATAATATCACTATTATAAAACCTAAGATCAGTGCTTGAGACATTTTGCAGGCCCTGTACTGGGATAAGGTGGCACCACTCCAGTCAATAAACTTGGCTCATCTGGTTTTGTGGCCCCCACCCAGGAGCCAACTCAGTGCAGGAGGACAGCTTCAACTCTCTATGATTCCATCTCTGATCTGATCAATCAGCACTCACCACGTTCTGACTCCCTACCCACCAAATTATTCTTTAAAAAACCATCCCAGAGTTTTCAGAGAGACTAATTTGAGTAATAGTAAAACTCTGGTCTCCCGTACAGCTGCCTCTGCGTGAACTAAACTCTTTCTCTATTGCAATTCCCCTGTCTTAATAAATCAGCACTGGCTAGGCAGCAGGCAAGAAGTTGGGCAGTCACAAATCTTGCTTTCTTTGAGGAACCAGTTTACAAATGGATGACTACGATCAAGGCCAGTTTAGTGTTTGCAATGTCCAAAGTATTTCTGCTAGTTTCAAATTCATTTGCTGTCACACTCTTTGCTAAAATTGCTACCAGAAATATCACCATGATCACTTGGTTTACACTATTAGCAAAGTGGTGGCAAAAATAGATTTTTGTTTTTCTTTTTGAGACAGGGTCTGGCTCCATCACCCAGGGCTGGAGTGCAGTGATGTGATCACAGTTCACTACAGCCTCAACTTCCCAGGCTCAGGCAATTCTCCCACCTCAGACTCCCAGGTAGCTAGGACTACTACAGCTGCCTGCCACCATGCCCAGCCAATTTTTAAAAAAAAAAAATTTGTACGGACAGGGTTCACTGTGTTACCCAGCAGGTCTTCAACTCCTGAGCTCAAGCAATCCACTCACCTCAGCCTCCTGAAGTGCTGGGATAACAGGCATGAGCCACTGAGCTCAGCCGCAAAGGGGTCATTTTTAAATGTAGATATATATACACTGAGGTATACCTACAATAGACTCTATATCTTCAATTGCAGACATACACTGAGGTGATTCAGAATGACAGTATTATCTGGAGTCATGGACAAAGGTCACAAAACCAACTCATCCCATGCCTGGAATGATCTTGGTCTGCTGCTGCTGCTCAATGTGAACAAGGGCTGCTCCCTTGTCTTGCACAGATGCAGCCTGCACAGCTGTCCTCACTGTCGAGCGGGCACCCAGGAAGGCTCTGCTGGAAATGCCTCCCTGCTCACCCTGCCTGCCAGCTCCAGGGCCCTTCCCTTCACAGCAGTCATGAGGCTGGATTGGAAGGGAGCCCTGGTGAAGCTGTGTTTCAGTGTCATGTTGGTACATCTGGGAGGAACCCCATGACTCCGCAAGGCTGCTCACACTGTCATGGGCATCTCCAGACCCCAGCATGCTGCCGCGGATGTCTGAGTACCCATGGAGCTTTGTGAGTGTGGTGGGCATGCAGAGATGCCCCAGAAATGCTTCTCACACCGCGGGAGGCGAATGTTGGAGCTTCTAACTCATCAGGCTAATTTCCAAACACATGCAACACTCCCAATGGGGAGAGGCCAGGGCACAGGAATCTGTGGCTATTTAACTTCATATCTCGAGGTTCCTATAAAAACAGATCTTCGGATAAAATGGGGAGGAAAGGACCAGCAAAGTCAACTACACAATGGGTGACTTAGGTTGAAGCTATAACTTCTCCATAGTCCAGAGTCCTTAAGACCTTAACAGTGGCCAATTATTTCAAAGGCCAAATGTTTGCCCCTTAAAAAGGGGCTGAAACTGGCAGATAGCTTCTAAACAGCTATAAAGATATTTATTGTACTGTGTCATTCTGATAGTACACTTGTAAGAGGTTTGCCAAAAAACAATCAGAAAAATACTTTTCAGTTTATCCAGGAGGTTATTACAATAATAACACATCAAGACCTACCCATGAATGCCAAAAAATATAAACTGTTATACTAAAGCTGGATAGAGAGAAGTCTGTGGTCTTATGCCTATTTCCTTTATCTGCACAATGAAACCTATAAAGATATTTTTTACAGTGTTAACTTGTAGAGCAAATGAGGTATGGAAATTGGTCACACAGTTCACCAAAAGCTTACAAACTCACATGTTCTCAACTGCAGTGTCCTTGGGATTCTGGCTGTCATCCACACTCCACAGACCACGATTTCTCCAAACCTTGGAGGCAAGAAGCATGGCTCCGAGGACAATCTTTTTCCAATTAGTAGGACAAAGATCGATGTTAGCACTAGTTAGAAGTCGTTCGATGTACACCTGCAAAACAGAGCACTGCCCTTTGATTTCAGTTCAGTTTAAGTGTGGTGATACGAACATTTAAAAATGAAAGATTTCTTCTGGTTTTGACCAGAAAGTAAGTGCCTTTTATTCTTATGTTCTGCAGAGACTTTGCTCAGATAAAGCAAGAGGCCAAATCACAATCGTAGTCAGATACCTCTGCAGCCTACTCTGCCTATAGACATTTCCAGCACAATTTCAGTCACAGGGATGACTGGACATCCCTGTGGGCATGAAGAGAGGCACCATTAGCACCTTTACCCTCATGAAAGGCAGCACAAACTCAGACCCAGTGCAGATTAAGGTTGTTCAGGAAACACTCCAGTGCCGTCTGTGTGCAGCGTTACACCTGGCTGGCAGGTAAATAGGAATTTTACAGGTGTGCCATGCTTGAATATGTAACACTCAAGTGATACTGAGAACACTGCTGTCTTCTCCTTTTCACAATAACTAACTCGCTCTTGGGACACCAGCTGAGGAACTGCAGCAGATCAAGCTCACTTCCCAATGCCTGCCGTGCAGACAGCATGACAAGCACGGGTCTCTGTGGCTGAGAAATAATCTCCATATTCAGTGCTTGATAAGGAATGCATGAGTATAAAAAGAGGGTCCTGCTCACAGCCCCTATGTTCCACATCTCCACAATCTCTTCATGAAAACTCATTTCTTGTTCTACAGTATCTGCATTCAGTCAATTCGGTTGGATTTTAGGCAGAGACAGCTGTCAGCCTCTGTATTCCTGGGGTTCCTCTCAACCTGACAAGCGGTTTGTGAGACAATCTCAGAAAGTATTTTCTATCTATCCAATCTCTATCCTATAAAGAACTGGGTGAGGGACCAGCTGAGTGAAGGTTACAGTGGTGAGCAGTGAGGCATTGCTATCCCAGAGGGTGCTCTGCAGAAGAGTATGTCTCTACACTACTTGACATCTTTGTATCAAGACCAAAGGAAAACAGTTCATTTTAAGAGAGTTCATTTGTTGTCTGAAGGTTATCAGATTGGCGGCTCAGATCTGGCAATGTTCTCCAAACTCAACTGTGTTTTCAAAATCAAATAGCTCTTGAACATGATATGTTCTTATGAGAGATTCTGCTCCCTTTCCCCCTAACTCTGCACTATCAAGGATCCTAGGAATGACCCTCCCTCCCAGGGTTCAACTCCACAGCACTCACTAGAGAGCATTTAAACAGCATTGGCAAGCCCTCAACTTCCTGTCACCTTTACTGGTAAGCCGGACCTGCTGACACTCACTGAAACCACTTGCCCTTCTGGGTTAGTGAGAAAGTTCCCTTTTTAACACCAACTCTTCTATCAGCACGGTGGATCCCATCCCACTTTTGCAGAACACTGTTCCCCAAATCACCTCTTCTTGAAGACTTTCTCCCTCTCTGCCAGAGATTTCCCCCAATACGAACGTGTTTCCTGTTCCCATCCTGCTCCCCACAGCTCCCCAGAGGCATCCTCTCATTTGCTCACAGCATCAGGCCATGTTGCCAGCTCCTCACCTCCCATCTCCTTAACCCACCTCACCCACCCCCATCACTCACCTGAGACTCCTCTTGCCAAGGTCCTCAGAGTCTTGACACCTACAAACCAGAGCCCTTCACCCCAAGGCTCCACTCCCCAAGCTGGCCCTAATCTTGTCCAGGGAATTGCCATTAGCCTAGCCCCTGGGGACTAATACTTACATGTGAGTTACCCTGTTCCAATCTGTGTGCAATCCCTCTATGCCTGCCTTCACTGGTAGGCTGTCTGCTTCAGATTCTGAGCCACCATGGGTCACGGTTCACCTATATCACCCTAGTTGCTTCTTGGTCCTCTTCTCTGCCCCAACCTTCCTCCCAACTGTGGTCTACTCTCCCCAAAGCAGTCACCATAACCTCTTCAATTAAGAACACTGCACTCCCCTGCTCAAGATCTACCATGAGTCCCCCATCAAACTGGAATAAAACCTAAACTTCTTCCCATGGCCTGCAAGCCAAAGGGCTCTGTGAGCTGTCACACTGCCTCTGCGGCCTCATCTCTTCCATTCTTTCCTTCATTCCTCTCACCACGTGGGTCCCCTGTTGTTCCTTGAACACACATGAAATGTGTTCCTGTCTCAGTCTCAGCACTCATCCTACATCCTGTCATGCCAGCACTTCTTATTGTCCTTGCTTTATAGTCAGGTCACTGTTCAAATGTGACCTCTCTGCAGAGGCTCTTCCTGATCATTCTATCTGAAATAGTGAGCCCCTCCCACCACTCTGTCTTTATCCTGCTTTATGGTTTTGCTATTTTCCATAACCTAAAAAAAATGCTTTCCTCATTACAACATGAGCACATAAGACAAGGACTGTGTTCAACCTGTCCTCTTTTCTACCCCAGCACTTAGAAGAGTGGGACAGGGTCGGCATCCAGGGGGTGTTTATGGAATGGACAACTTCTTGGCAGCATTTAGCACTGTGACCACAGCCTTTCCTATCTTGAACCGTTTGTTCTTCTTTTATTATCCTCTCCTGCTCTTCCTCCTCCCACTCTAGCCACTTTACTGGAGGCTTGTCCCTTACATGCTGGTTGTTCTTACACAGCTATCTTCTGTCCACCTTCCTTTCTTTTCCTTTTTGGAGATGGGGACTTGCTATGCTGCCCAGGCTGGACACAAACTCCTGATCTCAACTGATTCTCCTGCCTCAGCCTCCCGAGCAGATGGGGACTATAGGTGTGTCCCACCATGCCCGGCTTCTCCACTTTCATTCTAAACACTTTCTCTGCATTTGAGCAGCTACTCTCTTTTTTTTCAGAGTTTCACTCTTGTTGCCCAGGCTGAAGTGCAGTGGTGTGATCTCAGCTTACTGCAACCTCCACCTCCCGGGTTCAAGTGATTCTCTTGCCTCAGCCTCCCGAATAGCTGGGATTACAGGCACCAACCACGAAACCCAGCTAATTTTTTGTATTTTTTAGTAGAGACAGGGTTTCACCATGTTGGTCAGGCTGCTCTCAAACTCCTGACCTCAGGTGATCCGCCTGCCTCAGCCTCCCAAAGTGCTGGGATTACAGGTGTGAGCCACTGTGCCCAGACTTGAGCAGGTACTCTTACTCCTCATTCCTTATTTCCAGTTCAGATTCATGCTCTAGTCCCATAGATACAAATATTGACTGTACACGGCCACTCTGCTATCTTACAGGCACACCAAATTTAGCCTGTCTGCAGTGAACACCCCCTTCTTCCAATCTAGCTTTCCCTCCTGCATCAGCTCTCTCTCTCTCTCTCCAGCTGGAAGTTCCACTCCTGCTTCCTGCCCGCATGTGCTGAGCATTCCAAACGGCCTGCAGCTCCATGAAGAGGCCTCCACTTGATCCAATGCCCACAGAGGGATTTCTATGCAGGTGCCTAGCAGAAGCCTTCCCTTCTAAGCTCTAGCCAGATGCTAAAGGAAAGGGTACTGTTCTAAGTATCTTTTCTCTCCTGGCTGCATGGTTGACATTCCTCTACAGGTTAGTGTGGGGAGGGGTAAACCAATCCCAGCCATCTGAAGAAGACTTCATATTCAGAATGAGTCTCACCACAGGAATTCTGTGAGAACGATGTAGAGGTAAGGACACAGCTGCGGCTTAGCAGGCTATCTAGCAAAGCCTGTGTCCAGGTCTTACTGGTACCACGTTCCTGGGCAATTTCTGGAGCAGACACAAGAGGTCAGCAGGAACAAAGCATTCAGAGCAGCAGCTCCCAGTCACAGCATGCATCAGAAGTGCCCGGGGAATATGGCCTGGGACTCAGCTTAGACCTACATTGGAATCTGTTGAGGGAGAAACCAGAAATCTCTCCTGCTGCCTTTAATAGCAATTATTCTGAGATAAGAAAAGCAATGGCATCACTTTAAACCATAATGATGATTCAACTCAAATATGTGTATTTAGCGGCTTGCACAGGTTTCTCTTAAAAGATCTGATGATAATTTCAGGAATCTACTTTTAATTAGAAACATGGCCATACGCTGTGTAGGAGACCAGTTGTTAAAGATGCTTTATAGATTAAAAAAAATATCTTACCAAAGCTATGATTGCACATGGAGCTGTTAGTTTTATGACTTGAAAAAGAGTACAGAAATATCTGAAAATACAGTTGCGTTTGGGATCATGCTTGAAGGATTTCCCTGGAAACTTCTCTTGCTGAAAGAAGAAAAAAGGCAATATAAATATCCACTCAAGGAAACTTTTTAAGAACTCTTAAGACGGCATTGTTCACATTTGTGCCCATGTGTCCCTTACAACAATTTTGATGGGATAAAATGTCTTTTTATTTTAAAAATATAAACAGCAGGATCTTAAAATATTTTTGGTTTTCTGTAAACATAGGCCCTAAGGTGGCCCTGTGATTATCATATATCTGAAAAATGAAGTTTTTAAATTTTTATAGCATTTAAACTAATTTAAATTTAAATTGTTTTCTAATTCTATTCACAGAGATTGTGCATATTTGTTAGGACTATTTACAAATATTTATATTGTTTGCTGCTATAGAAAATTATTTTTTTAAATGACACAATTTGTTATTTGGATGGTATATTTACTCCCGTTAGTGCACTAATTAAACAAAGCTGCAAGTCAGCTCTTACTCCAGCATGCCCACTTGACAACACTCCTTATATAAGATGATTAGACACAACAGAGGGAAGACTTAAAGGTGGGTGAGTCTGACTTCAGCATGAACTAAATACAACTCTATGAGACAAAAATAGAACCTCAAAGAAAGCGACACTTACTGAAAGTGGATGTATTGGCTCTTCAAAAATAGCCAGAGATCTATTTGCATAGCTATAAAATAAGAATGTGCATTTAAGAAATTAATTCGGGAACTGTTAATATCTTAGTAAAATATCTGCTTGGGAGTAGGGCATGGAGGGTGGAGAAAGATACCTCTTGTTTGCTTTGGTAAAATTTGTTCATCAAAAGAGTTTTTGCAAATTTTTCTCCTGGATCCTGGCCTTCAGAGGGTTTCTTGACCTGTTTTTCTTCAGCACATTATGTCCTGAACTGTGAAGTCTTTTCTACATTGACGAGCCAGACTTGCCTTTAAATATTGACCCCCACCACTAACAGGCAATGGTAATAAACTATATCTATTTTCACTCCTCTAACCTCATGCTGGAACATGCTTTATAAAGCAGTAGTGGTTGGCAATAAACTTCTTATAACTTTTAATAAATGTGAATGAGATTCAGATTTCCCAAATCTTCCTTTATTATATGTTTATCATATTTGTTTAAGTAGTTTGAGTTACAAAATTAATTGCCTTTTTATTTTAAAAGAGGCCAGTCTTTAATGAACTTTAAAAAAATAACACATTGTGTGCTCATTTAGGAAACCAGTGGTTCTCCAAATGTGGTTTGTGGACCCCTGAGATTCCCTAGGAGGCCCATAATGTCAAAAGTTCTTTTTTCTTTTTAAGACAGGATTTTGCTCTTTCACCCAGAATGGAGCACAGTGGTACAAACATGGCTCACTGCAGGCTTGACTCCCTGGGCTCAAGCGATCCTCCTGCCTCAGCCTCCCCTGTAGCTGGAATGAAATGTGCACACCACCATGCTCAGCTAATTTTTAATTCTTTTTTAGTATAGATGGGGTCTTGCCACCTTACTCAGGATAGTCTCAAACTCCTGGTCCCAAGTAATTCTCCCCCCTTGGCCTCCCAAAGTGCAGGGATTACAGGTGTCAACAACCACCTATGGCCCAAAATGTTCTTATAAGAATACTAATTCAACCTGAGAAGCTGATTGAAAATAAAACATAAGAATAATTTATTACTTTCTAAAAGTATTAAGACATTGCTTACTTTTTCACTGTTCAACACTTGTAATGACTGTATAAAAGCAAAAGTGGGTAAAACTTCTTGTTTCTCAGTAAGAATAACGGCTGTGGTACCAAATTATACTAGTATTCATTACACTCTTCACTGTCCCTTGCAGTTTTTATTAAAGTATCCTGCTTCACTTAAGAATATCCTCGATGAAACAGTAAAAATTAATGGTGTTATTAAGTCCTGAACTCTCTTTTTAGTATTCTAAGTAGTGTTGCAGGAAGTCAGGGACCCCGAACAGAGGGACCAGCTGGAGCTGAGGCAGAAGAACAGAAATTGTGAAGATTTCATGGACATTTATCAGTTCCCAAAATTAATACTTTTATAATTTCTTATGCCTGTCTTTTCTGCAATCTCTGAACATAAATTGTAAAGACTTTATGGACATTTATCACTTCTCTAATTATACTCATAATTTCTTATGCCTGTCTTTACATGGGCAAGGACTTCATGTCTAAAACGCCAAAAGCAATGGCAACAAAAGCCAAAATTGACAAATGGGATCTAATTAAACTCAAGAGCTTCTGCACAGCAAAGGAAACTACCATCAGAGTGAACAGGCAGCCTACAAAACGGGAGAAAATTTTTGCAACCTACTCATCTGACAAAGGGCTAATATCCAGAATCTACAATGAACCCCAACAAATTTACAAGAAAAAAACAAACAACCCCATCAAAAAGTGGGCGAAGGACATGAACAGACACTTCTCAAAAGAAGACATTTATGCAGCCAAAAAACACATGAAAAAATGCTCACCATCACTGGCCATCAGAGAAATGCAAATCAAAACCACAATGAGATACCATCTCACACCAGTTAGAATGGCAATCATTAAAAAGTCAGGAAACAACAGGTGCTGGAGAGGATGTGGCGAAATAGGAACACTTTTACACTGTTGGTGGGACTGTAAACTAGTTCAACCCTTGTGGAAGTCAGTGTGGCGATTCCTCAGGGATCTAGAACTAGAAATTCCATTTGACCCAGCCATCCCATTACTGGGTATATACCCAAAGGACTATAAATCATGCTGCTATAAAGACACATGCACACGTATGTTTATTGCGGCATTATTCACAATAGCAAAGACTTGGAACCAACCCAAATGTCCAACAATCATAGACTGGATTAAGAAAATGTGGCACATATACACCATGGAATACTATGCAGCCATAAAAAATGATGAGTTCACGTCCTTTGTAGGGACATGGATGAAATTGGAAATCATCATTCTCAGTAAACTATCGCAAGAACAAAAAACCAAACACCGCATATTCTCACTCATAGGTGGGAATTGAACAATGAGAACACATGGACACAGGAAGGGGAACATCACACTTCGGGGACTGTTGTGGGGTGGGGGGAGGGGGGAGGGATAGCATTGGGAGATATACCTAATGCTAGATGACGAGTTGGTGGGTGCAGCGCACCAGCATGGCACATGTATACATATGTAACTTACCTGCACATTGCACACATGTACCATAGAGCCTAAAGTATAATAATAATAATAATAATAATAATAAAAAGAAAAAAAAAACCAGTGTATGTATGTCAATGTACATACTTTTATTGCCTGAAAAAAACAAAAATAGCATGAAAAACAAAAATGGACTCATTCAGATACTTTCATTCAAAGTGAAAGAAAGTATCCCTTAAGGTCACCACTATTAGGGGTAATACAGCATAATACTACGCGATAACAAAAGTCGATTCTGAGAAAAAATTCATATATGAGAATAAAAAGAACAGAAAAAAAAAATGCACCAAAACACAGACTAGTTGGTACAGCTTTAGGTAATACCTGTCCCCATTTTGTTCTATTTAAAATTTCATATAATGAACATATATTGGGGTGTGTGTGTGTGTGTGTGTGTGTGTGTGTGTGTGTGTTTTGAGGAAGTCTTGCTGTGTTTCCCACCCTGGAGTGCAGTGGCCTGAACTCAGCTTACTGCAACCTCCACCTCCCAAGTTCAACCAATTCTCCTGCCTTGGCCTCCTGTGTAGCTGGAAATACAGGCATGTGCCATCATGCCAGGCTAATTTTTGTATTTTTAGTAGAGATGAGGTTTTACCATGTTGGCCAGGCTGGTCTCAAATGCCTGGCCTCAAATGATCTGCCTGCCTCAGCCTCTCAAAGTGCTGGGATACAGGCGTGAGCCACCATGCCCAGCTCTCAAGATCACTTTTTTCTCCCCATTTTTTTACAAGACATCTTTCAGATATTTTTAAAATAATTAATGACTTTTAGCTAACTTAAAAATTTCTAACACTTTGTGTACTAACAAAAACAGCTCCATCTATGTTGCACAGCAATGGGACCACATGGCATGTATGGAGTTTGAACAGAATTCTTACACAAGGCCTGAGTGGAAAAGTGTAATATACTTATTGGAGGTATAAATAGAAATTGCCTGAATTAATGTCATAATTATGTTGAATTTAAACTTAGATTTATACTTATATATGGGTTAAATCATTAAATATGATGGATTGACCAGAAATTTATTTTCTCTTCCTTCTGAAATCTCATTAGAATTATTCATAAAACAAACATTATACACAGGACCAGGAGACAGGATTGATGGCAGATCATTCTGAGTCAATGCTGCAAGGTGAAAAGCAGATAGAGGAGTTGCAACTGACACAGAAGCACAACTTTGGAGCTGACAGGGAGTGACTTGAACAGAAACAAGCAACCTTGTTTGTTTTGAAGAACCCAACCCAGGCTCCAAAATCAGAGGCACATGGTACCTGGGAAGGCAGGGTGAAATACACAACAGAAGCCAGCAAGGTCAACTGTAAATCTGTGCTTAGAGCCCCAAGTCCACCGCTCTTCCCATCTTAGAAGGAATGTGGATGTGTATTCTCTGGATATATTATACCTGAGGGTTTCTAGGCTCAGAACTACAAGGGCTAAAACCTGGAAAATGGGAATAAATTGCACACACAAAGTGAAACTGCGCCTTCCTTCCCAACCCTGCTCCTGGAAAGCCAGCAGCCATGCTTGCACTGCCCAGGCAGAAAACTGGGAGGTCCTCCTTGGAAGAAAACTGAACCATTGCAAAGAAAATACCCTCATATAATACACTGAGTTTCCCCAAAAGAAAAGCTGGCTTGACCTCCAAATCCCCACAATGAGACCCCTCAGTGAACAAAGGTCCTGCTTCCAAACAGGGAAAGCCAAAGACCACCACACATCTCAGAGAAGCCTCCAGTGAGAGATCAAAACAACAGGAAAAAGGAATTCTGGGACCAGTAAAAATTCAAGAGCAAAACTTTTTCAAAAAATCTTAAAATACCCTTAAGGAGATTTTAAAAATTCAATAGAAGGGTTAGCGCAGAAAGTCAAAGAATCTCTAAGAAGCAGAACAAAAGACAAATTGGAAAATAGGAGGGGAAGAAATTAAAGATCGATGCAGAAATACTGGTCTAAGAGGCCGAATATTTGAATCGTAAGAATACTAAAATAATAATAAAACAGAGAATATAGGACAATTCTCTAAAAGAGATAGTCTGCAGACTTAATGGCTGCAATAAAATAAAAGGTCCCCACGAAGCTGTATTATACAGCTTCCTGGATTTCAGAATCCCAGGAATACAGAAGGTCTTAAAAAGCTCAACAATGTAAAAATTGGTTACATATGATGTATCACACAATGGCAACAGTTTCAAGAACAGTATAATGGAAACACAATAGAGAAATGTCTTCAGAGCCATGAAATTTAGTTTTCACTCTAGAATTTTATACTCTATAACAAAGGAAGGGTTTTGAGAGAGGCTAGATCTCTATACATGTGTGTGTCCATGAGCCTTTCCTCGGAAACTGTGCTCCAGCACCATTGGGGAGTAACACAAGGCAGAAGGCAATGCACAGTCTAGGGCTCAGGGATCCAACATGAGTGGGCGCATAAGAGTTCAGAGAGCGCTCCCAGGGAAACAGGCTCAGGGCAGCCTAGGGAAACACAGTCTACCCTGGAGGAGGATAACCAAAGGCCAAGGAAAGTTCCTTCAAGAAAAAACACAGAACACATGTTTCAGTAAATAAAACATTATTTTTGATAGGCATGTGACAAATGTTACAACACTTGGGGAAGAATAGCTATTAAAAAAGAGGCAAAGGAACATAGTCAGAAAATTAATTCCACACACAAAATAATGAAGGATGTGAAAACAAAGAGGCCAGCTGGGGGCTAATGGTCGCATTTGGCTTTATGAGCTATCATGGGCTAGGAAAAGGGGGGTTATCTGGGAGAAGTGCAGAAGTGTTCAGGTTTCAGAAATATTTAAGAAAAACAATGAAAGATGTACAAGGAGGAGGCACAGTCAGAACACTACATGACTCAGCAGTGAATAATATGTGCATAGTCATAATCATGTAAATATCAATTAGTGATTTAATAAAAAATGGGTTACAGATGGAAGAAACGGGGAGGGAAATAAGTTCACGGTGGAGTGAGGAAGCTACGCTTTCACCTGCTACGGCAGGAAGTCAGCAGAAACTGTTGGAGAAAGTGGACTTAGCTATTTTTAATTTTATTTGAATACAAAAGATTAAATATTTAAGGCAGATATTTATATCACAACCAAATTGTGTAACTTAAATGTCAGACACCCTTAAAAATGGGCACAGTAAGCTAAAGACTTTCCTGCATAAATCTGATACTTAGGAAAATAGAAGAGATTTAGAAAATCCACCAAAAAAGGATCATGCTAACAGCACTGGCTCCCTGTTAAATTTTTAAGGAATCATGACAGACTTTTAATTCAAACAATTAATTTCTTAACTTTTCAAAAGCTTACTTACATAATATAGGTGAGAGCTGCTCCTCTTTTCTTGGACTAAGAATGAAAAAATAACTAATCAATTCTGGTATAAATACCATAGAATAAAAGTAGTTGCTAATCATCTGATTATCACTATATAAAATGAGCTAAAATTCCATTTTTAAAAATTCTTACCAACAAAAGTTATCATTTAAATAATCTGGCATAAAGTAAAATCTAAAAATATAGTTTTATTTTTGACCTAACAGATGTTCTATTACACAAAAATGAAAGAATCCCCATGTACACAAGGAAAGGCAAAACAAATTAGGCAACATGTATGCCCTCCAAATCTCGTGTTGAAACGTAGTCCCCAGTGTTGGAGGTGGGGAAGTGTTTGGATCATGGGGGCAGATCCCTCATGAAAGGCTTAGCGCCATCCCCTTGGTGATGACAGAGTTCCTGCTCTGAGTTCATGCATGATCTTCTTGGGTTTTTGTTGTTGTTCTGAGATGGGGTCTCACTCTGATACCCAGGCTGGAGCACAGTGCCGTGATTATGGTTCACTGCAACCTTGACCTCCTGGGCTCAAGTGATCCTCCCACCTTAGCCTGCGGAGTAGCTGCGGCTGCAAGCACGAACCACCACACCTGGCTAATTTTTAAACTTTTTGTAGAGACAGAGTCTCACTATGTTGGCCAAGGCTGATCTCAGACTCCAGCCTGAAGTGATCTGCCTGCCTCAACCTCCCAAAGTGCTGGGGTTACAGGCGTGAGCCACCGCACCACCTGGCCTGATCTGCTTGTTTAAAAGAAGGCAGCACCTCCCACTCTCTCTTGCTCCTCCTCTCACCATGTGAGAGATGACTTCACCTTCCACCATGATTATTAGGTTCTCAAAGCCCTTGC
This sequence comes from Pongo abelii, assembly GCF_028885655.2. Lineage (NCBI taxonomy): Eukaryota > Metazoa > Chordata > Mammalia > Primates > Hominidae > Pongo > Pongo abelii. Next base: position 45,590,970 of record NC_072003.2, read on the forward strand.
CAGAAGCAGATGCTAGCACCACACTTCCTGTACAGCCTGTAGAACCGTGAGCCAATAAAGCCTCTTTTCTTTATAAATTATCCAGTCTCAGGTATTCCTTCATAGAAATGCCAAAATACAGGACAGATGAGAAATTTAGCTAATAAAAAATTTACCTATTGTATATCTAAACCCCTAAGCAGTAGTGTTTTCTGATTCTACATTTACACATAGCTTACTTTCGTTACCAGGATCTAATAGCTGACAGCTCTAAGAACCAGTTTCTGGCCAGGAGCCAGTCTTTAGATGCACTAGAATCCCTGCAAGCATCCAATGACTGATCAGTCATCTACTAATATGTTACTGAAAAAATAAACGGGTCCTTACACAACTGAAAAGTGGCCTAGCTTAAACTCAAATGTTAACATGAGTGTGCCAACCTAATTGAACTTGGTATCCTCGGGACACAAAATCATTTCGTTCTAATACAGGTCCAAAGAATAAAAGCTACAAGGGGCACTTGGGCCACACTTCGTTCCCTACAATTCCTCCTCCTTTGAAGTTGAGCTGGTCTCACTGACACACATTTCTCACTGCTGACGAGACAGGGGCATGGGGTAGGTTTTCTTCCACTTCCACACACTCTATGTGTGAGAAGCCTATGGCTCTAGAAGAAACTGAGAAATACAACAATCCTAACCGGAAGTTACCAGCTCGAGACAGGCAAAGTCCATACAAATTATGAAAATGCAGGGGAGAAACCCATTTTTTATTGTGCTGCATTACTTCAGATGTTATTATAGACCCCCCACTTCTTGTATTCTTGCTGTTGAAAACAACTGAAAAACATGATGTATGGCTTTTTTGAAAATAAAGTAAGATTTAGCAGAATGCTACAAAAAATAAGCAGGAGTACAGAAAACTCCTACAGTTCTAATTCTCATCCTAAAACAAGCAGGATGTGGAAACTTTACACTAGTTTCACACACTAAGGCTAACCTGGAAAACAGCACAGGCCATGTTTACCTTTCCATTACATTCGAATGAATAAGTTCTGAGTAGCATGAACATGGATGTGACAGGCTCATGTGGTTAGAACACTGTGTAAAAAGGAGGTCAAAATCACAGATCCAATCTAGAACAACAGATTCTTTTGATTTGTTCAAGCGAAATCCAAGCTGTAGCCTAAATCCTATCACTCATCATTAAAATGTACTCTTTGGAGCAAGGGAAAAATGGCAAAGATGTATAAAGAAAAAGGCATACATCCATGACTACTACACTAAATCATGTGGCCAATTAATTGCATTCATAAAAATGTCATCAAACGTGTAAACATAAAGCCTGCATGTTTCCATGAACAGTGTCAACTAAAGGAAATTATGTCACATATTAAAATAAGGCAAGTAAATATATAAAAAGTTGAAATTTTTTACACTAATATCTGAGTTCCTCTAAATACTTTCTGTAATACACAAAACAGAAAGTTTGTAGTTTTTTGCTTGGAGGAAAAAACAATATTGTCTTACCACTCATTTGATATTTTCTCAGGAAGAGTGTAGTTTCCCCTGGATGGTCAGAAGCAAAATCTGTAGAGGAAGAAGGAAAAATGTAATAATTTAAGTGAGTAGAAAAGATTCTTTTTAAAGCTACACATCCATTTTAATCACTTTTAACAGTCTTGAGAAACGTTTTTAGTGATAAATGTAAAGAAAATAAAGGCCACAATGTCCCAATTCTACTGGAGAATGCAAAAATCACAGAAGTTCTCCACGTATGTGGAATAAAACCAGGCTGTGTCTGAGACTTCTTTTTAAAACTTGCGCCTAAATAAACTGATGCCACTTTTAGATGAATCATATACACGCCCTCCTCCTTCTACTTATCAAATATACCCACCCTCCTCTATGCTGCTATTACCAGCACATTTCAGGGAAAGTCTCAAGCAGCAAGTGATGCTGTGGTCAATTACTGTCAGACATCAGCTCAATATAGCAAATATGTTAAAACAAAGAGCTGTTTTGGGCAAAAAACCATTTTTTAAAGAGACAGGGTCTCACTCTGTTGCCCAGGCTGGAGTGGTGCAATGGTGTGATGGAGCCAGCATAGCTCACTGAAGCCTCAAACTCCTGGGCTCAAGAGATCCTCTTGCAGCTGAGACTATGGGTGCAAGCCACCATACCTGGCTAATTTTTAACTTTTTTTTTTTTGTAGAGACAGGGTGATGTATGAGACATACATGAAAATGTGTTGTAAATCCTAAAGAATGATATAAAGAGTCTATTTTGGGCTCTCATCCAACACTACCCATCTACTACCTAGTGTGTAAAACCACTCAGAGGCTTACCTTATACCACTAAACGAAAAACTTTCACAAGTACTTGCATGCTTTGTGTATAAAGGTACAATTCATTCACATACTATCTTTGTTCATTCTTTCACGATTTTTGAATATTCCGAGACTACAGTACTTTCCGGCTACAAAGCCACATTCATCATGAAGCTTAATTATTCAAACGTTTAAATAAATTAAGAGGTCAACCAATGTTTAAACAGAAGAGCTGTAAGACACTTCCTCTATAGCAATGAAATCTGTAGCACATATTTTCTATTTTGAAAACTTAGTTTCTGCCTAGCTTTGGGAGATGAGAAAGGGGCCAGAACTGGACACTGGGGTAGCAAGGAGGAGAGAAACCACCAGATGCTGCAGGGAAAAAAAATGGTTGCGGAGGGGAGGTGGGGGACGTAGGCACGAGGCAAGGCCAGTCCTCCTGCCTGGTGCCTGGGCCTAGGAAAGCTGGCTAGGGGCAGGAGGGAGGAGTTCGAGGCTGTGGATGCCTCTAGGGGGGACCTTGGGTCAGTGGCGGCCAGAGGCTCGCCTGAGGGCAAACACTATCAGTCGCCTCCTTACCTTTGGGCATCTCCTGGTCGCTGATGTGCTGCAGGTCATGGCCCTCGCGGGCTCCGAAATCCCACTGGGCAGGCTCCACAGCAGTGGGGTATGGGTCTACTGCCACCTCTGCCTCCGTGAGGTTATAGCTGCAGGGTGGTTCAGCCCACCGCACCCTGCGCTGGCTTTGCTTGGGGCTGGCATCAGGGAGCAGCATGTTCCATCTGCGGCGCCTCCGCTCCTCTTTGCCTTGGCCTACACTTTTGCTTGACGCTGCCTCATAGATGTCAGCGCTGCAGTACAGCTCCCCAGACCTCCTGCGCTGGCCCCGTTTGAGGCTGGCATTGGTGCCCAAGCAATAGCTCAGCGTGTTCCCCATGGGGTAGTCCGGCTCCTCTCCAGCAGCTTGGGCCTTCCCTTGCTTCCAAGTCTGCAGAGCTCAGCACTTCCACCTCTTCCCAGCAAAGACAGCTGGCAGGGCCATCCCCTGGCTATGGGGCTGCACCCCACTAGCAGCCCGCACCCCGCCTCAGCCGCCTCCCCTGAGCTGACTTGTCTGCAAGGGTCCCTTGGGAACCCGCTTGTTTTATTTAGAATGGGTCTAGATGCAACAAGTCTGAGAGCTGTGATTGCGGAGAAGAGAGCACAGAGGGAGCTCCTCCTCCTTCCACCGCTTCCCACCAACTGAAGGAGGTTGCCCTGCCAACCGCCAGTGCTCCCTCCCGGTTCCCAGGAACCAATCAGGCCCAGAGACCCCTCCACGCGCCCCTGCCCCCATTGTGATGTGGGAGCCTAGGCACAAGGCTCAGTAGGCCCTGCCATGCCGGCAGCCCCGCCCCCACCTTTCATTCATTGCTGGCTGCTGGGATCTTTCAGGTTTCTCCCCTGTGAGGAAGATCTTATGGTTTCAACAAAAGAAGAGGCTTATGTAAAAGAAAACTGGGCCGGGCGCAGTGGTTCACATCTGTAATCCTAACACTTTGGGAGGCCGAGGCGGGAGGGTCATGAGGCCAGGAGATCGAGACCATCCCGGCTAACATGGTGAAACCCCGTCCCTACTAAAAATACAAAAAAATTAGCCAGGTGTGGTGGCACGCGCATGTAGTTCCAGCTACTCTGGAGCTGAGGCGGGAGAATCGCTCGAACCTGGGAGGCGGAGGTTGCAGTGAGCCGAGATCGCATCACTGCACTCCAGCCTGGGCGACAGAGCAAGACTACGTCTCAAAAAAAGAAAAAAGAAGAGAAGAGAGGGGAGGGGAGGGGAGAGGAGGGAAAGGGAGGAGAGGAGAGAAGAGAAAACCACCACATAATAAGATTTTAAATGTGATCATAATTTTTTTTTTTTTTTTTTGAGACGAAGTGTCGCTCTTGTTGCCCAGGCTGGAGTGCAATAGTGCGATCTCGGCTCACCATAACCTCCACCTCCTGGGTTCAAGCGATTCTCCTGCCTCAGCCTCCTGAGTAGCTGGGACTACAGGCATGCACCACCACGCCCAGCTCATTTTGTACTTTTAGTACAGAGGGAGTTTCTCCATGTTGGTCAGGCTGGTCTGGAACTCCCGACCTCAGGTGCTCCACCCGCCTCAGCCTCTCAAAGTGCTGGGATTACAGGCGTGACCCACTGCGGTCGGACAGGTAAGCACTTTTAATTAATTATGTACTAGGTGCATAGCTCCAGACAAAGAACAATGCCTAGAATTAGACTTCTGCTTATGTAGAAGGATCAAGTATAAGGGCATGAATTTTTAGACAACTAAAGCAAGTATCAGAAGAAAAATTTTAACTTAAATGATCTAGCAGGGACACTGATTAATTCGGAACAAATTTCTAAATTTTGGAGATATTTTTATTTTATCTCTTATCTTAAAACTATATATAGGAGATATGGGCCTCACTCTTGCCCAGGCTGGAGTGATTTATGTAATCTTTCTCATCCTTGGTTTATCTAAAAAATATGAATAATAACACAAATTTTATAAACTTGCTCTAAAGATTAAATGAGGGAAATATAATACTGCTCCCTCCATATATTGAACACTTACAAAATTGCAGGCACTGTAGATTTTTACATGTGTACCATACATAAGCCACATAACAACCCCATCTTTTATAGGTGAGAAAACCGAGACTCAGATGAGTTAAAAACACATTCACAATCATATAGTAATGAGCGATGGAACTGGGACTCAATCCAGCTCTGTCTGACTCCAAAGGTGGTGCATCATCTTAACGAAGACCAAGTTATACCCAGCACATGAAGGTACTCAAAAGATGTGGATTCCCTTTTTCTATCCCCTTATGTGTGAATTTCAGTGGCTTTCACAACCTCAGAACAACCCCACACACCCTCTCAGGTTGCCTTTCAGTGGTTCCATTCTTCTTGGGGATGATTAGGAATCTGCATATTTAGACTACTTCTTCAATCATCTCCTTATAAACGTGTGGATAAAGTAATGAAATTTTCTAGGCCATAGGTTACTAACTGTGAATTAATTGTCTAGCTTATTTATTGCAAATTTATTTGCAATACATTTTATTACATGAAAAAAAAAATCACAGGATCTACTGAATTTGTGCAGAAAGATCCCAAAGTACACTGCAGGAACATCTTACTGACTACACAGGAAGACTAGCCCAAACACACAAAGCCTGAGTCCCTCCAAAGGCCAGGTGTGGGGTGGTTCTTTCCTGTAATCCCAGCAATTTGGAAGGCCAAAGAGAGTGAATCATTTAAGGCCAGGAATTCGAGTCCAGGCTGGCCAACACAGTGAGAGCCAGTCTGCATAAAAAATTACTTTTTATCATTATAATCAAAAAGAGTACCGCTAACATTGCTTTAGGATAGAGAGCTCTGGTCTAGAATTCAAGATATGGAGTTATGAGTCCCAATGTGGTTACTTAACGACTGTTGTGACTTTGGGCAATAATCACTGTGATTCTCAGCCCTTTCTTTGCAAATTATCAGCATTGGAATAGATGTCTTTTTAAAGCCCTGACCAGCTCTACCATTCAATGATTTTGTATCAGTGGATACCTGTCGAAACCATCATTTACTTGTCTAGTGATGCCCTGAGGTGTTCCTGTGGTCACAGGAAATGTGGAGATAATATAGTCATATTGGTCATAGGAATTATGACCATATGGTCAAATATGGTCGTAGGAAATAAATTTGACTTTGCTTTTAAAATGGGTGATTTAACCACATGGAATCTATGACTATTTTGAAAAATAACATGAGACAGTCCATGTGATGCAGCCTGACGTGGTCCCAAAGCATTTCTGCAGGATAAGAAACTCACTCACAAAAGCATTCACTTCCCCATGAATATACCAGTGAATCCTCCAGCCACAAAAACTTACAGTCCATATATGTTGTAATGTCTAATACTTGTGTGAATTACTGCATTTATAATGCACTCCTTGAAAGGGTATGGCCTGCTTCCCAAAGTCCTTGGTACTGGAAGCCCAACTTCCATTCAGTAACTGGAAAGCCCTCTCCCACCTTCTCCCATTTCCTTCCATGACTGCTGGATTATGAAGGAACTGAAAACCACAATAAGTGAGGACTGGTTAAAGAAACAAGTGATGTTTATCCTGAGAATGACTGACAACATTTCAGTGAAAAAATGAGAGTAGTATTTGAATAACTGAAGTTCTACCGTAGAAGAGGGTTTCAGCTGGACGTGTTCTGTGGACTCCTAGGATCCATGGCATGGTAAGCCCCTAGTGAATGTTTATTGAGTGAATAAATCCTGTACTGCTCTCACAGCATGCACCAAGACCATGGGCCACCATGGGGTCCTGGGGCTGAACTGGGCCCTAGCAGGGGCAGTCCCCTCACTCTCCTTTGATCAGAAGGCTGCATGTGCTCTACATTTTAGAAGTAACCCTGTGAACTGGGACATCCAGACTCCAAATGATGAGTAACATTTGCTTCGAATTTTTTTAAAAGCTTTATTCATCTAACAGTTGGGTTATTAAAAGTTACCTTGGTAAAATAAAGTACTTTGGCTTCACTTTCTATAAACAGTTTCCTCAAACACTGACTATGTGTTACATCAGAAATCAATGTGTTCTGTCTACTTTGTCTCTGTTATCTCAAGAACCAATTTTCCTTACTTTCAATTAGTCTTAGTGTGATATGTAACAGAGTCAGGTGTTATCACTATTATCTCAAAAGCGTGTTTCTTTTTTTATTTTTTTTTTTTATAGAGATCAGGTCTTGCTCTGTTGCCTAAGCTGGTCTCGAACTCCTGGCCTCAAGCAGTCCTCCTGCCTCGGCCTCCCAAAGTGTGGGATTATGGGCGTGAGCCACCACAGCCAGGCTGAAAATCTGTTTCTTAAGGAGTAATGCAGAACACATAACATTCTTAAATATACCCCAGCCTTCTCTAACTAAGCCAAATTGTTTAAAAGTTCTATAATATTTAAGATTCAGGATACTGTATTTCAACCTCCCTAAAAACAATGTATTAAATCTTAGAATGCATGTGCCATAACCTCACTTTTCTGACAAATAGTAAAACATTTTGTGAGCTCGGTACAATAACTTGAAATAAAATGGTAAATATTAAAAAATTAAAATATACATCCTGCTTTTTTTTTCAATTACATATGTCAAAAATAGTAACCTAGACCAAGACATCCATTTCAATCAGTAGATATTTCAAGCCACAAGATTTAATAATAAACAATATTGGGTGTATGTGACAATCCCCAGCTGGATCAGGGAAGCCCTAGCTCTACATGGTATTACGGTATAAAGATAATGTCTCTCTTCACTGGCAGAGAGGGATGGCCTATCCCTGAATACAGGATGGGGTCAGTCTCACTGCACCTTCATGAGCCATCTTATCAACCACACTTTGCATTTCTTTCCTAAGCTAAATACACATCTTTTTGGGAGACAATACAGCACTACATGGTACCAAATACTAACCAAAAAAATCATACAAAAAAAAACAGATAAATAATAAAGCATTCAACTGCTAAAACACAGCAACATTAAGCCACCTCAGTTTTCTTTTCCCAATGCTTGCAACACCCTCAATCCCTCATCTTATGATGAGGGAACAACATCTTATGATGGCAAACAACATGTGGTATGACATGGGGAACAACATTTTATGATGGGGAACAACATGTGATATGACATGGGGGAGTTACATCTCAACACCATGGAAAACTTTTAGAGCGCAATGTTAATTTCCAACAGAAGTAAACAGCTAATGAGTCTTTGAAACTTTTTTGTTCAATGATGCACTGGCAAAAATAGCTTATCCTCTTACAATATTTTCTGTAATATACAATATCACTGTACAATATCACTCTTACAATATCACTGTAGCTTTGTGAGAAAGAGATTTTCTATTTGTCTGTCTCAACTGAGAAGACTTCACTGTCTGATTCTTTCTTCAGGAACCATGCACTTCCTTGCACTGTCACTCAGCTACTCGGAACATCTCTTGAACATCTCTTGAACAGTTCTGTTGTTGGAAGTTTATAATGTCAGGTGCCAGCACACTTGAAATGCGTGAAAATGAGGTGATACACACTTCTGTTCAGGTTTTGATTCAGCCTGCCTCAGTGTCCTGGCCTCTTTTCTCACTGGATGAAATGGACAGGCCATCAGCATCAGACTGTGTTCTGAATAATCAGAGGACACTGTGTTTTGCTTTCATCTGAAAAGATAATAAATAAATCAGGAAACCAGAAAAAGTCAAAGCCATGAGTGATTATAATGCCAGACACTGGCTATTTTTCTCAGGTTAACTGTCCACATGACCAGTGCTACCAGATAGTCACAATCTTGTCTGTTGGAATGTGAGAGAGAGAGACAGACCCGCTTACAGTAAAATGTAACAGTGTTTTCCTGGTTCCTTCCTGGTTTGTACTGATGTCACAGTCCTAAGATTAATTCATCAAAGTTTCATTAGGGATGATCACAGTTTTTAAATGGGCTTTGTAGAAAAGTTAAATCATTTTAAGAAACAGCAGCCCCTATTGCATTGAGGAGCTAACAAGTTTTGGTGGCTCTTCTGTTAAAGTAGCATAGATTTCTAACACTGTTTGATCTTAAACAAAACATTGTTTTTTTCATTTTCCTTAGAGTATGATTCATGAAATACTTTACATAATTTTAAATGTTCAAATTATAAACAAACCTTTCTAATACAAAATACAGAAAGTCCAATAGTATACATTAAAAGTTTGCAATCACATTATAGAAACACCATCTTTTTTTTTCTTTTTTTCTTTTTTTTTTTTTTTTGAGAGTCTCACTTTATCCCCCAAGCTGGAATGCAGTGGCCTGATCTGCAACCTCTGCCTCCCAGGTTCAAGAGATTCTCATGCCTCAGCTTCTGGAGTAGCTGGGATTACAGGCACCTGCCACCACGCGCGGCTTTTTTTGTATTTTTAGTAGAGACAGGGTTTCACCATGTTGACCAGGCTGGTCTCCAACTCCTGACCTCAGGTGACCCCCCTGCCTCAGCCTCCCAAAGTGCTGGGATTATACATGTGAGCCACTGTGCCCGCCCGGAAACACTATCTTATTATTGCACAGCTTTAATAATGTAAAATATTTACTCACAACTGCTTATAATGTTGTCAATAATTTATGATATTTTGTCTGTAACTTGTTCCCCAATCATTGTACTACAGACCACACTAGAAAATAACTGTCCACATAGCGGCTACAAACATTTAAATTTTAAGAAAAAGCTTGTTACTGACAGGTACTTGTACACACAAAGCAGGCTCTCTTTCCCAATAGAAATTCACATTGTATTGAAATAATCCACTTATTTATAGTAAAACAAATCTTGCTTTAAAAAAATTTACCTAGCCAGATGTATTCAGAAGTAGATAAACTTCATTTAAGGTTGGGGCTATTATATTGTCTGCTGCCCACATAATTTTAACTTTATAAATACGTCAGAGGAAGACACTGTCATAATACACAGCATTTGGACTACTAAACCACTTCTTTTAAGATGAAGAGTTCTAAAAACATAGTTCAAGTGTCTAATTCGAGCAAAACCAGCGAGTTTCACTGGAATACTGCAGGAGACGCCCTTTCTCCCTCTAGGGATTAGTGGGTTTTAGTAGAAAAGAAGTGAGGATTGCCTGGGCTCTTTCTGTTCCTGAGGCCGTTTTGCAATCACCTTTTTTTTTTTTTTTTTTTTTCACTTGAAAGGTTGCAGAGTTCTCAAGAACAGTCAGACTCACTGTGGAAGGACGCGAGTCCCGTGTGTTCAGCTAGTTTAGACCATCTCCTTGTTCTCCTGGGTAACCTGGCGAATGGACGCCGCCTGATGTGCAGGCTGCTGAGGTGCGCTGTCCAGACTGACAATGAGGGCTATTTTGCGCTTTTTGCACCCCAGGGTACCCAGAGGGATGGTGCAGCAGCCAAAACTTCCTGGGATCTGGGAAAAGCCTCTGTTCTGAATGATGGAAATCTCATTGTTCTTTATGGCAAGCTCCTGGGGGTGAGCTGCAGATTCCTGGTTCCAAAAATTGGGGTCGCCATTCATTATTTGGGCTGTCAGATCCTTCTGGAATGTTTCAGAGAACTTCAGGGCATCAAACCCTAGCAGAGCCATGGACTGTTCCACCGCCGCAGCTGGCCTTGGGGGAGGTTGTGAGGGTCCTTATTCCACATGTGAGTGCCAAGTGTACCTGGAGGTTGCCCTTGGTGGTGAAGGCCCTACCGCAGATGGCGCCGCTGAACGGCTTCTCCCCAGTGTGGGACCGGGCGCAGGCCTGTGGAGGCCCCTCCTCTCCGCTGAGGAACTGCAGGCTGAAAGGGGACCCTCCTTGCCCACCGGCGGAGGTGGCGGGGGCGGTGGTCAGGTCCGGAGCGCCTCGTGGCCAGGGACGGACGGGCGGGCGGGCGGGCTGGCTGTCCAGCCTCTGGGTCTTGAGCGCTATTCCCTGGGCTCCTCCAGGTTGCCCAGGTCGGGGACTTGGGGCAGAAGCGCTTGCCCAGCACCAGGGCAGGTTCTGTGCCCGAGTCTTCCGCAGCCACAGGTTGGGCGCTGGCCCTTGAGCGCTTCGCGGGGGCGGACAGCAACAGGAGACATTGGCTGTGGCGCGATACCGACCAGCGGGCGGGGAAGACACTGCGGGGAGAGCTGGGGCAGAAGAGGACTTGGCAGGCTGGGCGCGGAGCTCACGAGGGGCCCTGGCTTCAGCGCTGAGGCGCGGACGCCAAAAAGGCTGCGAGACGCGAGACCCCGCGATGTTGGAGGCAGGGTCGCGGGTCGGTTCCGCGCTGGGGGCAGCCAAGGATAGGAGTCGGGAAGAGCAGCTGGGGAGCCGGGGGCGCTGGAGCGGGCGCAGGCTGCGACAGGAACCGGGAGCCTGAGCCCGCGGGGTTGGCTGGGGCCCCGGCGGAGAGCCGGAGCGCCCGGCGCAGGTTCAGCGGGGGCAGCTGGCCGGGCCAGGGCGGACGCGCTCGGGGCTGAGCGAGGGCGGCAGCCGCGGCGATGCCTGAGGGCCCCGGGGCTGCGGATCTGCTGCATGAGCTGTCTCTGGGGACCCTGCCTGCGCGGAGCCAGGAGCGGCTCCAGGCTCCCGGCACAGCCACCCCGCCGCCTGCCTGCCGGCGCCCTGGAGGAACCGCGCCGGCGCCACCTGGTGCTCAGCGACGTCTCCAGCTCCTGCGGTGCTGGGCGCTTGGGCCTCTGGCGGCGCCCAGGGCAGGTCCGCCACCCCCGACGTCTCTGCTTCTACAGGCTCGGCATCCTTCTCTGCGGGCCTCGCCTTGCCTTCCTGGTGGGCTTCTCAGAGACCACTCTCTTGGCCTGGTCTTTGGGCGAGCTGGTAGGAGAAGGTTCTGGAGTCCTCGGCGGGTGGGGCCCTAGGCTGTGTGCAGTGAGATCAGCAGGGGCGGGGTTCAGCGGCTCTTCTGCTCCAGGAAGTCCGGCTGCTGGAGCTCCGCACAGTTTCTCGCTGAAGTCGATCTCCGGCCTGCTGCTGCTCTCCACCTGCTGTCTGGGTCGTGGGGCTTCCCCCAGTGGCCTGCTGGGGAGTCCCCGCCGGGAGCAGCAGCTCCTCCTCCATCTTGAGGAGTGGGGCTTGGCCTGCTTGCACCCAGACAGCCTGTCATTGGTGCCTCTCAACCGTCTACACACACACATATGCACACACAACAGCTCTGTGGCATGTGCATGCCTCACACACACATACATATGTTCAGACACAAGCTGATTGTCTGAAAGATTGAACAGCTCGGAAAACTACCAAGAAAAAAAAAAACAGGGGACATCTCTGAGTTAACAGAAGGGAAGATAAGAAATCAGGTTGCTAGAATTGTTTATGTAATAAATATAAATCAAAAGATATATATTTTAATACATCCAATGTTATAGCAAAATTTTACCTTATGCTCCAGCATCCCTGCCTTCAGACCATCATTCAGAGCATGGTGACTCTCCGTTTATGCTGAATTCCAATGATACAGGAAATTTCTCATTCAAGGCAAATTGGAAGCAGCGATCACATATCTCTACCTTCATTAAATAGTCACACTGTCAGGAGATTGACCTTCACTAAAGATGGAACTATTTTATATTAGAATATGGTATACTTCTGACATGATTTTAGTGTATAATGTTTAAGAAGCAAAGAAAAATAAACCAACAGTTACAATTCTTTAAATTTGATTACTTCAAAAAATATACATATTCATCCTAGAAAATTCACTTGTATGAGTTTCCCCAAAATGCTGAATATGTGAGACCTTGCTTCATTTAATTCTCCTTCTTTCTCTATGTAATATATTTTAGAATTCTAGCTGTTAATTTATTACTGTTTTATGTTTTTCAAATTACAAAGCGCTATCTGTAACCGGTATTTCAGAGTATTCCCAGAAAGACTACAAAGCCATCACTAATCTTTTAAAGAACAATGACTCACTAACAGATGGTTATTTTGACATTCATGTTGCTCTATGGTAAATACTTTAAAGACACGTTTCTGGGCATCTCATTATCATTATGGATAAATAGTTCCAATTTTTACTTGAATTACTCCACTTCATCAAAAAGTGAAAGATAAATTAGGAAAATTATTTCATTTTAAGAAGCATACTGTCAATAATATTAATTAGAAAAAGAGTTAATCAAAGGTTAAAGAGGTTACTTGTACTTTTAACAAATAAAATCATTTGTGTTTATGCAAGTTTGTTCATACAGAAAAATTAGAACAATATCTGTTAGGGAAGATGATGATAATGCCAGTACTCATGATGACACGGCAATGGTGAGAAGCAACTGAAACCAGAAGAAGACTGGAAAAAGGGTAAGGGGACACCACTCCTTAGTTTACACTTGGAAGTAGAAGCTTATTTGCTGAGCGTTTATCCTAAACTCATCATCCTAAGATTTTTGTTTCTATAAATTGAAATATAATAAATATAATGAATTGGTTCTGAACACCCATTAGAACAATCACACTAAATAATTAATATAATTTTTAAGAAAAATGGGATAAGTGAAAAATATGTGAAGGCAATTTAAAGAGAAATATGACAGTCCTATTAAACAACATACTTATTTTATAAAGTGTTATAAAATATTCATCTTAACTTGTAGTATTTCTGTACACTTTTACTTGACATATGTTGTTAAGTCAATATGTGAATCACAAAATACATAAAATCTCCTTTCTCTTAATGTTTTTACATTGACATGAGTTTATTGTGCTACAGGATGAATGTTTATGCCCTTCTCCCAAAATTCATATGTTGAAACCTAACACCCAGTGTGATGGCATTTGGAGGTAGGGTATTTGGTAGGTGATTAAGTAGTGAGGGTGGAGCGATAACAGTTTATAACAAATTTCCCTAAAATTTAATAGCTCGGTTAAAAAATTTTATTGTCTGTCATGGTTTCTATGAGTCAGAAATTTGAGAGCAACTTGGCTGTAGAGTTATGGCTTGAGATCTCTCATGAGTTTAAATCAAGTATTATGGACCCCTTCCACAGGTCTGCTTGAGTGTCCTGCTTGAATTTTCCACAGAACTAGGGATCCAACACTCTTAGTCAATTTTTTGAAATAGTTTTAGTAGGAATCTTACTAGATCTTCTTTATACACCTGGTAAAATTTGATTATGAATTCATCTGGTCTTGGGCTTTTTCTAGTTGGTAGGCTTTTTATTACTGATTCAATATCACAACTCATTATAAGTCTGTTAAGGAATTCAATTTCTTCCTAGTTCAATCTTGGGAGGTTGTCAGTTTCCAGGAAATTTATCCAATTCTTCTATATTTTCTAGTTTGTGTTTGCATAGAGTGGGAGTGTGTGTGTGTGTGTGTGTGTGTGTGTGTGTGTGTGTGTTTAAATCTCAGAAGTTTTGTATTACTGTGGGGTAGGTAGTAATGTCCCCTTTGTCATTTCTTGTTGTGTTTATTTAGATCTTCTCTTTTGAATCTTTTGGATTTTTTCATTGGTCTAACTAGCAGTCTATTAATCTTATTTATTCTTTCAAATTATTTCCCATTATTTTCAAAGATTTTCTAGATTTATTACTTAATCTTATTCTTTACCCTAAAGTCATTCAGGAGCAGGTTGTTTAATTTCCATGTAATGGTATAGTTTTTAGAGATTTTCTTAGTATTCATTTCTATTTTTATTGCACTCTGTTTTCAGAATGTGTTTGGTATGCTTTTGGTTTTTAAAAATTTGGTAAGGATTGTTTTATGGCTGGATGTCTGTTCAATTTTAGATTATGTGCCATGAGCAGATGAGAAGAAGGTATATTCTGTTGTTTTGGGGTGGAGAGCTCCCTAGAAGTCTATTAGGACCATTAGGTAGGTGTTAAGTTCCCAAATATCTTTGTTAGCTTTCTTTCTGGATAATCGAATATTGTCAATGGGGTATTGAAGTCCCCCACTATTTTTGTGTGATTATCTAAGTCTCTTCATAAGGCTGTAAGATCTTGCTTTATATAAGATCTGGGTGCTCCTGTATTGGGTGCATATATATTAAGGATAGGTTTTTTTTCATTATGTAATTTCCTTGACTTTTTTGTTCTTTGTTGGTTTGAAGTCTATTTTGACTGAAATTTGAATAGCAACCCCTGCTTTATTAGTTTTCGTTTTGCTTGGTAGATTTTTCTCCATCCCTTTATTTCAAGCCTATGGATGTTATTGCATTTGAGATGGGTCTCTTGAAATTATAGTTGGATCTTGCTTCTTTACCCAAGTTGCTACTCTGCCTTTTAACTGGGGGGGCATTTAGCCTGTTTATATAAGTTTAATGTTGATATGTGTGGATTTGATGCTGCCATTTTGTTGTTAGGTGGTTATTATGCAGACTTGATTGTGTGGTTGCTTTATACTCTCAATAGTCTATGTATACGAGTGTTGTGTGTGTGTTTGGTTTGGTTTTTTTTTTTTTTTTTTGTATTTTTAGTATAAACAGGTTTTCACCACGTTGGCCAGGCTGGTCTCGAACTCCTGACCTTGTGATCTGCCTGCCTCGGCCTCCCAAAGTGCTACTGGGATTTCAGGCATGAGCCGCCGCGCCCAGCTGCATGATCACATTTTTAAGAGGAGTATTTACAAACATGTACAGAAAAAAGAAGGAAGTTGTTAACAGTGGTTATCTCTGGTTGGTAGAACTACATGTGACTTTTAAAAAATACATGTTTTAAGTTTTCTAAAATTAACACATATCATTTACTAAAAAAAATAAAGGTAAAGGAAAAAACTCAGTGGTATATGTATCAGTATATATGTAATGCTTTCTGCTTGGATACTGTTATGAAAACCTGAAATATCTTGAAATATGATAACAGGCTTCTCATGTATCACATAAACTCCAATGAAAACTTCAGCTTCCAGCTCCTTGTTACTACCATAATATGTACATGAAACTGTTCACAGAACTCTGGAGGTTAATGCTTTACTTTGAAGGAAAAAAAAGTCATTCTACAGCTTAACAGGAAAAGGATATCCTCTCTGTAGTTTGAAAGCAAACTGGAGACAGAGCTTTATAAAAAATGCATTAGTTGCAAACCGAGAAGAAACCCATCTGAGGTGTAAGTGCATTTCACACATCAGTTCAAAAAACAATACCGCCAAGGCCTTTGGAATTTGGAGAGAAAGACTACCTAAGAAAAATAAAATATGGGGTGGGTTGTTATAAACAAATAAGTCCAAGAACCTGATGAGTTCAGGCCACGATTGTGCTCTCATATGCTTCTTCCTGATCTATGCAGTTTTACACAGACCTGGCAGGTGATGTGCTTTGGAGAAACAGATTTGTGACTCTCAAGCCATGTGTAGTGCTGACTCCCTCTGAATACTGTCAAACACATATTGGATTTGCAGTGCATGCTGGGCACTGTTTTTTTGTTTTGTTTTGTTTTGTTTTGTTTTGTTTGCTCTTGTTGCCCAGGCTATAGTGCAATGGCACGATCTTGGCTCACCGCAACCTCCGCCTCCCGGGTTCAAGCGATTCTCCTGCCTCAGCCTCCCAAGTAGCTGGGATTACAGGCATGCGCCACCACACCTGGCTAATTTTTTATTTTTAGTAGAGATGGGGTTTCTCCATGTTGGTCAGGTTGGTCTCAAACTCCCAACCTCAGGTGATCCACCCGCTTCGGCCTCCCAAAGTGTTGGGACTACAGGCGTCAGCCACCATGCGCAGCCACTGGGCACTGTTCTTAAGCTTCATTCCTGCAGTTGAACTCAGGGCATCCTCAAAACCACCTGTATTAGTCAGGGTTCTCTAGAGGGACAGAACTAATAGAATGAAAATATATATATATATATATATATATATATATATGAGTTTATTAAGTATAAACTCACACATGATCACAAGGTCCCACAATAGGCCATCTGCAAGCTGAGGAGCAAGGAAGGCCAGTTCGAGTCCCAAAACTGAAGAACTTGGAGTCTGATGTTCAAGGGCAAGAAGCATCCGGCACGGGAGAAAGACGTAGTCTGGGAGGCTAGGCCAGTCTAGCCTTTTCACATCTTTCTGCCTGCTTTATATTCTGGCTATGCTGGCAGCTGATTAGGTGGTGCCCACCCAGATTAAGGGTGGGTCTGCCTTTCCCAGCCCGTGGACTCAAATGTTAATCTCCTTTGGCAGCACCCTCACAGACACACCCAGGATCAATACTTTGCATCCTTCAGTCCAATCAAGTTGACACTCAGTGTTAACCATCACACCATCCTATGAAGTAGATACCACTGCTGTCCCCACTTAACAGATGAAAGAGGTGAGGCACCTTGTTCTAGCTCACATAACTAAGAAGGAGTTTTTTAGCTCACATAACTAAGAAGGAGATTTTTAGCCAAGATTGAACGTAGGGAGTATGACTCCAACTCAAATTCTTAGCATCTGTTTTGCCTGTCAAGTAGCCTTATTAGTGGAGAGAAGCATCCAGAATAACCCCAGGGGGGACCTAGCCCATGTGATTTGCCTTTACAGTTTATACTTCAGTTTGCACAAAAGCATTGAACCAGGAATGATAGCACATGTTGATTAAATGGTTCTTATGAGCCAGGCATTGCCCTAAGTATTTTACAGATAACAATCCCATTATCCATTATAAGCCTAGGAGTACTATTATCCCCATCCCCACTTCACAGGTGAGAAGACTGAGTTACAGAGAGTTTAAGTAACTTGCCCAAAGTCACATAGTTAACAAGTAGCAGAGCCAGGATCCAACCCCAGGCCTTCTGATCTAGAGCCTGTACTGCTGATCTCTATGCTATGGGATGTACTTCTAGGGAAATGTGTTGTATACTGGTTCTATGTCAAGCCTTGTTTAAAGTGTGATATTTGGATCATCTCATTGGAAATGACTAACACACTGCCAGAAAGCGGCTGGGAAGTAGTTTCTTCAACCTAACAGCTGGTTCTCTATTAAAATGTTACCAGGCCGAGCGCAGTGGCTCACGCCTGTAATCCCAGCACTTTGGGAGGCCAAGGCAGGTGGATCACAAGGTCAAGAGATCGAGACCTTCCTGGCCAACATGGTGAAGCCCCATCTCTTCTAAAAATACAAAAATTAGCTGGGCGTGGTGGCGCACGCCTATAGTCCCAGACACTCAGGAGGCTGAGGCAGGAGAATTGCTGGAACCCGGGAGGCAGAGGTTGCAGTGAGCCAAGATCGAGCCACTGCAGTCCAGCCTGGTGACAGAGCAAGACTCTGTCTCAAAAAGAAAAAAAAAATGTTTCCAAGGGAACCTAGCAGAGTGATTCCAAGAGGGAGCTTTGTGATCAGAATGACCAGTGTGGAAATGAATACTGGCTATACCTTTTTTTTTTTTTTTCGAGACGGGTATTTCTCTGTCACCCAGGCTGGTGTGCAGTGGCACAATCTTGGCTCACTGCAACCTCCACCTCCCCGGCTCAAGAGGTTCTCCTGGCTCAGCCTCCCAAGTAGCTGGAATTACAGGCACACGCCACCACGTCTGGCTAATTTTTGTATTTTTAATAGAGACGGGGTTTCACCATGTTGGCCAGGCTGTTCTCAAACTCCTGACCTCAAGTGATCCGCCCACCTCAGTCTCTCAATCTACCACTTATTAATAAAGCTCTAGTGCCTTTTTTTCCTTCATCCCCACCCCCGACCCCCTACCCTCTCCATCATCCATCCATCCACCAAAAGAATTAGGAGAAATTGAAATGGCAGTCAAACTATCCCCAGCAAGGTGAAAGCCACCAAAATCACTGGGAGCCCCCACTTTTGTGGAGAGACATTTGCTGCAGGTGGCTGAGGGAGCAGGAAAGAGGTGAGGCTCTTGAACAGTGCTCCTCGAAATGGGATTCCCTAGACCAGCAACATCAGCATCACCTGGAAACATACTAGAAATGCAACGTCTCCAGCCCCAGCCCAGACCATGAGCTCAGAGGCTCTGGGAGTGGGGCTGGTGTGTTTCATGAGGCCCTCCAGGTGATCCTGGTGCACATTCAAGTTTGGGAACCACAGCCCAAGGAGATGTGGAAGACAGGACAAGGCCCCAAGCTCAGAGCCCTGAGTGGGATACGAGTAACTTGGAAGTAGTAATAATCAGGTGGGAACTCTCTCCCTCAGTGAATTGGAGCAAATTCAGTTTTCCCTGTAATAGCTTCACTGCCCCTTTCCTTCTGATGGAGGCATCTAGGTGGCATGACAGAAGCATCTGGAAGGGCCAGTCCTCCAGGTAAACCTCTGGAGGTGGGTCAAGCCTGGGAGCACAGAGAGTTGGTGTTGCTGTTGGGAAAAGTTTAATACTCGGTCCCCTCTTTTATAGCTGTTGGAATTGAGGCCCACTAAGGGCAAGGAAGAGACAGAGCCAGGACCCGACACCGGAAACTCTGGCCACATAATCTGCCTGTCAGCACCTTTCCCCAAATCCTTTTTGGGCTCAGTTGTGTGTTCCTTGGACTTCTCTCTCTCCTCCCCTTGTGTGCATGCTCTGGAGTATACGTGCCCACCTAGGTCTGCTGGTCTTGACCTTCACTCTGCCCTCCAGAACCACCCTGAGTCCCACAAACATGATGTTATGGAAGGCCTCAGTTCCTCCTCAGTTCCTCTAGCAGCTCTGGCAGGTGCTCAGGGGAGACAGAGGCACCGAGGGGAGGCAGAGGCACCAAGGGGAGGTGGATCAGATGAATTTGGAAAGTTCTCCTGAAGAAGAGAGTAGGGAAGAGAAGCATGGCTTGGCAGAGAAATGTGGAAAGGCAAGACATTTGAGAAGACATAGAGGTGAAACCCACTGATACTTAGAGAGGCTATTTCTTAATGCAAAGGAAAAGTACTAGTAATATAAAAACAAAACTTTCACTAAAGCATATAGGCTGTATGATCCCACTTTATTTTCCAAAGATGTATATAGATTTACACAAGAGTCTGGAAATCTACATCAAAACATTTGCAGTGATTATCTCTGGATGCTGCAATTGTGATTTCTGTTTCCTTTTTTTCTTATTTTCTGCATTAAGCATTCATTGAATTTTTTTAAGATACAATTCACATACCATAAAATTCACCACTTTATTTTAAAGCATGCGATTCACTGGTTTTTAGTTTATTCACAAAGTTGCACAACCATCATCACCATCTAATTCCAGAACATTTTCATAACCCCAAGAAGAAACCCTTCACCCAGGAGCAGTCATTCCCCAACATTGTTCCATTCCCAGCCTGAGGCAACCACTAATTACTTTCTCTCCCTTTGGATTGGGTCTCTTCTGGACATTTCATATAAATGGAATCATACAATGTATGGTCTTTTGTGACTGGTCTCTTTCGCTCAGCATGTTTTCAGGGTTCAACCATGTTATAGCAGGTATCAGCACTTCATTGCTTCTTATTGCCAGATAATATTCCGTTACATGGATAGACTGCATTTTATTTATCCATTTATCAGGCGATAGACCTTTGAGTTGTTTCCACTTTGGGGCTATTGTAAATAATGCTGCTCTAAACACGTGTGTACCAGGTTTTGTGCAGACATATATGTTCAGTTCTCTTGAGTATATGGCTAGGTGTGGGATTGCTGGGTCATATGGTAACTCTTATGTTGAATTTTTTTTTTTTTTTTGAGACAGGGTCTTGCTCTGTCACCCAGGCTGGAATACAGTGGCACAATCATACCTCACTGCAGCCTTGACCTCCTGGGTTCAAGCAATCCTCCCACTTTAACCTCCAGAGTAGTTGAGACTACAGACACATACCACCACTCCTGGCTAACTTTTTCTTTTTTAGAGACTGAGTCTGACTATGTTGCCCAAGCTAGTCTTGAACCCCTGGGTTCAGACCATCCTCCTGCCTCAGCTTCCCAAACTGCTGAGATCACAGGTGTGGGCCACCACGCCTGTCCTATGTTGAACTTTTTGAGGAAACACCTGTTTTCCAAAGAATTTGAACCATTTTACATTCCTACCAGTAATGTATGAAGGACCTGATGTCTCCACACACTTGCTAATACTTGTGATTGTCTGTGTTTTATTATAGCCGTCCTAGTGAGTGTGAAGTGGTATCTCATTGTGATTGTGATTTGCATCTCTCTGATGATAATAATGCTAAGCATCTTTTTAAAAAATATATTTTTACATATTTTTATCTCTAATTGACAAATAATTGTATATAACTATGGGGTACGATGTGACATTTTGACATATGTGTACATTATGGAATGATCAAATCTAGCTAATTCACCTATTCATCACCTCACACACATCATTTTCTGTGATGAGAACATTTGAAATACATTCTCTTAACAATTTTGAAATATACTATACATTATTTTTAACTGTCACCATGTTGTGCAATAGATCTCCAAAACTTATTCTTTCTATCTAACTGAAACTTTATATCCTTTGACCAATATCTCATTCCCTCCCCACTCCACCACTCCCCACTCCCAGCCCCTGGTAACCACCATTCTACTTTCTAGGTCAAAGGGTTCAGTGTTTTTAGGTTTCACATAGAAGTGAGGTCACATAGGGCTGGGCGTGGTGGCTCATGCCTGTAATCCTAGCACTTTGGGAAGCTGAGGCGGGTGGATCAGCTGAGGTCAGGAGTTCGAGACTAGCCTGGCCAACATGGTGAAACCCTATCTGTACTAAAAATACAAAAATTAGCCGGGCATGGTGGTGCATGTCTATGATCCCAGCTACTCGGGAGGCTGAGGCAGGAGAATCACTTGAACCCGGGAAGCAGAGGTTGCAGTGAGTGGAGGTCATGCCATTGCACTCCAGCCTAGGTGACAAGAGCATAACTCTATCTCAAAAAAAAAAAAAAAGAAATGAGGTCACACGATGTTTGTCTTTTTGTACCTGGCTTATTTTACTTGGCATAGTGTCCTCCAGGCTCATCTGTCTTGTCACAAATGACAGGATTTCCTTCTTTTTAATAGATGAATATGTCCCCATTGTGTATATAAGCCACATTTTATTTATCCATTGATGGACACTTAACTTGATTTCCCATCTTGGCTGCTGTGAATAGTGTGGCCATGAACATGAGAGTGCAGGTATCTCTTCAACAGACTGATTTCAATTCCTTTGGATGTATACCCAGTAGTGGAATTGCTGAATCATGTTCTATTTTTAGGTTTTGGGGAATCTTCCATACTGTTTTCCATAGCCACTGTACCAGTTTACATTCCCACCAACAGTGGACAAGGATGCCCCTTTCTCTGCATCCTTGGCTACACTTGTTATATTTGATATTTTTGATAATAGCCATCCTAACAGGTGTGAGGTGACAGCTCGTTGTGGTTTTCATTTGCATTTCTTTCTTATTTCAGTAGCTTTAGGAGTACAAGTAGTTTTTGGTTACATGGATGAATTGTATAGTGGTCAAGTCTGAGATTTTAGTGTTCCCATCACCCAAGTAGTGTACGTTGTACCCAATATGTAGTTTTTCAATCCCTCACCCCCTCCCACCCTTCTCCTTTCTGGGTCTTTGATGTCCATTATACCATTGTATATGCCTTTGCATACCCATAGCTTAGCTTCCACTTATGAGTGACAACATGTGGCATTTGGTTTTCCAATCCCAAGTTCCTTCACTTGGAATAATGGCCTTCAGCTCTACCCAAGTTGATGCAAAAGACATTATTTCTTTCTTTTTTATGTCTGAGTAGTATTCTATGGTATATGTATATTACATTTTCTTTATCCACTCATCGCTTGATGGGCACTTAGGTTGATTCCATATCTTTGCAATTGTGAATTGTACTGCAATAAACACATGCACACAGGTGTCTTCTGATAGAATGACTTCTTTTCCTTTGGGTAGATACCCAGTAGTGGGATTGCTGGATCAAATGGTTGATCTGCTTGTAGTTCTTTGAGAAATCTCTATACTGTTTTCCATAAAGGTTGTACTAATTTACATTCCCACCAGCAGGATATAACCGTTCCCTTTTAACTGTATCCACACCAGCATCTATTGCTTTTTGACTCTTTAATAATGGCTATTCTGGTTGGAGTAAGGAGGTATCTCGCTGTGGTTTTAATTTGCATCTCCCTGATGATTAGTTAGGTTGAGCATTTTTTCATTGTTGGCCATTTGTATATCTTCTTTTAGAAATGTCTATTCATGTCATTTGCCTACTTTTTGATGGGATTGTTTGTTTTTTTCTTGCTGATTTGTTTGAGCTCCTTGTAGCTTCTGAATATTAGTCCTCTGTCAGACATATAGTTTGCAAATATTTTCTCCCATTCTGTGAATCGTCTGTTTCCTCTAATGATTATTTCTTTTGCTGTGTTGAAGGTTTTTAGTTTAATTAGTTCCCATGTATTTATTTTTGTTTTTATTGCATTTGCTTTTGGGGTCTTAGGCACAAATTCTTTGCCTAGGCCAATGTCCAGAATAGTTTTTCCTAGTTTTTTTTTTAGAATTTTTATAGTTTCAGGTCTTAGATTCAAGTCTTTAATCCATCTTGAGTTGATTTTTATTATGATGAGAGAGAGGGAGCCAGTCTTATTCTCCTGCATGTGGCTATCCAGTTTTCCCAGCATCATTTATTGAATAGGGTGTCCCTTCTTCAATTTATGTTTTTGTGTGATTTGTTGAAGATCAGTTAGTTGTAAGTATTTGACTTTATTTATGGGTTATCCATTCTGTTCCATTGGTCTATGTATCTACTTTCATACCAGTACTATGCTGTTTTGGTAACTATATCCTTGTAGTATAATTTGTAAAGTAATATGATGCCTCCAGATTTGTTCTTTTGCTTAGGATTGCTTTGAACTATTTGGGCTCTTTTTTGGTGCCATATGAATTTTAGGATTGTTTTTTCTAATTCTGTGAAAAACAAAGTTGGTATTTTTATAGGAATTGCATTGAATCTGTAGATTGCACTGGGCAGTATGGTCATTTTCATGATATTGATTCTTCCAATTCATGAGCATGGGATGTATTTCCATTTGTGTTATCTACGATTTCGTTCAGCAGTATTTTGTAGTTCTCCTTGTAGAGATCTTTCATCTTCTTGGTTAAGTATATTCCTAGGGTTCTTTTTGTTTTGTTTTGTTTTGTTTTGTTGCAGCTATTACAAAAAAGATTGAGTTCTTGATTTGATTCTCAGCCTGGCCGTTGATAAGTAGCAGTGCTACTGATTTGTATACATTGATTTTGTAACCTAAGACTTTACTGAATTTATTTATCAAATCTAGAAGTCTTTTGAAGGAGTCTTTAGGGTTTTCTACATATACAATCATGTCATCAGCAAACAGAGATAGTTCGACTTCTTTTCCAATTTAGATGTCCTTTCCTTCTTTCTTTCTTTCTCTTGCCTGATTACGCTGGCAAGGATTCCTTAATTTGCATTTATCTGATCTGAACATATTTCTCTGTGCTTATTGCAAAATAGGATTTTTATCTCTGTCTTGCTTAAGAGGGTACTGATCCTCCAAAAGTTTACGTGCCTTCCCAAAAATCATGTAGTAAAAATAGAATAATTGTTTAAATGCAGGCTCTGGAGCCCAAATCCTGGCTTTTCTACTTTTAGCTGTGATGCTCAGGCCTCAGTTACATCTGTAAAATGGGAGCAACCACAACTGCCTAAAAATGTGTTGTGAGATTCAGAAATAAAGTACATCAAATTACCACCACTACCTGACCCCTAAGAGAGTCACTCTATAAATGACAGCATGATTATCATCTTCGGACAAGACAGGGTGAGGGCTGCATGATGTGAGGTGGATTCTCCTGACCATTGCTGCCTCTGCATGTTGGTGGACTGGCCTCTCCCTTTGCTGAATGTTTTTCCCACAGATATTAGACAAAATATAGAGTTGTCATTCACAGAGGGAGACAGACAAATGGGAAATCTGTATCTCTCTTGATTCCAGATTAGTTGTTTAGTGAGCCCAAATAACCTGCTGTAGTGGTACCTGAGGGCTGGAATCAGAAGAAAAAACAAAAAAGAGCTCTTATTTTTTGGAATGATCTTTGTTTTTGTCAGTCCAGGTTGCTGTAACAAATTACCATAGGCTGGGGGGCCTAAAAAATGAACATTTATTTCTCATATTTCTGGAGGCTGGAAGTCTGAGATTAGAGTGCCAACATGATCAGGTTCCTGGCAAGGGCCCTGTTCCTGGCTCACAGACAGCTGCCTTCTCACTGTGACCTTACATGGTAGAGAGCAGAGAGAGAAGCAAGCTCTTTCCTTTTTTTTTTTTGACCCGGAGTCTCCCTCACTCTGTCACCCAGGCTGGAATACAGTGGTGCTATCTTACCTCTGCCTTCCACACTCCAGCAATTCTCCTGCCTCAGCCTCCCAAGTAGCTGGGACGACAGGCCCAAAAATTAGCTGGGCATGGTGGCACACACATGTAATCCCAACTATTCAGGAGGCTGAGGCAGGAGAATCCCTTGAACCTGGGAGGCAGAAGTTGTAGTGAGTGAACATTGTGCCACTGTACTCCAGCCTGGGCAACAGAGTGAGACCTTGTCTCAAAAAAAGTAATTAATTAATTAATTTTTTAAAAAAAATTATTATGGAATTTGGAAAGATTGGGGCACTTGCAATTCAATTCAGGTAGGTCTTCTGATCTTGGAATTCACAAGTTATCAAGCCAAATGCTGCAGCTACCCAGGGAAGATGGAAAAAGTGAAACCTCTGCATGTTTCCTCACCCTGCCTGCTAACCAGCCCCTCCATCCCGCCACTTCCATGCGGCGGGCGTAGGGAGGCAATATCCCCTCTTAGAACTGAGAGAGAGGACATGCTAAGGAGGCCTGAGACTTACTCTCTTTTTTTCAACGAATTTAATTCTTTTCCAAAGATAAAATATAAACATGCAAAGATTCTCTGTAATAATGATGATATATGAGCTACCATTTATTAGATTCTTTTTTTTTTTTTTCCTTTTTTTTTTTATTATTATTATTATTATTATACTTTAGGTTTTATGGTACATGTGCGCAATGTGCAGGTAAGTTACATATGTATACATGTGCCATGCTGGTGCGCTGCACCCACCAACTCGTCATCTAGCATTAGGTATATCTTCCAATGCTATCCCTCCCCCCTCCCCCCACCCCACAACAGTCCCCAGAGTGTGATGTTCCCCTTCCTGTGTCCATGTGTTCTCATTGTTCAATTCCCACCTATGAGTGAGAATATGCGGTGTTTGGTTTTTTGTTCTTGAGATAGTTTACTGAGAATGATGATTTCCAATTTCATCCATGTCCCTACAAAGGACGTGAACTCATCATTTTTTATGGCTGCATAGTATTCCATGGTGTATATGTGCCACATTTTCTTAATCCAGTCTATGATTGTTGGACATTTGGGTTGGTTCCAAGTCTTTGCTATTGTGAATAATGCCGCAATAAACATACGTGTGCATGTGTCTTTATAGCAGCATGATTTATAGTCCTTTGGGTATATACCCAGTAATGGGATGGCTGGGTCGAATGGAATTTCTAGTTCTAGATCCCTGAGGAATCGCCACACTGACTTCCACAAGGGCTGAACTAGTTTACAGTCCCACCAACAGTGTAAAAGTGTTCCTGTTTCTCCACATCCTCTCCAGCACCTGTTGTTTCCTGACTTTTTAATGATTGCCATTCTAACTGGTGTGAGATGGTATCTCATTGTGGTTTTGATTTGCATTTCTCTGATGGCCAGTGATGGTGAGCATTTTTTCATGTGTTTTTTGGCTGCATAAATGTCTTCTTTTGAGAAGTGTCTGTTCATGTCCTTCGCCCACTTTTTGATGGGGTTGTTTGTTTTTTTCTTGTAAATTTGTTGGAGTTCATTGTAGATTCTGGATATTAGCCCTTTGTCAGATGAGTAGGTTGCGAAAATTTTCTCCCATTTTGTAGGTTGCCTGTTCACTCTGATGGTAGTTTCTTTTGCTGTGCAGAAGCTCTTGAGTTTAATTAGATCCCATTTGTCAATTTTGGCTTTTGTTGCCATTGCTTTTGGTGTTTTAGACATGAAGTCCTTGCCCATGCCTATGTCCTGAATGGTAATGCCTAGGTTTTCTTCTAGGGTTTTTATGGTTTTAGGTCTAACATTTAAGTCTTTAATCCATCTTGAATTGATTTTTGTATAAGGTGTAAGGAAGGGATCCAGTTTCAGCTTTCTACATATGGCTGGCCAGTTTTCCCAGCACCATTTATTAAATAGGGAATCCTTTCCCCATTTCTTGTTTTTCTCAGGTTTGTCAAAGATCAGATACTTGTAGATATGTGGCATTATTTCTGACGGCTCTGTTCTGTTCCATTGATCTATATCTCTGTTTTGGTACCAGTACCATGCTGTTTTGGTTACTGTAGCCTTGTAGTATAGTTTGAAGTCAGGTAGTGTGATGCCTCCAGCTTTGTTCTTTTGGCTTAGGATTGACTTGGCGATGCGGGCTTTTTTTTGGTTCCATATGAACTTTAAAGTAGTTTTTTCCAATTCTGTGAAGAAAGTCATTGGTAGCTTGATGGGGATGGCATTGAATCTGTAAATTACCTTGGGAAGGATGGCCATTTTCACGATATTGATTCTTCCTACCCATGAGTATGCAATGTTCTTCCATTTGTTTGTATCCTCTTTTATTTCCTTGAGCAGTGGTTTGTAGTTCTCCTTGAAGAGGTCTTTCACATCCCTTGTAAGTTGGATTCCTAGGTATTTTATTCTCTTTGAAGCAATTGTGAATGGGAGTTCACTCATGATTTGGCTCTCTGTTTGTCTGTTATTGATGTATAAGAATGCTTGTGATTTTTGCACATTGATTTTGTATCCTGAGACTTTGCTGAAGTTGCTTATCAGCTTAAGCAGATTTTGGGCTGAGACAATGGGGTTTTCTAGATATACTATCATGTCATCTGCAAACAGGGACAATTTGACTTCCTCTTTTCCTAATTGCATACCCTTGATTTCCTTCTCCTGCCTAATTGCCCTGGCCAGAACTTCCAACACTATGTTGAATAGAAGTGGTGAGAGAGGGCATCCCTGTCTTGTGCCAGTTTTCAAAGGGAATGCTTCCAGTTTTTGCCCATTCAGTATGATATTGGCTGTGGGTTTGTCATAAATAGCTCTTATTATTTTGAGATACGTCCCATCAATTCCTAATTTATTGAGAGTTTTTAGCATGAAGGGTTGTTGAATTTTGTCAAAGGCCTTTTCTGCATCTATTGAGATAATCATGTGGTTTTTGTCTTTCGTTCTGTTTATATGCTGGATTACATTTATTGATTTGCGTATATTGAACCAGCCTTGCATCCCAGGGATGAAGCCCAGTTGATCATGGTGGATAAGCTTTTTGATGTGTTGCTGGATTCTGTTTGCCAGTATTTTATTGAGGATTTTTGCATCAATGTTCATCAAGGATATTGGTCTAAAATTCTCTTTTTTTGTTGTGTCTCTGCCAGGCTTTGGTATCAGGATGATGCTGGCCTCATAAAATGAGTTAGGGAGGATTCCCTCTTTTTCTATTGATTGGAATAGTTTCAGAAGGAATGGTACCAGCTCCTCCTTGTACCTCTGGTAGAATTCGGCTGTGAATCCATCTGGACCTGGACTTTTTTTGGTTGGTAAGCTATTGATTATTGCCACAATTTCAGCTCCTGTTATTGGTCTATTCAGAGATTCAACTTCTTCCTGGTTTAGTCTTGGGAGGGTGTATGTGTTGAGGAATTTATCCATTTCTTCTAGATTTTCTAGTTTATTTGCATAGAGGTGTTTGTAATATTCTCTGATGGTAGTTTGTATTTCTGCGGGATCGGTGGTGATATCCCCTTTATCATTTTTTATTGCATCTATTTGATTCTTCTCTCTTTTTTTCTTTATTAATCTTGCTAGCGGTCTATCAATTTTGTTGATCCTTTCAAAAAACCAGCTCCTGGATTCATTTATTTTTTGAAGGGTTTTTTGTGTCTCTATTTCCTTCAGTTCTGCTCTGATTTTAGTTATTTCTTGCCTTCTGCTAGCTTTTGAATGTGTTTGCTCTTGCTTTTCTAGTTCTTTTAATTGTGATGTTAGGGTGTCAATTTTGGATCTTTCCTGCTTTCTCTTGTGGGCATTTAGTGCTATAAATTTCCCTCTACACACTGCTTTGAATGCATCCCAGAGATTCTGGTATGTTGTGTCTTGGTTCTCGTTGGTTTCAAAGAACATCTTTATTTCTGCCTTCATTTCGTTATGTACCCAGTAGTCGTTCAGGAGCAGGTTGTTCAGTTTCCACGTAGTTGAGCGGTTTTGAGTGAGATTCTTAATCCTGAGTTCTAGCTTGATTGCACTGTGATCTGAGAGACAGTTTGTTACAATTTCTATTCTTTTACATTTATTGAGGAGAGCTTTACTTCCAAGTATATGGTCAATTTTGGAATAGGTGTGGTGTGGTGCTGAAAAAAATGTATATTCTGTTGATTTGGGGTGGAGAGTTCTGTAGATGTCTATTAGGTCCGCTTGGTGCAGAGCTAAGTTCAATTCCTGGGTATCCTTGTTGACTTTCTGTCTCGTTGATCTGTCTAATGTTGATAGTGGGGTGTTAAAGTCTCCCATTATTAATGTGTGGGAGTCTAAGTCTCTTTGTAGGTCACTCAGGACTTGCTTTATGAATCTGGGTGCTCCTGTATTGGGTGCATATATATTTAGGATAGTTAGCTCTTCTTGTTGAATTAATCCCTTTACCATTATGTAATGGCCTTCTTTGTCTCTTTTGATCTTTGTTGGTTTAAAGTCTGTTTTATCAGAGACTAGGATTGCAACCCCTGCCTTTTTTTGTTTTCCATTTGCTTGGTAGATCTTCCTCCATCCTTTTATTTTGAGCCTATGTGTGTCTCTGCACGTGAGATGGGTTTCCTGAATACAGCACACTGATGGGTCTTGAGTCTTAATCCAGTTTGCCAGTCTGTGTCTTTTAATTGGAGCATTTAGTCCATTTACATTTAAAGTTAATATTGTTATGTGTGAATTTGATCCTGTCATTATGATGTTAGCTGGATATTTTGCTCGTTAGTTGATGCAGTCTCTTCCTAGTCTCGATGTTCTTTACATTTCGGTATGATTTTGCAGTGGCTGGTACCGGTTGTGCCTTTCCATGTTTAGCGCTTCCTTCAGGAGCTCTTTTAGGGCAGGCCTGGTGGTGACAAAATCTCTCAGCATTTGCTTGTCTGTAAAGTATTTTATTTCTCTTTCACTTATGAAGCTTAGTTTGGCAGGGTATGAAATTCTGGGTTGAAAATTCTTTTCTTTAAGAATGTTGAATATTGGCCCCCACTCTCTTCTGGCTTGTAGGGTTTCTGCCGAGAGATCCACTGTGAGTCTGATGGGCTTCCCTTTGATGGTAACCCGACCTTTCTCTCTGGCTGCCCTTAACATTTTTTCCTTCATTTCAACTTTGGTGAATCTGACAATTATGTGTCTTGGAGTTGCTCTTCTCGAGGAGTATCTTTGTGGCGTTCTCTGTATTTCCTGAATCTGAATGTTGGCCTGCCTTGCTAGATTGGGGAAGTTCTCCTGGATAATATCCTGCAGAGTGTTTTCCAACTTGTTTCCATTCTCCCCGTCACTTCTGGGTACACCAATCAGACGTAGATTTGGTCTTTTCACATAGTCCCACATTTCTTGGAGGCTTTGCTCGTTTCTTTTTATTCTTTTTTCTCTAAACTTCCCTTCTCGCTTCA
Source organism: Pongo abelii (assembly GCF_028885655.2). Classification (NCBI taxonomy): domain Eukaryota; kingdom Metazoa; phylum Chordata; class Mammalia; order Primates; family Hominidae; genus Pongo; species Pongo abelii. Next base: position 45,621,434 of record NC_072003.2, read on the forward strand.
TTTCATTCATTTCATCTTCCAGGGCTGATACCCTTTCTTCCATTTGATCGCATCGGCTCCTGAGGCTTCTGCATTCTTCACGTAGTTCTCGAGCCTTGGTTTTCAGCTCCATCAGCTCCTTTAAGCACTTCTCTGTATTGGTTATTCTAGTTATACATTCTTCTAAATTTTTTTCAAAGTTTTCAACTTCTTTGCCTTTGGTTTGAATATCCTCCCGTAGCTCGGAGTAATTTGATCGTCTGAAGCCTTCTTCTCTCAGCTCGTCAAAGTCATTCTCCGTCCAGCTTTGTTCCGTTGCTGGTGAGGAACTGCGTTCCTTTGGAGGAGGAGAGGTACTCTGCTTTTTAGAGTTTCCAGTTTTTCTGCTCTGTTTTTTCCCCATCTTTGTGGTTTTATCTACTTTTGGTCTTTGATGATGGTGATGTACAGATGGGTTTTTGGTGTGGATGTCCTTTCTGTTAGTTTTCCTTCTAACAGACAGAACCCTCAGCTGCAGGTCTGTTGGAGTACCTGGCCGGCCGTGTGAGGTGTCAGTCTGCCCCTGCTGGGGGGTGCCTCCCAGTTAGGCTGCTCGGGGGTCAGGGGTCAGGGACCCACTTGAGGAGGCAGTCAGCCCGTTCTCAGATCTCCAGCTGCGTGCTGGGAGAACCACTGCTCTCCTCACAGCTGTCAGACAGGGACATTTAAGTCTGCAGAGGTTACTGCTGTCTTTTTGTTTGTCTGTGTCCTGCCCCCAGAGGTGGAGCCTACAGAGGCAGGCAGGCCTCCTTGAGCTGTGGTGGGCTCCACCCAGTTTAAGCTTCCAGGCTGCTTTGTTTACCTAAGCGAGCCTGGGCAATGGCGGGCGCCCCTCCCCCAGCCTCGCTGCCGACTTGCTGTTTGATCTCAGACTGCTGTGCTAGCAATCAGCGAGACTCCGTGGGCGTAGGACCCTCTGAGCCAGGTGTGGGCTATACTCTCCTGGGGCACCGTTTCCTAAGCCCGTCGGAAAAGCACAGTATTCGGGTGGGAGTGGCCCGATTTTCCAGGTGCCGTCTGTCACCCCTGGAAGGGGAACTCCCTGACCCCTTGTGCTTCCCGAGTGAGGCAATGCCTCGCCCCTGCTTCGGCTGGCGCACGGTGCGCTCATCCACTGACCTGCGCCCACTGTCTGGCACTCCCTAGTGAGATGAACACGGTACCTCAGATGGAAATGCAGAAATCACCCGTCTTCTGCGTCGCTCGCGCTGGGAGCTGTAGACCGGAGCTGTTCCTATTCGGCCATCTTGGCTCCTCCCTCCAGAAAGCCCATTTATTAGATTCTTAACCCTGGGAGAGCCCGCACAGATCTCTCAGTATGTGTTATTCCATTTAATACTTACAGAAAACCCTGAGTTCAGAACCGATGCTAGAGATGGAGAAAATGAGGACCAGAGGCAAATAACTCAAGTATTATAACATTGCCCAAAAACTGAAATGCTTAACCATCCATTGTGACATCTAAAAACCCAGCCTCCTTCCTTTCTGCTGAGTTTCTCTTGCTCTACACCTGAATAATAGTTTCAATAAACTCCACCAGGTGTCATCTACATATTTTTTCACAAATATGTCAAGATACAGTTTATCATCCTCTGAATGCTAACAAATTCTGGAGATGCAAAACCTACAGGGTGTGTATAAATAATTTGACTCAGCGGTGTAAATATGAATTCGATGCTTTTTTTTTTTTTTTTTTTTTTTGAGAAGGAGTCTTGCTCTGTCGCCCAGGCTGGAGTGCAGTGGTGCAATCCCGGCTCACTGCAAGCTCCGCCTCCCAGGTTCACGCCATTCTCCTGCCTCAGCCTCCCGAGTAGCTGGGACTACAGGCGCCTGCCACCAAGCCCGGCTAATTTTTTGTATTTTTTAGTAGAGACAGGGTTTCACTATGTTAGCCAAGATGGTCTCGATCTCCTGACCTCGTGATCCACCTGCCTCAGCCTCCCAAAGTGCTGAGATTACAGGCATGAGCCACCGTGTCCGGCCTCAATGCTATTTAAACAAATGAACAACCTGGTTTCTCTAAGTTGTTGTGTTACTTCTTCTCTCCTGGATTTTTTATTGGCTCTCTGATGCCAATAGGAACCTGTTCTAAAACCAATTAGCCCTGAGAAAGACTCTGTAATCACATAAATCTGAAGTTAGGCATGCTTTCAATTTTTGTTTAGAAGTGAGATTTTTTTTCCAAACAGGACGTGTTTCCCAAAGAAAGATTAGTGTCTTTTATATTCTAAAACATGTCTGCTTCTGTGATTTCAAAGGACAGTAGGTCCAATTCTGCTTGTAACTGGCCAATTTCAGTTACTGTGAAAGACCGGTGGAGGAAGTGGTTTGTGAATAAGATTTGAATAAAGCATATTATTAGATCTCAAGGAGAATCACTAGATTCTAACGTAGTTTTTCTTGCATTGCATTAATAAAGCAATGTTGTCATGAAGGCACTGCAATCTTGTCTTCTCTTGTTGGTTTGAAAGCTTGTTTTTTGTTGTTGTTGATCGGCCTTTGGATAGTCTGTCCTAAGGACTAATTCATTTGGTTCTGCAATGCGTCATCGCTGCGACCATGCCTTAAGTCTCAGAACACCTAGGGAGATAAATGGAAGTTATTTTTGTTATCTGGGCTTTATCAATAAATTTCAGCTTGGGAAGATTACATGACATGCCCTAAGTCCCACATTCAGCCACAGGGAAGGCTGAGCACAGTTCTAGGCTAAGCCTTAACATACTGAAGACAGGAGGAATCTGGGGGATCCCAGGCTCATCCTTACCTTACTGCTGATGTCAAAGACAATCAATAGAGGCCCGGCACAGTGGCTGACACCTGTAATCCCAACACTTTGGGAGGCTGAGGCAGGTCGATCACTTGAGGCCAGGAGTTCGAGAGCAGCCTGGCCAACATGGCGAAACCCCATCTCTCCTAAAAATACAAAAATCAGCTGGGCATGGTTGCAGGTGCCTGTAATCCCAGCTACTCAGGAGGCTGAGGCACAAGAATGACTTGAACCCAGGAGGTGGAGGTTGCATGAGTCAAGATCGTACCACTGCACTCCAGTTTGGGTGACAGAACAAGACTCTCTCAAAAAAAAAAAAAAAGAGAGAGAGAGAGAGGGAGTGAGAATCAATAGATTCTAATGTAGTTTTCCTTGCATTGCATCAATAAAGCAACATCATTATGAAGGCACTGCAATCTTGTCTTCTCTTGTTGGTCTGAAAGCTTGTTTGTTGTTGTTGTTTATCAGCCTTTGGATGGTCTGTCCTAAGGACTAATTTGCTTGGTTCTGCAGAAGCCAGTAGGGTCAGGGGCTGTTACAGACTGAATTATGGGCCCCCCTCAATCTCCCAGAATTCATATATTGAAATCCCAAGTCCCGGTGCCTCAGAATGCAAGCGGGCTTGGAGACAGGGTCTTTGCAGAAATCATTAAGTTAAAATGAGGACATTAGAGTGGGCCCTATTCCTAATACTAAAAGCTGGTGTTCCAATTACAAGTGGAAGATTTTGACACAGACACACATGGAAGGAAGAGAATTGTGAAGCCATGGGGAAAAGACGGCCATCTGCAAGCCCAGGAGAGAGGCTTAGAGCAGACCCTTCCCCCACAGCCCTCAGAAAGACCAGCCCTGCGGACACCTTGACCTGGATTTCCAGGCTCCAAAACTGTGAGAAAATAAATTTCTGTTGCTTTAAGTGACTGCAGTCTGAGCATACTAATACCTGGGCCATCGCAGCTGCCTTACCGATGATGATTCAGAGGCCTAAGGTGTCCTGATGCTGAGCTCTACACACCAAGATGGTGCCTCTGAAGCTAACAGTGCCAAATCCAGAAACCACAGACTAACCAGTTGTTTGGTGCTTACACACCCCACATCTGTCCTAGATACCCTGGAGACACAGCACCAGGCTTCCTCCCCAGCAAATCTCAGTGGAAGGTGTGAAATTGGAGCCTTCTTGGCCAATTGGTCTGAGGTTGAGTTGACCTCCTGCCTTTCTCTCGACAATTCTCTGGCCAGGGAAGGTTTTCCTGGGAAATCCTCACTCATGTGTGGACTTGTGGAGGCTGTGCCCACCTAGACCCTCTGTTCTGACATTTTGTTCAAGAGGGCCATGTTGTTCTTATAAGGCTTACAGCCATGCCGCCCTCTCCCCCGAGTCCCACCTGTTCCCAGCAGCCCTAACTCAAGTCATTTTGTGGACAAAGAGGAACAGAGAGTAACGAGGCACTGTGCTAAGCACTTTCCAGGCACAACTGCATCTCACCTTCACCGCCTCCCTGAATGGAAGGCATCGTCCTCTCCATCTGCCAGATGGAGAAACTGAAGCGCAGGCAGGTTAGGAACTTGCCCCGAGTTCACATGGCTCATGAGTGAGGGGAATGGATTTGCTCTTGAGTTTCTAAGGCCTGTGTTTTGCTGCTACACAATGCGAGAGAGGTGACCAGATGGCCTTGAGCTCCTCTCCCTCCAAGGTAACCATGGGGAAAGGCCCAGCCAGGACGTAGCCGGGTTAGTGCTTGTGATGTTTTGTCTCTGGAAATTACAGAATCTGTCACTGCAGAGGCTGGCAGGGACTTGCTTTTCACAGGGCACAGTGGCTCATGCCCATAATCCCAGTGCTTTGGGAGGCCAAGGTGGGAGGATAGCTAGAGGCCAGGAGTTTGAGACCAGCCTAAGCAACATAGCGAGACCCCATCTCTACAAAAACAAAAAAAAAGAAAGAAAAAGAAAAAGAAAGAAAGAAAAAAAAAACTGTGCCACTCATAGAGACCCAAAAGTTTGCTTCTGGATCCATAATGAGGCAAACACAGAAAGTGAGAGTAAGTGTTCAGGAGCATCCACACACATTTAACAGAGCAATGCTATGTTGCAATAATTTAGTAATAAAAAAGAAATGAGCTTGTATTTTGTATGTTTTTTTAACACAAAAATTTCCATTTCTCGTCACATATTAGACCCCACTGCAAATAAAAACCTGGGTCCTTACCACTGATAGTTTGAGAAGCCTTGCTGAGACAGAGGTCTCAGTCACTGACTGAAGATACAATGACATGGAAAAATCTGGAGCCCAGGAAATGTAGGGATTCTCTCCAGCTGCCAGAGCCACACAGGGGATGCCCAGCCACCAGGAAGTCCAACATGAGCCCCTCAGCTACCAACTGCGCCCTTAGTAAGGGGCTTTCTGGAACGGTCAAATGGAAAGTGGCCTGGAAGTTGAGAATTTGGCTTTTAGCCCTGGCTTTGGGTTTTTTGTTTGTTTTTGAGACAGGGTCTGGCTCTGTCACTCAGGCTGGAATGCAGTGGCACGGTCTTGGCTCACTGCAGCCTCAACCTGCCATAGCCCTGCTTTCGTGGTGTGACCTTGGGCCAATCATTTAATCCTCTGTCTGCTGATTTTCTCATCTGTAAGCTGGAGATCATAATACTAGTGCCTGCCTCATAGGATTATTCTGTGGAATAAATGTGTTCATTTGGGAGTGTTCAGAGCAGTGCCTGGCATACAGCAAGTGCTATGTATGTGTTCACTATTATTACATTAGGTAGAAGTCATTTTTCCTTCTCTAGCCTGTGTTCTACTGAAACAGTTTTTGAACTACTTTTTTTGGGATATTCCTTTGTGAAGAAAGTATTTCAAGACTTCCATACGCATTTGACTTACATTTAATTATTATTATTATATTATTATTATTTGAGACAGAGTCTCGCTGTGCTGCCCAGGCTGGAGTGTAGTGGTGTGATCTCAGCTCTCTTCAACCTCTGCCTCCTGGGTTCAAGCAATTCTCCTGCCTCAGGCTCCTGAGCAGCTGTGATTACAGGTGCATGCCACCATGTCCAGCTAATTTTTGTATTTTTAGGAGAGACAGGGTTTTGCCATGTTGGCCAGGGTGGTCTCAAACTCCTGACCTAAAGTGACCCACCCACCTCTGCCTCCTAAAGTGGTGAGATTACAGGCATAAGTCACTGTGACCAAGCTGTTCCAATTGTTTACCACAAAACTAAGCCTGCAGCGCTGGCCATTCATTTCTTAATTATCTGGGGAGAAATAGGGATGAGGCTGGGGGTATAGAAGAAGGATCTCCTGACTGGACAGCAGGAAACCAGCCCTGCCATTAACCACCCAGTGACCTCAGGCAAGTGCATGAACCTCCCTACCCTGAGGGTTTGGGGCTCTGCCACCCTCTGGATCTTGAGGCAGGTGCTTTTGACAGCGGCCTCTCCTGTCATTTAGATAAATGGTTCCCAATCTTTTTGGCACCAGGGACCAGTTTCATGGAAGACAATTGTTCCATTGACCTGGTGTGGGGGAAGGTTTCGAGATGATTCAAGCACATTACATTTATTGTTCACATTATTTTTATTATCATTACATTGTAATATATAATGAAATAATTATACAACTCACCGTAATGTAGAATCTGTGGGAACCCTGAGCTTGTTTTCCTGCAACTAGATGGTCCCATCCAGGGGTGACAGGAGATAGTGACAGATCATCAGGCACTAAATTCTCATAAGGAGCATGCAACCTAGACCCCTGGCATATGCAGTTCACAATAGGGTTTGTGCTCCTATGAGAATCTAACGCTGCCACTGATCTGAGAGGAGGCAGAGCTCAGGCAATAATGTGAATGATGGGGAGCAGCTGTAAATACAGATGAAGCTTTGCTTGCTCGCCTGCCCGCCACTCACCTCTGGCTGTGCAGCCCGGTTCCTAACAGGCCACAGGCCAGTACCAGTCCATGGCCCGGGTGTTGGGGAACCCCACTTTAGATAACCAAACAAGCAGCCAGGGCCTGGCATAGACTCATGTAGAGCCTCACCCTCTTCCCACTCCATTTTTGAGGCCATCCTAACCAAAAGACAGCAGAGAGAAGGAAGAGGCCCTGCGTGAACAGTCAGTCCCTAAAGAGGATCTCACCTCAAGGCCAGGCGAACTGTGATTTTGGGCTCCTGCCATTTGCCTGGGAAGCCTGAGTGAGTCTTTGCCATTGTTAACATCCACAGGCCTCTGTTCGACTGGCTTTCATCCTAGCCCACTTAACTTTCCTGCCCAACAAACACCTGTGGTTTCCACCAGCCACATGCTACTCCCCTTCCTGAAATGCTCCTACTCCTTTCTGCCTTCAGGGACCAACCAGACCCAGCCTGAAGGCCCAGCTCAGTCCCTCCTGCCTCCCTGCACAGCTCTTCTCCCTGGCCCTGTTTCACTCCTGCCTCTGTGCTATCCCTCAGGCCTGATATTTGCACAGCATTCATGGTTGCCAGGGCATGTCCACTGAACCCTCAAAATACATTGATTTGTCAGCTTCTAAAACAAATCACCAGCTCTGGCATCTTAGTGCTACTATAACAAAACACCATACACTGGGTGGCTTCTCAACACAGAAAGTGAATAGTTCTAGTGGCTGGGAAGTCCAAGATCAAGGCAGATTTGGTGTCTGGTGAGGGTGTGCTTTCCGGTTCATAGACAGCGCCTTTATGCTGTGTCCTCGCATGGTGGGAGGGGTGAGAGGGTTCCCTTGGGCCTATTTTATAAGGGCACTAATTCAATTCACGAAGCCTCCACTCTTGTGACCTAATCACTTCCCAGAGACCCTATCTCCTAATACCATCACCTCAGGGGTTAAGATTTTAACACATAAATTTTGAAGGCACACAAACATTCAGACCACACATCCGGGGAGCTGAGTGGGATTTTTGTCCCCACCTGCCTGTCCAGTGTCACTGGATAGCTGCCTGCAGTAGAGGGCTGGCTAGGGACTATTGTGCACTTTATGTACACACACCACCTCCTGTGAGCTTGGCATAACCCCTGTGAGGTGGGTTGTGGCTTCTTTTTTAGAAACTTCAAAAGTGTAGCTCACTTTCAGTCTGGGCTCAGACTGGATATCTCGTATACCAAACCGTCTTACAAAGAAATAAGCAGAAGCAGATCACATGCTGAAGCTCAGGGCCAATGCAGAGCCCATAAGAGTCAGAGATAGGTCCAGCCCTGGGTCTATATGATGCCAAAGCCCCTCTCCTCCACCTCAGTCTCAGCCAGGCCTTGCCAGTCTGCCCCTCACCCTCCTCTGCCACACCTGACCTTGCCCCTCGGTGGCTGAGGCTCTACAAATCCCCTGGCAGTCAGGGAACACGGAACCCTAGAATCCTGTGAGGAGGATCTGGACAAGGCAAATTAGTTCTCCACCTGGGAGGCACACAAGGCCTCCTCTCCACCTAGAGAGCAAATGAGAGGTGAGGCTGTTGGGTACCAAGGGTGCACCTGTCCACTAGGAAATGTGCAGGGGCATCACTTTTGCTGAAGGTTGGGTTTGGTTTGGTCAGCACAGTGGCTTGGATCCAGAGCCACTCATATTTGACGGAGTTGAGGACAGCACTGCCAAACATCCTACACTGAGCAAGTCAGTCCTGCAGAAGGAAGGTCTGCCCATGCTGCTAGTACAGCCCCATGGGGAATCACTGAGTCCCATCAGATAGCTTTTCCTTTTGTATCCTCTCCTTATTGTTTATCATCTTGACATTGACCCAAAGGGCTCAGTCCAGCACTCTGGACTCCATTGCCTGCTCAGGCTGCTGGAGGAGGCAGGCATCCAGAAACACGTGACCGAGCCTCTGTGTACTCGCAACTTTTAATCTCCTTAGTTGAAATTGATTGACCTCTAGGGAGACAGCTCTGCACTGGCCCTCAGCTTCAGCATGTGATCAACTTTTGCTTATTTCTTTTAAAGACCAATTGACACACCATGGTATCCAATCTTCTCCCTGAATACTGGGCCTATTTGCCAACTAGAAGCAAAACCAGGAACACACACACTTACAAAAACAGCTCAGGAAACAAAAGCACCTGAAAAAAATAAGGAGAGAAATATTCTGTGTCATGGTGACTTAGCGTTATACAAAAGGCCAGTCAAGACCCCATTACCAAGGAAAGACGAAATCAGTGGGAAAGGAGAGATGGGAGGGGTTGGGGGAAGAGTAAGCTGCCTGAAGCTTACAAGATAAATAAGCTGGGCTGCAGTATATCTAAGAACTAGCTGCAAAAAAGATAAAAAGGGAAGAAAAGTGAAACACCTTTTTTTTTACTGAGACAAAATTTTGCTCTGTCACCCAGGCTGGAGTGCAGTGGTGCGGTCTTGGCTCACTGCAACCTCCACGTCCTGGGCTCAAGCTATTCTCCTGCCTCAGACTACTGAGTAGCTGGGATTACAGGCATGCACCACCATGCCCAGCTAATTTTTGTATTTCTAGTAGAGACGGAGTTTCACCATGTTGTCCAGGTTGGTCTTGAACTCCTGACCTTAAGTAATCCGTCCACCTTGGCCTCCCAGAGTGCTGGGATTAAATTGAAAGAAAACCAAACATCAAGAGATTTATTTGAGAGTCCAGATTTGTGTTCATCCAGATACACCATGATCACTCTGAAGCAGCTAGAGCTGGTTTACAAACCAGCTTGGCAGGTAATGTCTCCTGGCAAAACCTCTGATAGGGCCCCTTACCTACCAGACTGATCATATATCCTGGACATATCTCTCTTTGGGCTCTCCTGTGCAATGCTGGTGGGTCATTTCACTATATGGATAGTGGGCTTCAAAAAAACAGTCCTAATTGGGGGGTGAGGCCACCTTGTGACTTCCATGTTCTCAGTTCTATTTCTGCACCAGCTGCATGGGGGTAACACAAAGGCAAAGAAGCAAGAGGCGGGACTGTCCAGGCGCAGTGGCTCATACCTGTAATCCCAGCACTTTGGGAGGCCAAGGTGGGCGGATCATGAGGTCAAGAGATCGAGACCCTCCTGGCCAACATGGTGAAACCCCATCTCTACTAAAAAGTACAAAAATTATCTGGGCATAGTGCTGCGTGCCTGTAGTCCCAGCTACTCAACAGGCTGAGGCAGGAGAATCACATGAACCCAGGAGGCAGAGGTTGCAGTGAGCCAAGGTCGCACCATTGCACTCCAGCCTAGTGACAGAGCAAGATTCCACCTCAAAAAAAAAAAAAAAAAAAAAAAAAGAGGCAGGACCTCAGAGGAAAGGACGCACAGCACTGACAAGTCAATTCATCACTATTATGCATGAGAAATTCATTGCAAACACCTTGCTTCCTGACCTTCTGAAGATCAAATCCAGAGTCCAGATTTTAAAAGCACAAAGATCCAGCTTTTTTTGCTGTTGGAAAGCTCCACTTTCAAATTAATTCAAGGAGGAAGTATTTCTTAATCACCATGTTCCCTACATAGAGAAAGAAAAACATTTTGTCTACTCTCTTATGTTCAGTTACTGAAGCCTGCAAATTAAATGGATAAAAGCCAGATTAACAAGAGAAATATATGAAAATTATTTTAATGCTAATATTTTTTCTTGCACAGGAGGCCTCACAGAAAATAAGACCCCAGGCTGGGTGCATTGGCTTTCACTTGTAATCCCAGCACTTTGGGAAGCCGAGGAGGGTGGATCACTTGAGGTCAGTTGGTCAAGACTAGCCTGGCCAACATGGCAAAACCCTGTCTCTACTAAAAATACAAAAATTAGCTGGGTAGGGTGACATGCACCTGAAAGTCCCAGCTACTTGACTTGGGAGGCTAAGGCAGGAGAATCACTTGAACCTGGGAAGCAGAGGTTGCAGTAAGCCAAGATTGTGTCACTGCACTCCAGCCTGGGCAACAGAGTGAGACTCTATCTCAAAATTTAAAAAAAAAAAAAAAAGAAGACCCCTAAAAAGTGATCAGACTCAGGGGCTTATATACCATTTTAACAACGGGTGATAAATTGTGAAGTCACTAGACAAAGGAAAGCAGAACATTTGGGCTTCTAGGAGTGGTAAATTGTGGAACAATAACCAAGAAATGTACAGTAGATAAGGGATGAATAGTAGGATTTGTTATGCAGACTCACCTTGGTACTGTCTCTAGTGATAAGTCATTTCCGTGATTAAGCATTATTCTCCTCTTCTGGTAGTGGAGAGAGGCACCATTTCACAAATCCTTTACAAATAGAAAGTTATGTTACCTTTACCAAAGGAAACATGGCCTGCTTTTAGGCAGAAAGGAGAAGGACAGAGAGCTTTTCCTGTGTCTGTATTTTCCCAATTGTCTTCAGCTCAAAATAATCCTTAAACCAAAGTAGTATATTCAGGGCCCCTTCACCTAGCAGCAGGAAAGTGACATAATGATGAAGAAGAGGGTGAACGCTGTAAAGACAAGGGCTGTAACATTATCCATCATCACTGAACCAGGGTCTAAGGGTGCTAAATGCATAGTAGACACCAATAAATAGATGTTGAATTAATAAATAAATCAGTGGGTGGATGGATGGATGGATGGTTGGATTGGATTGGATATTGGATAAAATAGGATTGAAGCAACTACATAGTGTGGAAAAGAAAATTGCAGCTTATTGAATGCTGGCTCCCATAAAATACCAAGACAATATGTTGATAAAGCAAAGCTCATGGCAGTAAGAGAGAGCACTACCCTGGCAGTCATAACAATGTCTGAGTGGGACAGGTAAATTCAGGGTGTTTATGGTGTTTAAGAGTCTGGTTTAAGGCAGCTCTTTAAGTGTGGGGCAGACTAAGATTGAAAAGGATTATGACATCATCCAGGATCATGGAGACAGCAAGGTGAGTTAACAGTCAATGGATGCAATCTACCAAAGTTAAGCAGTTTTAAGTAAGTTTGGGGAAAATTCCTAAAACAAACACTAAAGTTATTTGCAGTCTTTATCTTTCTGGGCAAGTGTTTCCTGCCATAGTGAAAACGTGTTGGTTGATACAGTTTGGATCTGTGTCCCTGCCCAAATCTCATGTCGAATTGTAATCCCCAATGTTGGAAGTGGGGCCCATTGAGAGGTGATTGGATCATGAGCTGATCCTTCATGAATGGCTTAGCACCTTCCCCTCGGTGCTGTTCTCATGATGGTGAGTGAGTTCTCACGAGATCTGGTTGTTTAAAAGCATTTGGCAGCTCCCCCACCACTTCTTCCTGCTCCAGCCATGTAAGACGTGCCTGCTTCTCCTTCACCTTGCATCATGATTGTAAGTTTCCTGAGGCATCCCCAGAAGCAGAAGCCAGTATGCTTCCTGTACAGCCTGTGGAACCATGAACCAATTAAACCTCTTTTCTTTATAAGTTGCCCCGTCTCAGGCATTTTTTTATAGCAATGTGAGAACAGACAAATACATTGGTAAAGACAGTGGAATAGTAAAGTCATGTTATGAAGACTGCATGATAGTAGTCATGTAATGCAGACATGAGGAAGCTTATATGGGTTTCAGTGGTTTCAGTCCTCAAGCTAATGGCCTTGAGTAAACTCTTCACCTTCCACAGTGTGGCACATACAGAAGAGTAAACCATGTCTGTCCACAGAAAGACAAGCGAACAAGCAGAGGTTACAGTGAGCCGAGATTGTGCCACTGCACTCTGGCCTGGGTGACAAGAGTGAGACTCCACCTCAAAAAAAAAAACATAAGTGTGCATGTGTCTTTATAGCAGCATGATTTATAGTCCTTTAGGTATATACCCAGTAACAGGATGGCTGGGTCAAATGATATTTCTAGTTCTAGATCCCTGAGGAATCACTACACTGACTTCCACAATGGTTGAACTAGTTTACAGTCCCACCAACAGTGTAAAAGTGTTCCTATTTCTTCACATCCTCTCCAGCACCTGTTGTTTCTTGACTTTTTAATGATTGCCATTCTAACTGGTGTGAGATGGTATCTCATTGTGGTTTTGATTTGCATTTCTCTGATGGCCGGTGATGGTGAGCATTTTTTCATGTGTTTTTTGGCTGCATGAATGTCTTCTTTTGAGAAGTGTCTGTTCACATCCTACACCCACTTTTTGATGGGGTTGTTTGTTTTTTCTTGTAAATTTCTTTGAGTTCATTGTAGATTGTGGATATTAGCCCTTTGTCAGATGAGTAGGTTGTGAAAATTTTCTCCCATTTTGTAGGTTGCCTGTTCATTCTGATGGTAGTTTCTTTTGCTGTGCAGAAGCTCTTTAGTTTAATGAGATCCCATTTGTCAATTTTGGCTTTTGTTGCCATTGCTTTTGGTGTTTTAGACATAAAGTACTTGCCCATGCCTATGTCCTGAATGGTAATGCCTAGGTTTTCTTCTAGGGTTTTTATGGTTTTAGGTCTAATGTTTAAGTCTTTGATCCATCTTGAATTAATTTTTGTATAAGGTGTAAGGAAGGAATCCAGTTTCAGCTTTCTACATATGGCTGGCCAGTTTTCCCAGCACCATTTATTAAATAGGGAATCCTTTCACCATTGCTTGTTTTTCTCAGGTTTGTCAAAGATCAGATGGTTGTAGATATGCGGCATTATTTCTGAGGGCTCTGTTCTGTTCCATTGATCTATATCTCTGTTTTGGTACCAGTACCATGCTGTTTTGGTTACTGTAGCCTTGTAGTATTGTTTGAATTCAGGTAGCGTGATGCCTCCAGCTTTCTTCTTTTGGTTTAGGATTCACTTGGCTATGAGGGCTCTTTTTTGGTTCCATATGAACTTTAAAGTAGTTTTTTCCAGTTCTGTGAAGAAAGTCATTGGTAGCTTGATGGGGATGGCATTGAGTCTATAAATTACCTTGGGCAGTACGGCCATTTTCACGATATTGATTCTTCCTACCCACGAGCATGGAATGTTCTTCCATTTGTTTGTATCCTCTTTTATTTCATTGAGCAGTGGTTGCCATTCTAACTGGTGTGAGATGGTATCTCATTGTGGTTTTGATTTGCATTTTTATGATGGCCAGTGATGATGAGCATTTTTTCATGTGTCTTTTGGCTGCAAAAATGTCTTTTTTGAAGACTGCCTCACACCAGTTAGAATGGTGATCATGAAAAAGTGAGGAAACAACAGGTGCAGGAGAGGATGTGGAGAAATAGGAACACTTTTACACTGTTGGTAGGACTGTAAACTAGTTCAACCACTGTGGAAGTCAATGTGGCGATTCCTCAGGGATCTAGAACTAGAAGTACCATTTGACCCAGCCATCCCATTACTGGGTATATACCCAAAGGACTATAAATCATGCTGCTGTAAAGACACATACACACATATGTTTATTGCAGCACTATTCACAATAGCAAAGACTTGGAACCAACCCAAATGGCCAACAATGATAGACTGGATTAAGAAAATGTCGCACATATACACTATGGAATACTATGCAGCCATAAAAAATGATGAGTTCATGTCCTTTGTAGGGACATGGATGAAATTGGAAATCATCATTCTCAGTAAACTATCACAAGGATGAAAAACGAAACACCGCATATTCTCACTCATAGGTGGGAATTGAACAATGAGAACACATGGACACAGGAAGGGGAACATCACACTCTGGAGACTGTTGTGGGGTGGGGGAGGGGTGAGGGATAGCTTTAGGAGATATACCTAATGCTAAATGACAAGTTAATGGGTGCAGCACACCTGCATGGCACAGGTATACATATGTAACTAACCTGCACATTGTGTACATGTACTCTAAAACTTAAAGTATAATAATAATAAAATAAAATTTAAAAAAAGGATTGACTTGGCAATGTGGGCTCTTTTTGGTTCTATATGAACTTTAAAGTATTTTTTTCCAATTCTGTGAAGAAAGTCATTGGTAGCTTGATGGGGATGGCATTGAATCTATAAATTACCTTGGGCTGTATGGCCATTTTCACAATATTATTCTTTCTACCCAAGAGCATGGAATGTTCTTCTATTTGTTTGTATCCTCTTATTTCATTGAGCAGTGGTTTGTAGTTCTCCTTGAAGAGGTCCTTCACGTCCCTTGTAAGTTGGATTCCTAGGTATTTTATTCTCTTTGAAGCAATTGTGAATGGGAGTTCACTCATGATTTGGCTCTCTGTTTGTCTGTTATTGGTGTATAAGAATGCTGGTGATTTTTGCACATTGATTTTGTATCCTAAGACTTTGCTGAAGTTGCTTATCAGCTTAAGGAGATTTTGGACTGAGACAATGGGGTTTTCTAGATGTACAATCATGTCATCTGCAAACAGGGACAATTTGACTTCCTCTTTCCCTAAATGAATACTCTTTATTTTGTTCTTCTGCCTGATTGCCCTGGCCAGAACTTCCAACACTATATTGAATAGGAGTGGTGAGAGAGGGCATCCCTGTCTTGTGCCAGTTTTCAAAGGGAATGCTCCCACTTTTTGCCTATTCAGTACGATATTGGCTGTGGGTTTGTCATAGATAGCTCTTATTATTTTGAGATATGTCCCATCAGTACCTAATTTATTGAGAGTTTTTAGCATGAAGGGTTGTTGAATTTTGTCAAAGGCCATTTCTGCATCTATGGAGATAATCATGTGGTTTTTGTCTTTGGTTCTGTTTATATGCTGGATTACATTTATTGATTTGCATATGTTGAACCAGCCTTGCATCCCAGGGATGAAGCCCACTTGATCATGGTGGATAAGCTTTTTGATGTGCTGCTGGATTCAGTTTGCCAGTATTTTATTGAGGATTTTTGCATCGATGTTCATCAGGGATATTGGTCTAAAATTCTCTTTTTTTGTTGTGTCTCTGCCAGGCTTTGGTATCAGGATGATGCTGGCCTCATAAAATGAGTTAGGGAGGATTCCCTCTTTTTCTATTGATTGGAGTAGTTTCAGAAGGTATGGTACCAGCTCCTCCTTGTACCTCTGGTAGAATTTGGCTGTGAATCCATCAGGTCCTGGACTTTTTTTGGTTGCTAAGCTATTAATTATTGCCTCAATTTCAGAGCCTGTTATTGGTCTATTCAGAGATTCAACTTCTTCCTGATTTAGTCTTGGGAGGGTGTATGTGTCAAGGAATTTATCCATTTCTTCCAGATTTTCTAGTTTATTTGCATAGAGGTGTGTATAGTATTCTCTGATGGTAGTTTGTATTTCTGTGGGATGGGTGGTGATATCCCCTTTATCATTTTTATTGCATCTATTTGATTCTTCTGTCTTTTCTTCTTTATTAATCTTGCTAATGGTCTATCAATTTTTTTGATCTTTTCAAAAAACAAGCTCCTGGATTCATTGATTTTTTGAAGGGTTTTTTGTGTCTCTATTTCCTTCAGTTCTGCTCTGATTTTAGTTATTTCTTGCCTTCTGCTGGCTTTTCAATGTGTTTCCTCTTGCTTCTCTAGTTCTTTTAATTGTGATATTAGGGTGTCAATTTTAGATCTTTCCTGCTTTTTCTTGTGGGCATTTAGTGCTATAAATTTCCCTCTACACACTGCTTTGAATGTGTCCCAGAGATTCTGGTATGTTGTGTCTTTGTTCTCATTGGTTTCAAAGAACATCTTTATTTCTGCCTTCATTTCATTATGTACCCAGTACTCATTCAGGAGCAGGTTGTTCAGTTTCCATGTAGTTGAGCAGTTTTGAGTGAGTTTCTTAATCCTGAGTTCTAGTTTGATTGTCTGAGAGATAGTTTATTATAATTTCTGTTCTTTTACATTTGCTGAGGAGTGCTTTACTTCCAACTATGTGGTCAATTTTGGAATAGGTGTGGTGTGGTGCTGAAAAGAATGTATATTCTGTTGATTTAGGGTGGAGAGTTCTGCAGAGTCTATTAGGTCCGCTTGGTGTAGAGCTGAGTTCAATTCCTGGATATCCTTGTCAACTTTCTGTCTCATTGATCTGTCTAATGTTGACAGTGGGGTGTTAAAGTCTCCCATTATTATTGTGTGGGAGTCTAAGTCTCTTTGTAGGTCACTCAGGACTTCCTTTATGAATCTGGGTGCTCCTGTATTGGGTGCATATATATTTAGGATAGTTAGCTCTTCTTATTGAATTGATCCCTTTACCATTATGTAATGGCCTTCTTTGTCTCTTTTGATCTTTGTTGGTTTAAAATCTGTTTTATCCGAGAGTAGGATTGCAACCCCTGCCTTTTTTTGTTTTCCATTTGCTTGGTAGATCTTCCTCCATCCTTTTATTTTGAGCCTATATGTGTCTCTGCACGTGAGATGGGTTTCCTGAATACAGCACACTGATGGGTCTTGACTATCCAATTTGCCAGTCTGTGTCTTTTAATTGGAGCATTTAGTCCATTTACATTTAAGGTTACTATTGTTATGTGTGAATTTGATCCTGTCATTATGATGTTAGCTGGTTATTTTGCTCGTTAGTTGATGCAGTTTCTTCCTAGCCTTGATGGTCTTTACAATTTGGCATGATTTTGCAGTTGCTGGTACCGGTTGTTCCTTTCCATGTTTAGTGCTTCCTTCAGGAGCTCTTTTAGGGCAGGCCTGGTGGTGACAAAATCTCTCAGCATTTGCTTGTCTGTAAAGAATTTTATTTCTCCTTCACTTATGAAGCTTCGTTTGGCTGGATATGAAATTCTGGGTTGAAAATTCTTTTCTTTAAGAATGTTGAATATTGGCCAACACTCTCTTCTTGCTTGTAGAGTTTCTGCTGAGAGATCTGCTGTTAGTCTGATGGACTTCCCTTTGTGGGTAACCTGACCTTTCTCTCTGGCTGCCCTTAATATTTTTCCCTTCATTTCAACTTTGGTGAATCTGACAATTATGTGTCTTGGAGTTGCTCTTCTCGAGGAGTATCTTTGTGGCGTTCTCTGTATTTCCTGAATTTGAATGTTGGCCTGCCTTGCTAGATTGGGGAAGTTCTCCTGGATAATATCCTGCAAAGTGTTTTCCAACTTGGTTCCATTCTCCCCATCACTTTCAGGTACACCAATCAGACATAGATTTGGTCTTTTCACATAGTCCCATATTTCTTGGAGGCTTTGTTCATTTCTTTTTATTCTTTTTTCTCTAAACTTCTCTTCTCACTTCGTTTCATTCATTTGATCTTCCATCACTGATACCCTTTCTTCCAGTTGATCAAAACGGCTACTGAGGCTTGTGCATTTGTCGCATAGTTCTCGTGCCATGGTTTTCAGCTCCTTCAGGTCCTTTAAGGACTTCTCTGCATTGATTATTCTAGTTAGCCATTCGTCTAACATTTTTTCAAGGTTTTTAACTTCTTTGCCATGGGTTCAAACTTCCTCCTTTAGCTCGGTGTAGTTTGATCATCTGAAGCCTTCTTCTCTCAACTCGTCAAAGTCATTCTCCACACAGTTTTGTTCCATCACTGGTGAGGAGCTGCATTCCTTTGGAGGAGGAGAGGCACTCTGATTTTCAGAGTTTCCAGTTTTTCTGCTCTGTTTTTTCCCCATCTTTGTGGTTTTATCTACTTTTGGTCTTTGATGATGATGACATACCGATGGGGTTTTGGTGTGGATATGCTTTCTGTTTGCTAGTTTTCCTTCTAACAGTCAGGACCCTCAGCTGCAGGTCTGTTGGAGTTTGCTGGAGGTCCACTCCAGACCCTGTTTGCCTGGGTATCAGCAGTGGAGGCTGCAGAACAGCAGATATTAGTGAACAGCAAATGTTGCTGCCTGATCGTTCCTCTGGTAGTTTTGTCTCAGAGGAGTACCCGGCCATGTGAGGTGTCAGTCTGCCCCTACTGGGGCGTGCCTCCCAGTTAGGCTACTTGGGGGTCAGGGACCCACTTGAGGAGGCAGTCTGTCCATTCTCAGATCTCCAGCTGCATGCTGGGAGAACCACTACTCTCTTCAAAGCTGTCAGACAGGGACATTTAAGTCTGCAGAGGTTACTGCTGCCTTTTGTTTGGCTATGCCCTGCCCCAGAGGTGGAGTCTACAGAGGCAGGCAGGCCTCCTTGAGCTGTGGTGGGCTCCACCTAGTTCAAGCTTCTCGGCCGCTTTGTTTACCTACTCAAGCCTCAGCAATGGCAGGCTCTCCTCCCCCAGCCTCGCTGCTGCCTTGCAGTTTGGTCTCAGACTGCTGTGCTAGCAATGAATGAGGCTGTGTGGGCATAGGACCCTCCAAGCCAGGTGCGGGATATAATCTCCTGGTGTGCCGTTTGCTAAGACCATTGGAAAAGTGCAGTATTAGGGTGGGAGTAACTCAATTTTCCAGGTGCTGTCTGTCACCCCTTTCTTTGACTAGGAAAGGGAATTCCCTGACCCCTTGTGCTTCCTGGGTGAGGTGATGCCTCGCTGTGCTTCGGCTCTCACTCAGTGCACTGCACCCACTGTTTGACATTCCCCAGTGAGATGAACCTGGTACCTCAGTTGGAAATGCAGAAATCACCAGTCTTCTGCGTCACTCACCCTGGCAGCTGTAGACTGGAGCTGTTCCTATTCAGCCATCTTGGCTCCTCCCCCACAAAAAAATTTTTTTTAACTGATAGATACTACCTTTGGAAAATGTGCTGAAATAGTGCCCCCTAATGGGGGTCTGTCACCACCAAAATCTGTTTTCACATTGACACCCCTTTGTTACAGGAAAGGAGTCCTGATCCAGACCCCAAGAGGGGTTCTTGGATCTCACCCAAGAAAGAATTCAGAGTGAGTCCATAGAGTAAAGTGAACACTTATTAAGAAAGTAAAGAAATGAAGAATGTCTACTCTATAGGAAGAGCAGCCCCCGGAGGCTGCTGGTTTCCCACTTTTTATGGTTCTTTCTGGATTATATGCTAAACAGTGAATGGATTATTCATGCCTCCCCTTTTTAGACCACATAGGGTAACTTCCTGACATGGCCATGGTATTTGTAAATTGTCATGGCGCTGGTGGGAGTGTAGCAGTGAGAACCACCAGAGGAACTCTCATCACCATCTTGGTTTTGGTGGGTTTGGGCCGGCTTCTCTATTGCAATCTGTTTTATCAGCAAGGTCTTTATGACCTGTATCTTGTGACGACCTCCTATCTCATCCTGTGACTTAGAAGGCCTTAACCACCTGGGAATGCAGCCCAGTGGATCTCAGCTTCATTTTACCCAGCCCCTATTCGGGATGGGGTTGCTCTGGTTCAAACGCCTCTGACACCTCCACCATTCCCAAGCGCCTCCTTTGCCAAAAATGTGCACCTAACAATAAGAGCTAAACTGAACACATTCTGTGTGTCAAACTTGGCCACATGATCTCATTTCATTCTTACAACAACCCTGTAAGAGAAATATTATCTCCCCTTTGCAAAACAGAGAGCATATTCGGTGGGGGTTAAGTGACTTCCCCAACATCACAGGCTAGTTCGTGGGGTAAGATTCTTCCTTATCCACATGCTGTCAGGATCCAGACGAGACATTTATCCTCCTACACCCCAGCTTGAATTCCGAGGAACCACTGGGCCGGCTTCAAATGTAGGTACAGTGAGCTGATTTGTACTAATAACAGCCAATATCTGAGTACCTACCACATGCCAGGCAATGTACACAGAGTCTTTCATTTGACAACTCAATAAGATATATACGTCTGCAGCTCGATATTATAGGCTGATCTTTGTTAGAAAAGAAATGATTTGGGGGCTGCTTTTCAGTAAAAGGAAAACTTTTAAAACCTTACCGAGGACTTCCTTACCCTATCTGCCTAAATAATTTCTTTTTAACTCCTATATCAATAGCTTAATGCAGCCTTGAACTCCTGGGCTCAAGCAACCCACCTACCTCAGCTTCCCAAGTAGTTGGGACTACAGGCATGCACCACCATGCCTGGCTAAATTTTTTTTTTTTTTAGAATTGGGGTCGGCCGGGTGCAGTGTCTCACGCCTGTAATCCCAGCACTTTGGGAGGCCGAGGAGGGTGGATAACGAGGTCAGGAGATCGAGACCATCCTGGCTAACACGGTGAAACCCCGTTTCTAAAAAAAATACAAAAAATTAGCCGGGTGTGGTGGCAGGTGCTTGTAGTCCCAGCTATGCCGGAGGCTGAGGCAGGAGAATGGCGTGAACCCAGGAGGCGGAGCTTGCAGTGAGCCAAGAAGGCACCACTGCACTCCAGCCTGGGCGACAGAGCGAGACTCCATCTCAAAAAATAGAAAAAGAAAAGAAATGGGGTCTAGCTATGTTGCCCAGGCTCGTCTTCCTGCAGCTTTGACCTCCAGGCCTCAAGCACCCCTCCCACCTTCAACTCCCAAAGTGCTGGGATTATTGGTGTGAGCCACCACACTCTACCCACAGCTGTTCATAAAACTTCAGATGATAAGCAGTTTTAATGCCCAGAATTTAACTACATGGAGTATGTTCCCAGCTTCCTGTAGTTTCTAATCTCTGGGTAACATACCTCTCCCATTTTTGTTCTCCCAGTCCTTCCACCAGCTTTATAACTTACTTCCCTGTATTCAAGCTCTCTGTTTGAAATATCTAAGGTGATTTCTGCTTTTTCTACTGAACACTTACTAATAAACCCTTTTTCCAATTCTTTTCATTTATAGATTTGTGTAAATGCCCAAGGTTGTATTATTCAGGTGCCTGTCCTTTCTCCTTTTTGCTGAGTTCTTCAATGTGACCTTTCTGATTTAAGTTTTTTGTTTTTTGTTTTTTTTTTGAGATGGAATCTCACTCTGTCACCCAGGCTGGAGTGCAGTGGTGTGATGTCGGCTCACTGCAACCTCTGCCTCTTGGGTTCAAGGGATTCTCGTGTCTCAGCCTCCTAAGTAGCTGGGACTACAGGCACTAGCCACAATGCCCAGCTAATTTTTTGTATTTTTAGTAGAGACCAGCTTTTGCCATGTTGACCAGGCTGGTCTCGAACTCCTGACCTCAGGTGATCCACCTGCCTTGGCCTCCCAAAGTGCTGGCATTACAGGCATGAGCCACTGTGCCTGGCCCTTTCTGGTTTCAATTTTTTGGTTATCATTGTTTCTTCCCACCACCCTCTCAACATTGACAGGTGAGAGTTAATGCTTGCATTTTATTGCTCTCCTCTGCTTTTAGATCTCTGTTACATTAAACTACAAAGCAGCTAAAGCACTGGACAACCCAATCCCTTCCTCTGGGACACTGCCACCTGGGAGCATCGCTGAACATTTTGTTCTACTGGGTCATTAGAAACAAGATCTGCAGGCAAGGTGCGGTGGCTCATGCCTGTAATCCCAGCACTTTGGGAGGCTGAGGCCAGCGTATCACTTGAGATCAGAGTTCGAGACCAGCCTGGCCAACACAGTGAAACCCCATCTCTACAAAAATACAAAAAAATTACCCTAGCATGGTGGCACATGCCTGTAATCCCAGTTACTCGGGAGGCTGAGACAGGAGAATCACTTGAACCCAGGAGGCAGAGTTTGCAGTGAGCCAAGATCATGCCATTGCACTCCAGCCTGGGCGACAGAATGAGACTTCATCTCAAAAAAAAAAAAACCCACAAGATCTGCCCCTGTTGATGGGAACTATGCATAACTAATGAACAGGAAAATTAGTAGCAAAATGGCCTGATCCTTCTCAACATGCTTCTAATAACTTCCAAATCTTCCAAATCTCCCGATCTAGATTTCCTTATATACCTTCTTTCCTTCCTAGATGATTACTCCAAACCTTCAAACCCAGGCATTTTTGAGTCTACATTTGCTTTTCCTTTCCTCCCCATCATATGGCACTTTGCTCTGCAAAGGATTAACCCAGCTTCTCGGTCACATTGTACACACTTTTTTTTTTTTTTTTTTTAGACAGGGTCTCGCTCTGTTGCCCAGGCTGGAGTGCAGTGGCGTGATCTTGGCTCACTGCAACCTCCGCTTCCCGGGTTCAAGCGATTCTCCTGCCTCAGCCTCCCGAGTAGCTGGGATTACAGGTGTGCACCAACACATCTGGCTAATTTTTGTATTTTTCATAGAGACGGGGTCTCACCATGTTGCCCAAGCTGGTTTTGAACTCCGGGACTCAAGCTATCCATCCACCTCGGCCTCCAAAAGTGCTGGGATTACAGGTGTGAGCCACTGTGTCTGACCTACCGTACACATTTGAAATAAGAGCTGGCTTGGTCTCTAGTTGTGGATGCTGAGATGTCAGAGGTACCCAACAATCCGGCAGATTTAAGACGAGACTTTATCTTGCAGCATTGCAAATACCACATGGGATAGATACCAGAACTCTGTTTCAAAGCTGAGGTAAATAATGTTGAAACAATGCAAGATATATGGGAACTCTCTGTATTAACTTCATGATCTCTCTGTAAATCTATAACCATTCCTAAAAATAAAGTTCATTTGGCCGGGTGCAGTGGCTCATGCCTGTAATCCTAGCACTTTAGGAGGTTGAGGCAGGTGGATCAGTTGAGTCCAGGAGTTCAAGACCAGCCTGGCCAACTTGGTGAAACCCCATCTCTACTAAAAATACAAAAAATTAGCCGGGCGTGGTGGTGCACACTTGTAGTTCCAGCTACTCGGGAGGCTGAGGCACGAGAATTGCTTGAACCTGGGAAGTGGAGGTTGAAGTGAGCTGAGATCGCACCACTGCACTCCAGCCTGGGCAACAGAGACTCTGGCTCAGAAAATAAAGTTCATTTAATTTACATTTTTGAGAAATTCCCCAGTTCCTCGAGTCAGATCTAATCGCCTGCTATGTGTTCATATAGCAATCTGGACTACTGGCTAAATGAATTAATTTATCACCGGATGTAATTATACATTTGTGCATTTTGCTCACTGTTGTATCTTAGTGCAAGGTCAGGGCCTGACTCTTGACAAGATCTTAGTAATAGACATAGACTAAGTGCAACATCACAGAATAAAAGTTTCATGACAACAGGATTTTGTCTGTTCTGTTCTCTGTTGTATCCCCATCACCTAGATGATGTCTGGCACATGGAACACGCTCAATCAGGATAAATTCCTCCCCAAGTGGAGTCGAGGAATCTTTTCCCTAATGATCCAGGGCTCCCAACCACCCTGGATCCTTTTAGGGTGGCCTGTCCGCTGTGGGTTGGGGCCACAGGCTTGTGGGAAGAGGGGACTGACTTCCCCGTTCCTGGCTGAGGCTCCACATCTTCCCTCTGCACTAGGATCTGCAGAAAATTTTCAGTTGGGG
Organism: Pongo abelii; assembly: GCF_028885655.2. NCBI lineage: Eukaryota > Metazoa > Chordata > Mammalia > Primates > Hominidae > Pongo > Pongo abelii. Next base: position 45,645,265 of record NC_072003.2, read on the forward strand.
CAACGTGCTGCTCAAGTTAGCGCCATTTAGCAAAATGAGGGAAAGTAAGAGAGGGGCAAGCGGGAGGTGCAATTTAAAGAAGATTCGTTAGACATCTAATTGACAAAATCAAGTAGGAAATTGCATACATCTGTCTACAACTCAGGGGTGGCGTAAAGCTGTAGATACAAAGCTGGAATTCATCAGCCTATAGTTGGGGTCTGAAACCAAAGAATGATGGGGCAGCCGCTGCGGGAAACAGCATGGCGGTTCCTCAAAAGATTAAACGTGGAATGACCATAGGATCCAGTAATTCCGCTTTTGGGTAATGTGGTCTATGGAATATTATTTGCCCTTAAAAAAAAAAAGGATATTCTAACCCATGCTGCATGGATGGACCTTGAGGACATTTTGCTAAAGGAAGTAAGCCAATCACAGGACAAATACTGTATGATGCAATTTCTAGGAGATCCCTACAGTAGTCAACTCATAGAGACAGAAAGTAGAATGATGGTTGCCAGAGGCTAGGGGAGGAGGGAATGGGGAGTTGTTGTTTCAGGGGCACGGAGTTTCTGTTTGGCAAGATGAAAAGGTTCTGGAGATAGATGGTAGTGATGGTTGCACAACAATGTAAACATACTTAATGCCACAGACTGTACAATTAAAAACAGTTAAAATGGCCAGGAATGTCGACTCACGCCTGTAATCCTAGCACTTTGGGAGACTGAGGCAGTGGATTGCCTAAGCTGAGGAGTTCAAGACCAGCCTGGGCAACATGGTGAAACCCCATCTCTACTAAAATACACAAAAAATTAGCCAGTCGTGGTGGCAAGAGCTGTAGTCCCAGCTACTCGGGAGGCTGAAGCACGAGAATTGTGCTTGAACCCAGGAGGCAGAGGTTGCAGTGACCTGAGGTCGCGTCCCTGCACTCCAGCCTAGGCAATAGCTCGAGACTCTGTCTCCAAAAAAAAATTAACAATAATAATAATAAGTAAAAAAATAAAAAAGGTTAAAATGGTAAATGTTGTGTGTGTGTGTGTATATATATATATATATATATATTTTTTTTTTTTTTTTTTTTTTTCCAGAGACCGAGTTTCGCTCTTGTTGCCCAGGCTGGAGTGCAATGGGCGTGATCTTGGCTCACCACAACCTCCGCCTCCCGGGTTCAAGCGATTCTCCAGCCTCAGCCTCCCGAGTAGCTGGGGTTATAGGCATGCGCCATCATGCCCGGCTAATTTTGTATTTTTAGTAGAGACGGGATTTCTCCATGTTGGTCACGCTTGTCTTAAACTCCCAACCTCAGGTGATCCGCCCGCCTCGGCCTCCCAAAGTGCTGGGATTACAGGCGTGAGCAACTGCGCCTGGCCTTGTTATGCATATTCTACTACAATAAAAGAACTCATTATTATGTACTGAATGCTTCCTGTATGCCCAGCATCTTTTAAGTGCTGTCCGTGTTTCAAACTCATTGAATCCTCCTATTTTCAAGGTAGGTACATTATCACCCCCATTTTATAGGCAAGGAAAGTAGTGATCAGAGAAATTAAGTAAAAGGCCTAAGCTGTTTTGTTTTTGTTTTTTGTTTTTAGAAGGAGTCTCGCTCTGTCGCCCAGGCTGGAGTGCAGTGGCACGATCTCAGCTCACTGCAAGCTCCGCCTCCCGGGTTCAAGCCATTCTCCTGCCTCAGCCTCCTGAATAGCTAGCACTACAGGCGCCCACCACCACGCCCGGCTAATTTTTTTTTTTTTTTTTTTTTTTTTAGGGGAAACGGGGTTTCGCCATTTTAGCCAGGATGGTCTCCATCTCCTGACCTCGTGATCCACCCGCCTCGGCCTCCCAAAGCGCTGGGATTACAGACATGAGCCACCAAGCCTGGCCTAAGCTGTTTTTAAAAATGTGCTAAGGATTGTTTTATGGCTGAATGTCTGTTCAGTTTTAGATTATGTGCCATGTGCAGATGAGAAGAAGGTATATTCTGTCGTTTTGGGGTGGAGAGTTCTCTAGAAGTCTATTAGGACGATTTGGTAAGTATTAAGGTCCCAGATACCTTTGTTAGTTTTCTGCCTCGATGATCTGTCTAATATTGTCAATGGGGTATTGGAGTCTCCCACTATTTTTATGTAATTATCTAAGTCTCTTCATAAGGCTGTAAGATCTTGCTTTATGAATCTGGGTGCTCCTGTGTTGGGTGCATATATATTAAGGATAGATTTTTTTCATTATGTAATTTTCTTCTTTGTCTTTTTTATTCTTTGTTTGTTTGAAGTCTGTTTTGACTGAAATTTGAATAGCAACCCCTGCTTTATTAGTTTTCCTTTTGCTTGGCAGATTTTTCTCCATCCCTTTATTTCGAACCTATGGATGTTATTGCATTTGAGATGGATCTCTTGAAGATATAGTTGGATCTTGCTTCTTTTTTTTTTTTTATATACTTTAAGTTTTAGGGTACATGTGCACAATGTGCAGGTTAGTTACATATGTATACATGTGCCATGCTAGTGTGCTGCACCCATTAACTCGCCATTTAGCATTAGGTATATCTCCTAATGCTATCCCTCCCCCCTGCCCCCAACCCACAACAGTCCCCAGAGTGTGATGTTCCCCTTCCTGTGTCCATGTGTTCTCATTGTTCAATTCCCATCTATGAGTGAGAACATGCGGTATTTGGTTTTTTGTCCTTGCGATAGTTAACTGAGAATGATGATTTCCAATTTCATCCATGTCCTTACAAAGGACATGAACTCATCATTTTTTATGGCTGCATAGGATTCCATGGTGTATATGTGCCACATTTTCTTAATCCAGTCTATCATTGTTGGACATTTGGGTTGGTTCCAAGTCTTTGCTATTGTGAACAGTGCCGCAATAAACATATGCGTGCATGTGTCTTTATAGCAGCATGATTAATAGTCCTTTGGGTATATACCCAGTAATGGGATGGCTGGGTCAAATGGTACTTCTAGTTCTAGATCCCTGAGGAATCGCCACACTGACTTCCACAATGGTTGAACTAGTTTACAGTCCCACCAACAGTGTAAAAGTGTTCCTATTTCTCCACATCCTCTCCAGCACCTGCTGTTTCTTGACTTTTTAATGATTGCCATTCTAACTGGTGTGAGATGGTATCTCATTGTGGCTTTGATTTGCATTTCTCTGATGACCAGTGATGATGAGCATTTTTTCATGTGTCTTTTGGCTGCATAAGTGTCTTCTTTTGAGAAATGTCTGTTCATATCCTTCACCCACTTTTTGATGGGGTTGTTTGTTTTTTTCTTGTAAATTTCTTTGAGTTCATTGTAGATTCTGGATATTAGCCCTTTGTCAGATGAGTAGGTTGCGAAAATTTTCTCCCATTTTGTAGGTTGCCTGTTCACTCTGATGGTAGTTTCTTTTGCTGTGCAGAAGTTCTTTAGTTTAATGAGATCCCATTTGTCAATTTTGGCTTTTGTTGCCATTGCTTTTGGTGTTTTAGACATGAAGTCCTTGCCCATGCCTATGTCTTGAATGGTAATGCCTAGGTTTTCTTCTAGGGTTTTTATGGTTTTAGGTCTAACATTTAAGTCTTTAACCCATCTTGAATGAATTTTTGTATAAGGTGTAAGGAAGGCATCCAGTTTCAGCTTTCTCCATATGGCTAGCCAGTTTTCCCAGCACCATTTATTAAATAGGGAATCCTTTCCCCATTGCTTGTTTTTCTCAGGTTTGTCAAAGATCAGATAGTCGTAGATATGCGGTGTTATTTCTGAGGGCTCTGTTCTGTTCCATTGATCTATATCTCTGTTTTGGTACCAGTACCATGCTGTTTTGGTTACTGTAGCCTCGTAGTATAGTTTGAAGTCAGGTAGCATGATGCCTCCAGCTTTGTTCTTTTGGCTTAGGATTGACTTGGCAATGAGGGCTCTTTTTTGGTTCCATATGAACGTTAAAGTGGTTTTTTCCAATTCTGTGAAGAAAGCCATTGGTAGCTTGATGAGGATGGCATTGAATCTATAAATTACCTTGGGCAGTATGGCCATTTTCACAATATTGATTCTTCCTACCCATAAGCATGGAATGTTCTTCCATTTCTTTGTATCCTCTTTTATTTCATTGAGCAGTGATTTATAGTTCTCCTTGAAGAGGTCCTTCACATCCCTTGTAAGTTGGATTCCTAGGTATTTTATTCTCTTTGAAGCAATTGTGAATGGGAGTTCACTCATGATTTGGCTCTCTGTTTGTCTGTTATTGGTGTATAAGAATGCTTGTGATTTTTGCACATTGATTTTGTATCCTGAGACTTTACTGAAGTTGCTTATCAGCTTAAGGAGATTTTGGGCTGAGACAATGGGGTTTTCTAGATATACAATCATGTCATCCACAAACAGGGACAATTTGACTTCTTCTTTTCCTAATCGAATACCCTTTATTTCCTTCTCCTGCCTAATTGCCCTGGCCAGAACTTCCAACACTATGTTGAATAGGAGTGGTGAGAGAGGGCATCACTGTCTTGTGCCAGTTTTCAAAGGGAATGCTTCCAGTTTTTGCCCATTCAGTATGATATTCGCTGTGGGTTTGTCATAGATAGCTCTTATTATTTTGAGATATGTCCCATCAATACCTAATTTATTGAGAGTTTTTAGCATGAAGCATTGTTGAATTTTGTCAAAGGCCTTTTCTGCATCTATGGAGATAATCATGTGGTTTTTGTCTTTGGTTCTGTTTATATGCTGGATTACATTTATTGATTTACATATGTTGAACCAGCCTTGCATCCCAGGGATGAAGCCTACTTGATCATGGTGGATAAGCTTTTTGATGTGCTGCTGGATTCAGTTTGGCAGTATTTTATTAAGGATTTTTGCATCAATGTTCTTCAAGGATATTGGTCTAAAATTCTCTTTTTTTGTTGTGTCTCTGCCAGGCTTTGGTATCAGGATGATGCTGGCCTCATAAAATGAGTTAGGGAGGATTCCCTCTTTTTCTATTGATTGGAATAGTTTCAGAAGGAATGGTACCAGCTCCTCCTTGTACCTCTGGTAGAATTCCGCTGTGAATCCATCTGGTCCTGGACTCTTTTTGGTTGGTAAGCTATTGATTATTGCCACAATTTCAGCTCCTGTTATTGGTCTATTCAGAGATTCAACTTCTTCCTGGTTTAGTCTTGGGAGAGTGTATGTGTTGAGGAATTTATCCATTTCTTCTAGATTTTCTAGTTTATTTGCGTAGAGGTGTTTGTAATATTCTCTGATGGTAGTTTGTATTTCTGTGGGATGGGTGGTGATATCCCCTTTATCATTTTTTATTGCATCTATTTGATTCTTCTCTCTTTTCTTCTTTGTTAGTCTTGCTAGCAGTCTATCAATTTTGTTGATCCTTTCAAAAAACCAGCTCCTGGATTCATTAATTTTTTGAAGGGTTTTTTTTGTCTCTATTTCCTTCAGTTCTGCTCTGATTTTAGTTATTTCTTGCCTTCTGCTAGCTTTTGAATGTGTTTGCTCTTGCTTTTCTAGTTCTTTTAATTGTGATGTTAGCGTGTCAATTTTGGATCTTTCCTGCTTTCTCTTGTGGTGATTTAGTGCTACAAATTTCCCTCCACACATTGCTTTGAATGTGTCCCTGAGATTCCGGTATGTTGTGTCTTTGTTCTCATTGGTTTCAAAGAACATCTTTGCTTCTGCCTTCATTTCGTTATGTACCCGTTAGTCATTCAGGAGCAGGTTGTTCAGTTTCCATGTAATTGAGCGGTTTTGAGTGAGTTTCTTAATACTGAGTTCTAGTTTGATTGCACTGTGGTCTGAGCGAAAATTTGTTATATTTTCTGTTATTTTACATTTGCTGAGGAGAGTTTTACTTCCAACTATGTGGTCAATTTTGGAATAGGTATGGTGTGGTGCTGAAAAAAATGTATATTCTGTTGATTTGGGGTGGAGAGTTCTGTAGATGTCTATTAGGTCTACTTGGTGCAGAGCTGAGTTCAATTCCTGGGTATCCTTGTTAACTTTCTGTCTCATTGATCTGTCTAACGTTGACAGTGGGGTGTTAAAGTCTCCCATTACTATTGTGTGGTAGTCTAAGTCTCTTTGTAGGTCACTCAGGACTTGCTTTATGAATCTGGGTGCTCCTGTATTGGGTGCATATATATTTAGGATAGTTAGCTCTTCTTGTTGAATTGATCCCTTTACCATTATGTAATGGCCTTCTTTGTCTCTTTTCATCTTTGTTGGTTTAAAGTCTGTTTTATCCGAGACTAGGATTGCAACCCCTGCCTTTTTTTGTTTTCCATTTGCTTGGTAGATCTTCCTCCATCCTTTTATTTTGAGCCTATGTATGTCTCTGCACATGAGATGGGTTTCCTGAATACAGCACACTGATGGGTCTTGACTCTTTATCCAATTTGCCAGTCTGTCTTTTAATTGGAGCACTTAGTCCATTTACATTTAAAGTTAATATTGTTATGTGTGAATTTGGTCCTGTCATTATGATGTTAGCTGGTTATTTTGCTTGTTAGTTGATGCAGTTTCTTCCTAGTCTTGATGGTCTTGCAAGGCCAGCAGACACCACCCCGCCCCCTCATGGGGACAGGGGGGCACCGGCAGCCTCCCACTTATTCTACACCTCTCATGTCTCTTCACCATGCCAGACTAGAGTCAAGCTCAACAGGGTCTTCTTTCCCTGCTGATTCCGCCAAGCCCATTCCCTTGGCTGTGGTTTCACTGGATAGTAGGTAGGGACAGTGGGAATCTCGTTCATCCATTCATGCGTGTCACTAATTAGATGACGAGGCATTTGGCTACCTTAAGAGAGTCATAGTTACTCCTACCATTTACCCGCGCTTCACTGAATTTCTTCACTTTGACATTCAGAGCACTGGGCAAAAATCACATCGCGTCAACACCCGCCATGGGCCTTCGCGAGGATCTTGCTTCTTTACCCAAGTTGCTACTCTGCCTTTTAATTGGGGGGCATTTAGCCTGTTTGTATAAGTTTAATGTTGATTTGTGTGGATTTGATGCTGTCATTTTGTTGTTAGGTGGTTATTATGCAGACTTGATTGTGTGGGTGCTTTATACTCTCAATAGTCTATATATATGAGTGAGTGTGTGTGTGTGTGTGTGTGTGTGTGTGTGTGTGTGTGTGTGTGTGTTTTGTGGGAAGTAGTGGTTTTTCCTTTCCATATTTAGCACTCCCTTTGGGACCTCTTGTAAAACAGGCCTAGTAGTAAAGGAATTCCCTTAGCATTTGCTTGTCTGGAAAGGGTCTTATTTCTCCTTTGTCTATGAAGCTCAATTTGGCTGGACAAGAAATTCTTGGTTGGAATTTATTTTCTTAAAAAATGCCAAATATAGGCTCCCAATCTCTTCTAGCTTGTAGGATTACATTTGAATGTAATCTTTCATTTAAATCTTGGAGAATATTATAGCATTTCTCAGGGGTTTTCTGCATTTCTTGAATTTGAGTGTTGGCCTCTCTAGTAAGATTGGTGAAATTTTTGTGGATGATATCCTCAAGTGTGTTTTCCAAGTTGTTTACTTTATCTTCCTCTCCTTCAGGTATGCCAATGAGCCATAGATTTTTTCTCTTTACATAATCTCATATTTCTCAAAGGTTTTGTTCATACTTCTTTATCTTATTTTTGTCTGGCTGAGTTTATTTCAGAGGATAAGTCTTTCAGATCTGGAATTCTTTCCTCAGATTGGTCAATTCCACTATTAATACTTGTGATTGTATTATAAAATTTTTGAAGTGAGTTTGTCAGCTCTATCAGATCAGTTTTGTTCTTTACTAAAATGTCTATTTTTGTCTTTTGCTTCTGTATTGTTTTGTTTGTGTCTTAGATTCCTTGTATTGGGTTTTAACTTCCTCCTGGATGCCAATGATCTTCATTTTTATTTATATTCTAATTCAATTTATGTTATTTTAGCCACTTCAGCCTGATTAAAAACCATTGCTGAAAAACTAGTATGATTCTTTGGAGGGGCAAAGACATTCTCACTTTTTAAGTTGCCACAGTTCTTGCAGTGTTTTTTTCTCATCTGTGTGGGCTAATATTTCTTCAACATTTAACCCTTTTCCTGTTTACCCTGAGAATACTCACCAGCAGTGTTTGTGGCTGCAGCATTTAGCCCAAGATAACTTTGTCACAAAATATATCACCTTTATTATTATTCTTGCATCACTCTAGTATATTGACTTTGGAAACAAAAGACATTATTCTACTTTTAGCATCTTGTTTTTAGTAATGGTATTTGCATTAAAATATATAGTATTTCTTGATTGTTGAAAATGACCAATCCTAGAAAACAGCATTTCTACGTGTGATGTTAACATCATTCTCAAACAATTGTTAGCTAAAGAGTCGTGTGATGAATTCTGATTTTTCTGAAATAGATGATTCTGATTATTCAAATGATTCTGATGTTAGTTCTGTTTATAAATAACTTCAAGCATAGTTTTTATATTTTATTTTCACATTGAAAATCAGTCAGATTTACTTCAGCCTCAAAGAGTATGTCTATGTAAAATTAAATGAATGCCTGCAGTAAGCTGTACTTTTTTTTTCTAAATGGGAAAAGAGTTAAAGTTGTTGTCAATTGCATGGGGATTTTTTGGCATTTATCTTCTGCGATTCCCTTTTGAGTTAATTGTAGTATAAGGTGGGTGCAGTTGACTGGGTTCATTTCTGGAAGATTTTAAGGTGCCAAGGCTCAACTCAGCACTCCTGGGCTGCATAGTCTAACTCTCAGGGGCTGACAGTAGAACCTTGGCTTTGTTCTCTGGCCTCTCCAGGATAAAAAGCTGCTGTGCTAGAGGGACTGAGTTGTTCTCAGTCCTCTGGCCACAACACTTTGATGGGTGGTGCTAGCCAAAGCACTTCATCAGGGTGATGGCAGCAGGATTCGTTCTCATCCATGCATGCTAGCAGTCATGGCAGTGCAGCAGTATGGATATGCATTGGCTGGGGAAGCGTACCTGCACAAATGAGGCTACAGTGCTTCTGCTCATGCTTATGCTGGATATGGGGTGCATGCTGGGATGGGGATGCTGGTATCCATGTTTGCAGTTATGCCTGCGATGGTGATGGTGGGACAATCATGGGTGTGGGGCTCCTGGCCTCCATGCATGCATTTGTACCTTTAGTGGAGATGGTGCAGGGGTGGGCAAGCTACAAATGGGTCTGTATAATAGTGGCTGTATTCATCTGTGTGCAACAAGAAGTGTCAGCAACTGCACAGATTCTTTTCTGTTCATCCAGTAAGTAATCTAGAGAGAGTATATTATCTAGCACAACTTCAGCTAGATAATTTAGAGAAGTCTGTTATGCAACTGTAGCCTTTACAGTAGAATCTGCTTCAGGAAGTTTTATGAGAGGTAAACTTTTAATCATTGCTTCATTTACTTCAAACCGTAAAAAGAGACCAAACAAATAATGCACATCCAGAAGAGTGAAGGCCTCTTGGCAACACTCTCTCTAACCTACGGTATATGTTAAGAGAAGTGGACCGATGTTCTGACTATGAGGCAACAAATATACTGTTTCAATTTCTCACCCATTTTGTCTCTTCATCATTTATATATCAAGGCATAAATTCATCTCTTTTAAGCTTGGCTGTAAAATCCTTCACAAATATAAGTATATCCCTTTTACACAAGATCCATTTTATAGTTTGATTGTTTATAGAGGCAGGAGCAAGAAAAAAAATGAGGTAAGAGTGTCATAATAGTACAGAAGTCTTGATTTGTAATCTTGGGAAGGCTGTTTATGTTCAGGATGTTATCTGCTTCTGGGGAGAAAGTTTCCTGGTTAGCTTTACCTTAAGTTCTCTAATGAGTGCACAGTTCCAAAAGTCTTGATGGGACCTTCTGAGTTGTGAGATTATAAACCCAAGGTTTCAGGTCCTGAAACTTTTCTACAGTGTGAGTGACAAGGGCAGTATTTCCCTGATGTTGTTTCCAGAAGACAAAATCTCTGGGTTTTAGATCATGAATGGTTTAATTGTCCTCAATTGGCATATCACAACAAGCTGTTTTTATGTGGTGAAAATACATAGTGCATTAAGGCTTTGAAGCATTTGTTCATATCGGAGTTTAGAAGAAGAAGATGCATGAAGATGCAATAATGCATGCATGCATTATTAGGAGCAAAGCTCTTCTGGTGACTATTTCATAAGGGGTCAACTTATGTTTTCCACTGGAAATGGATCTGATTCTCATCAATATGTAATACCTTTGATCAAGACAATCCAGTCAATTCAGTTAGCCTAGTCTAATGCTATTTTATCTGTAATATTTAATTGTTTTGTAACTTATCAAGTAAGACAAGTACTTTTGTCACTGGAGATCTCTCCAGAAAGGTCACATGAGAAACCTCCTCCCCCGCCCCTTTTTTTTTTTTTTTTTTTGAGACAGAGTCCCGCTCTGTCTCTCAGGCTGGAGTGCAGTGCTGCAATCTTAGCACACTGAAACCTCCAACTCCCGGGTTCAAGTGATTCTTCTGCCTCAACCTCCTGAATAGCTGGGATTACAGGCACCCGCCACCACGCCCAGCTAATTTTTGTATTTTTAGTAAAGATGGGGTTTCACCATTTTGGCCAGAATGGTCTCGAACTCCTGACCTCAGGTTATCCACCCACCGAAGCCTTCCAAAGTGCTGGGATTATAGGCGTGACCCACCGCGCCTGACCAAAAATACATTTTAAATAATGTTTTAGCTATTGTTATAACATCAGCTCTCTTGCATGAGAAACCTTGCATATAACCAAAGAATATTAATTGAAAATGACAATCGGATGAGTGCAGCGGCTCATGCTGCACCCAGCCCGTTGTCAAACTTCATGGTTCCAACTATTTGACGTTCTGAAAAAGGCAAAACTATGGAGGTAGCAAAATAATCAGTAGCCTGGAGTTTGTGAAAACTGAGGAATAAATAGGCAGAGCACAGCAAAATTTTAAGGCACTACAAGTACTCTATATGACTCATGTATCCTATAATGGTAAATACATGTCCTTATACATTTGTTCAAACCCATAGACAATATAACAAAAAGAGTGAGACCTAATAGAAACAGTGGATTGTGGGTGATAAAAATGTGTTAATGTAGCCGGGATTTCATGCCTGAAATCCCAGCACTTTGGGAGGGCGAGGCAGGCGGATCACGAGGTCAAGAGATCGAGACCAGCCTGCCAACATGATGAAACCTCATCTCTACTAAAAATACAAAAATTAGGCTGGCACCCATAATCCCAGCTACTCAGGAGGCTGCGGCAGGAGAATCACTTGAACCCAAGAGGCAGAGGTTGCAGTGAGCCAAGATTGAGCCATTGCACTCCAGCCTGGATGACAGAAGGAGACTCCATCTCAAAAAAAAAAAAAAAAGTGTTAATGTAAGTTCATCAGCTGTAACAACGTAGAACTCCCATGGGTAGATAATGGGGAAGACTGGGTATGTGTGGAACAGGATGTATATGAGAACACTGTACCTTCTTCTAAATTTTACTGTGTAAACTTACATAACTTTACTGAAAGACATAAAAAAAAGTTTGAAAATCAATCACATCTTTAGATCAGAAAAAATGGTGAAATAAAGATCATAATGACACAAACTTGGTGCATTTAAAACCTAAAAGAAACATGTATTTTCAAAAATAATTTTCAGAATGGAGGGGATCATGGCGGATGGAAGGCAGGACTAGATTGCAGCTCCAGATAGAGCAGCATCTGGAGGCTTCCATTGTGAATTTTAGCTCCAGATTGACTGCAAGAAAAACCAGCAATACTGAGAGGACCCACAAACCACAAACCCTCTGAAGGAAGTGGACTGCTCCTGCAGGACCCAGGAGATACCTCAAATACTGTGAGTGCCCAAACGGCAGAGGCAGAAAAGGGAGACGCTCCTCCCCCTAACACACCCTCCCACTGGAGAAGCTTCTGTTTGCAGGAGAAGTTTTCCAACTTTAGAATGAATTAGAGAGGGTTCCTTCTTTCTCTATCATGTGGAATAGTGTCAAAAGTAGTCAAAATAGTGTCAAAAGGATTGGTACCAATTCTTCTTTGAATGTCTGGTAGAATTCTGCTGTGAATCCATCTGGTCCTGGACATTTTTTGTTGGTAATTTTTAAATTACCATTTCAATCTTGCTGCTCATTATTGGTCTGTTCAGGGTATCTAATTCTTCCTCATTTAAGCTAGGATGGTTGTATTTTTCCAGGAGTTTATCCATCTCTTTTAGGTTTTCTAGTTAATGTGCATAAAGGTGTTGACAGTAGGTTTGAATGATCTTTTGTATTTCAGTGGTGTCAGTTGTAATATCTCCTGTTTAGTTTCTTAGCAAGGTTATTTGGATTTTCTTTCTTCTTCTCTTGGTTAATCTTGCTAATGGTCTATCAATTTTATTTGTATTTTCAAAGAACCAGGTTTTTGTTTCATTTATCTTTTGTATTTTTTGTTTCCATTTCATTTAGTTCTGCTCTGATCTTGGTTATTTCCTTTCTTCTGCTGGTTTTGGGTTTGGGTTTGGTTTGTTCTTGTTTCTCTAGTTTTTTGAGGTGTGACCTTAGATTGTCTGTGCTCTTTCAGATTTTTTGATGTAGGCATTTAGGGCTATGAACTTTCCTCTTAGCACCACCTTTGCTGTATCCCAGAGGTTTTGATAGGTTGTGTCATTATTGTCATTCAGTTCGAAGGATGGTTTAACTTCCACCTAGATTTCATTTTTGACCCAATGCTCATTCAGGAGCAGGTTATTTAATTTCCATGTGTTTGCATGGTTTGGAAGGTTCCTTTTGGAGTTGATTTCCAGTTTTATTCCACTGTGGTCTGAGAGAGTGCTTGATATAATTTCAAATTTCTTAAATTTAGTGAGGCTCATTTTATGGCCTATCATATGGTCTATCTTGGAGAAAGCTCCATGAGCTGTTGAATACAATGTGTATTCTGTGGTTGTTGGATAAAATGTTCTGTATGTATCTGTTAAGTCCATTTCTTCCAAGGTGCAATTTACATCCATTGTTTCTTTGTTGACTTTTTGTCTTGATGACCTGTCTAGTGCTGTCAGTGGAGTACTGACGTCCCCCACTATTACTCTGTTGCTGTCTATCTCATTTCTTAGGTCTATCAGCAATTGTTTTATAAATTTGGGAGTTCCAGTGTTAAGTGCATCTATATTTAGGATTGTGATATTTGGTTACATGAGTAAGTTCTTTGGTATTGATTTGTGAAGGTTTGGTGCACCCATCACCTGAGCTGTATACACTGCACCATATTTTCAGTCTTTTCTCCCTCTCCTCCCTCCCACTCTTCCCCCCAAGTCCCCAAAAAGTCCATTGTATCATTCTTACACCTTTGCATCCACATAGCTTAGCTCCCACGTATCAGTGAGAACATTTGATGTTTGGTTTCCTTTCCTGAGTTACTTTACTTAGAGTAATAATCTTTCATCTCATTCGGGTCACTGCAAATGCTGTTAATTCATTCCTTTTTAGGGCTGCATAGTATTGCATCATCTATATATTACCACAGTTTGTTTAGCCACTCATTGATTGATGGGAATTTGGGTTGGTTCCACGACTTTGCTACAGTGAATTGTGCCACTATAAACATGCGTGTGCAAGTATCTTTTTTGAATAATGATTTATTTTCCTCTGGGTAGATACCCAGTAGTGGGATTGCTGGGTCAAATGGTAGGTCTACTTTTAGTTCTTTAAGGAATCTCCACACTGTTTTCCGTAGTGGTTGTACTAGTTTACATTCCCAGCAGCAGTCTAGAAGTGTTCCCTGTTCACCACATCCACACCAACATCTACTGTTTTTTAATTTTTTGATTATGGCCATTGCTGCAGGAGCAAAGTGGTATCGCATTGTGGTTTTGATTTGCATTTCCCTGATCATTCGTGATGTTGAGCATTTTTTCATATGTTTGCCATTTGTATATCTTCTTTTAAGAATTGTCTATTCATATCCTTAGTCTACTTTTTGACAACAGTCAGCAGAGTAAACAGACAACCCACAGAATGGGAGAAAATCTTCACAATCTATACATCTGACAAAAGACTAACATCTAGGATCTACAACAAACTCAAACAAATCAGTAAGAAAAAAAAAATCCCATCAAAATATGATATAACCAAATTACCACCTGTACCCCAATAAATTATAGAAAATTAATAAAAATAATAAAAATTTTAAAAAGTATTATTCAAGAGAAAAAATCATATTAAAAATAAAATGGAGGGGCTTGTCAAGTCTGATATAAATTCATAATTACATGTATTATCCTAGATAGCTCAAGGAGGACAGGACTCCTAGGGGAATGTCTGGCTCTGGGTTGCCTGCAGCCCACTCTCCCACACCTCCCCCTACCCGCCCCCCGCTTCCCCGACCCTAGCCATTGCAGTCTTGCTCCTACCGCCAGGCCACCGCCATTTTTTAGAGGCCCCAGCCTGACTTCCAGGAGCCGAACTTAAGTCGGAGCAGCCAATGCGCATGCGCGAGACCTGAGCTGATTCTTAAGTCACAGTGACTTTCACGGTCCGCCTGGTGATGGGTCCCTGAGGCGTGGCAAAGCAGGACTCCTTCGTGGCAGTGCGTCGGTGTCGCGGCTTCACCCTGACGTCTCCAGGGGGTCGCGAGGGATGGTCTCCGGACGCCAGGAGTCGCGGAGGGCCGACCAGGATGAAGAAACTTCAGGCGGAGTCCCAGGAGAGCAGCGCGGGATCCCAGCCTCAGGCCTCCCCAGAGGGTGTGTGGGCGAGTCTCCCCGCAACTCGCGCCCCCTCTGATTTACAGGACAGGCCTGCAGTATGCCCGTGGGCTGCTCTCTTACCCGATTGTCGTTCTCGCGGAGAGCAGAACCCGGCAGCCTCAAGGGCTGCCTGGGGTTGGGTGTTTCTGTGCCGCTGCTGTATGTCTGTGTATGTGTATGTCTTTCTTTCGCTCCTACCTCTCTCACTCCTCTCTCCTCTGTGGCTGTGTGTGCCCGTGTGCGTGTGTGTTTTGGGATGAATGTGCCCTGTGCGCTGGAGGGCTGTTTCTTGCATGTCGGTCTGTATTTCGTGAGACTCTTTCTGTGTCTCTGCCTGGGAAGTCTGACCAGTTGTTGGTCTTTTTCCCGGCGGTTCCAGTTTGGGTTTGTGAAGGCCTTGGCAATGCGGGTAGCTGCGATAGACCCGCAGGGGTTGAAATCTACTCCCCATCCTGAGAGGCCTCTTTTCTAGGATCAAGACGGCCGCACCACACCCAAGGATAGTATTTAAAAAAGCATCACAGGAGCCCATTGTCCTGCAGGAGAGGTGCAGACCGACCTCCAAGAAGATGGTTCTAACTCCTCCCGCCCTCTCTTCCCATTGAGAAATGGAGCCCCACCGCGACACAGGCTTGGAGAAGAAGTAGAGAACGGGACGTGGCAAGGATCTCTGTCACTCCAACGCTGGCCTTTCTGGCCAAGTCGCCCGTTTGGCACTCCTTCCCGGAAGCCCATGGCGGTGGCATTGTGCCGTATCCCGCCTGGGCTCTGACCTCTACACTGTCCTCCCTCTTGCTCTGTCTACCATGTTTCTGACGGGCCTGGATGCTTCTTGGTCTGGCTCAGTATCTTCCACAGAGAACACTTTTGAGTCCATCAGGGAGAAACTGCGTGGAAATCCATTTCGTGATTGTTGTCATCACAAATCATCAAAATGTCACCTGATAGAACATATTTTTCTAAGTTAATTTACTTATGAGACATTTACAAGGGTATAGAATAACGTACTCAGTGAATGTAGTCGTCTCATTTAATCTTTGATGTTTTAGATGACGGTATTTCTTTTTTTGAGACAGAGTCTTACTCTGTCACCCAGGCTGGAGTGCAGGAGGGAGATCACAGCTCACTGCAGCCTTGACTTCCCAGGGTCAAGGGTCCTCCAACCTCAGTTTCCCAAGTAGCTGTGGCTACACGCATGCACCACCATATCCAGCTTTTTGTAAATTTTGTAGAGAATAGGTTTTGCTGTCTTGCCCAGGCTGGTCCCAAACTCCTGGGCTCCAGCAGTCTGCCCACCTCGGCCTCCCAAAGTGCTGGGATTACAGGCATCAGCCATCAAACCTAGGATTTGATGACTTGGTTTTCTTATTGGCATATTCTATATTCACCAAATAAAGTATCTACAGTCTCAGTCCAGGTAGGGTAAGCAAAAATAAATAAATAATCTACAGTAATTTTGCATACTTATATTCTAAATTTATTTACAAATCCATAGCTTATATGGTCTAATTTTAAAGTTTTTTAAACAATATAAGTAATGGCCATGTAAATCTTTACATAGCTTTTTTAAATTAAAGTAGATTTGAAAGTATACCTAAATCGTTTTGGGTTTTGTTTTTGTTTTTGTTTTTTGTTTCTAGAGTGCAGTGGCGTGATCTCGGCTCACTGGAACCTCTGCATCCCAGGTTCAAGCAATTCTCTGCTTCAGCCTCCCCAGTAGTGAGGATTACAGGCGCCCACCACCATGCCCAGCTAATTTTTTTTTTTTTTTTTGTATTTTTTAGTAGAGATGGGATTTCACCATCTTGGCCAGGCTGGTCTTGAACTCCTGACCTGATGATCCACCTGACTCGGCTCCCAAAGTGGTGGGATTACAGGCATAAGCCACCGCTCCCAGCCCCTAAATCTTGAAAATATAAAGAGACATTTTTAAAAAATCAGTTTTAAATGAGTTTAGCATTACATTTCCAATTGTTTATATTTCAATGAGGACTGACTGAATTGTATTTTTTAAAAAACCATCTGGACAGGCACAGTGGCTCACGCCTGTAATCCCAGCACTTTGGGAGGCCAAGGCAGGTGGGGATCATCTGAAGTCGGGAGTTCGAGACCAGCCTGACCAACATGGGGAAACCCCATCTCTACTATAAATACAAAAAATTAGACGTGCATGGTCGTGCATGCCTGTAATCCCAGCTTCTCGGGAGGCTGAGGTAGGGGAATCACTTGAACCCGGGAGGTAGAGGTTGCGGTGAGCCAAGGTCAAGCCATTGCACTCCAGCCTGGGCAACAAGAGCGAAATTCCATCTCAGAAAAAAACAAAAACAAAAACAACAAAATCTCCATGTAGCCTTGAATTAGTAACACATCTATCTTTTCTTTGATGTGGGGTCTACTTCTCTTCACAGAAAGTTTGCATTCTTTTCTATTAGCAGTGAAAGAGATGCTGTACATGACAGTCTCATCTTTTATTCAAATGGAAAGATTATCAAACTATTTCTCAAGACAATGCTTTTAAATATTATTTATATATTAATCTTTAAAGTAAACAATTTCTATCTTATTCCTTATATACTTGTTGTATTATACTTTATTTTTTATTTTTTAAGTTATATTTTTATTTGAGTCACAAGGAGAAAGATTCACTTGTGGTTCAAATCAAGTGTTCAGAATCATAACAGGACAGAAAGGTTTGATCCCGAGCAAAGCCCTCAAGGGGGAAACCAAAACAGACTGAAATAAGACCATACCCCATATAAAGAGATGAATGAGTGGCTACACACACACACACACCCCGATGATGTGCACAGAGGCACATTTCACATGGTCATTTCTGTTTCTTTTTAAATACTGGTTTGTGGGGTGGGATTTTGATTTTTCCAGCTACAAGAAAAGGCCCAAAAGTGCATATGTGAGGGGGGAAAGGCAGAAATTCAGCAATAAAGTAGTTTTCCCTGGAGGAACATGAAGGGGAGGAAACAGGAAGCAGTGTTGGGAGAGTTCACTCTTCTCACCCTTGGCTTCCTGCATTTTATTATTGGTCCACAAAAGTTATATTCACATTGTAGCTTCCAGGCATCTTCCTTCCTGGGAGTAGACTGGCTGAAAGACCTCTGGGAACTGTAGAGAAGACCAGGGGCTCAGGCCAGCCTTCAGGGCTCTGTGCTTTTCTAGGGATGGATGGCTCTGGTAAGGAACAAAGACGCCCAGCAGCCCTGGGCCCCTCAGCACCACTGTGAAGGTCCCTTCTCTCTCTGGGGATGTGTAAGAAAATGGCCCCGACTTTGAGGACAAAAAGAGTAGAGGGAGGAGGCCCTACAGCAAGATTCCATGGCTGGCTCCCCTTGTCTGGGAAGGGAAAGTAAGCTGAGCGACCACAGGCTGTTTCCTGCTGCTCTGGGCCCTCCTCCCACCACTCACCATTCTCCCAAATGCAGGTCTTCTAATGGGATGTGTCCCTGACCTTTGGTCCCCAAATCCGCATTGTACTTTGAGAGCAAGAGGAAACAGAATGCACCAGCACCACGCCCAAGACTCCCAAGATCACTTCCCCAAGAGATTCTCTGCCTCCCCAGCCCCCAAACTGCCCAATATAAGATACTCTACCCACTTCCACCTAAGCTGGGGCCAAAAAGGAAAAGGATTGGTCAGGCAGGGGCTCCTTGCCCACAGTTATTTAGTCATTTCCTCAACCTCTGATTTGGGGCAAATATCCCCAAATACATTAACAAACAGTTGACAAAACAACTCATGATGACTAATGACTGAACAGGCCCTGTCCCTTGCCTGTAGGTTACAAGTGTGCAAAGGGACAGGAGGTCAACAGTAGGGCCTGTTTGGACTCAGGGTGAAGATGGGAGGGGGACAGAAGGGTGGCAAGAAAAACCAGAGATGAATAAAGTCAGGCCAGAGTTGTCACAGCCACCAACCAGCAGAGAAGGAACTTGAACACAGCACTATCATTCCCCTTCGCATCCTGGAGCCTGTGCTTTCAGTTTTGTAGCCCAGGGACCCTCTTTCTTGTTTCAAAGGGGCTTTATGTGAGGGACAGACCTGCAGGGAGAGCCCCCACAGTGAGATACACACAACGTGGGTGAAACAGGGTCCTTCTGGCACCCTATTCTGCAGCCCCAGACACAGATGGGAGAAGAAAATAAGCCTGGAGTGACAGAGCCTTCCCCCAGCCCTTACCCACAGTGAGCTGCAGACCAAAGGGCGGCCCCCACCTAGGCTACACCAGCCCCTTACCTTCTGCTCTGCACACTGCAAAAGCAGATGGCTGGGCTTTCCCCACTCAGAGATTCCGGTAGGAGGAATTCATTTCAAAGACAAGGGAAGGAACTTCTCTTCCCCCAGGGCCCTCTCCTCTCACTGTGGGTTTTGAGGAAATTATCAGGGGAAGAGGGCTCTGCACAGGCCCACATAACCCCAACTGCACACAGGCCCAGAGACACCTGCGGACATGCCGCCTGCCCCATCTCTCACACTTGCTTGTCAGACACCCGCAGACGCTCATGCTCCTGCCTCTGCACGCCAGGTCTTGGAGACACAGTGGCCCCTGCCGCTTTGTGCATCTGCAAGTCCACTTGGCACTGAGCTGGGGAAAGGAGGCCATGGAAGGCCCATGGCATCTTCCCAGCAGGAGCAGGGAGTGGCGGCCCACCTAACGCAGATCCCTGGAGCTGGGGGAACCGGGGGCGCTGCAGACCCATAGGCCCGAGGAGTCTTTGCCCTCCCCTCGGACCACAGCTCGGACCACGGCTTCCGGCTTCCTCTTAGGCTGGATGGGTCCCTGGAGACGGGGTGGGCGTGGGGAAAAGGGGCTGCAGGGGAGAACTCCCCGTTTTCCTCCTTCCTGTGGCTGTCCTACAATTAAGAAAGGCGAACTTGACCCAAATTGTGCTTCCTGGGGCGCCCTTTGTTCACTGCAGGCCTGCGTGGGCAAGAGGCAGAATCACTGGATGCGAGGAACGCACGGGGACGGGAGGGAGCGTTCGCCCCGCTCCTATCGTCGCCCTGGAGGAGGGAGAAAATGGAGAGGGAGACCCGGGTGGAACAGCAGCCTCCTGTTTGAGAGAGAGAGGCAGAGCCCCTCGCACCGGTTTCTACACAAGGCGGAGCCCCGTCCTCATCCCAGGGACAAGGAGTGGCTCCCGCTGTGGGGACTGCGTGGAGTCCCTGCCTGGGGGGTCCTGGAGTCTCCGCCTCCCCCAGCCACGGGAGGTGCGGGTGTGTGAGAAGCTGGGCGGGAGGATGTGAGGGGAGAAGGGAGGCGTCGAGGCCGGGGCAGGTCTCCCATTCCGGCCCCCGAGAGGCCCAGGCCCCTCCATCAGGAGAGACACCCAAGCCGTCGGCCAAGGGGAAGCCTCCTGGGAAGGAGCTCGGAGGCGGCAGGAGACGGCTTCCGTCGGCAAAAGCAGCCGGAGCAGGGACAGGGTCTCAGGATGTGGCAGGGTTTAAAGAACAGAGGCGCTGAAGACCGGTGGGGCGCCCGGGCTCCGAGGCCTCCACGCTGTCGGCCGCCGTCCCTGGGTCTCCCGTGCGCCCCCGGCCTGCACTTCCCGCCACGCGGATCGGCTGCTGGGCAGCCCGGTCCTGAGGGAGCGCAGTCCTGCCGGCGGCGCTGCAGTCGCGAGGGGCCGCGCTGCCTGGAGAGCTGGGCTGCGGCTCCCGGCGGCCACCCAGGCCTAGGCCCCCGGCTGCTGCGGGCTGTGGCGAGGCTGCCGCCGTCCTGGGAACCTCGGCGCTCCGGATCGGGCCCTGCCCTGCCAGACCACGCGCTCTTCCCCTGCTCCTCCCGGCGTCCTGGCTCCGGGCCCCTCCTGGTTCTTCACTCTCGGGACTCCGGGCGTGTCCCCACCGCGCCGGAGCCTCTGCCGGGTTCTCAGACGCCCGGCGCCGCTGACTGCGGAGCGCTCTGGGCTGCTGGAGGCTCCGCCAGGCCGGTTCACAGCCCCCAGGACGCCGGCTCGAGTTCCCTTCCAGTCCGCCGGCGCCTGTCCGGCGCCTGTCCGTCTAAGTGTTTATTCCACACTTAGAGTTTTAAACTTAACGAGCTTTTCAAAAAATATTCTCTCCAATTCTGTGGATTGTCTTATAGGTTTTTGTTTGTAGGTTTTTTGTTTGTTTTGAGACAGGGTCTCACCCTGTCGCCCAGGCTGCCGTGCAGTGGCGCGATCTCGGCTCACTCACTGCAACCTCCGCCTCCCAGGTTCAAGCGATTCTCCTGCCACAGCCTCCTGAGTAGCTGGGATTACAGGCACCCGCCACCATGCCCGGCTAATTATTTTTTATTTTATTTTTTGTAGGGATGGGGTCTCCTTATGTTACCCAGGCTGGTCTCAAACTCCTGGGCTCAAGCGATGCTCCCGCCTTGACCTTTCAAAGTGCTGGGGTTACAGGTGTCAGCAGCTGCGCCCAGCCCCATTTCTGAAATAAAAGATCCTCTTCTCACTGAAGTTAAATCCCCCACACACTGGAATCTATCCCTGGCTCGGAGTTGTGTCTTGTTTTGAACTTATAATTAGTCATATGATTAAATATTATATCCAGTCCCTTGTCCATCATTAATGACCGATTTTAATCTTGTGATTTGTTTATCTCGAGTATATCTCTTTTCCACAGATGTGTCCCATATGCGTTTCACATTATAAGTATTTAAAAATATTCACTCTCATGTTATTTTCCTGTCATATATACATATATGAAAAAAAGAAAGGATGCAGCAATATCTGGTGTTCCATAAGAAAAGAAAATTAAACCATAAATTTTACTTCTTAGTATGTTATATAGGTTAAATAAAATACTTTAGAAAGGAAATGCTTTTGAAAAAATATATTTTATGATCCTAAACCTTTGAAAACAGGTGTAGCACAATTATATTAATCTTGGAGAAGAGCTCAGTTAGATATATCTCTATAGACATGCGTAGATATATAGGCATCGATATAGAGAAATATCGATTTTTCTTTAGCATGAAAAGGGAAGGCATTTCAACAATGGTGAACCAAGGAAAACATATCTCATTTAAACTGCTTAGACTGATAAAAATTTAAATGAATAAATATTTCATGTGATGATGAATAAGGACAGAATTATCATACATTCCATATTAGGATTATAAAGTGTTTCACATTTAGGAGTTGGCAACCAGACAATATCTATTAACATTTAAAATACAGAAAAGGGTCCGTGTGCAGTGGCTCACACCTGTAATCTCAGCACTTTGGGAGGCTGAGTCGGGCAGATCACGAGGTCAGAAGTTTGAGACCAACCGGGCCAGCATGGTGGAACCCTGTCTCTACTAAAAGTACATTTAAAAAAAAATTAGCCGGGCATGGTGGCATGTGCCTGTAATTTCAGCTACCCAGGAGGCTAAGGCAGGAGAATTGCTTGAACCCGGGAGGCGGAGGTTGCAGTAAACCCGGATTGTGCCACTGCACTCCAGCCTGGGCGACAGAGCGAGACTCCGCCTCAAATAATTAAATAAATAAATAAAATACAGAAAAGAAGCACGTAGCAATGCTAGTCCTGAGAATCTCCCACCAGGGCCACAAATGCAGGTGAAAAGACAAGAGCACAGTGCTGGACCCCAGTGTTTCTACAGGGTGACCTGTATCTGCCAGGATTTACAGAGGTTTCCCCCCTTTCATGTATGCACTTTTTGCACATTTTCTGAGATTCCAACTTTATAATAAAATCAACAGTAAAACAAATTTAATTTTGATATATCATTTTTCAAAATAAAAAGATGTTCCAAAAGAGACCTTTTTTTGTTTGTTTGTTTGTTTGAGACAAGGTCTCACTCTGTCACCCATGCTGAAGGGCAGTGGCACGATCATGGCTCACTGGCAACCTATGCCCCTGGGTTCAAGTGATTCTCCTGCCTCAGCCTCCCGAGTAGCTGGGATTACAGGCACCTGCCACCATGCATGGCTAATTTTTTGTATTTTTAGTAGAGACGGGGTTTCTCCATGTTGGCCAGGCTGGTCTCGAACTCCTGACTTTGTGAACCACCCACCTCGACTTCCCAAAGTGCTGGGATTACAGGCATGAGCCACCATGCCCAGCTGAGGCCCTTTCAACTCACTGTGCCACTGAAGGGTATGCCTGAGGCTACCCAGGAGAAAAGTCATTAATAAAGGCATGGCAAAGCACTACTCTGTTTTTTCGGTCTCCTGTTTACGCCACAGTGGAGAAATAGCCTGAGCTGAACCCTGCTGACTTCTTCCCCAGCAGTGAGCCTGGACCTTAAAGCAGCATTGTTCCCTCGTCTCCACCAATGCCTCCCAATCTGCCAGGCTGTGTTCACTGACATCAACTGCATCTGAGGGTCACTAAGGCCAGTGGATCTAGGGGAGCTTTCTGCTGGGCCGGAATTCCTCCACTGTCACATGCTGGACACAGCAGTGGACACAGCAGTCAGCTCCTTCATAGTTGATTCTTATACGTTAAAATAATATTGGAGATTCTGAAACACACCAAGAAATATGGGACTTAATGTAACAGTGAAACAGCAAAATAATTCACATAACTAACTTCATTTCCGTTTAAGGCGCCTTCTTCTATTCCTGCACGTAGGTGAGGATAATTTTACAGCACTGAGATAAAATGAAAAGCAGCAATCATATAGTTTTTGAAACTAACTCTGAGGTTAAAGGGGAAGTATATAAACAACTATGTTTTGGTGGAGATTTACAGGAACATTGTGACCTGGCCAAGGACAAGGAAGTTCCCAACCTCCTCAGACCCTTGCTGGCTCCCAGGTGTCTGTGGTCCTTAGCCCCCTCTGGATCTCAGCCCCCTCCCCTTTGCTAGCCCTTTACATAAAAAGAGCCTGACATTTGTACCAACTTAAGCTGCTTCTTTAGAACATTAGTCCACTATCTTCTTCATTTACTGGATCGTCAAACTAAAGTCACCTTCCTTGCCCCAACTCCTTGTCTCCTGACGTATTGGCTGGTGTGCAGGAGCAGAATGAGGTCGGGTTGGACTTGGTTACATTACTTTCTCCTCAGAAAAAGTTCAGATTTCCTTTTGCAGTGGAAGAACTGCTGTACTTGAGCCCTTCATTTTTTCTTCTAATTGAAACACTATCAAACTACATTTCTCAAAACAATTCACTGTAAATATCATTTATACGTTATTGTAAGTGAATAACTGATATTTTATTCTCTACATACTAATTATACTTTGAAAATATATGCACTTTATCAGTAAAGATTTTCAGTACTCTCTAGCAATATTTTTTCTAGAGTTATATTCCCAATAGTTATAAGTCATAAATTAAAGCCACATTTTTTGCTTAAGTATGTATACATTAAAAAACAAAAGAAGGCTGGGCGCAGTGGCTCACGCCTGTAATTCCAGCACTTTGGGAGGCTGAGGCGGGCGGATCATTTCAGGTTAGGAGGTCGAGATCAGCCTGGTCTACATGGTGAAACCCCGTCTGTACTAAATATACAAAAGTTAGCCGGGTGTGGTGGCGCATGCCTGTAATCCCAGCTACTCGGGAGGCTGAGGCAGGAGAATCGGTTGAACCCAGGAGGCAGAGATTGCAGTGAGCTGAGATCTTGCCACTGCACTCCAGCCTGGGCAACAGAGCAAGACTCCACTCAGTCTCAAAAAAAAATAGCTTTTTTGAGGGGGGATAGAGTTAATTGGTATGCTTAGATAGAAATTTATATAATTTAATATTCATATATTCATATTTTATATAATCATGGATATTTTCTAAAAAAACATTAAGTTCCACAGAAATTGTTTTCTTTTACTACATGAGTAATGTAGGGAGAGATTTTTGATGAGGAATAGATCCCCTCGGACAACACTGGAGAACTCCACGTTGCTACTCCTCAACCCATCTCAAATTCATCAAAAACATTTTTTAGTGGAAAGCTAAAAAAAGCTACAGGGGGCTTCTCTCCCCCAAAATTAAGCCAGGGTTCCTATCATTCATACATTTAGTCACCAGTTATGTCTCCCCATTAGGCAATGAGCACAAACTTGTCAGTGTCACAGTGGAAGGGAAGCAGCAAATGACACTGCAAGTAACTGGAAGGGGTGGGGGAGTCACATGAGATCAACGACAGAGACAGCATCACCAGAAATGCCTTTGCATCGCAGACAGAGTAATGAAGACAAAGGAAGTCCCTGTCTTCATGTGGCTGACATTTTAGGGAGAAAAGGATGAAACTCCACAGTACAATTAAATATAGAATGGAGCATATCAGGAGGTAATAAGTTTTATGGAGAAAAATGAGGGTAGATTAGGGCATGTTCCCGACAAAAATGACTGACGTGAGTGTCTCATCAGCAGAGGTTTATTGAGCCAAGATTTGAGGCTGCACCCAGAAACTTACACAAGTCATAGGAGCATCTGTACTTTTTCAGCTGGGGATGAAATCATGGAGGTGTCTAAAACTGTCTCTGCAAAGTCAGTTCCTGGGAGGGGGTCTTAGGACCAGGTGGCATCTCTTGGTCTGCTGAAACACTAAATCAGAAAAGTATCTCAAAGACCAGTCCTTTAGGTCTCACAATTGTGATGTTATCTATAGGAGTGGTTGGGGAAATTACAAATCTGGTGACCCCCAGTTACATGACCCTGGGGCAGTAAACAACTTATAGAAAACAAGCTAAGCAATGGCAGGCACGGTTTAACCATCCCTGTTCTTTACAAACTTCACACCCTACCATAATTCTCATCTTGTCTTATGAATGCGTCTTCGATCTCTGAATGAGGAGGAGGTCAGCTTTCTTTGCTTCAAAGTTTAACTATACAGTAAATTCTTCTCATGGTTATCTTGGCCTCCATGATAGAATACGCAAAAAACAATTTAACCTGTGAGGTTAGAAGCAAGATGGAGTCAGTTATGTTAGATTGATCTCATGACTTAAAATTCTACAAAGATGGTTTCAACTTCCAACAGGGCTTGGCCACGGGTATGTGGAATTAGACTGAAGATTTCTCCTGGGAAACAGGTGGGAGAATGGACCTTAAAGATGAATGATAAAAACTTGCACAATGGGGCCAGGTGGGGTGGCTCACGCCTGTAATCCCAGTACTTTGGGAGGCCGAGGCAAGCAGGTCACCTGAGGTCAGGAGTTCAAGACGAGCCTGGCTAACTTGGCAAAACCCTGTCTCTATTAAAAATACAAAAATTAGCCGGGCATGCTGGTGCACGTCTATAATCCAGGCTACTCAGGAGGCTGAGGCAGGAGAATTGCTTGAACTCGGGAGGCAGAGGTTGTAGTGAACCAAGATTGCACCACTGCACTCCAGCCTGGGTGACAGAGAGAGACTGTCTCTCTCTCTCTCTCTCACACACACACACACACACACAAAAAAAAAATCCTCCACAATGGGAGGGGGTTTGCCCATAACCCAGGGTTGGTAGGTTACAGCCACCCATTGCTAGGCCTTGATCCTCATTCCTCCTTCTTTTGAAATATGAGCTCAAAGACACCAACATAATCTGTGTAGCAACCCCCTTCCTTCACTCAGCCATGCCCAAGAATGACATAAAGTGAGACATCAGCCTCCAAGCCAATAACTGACAAATGGTTTAGTGGGGTTTCCTTGGTTAAAAAAGTAGAGAATTATTTTTGCCTCAGATGGACAAGTGTCTCAGACATGCTCCTTCAGTTTGGAAGTCACAACGTAACAGTGGATGTGTTGAAGAAGCCCTTTAATGAAAAGAAGCTCAAGGCCATGTCAAAAGCTCCAGCTTCCGAAAAGCTTTCTGCATTGGAATAAACAGTTGAATCAAGTGTATTTGAATGCATCGACCTGGCCAGTGGATCTGGGGAGAAAGGCAAGGGGTTTCATTTTAAGGACCGAACTTGTCCCCAGGAAACCATGCATGTGTAGCATTGAATTGATGTCTTGGGCAAAGTGGACACAGTGGCAAGATATTTGAGGATGAGATGAGACTCGTTCTGGGACTGCACTCTTATATACCCCTCTTCACGGGCCTTTCCACTGTGACTCTGCCTGAGGGCAGAAAAGATATGGGTGTGGACATGGGGCTGGGGTGGGGCAGGGACCATGTCAGGGCAATAGCTGACTGGGTTAAAGGCAGATGACTCCCTATTCTGGGACAATTCTGTTACCACTAAGCTACCAGTTGCTATGAGGACTTCCTTTTTCTATCTTTTTTTTTAAAGACCTGAGTCTGAGCTATTATGTATGTACATTTTTATAGCCGTGTTTTCACCCTGTTGCCCAGGCTGGAGTGCAGCAGCTATTCACAGGCATGATCATTGCACACTACGGCCTCAAACTTCTGGCCTCAAGGGATTCTCCACTTCGGCCTCCCCAGTATCTGGGACTACAGGCTGGGACTACAGGTGTGTGACACCATCCCCATCCTGATCTACTGCAGATTCTCTTGATTTCTGGGTAAACAGACTGACTGCACCATCCTATCCTGTCAAATCACTTGCACAAATACTTCTACTTTAAGAGTTCTTCCACCTTGTCCAGAACCATAATCCATCAACCCCATTATTTGATCTCTTAAAAGAATAAACAAATGACACACTGACCCATCAAAACACACATATCCTTTCCCCAAATACCAAACACAAAAAACACAGCTGGTCTTCTTCACTTCACCCACTTGAGAGAGTCACTTTCTTATGAGTATATTTAACTCCCTGATTTACTGCTGTGCTTTTTCTGGCACAATCCCATACCTGGATGAGCCCCACACTATGTTTCTTCAATGATGTCACTCAGCTGAGCCAGATACAATGTAGAAAAGTGGCCAGGTGGTATCAACACAAATTCAAAACTAGCTACACACCAGATTGGCCATAAACACTGTCCAGAACTTAGTAAGTTCACATTTGGCTGATAAAATCCTTTCCTCAGAAACCCAACATCTCTAACAATCTTCTCCATGTCCTTTGAACCTTTACTCATGTGGCTTTTACCTGGTATCTTGCCCAATAATTCATACAAAAATTAGATCCCACGAGGCAAGAACTGCCTCATCTTTCTACCATCTCTAAAGATAATATGCACAGGTCTGTACCTTTCTAGCCTTCTTTATTTCATCATGTCAGTAAAAAGATACACCATAGATAAGAGATTTGAGAAGACATCCAGTCTCATTTGTAAGGTAATATTATAATGAGATTACATTTTTCTTTTTTTTGTTTGTTGTTGTTGTTGTTTGTTTGTTTGTTTTTTGAGGTGAAGTCTCACTCTGTCGCCCAAGCTGGAGTGCAGTGGCATGATCTTGGCTCCCTGCAACCTCTGCCTCCCAGGTTCAAAAGATTCTCCTGCCTCAGCCTCCCGAATAGCTGGGATTACAGGCATCCGCCACCATGCCTGGCTAATTTTTGTATTTTTAGTAAAGAGGGGTTTTCACCATGTTGGTCAGGCTGGTCTTGAACTCCTGACCTCAGGTGATCCACCCGCCTCAACCTCCCAAAGTCCTGGGATTACAGGTGTGAGCCACTGCGCCCAGCCCACATCTTTCTTTGTGCCATTATTATTTCTTCATGAAATCAGTGCTTCATTATGCAAACATGGTCCCATGGACTATCTTTTTAAAAAACGGCATTAATATGGTCCGTTCCTTACAAAACTAGACATGCCCTTAGCATACAATTCAGCAATTGTGCTCCTTTTTCTTTGCCGGAAAGAGGTTTTTTTTTTTTTTTAACTTTTAAGTCGGGGGTATATGTGCAGGTTCCTATGTTCCTATTACCTTGTTATATAGGTAAACTTATGTCATGGAGATTTGTTGTACAGATTATTTTATCAGCCAGGTAAAACAATCTGGGAGGCCAAGGCGAGAGGATCACTTGAGGTCAGGAGTTTGAAACCAGCTTGGCCAACATGGTGAAACTTCTTCTCTGCTAAAAATACAAAAATTAGGCTGATGTGGTGGTGCATGCCTGTAATCCCAGCTACTCAGGAGGCTGAGGCAGGAGAATCACTTGAACCCAGGAGGCGGAGGTTGCAGTGAGCCAATATCATGCCACTGCACTTCAGTCTGGGTGAGAGAGTGAGACTGTTTCTCAAACAAATAAATAAATAAATAATAAAAATTAAAAATCTACATATTTATTTTAATTAATTAATTACTGCCGTCATATCTCTCGCAGAACACTGATCCAAGAACAACAAAAATAATAGGGATGATACTCTCTGCTAATTAAGCAAATTTCCTTTTTTTCTTTGTGAAACCAATTGACAAAATTCTTCAGTTTTTGGTTTTTAGGAATAATTTCTACTAATTTATTTTCAGTGGAGTTTTGCAGATGCCCCAAACAAAAACACCAACAATGACCAATTTCATTGGGAAAGTACTAAATTTAACAAACTTTATTTTTTGATCAATGAAGACTCATTTTTAATTTTACTTAAACATTTTAGATTTAGCCTTGGATAATAAAATTAATTAATATAAGGAATGTTTACTAACATATATAAAGACTTGTTAGTTAGGATGTCAATTTAATATTGATCAAAGTTGCCTGACAAAAATAAACTTTAGGTAAACTTAAGTTTGATGCATTCTGTTTATAATCTTTTACCTCTGTTTTCATTCTGATTTGGCATGCTGCATAGTTGGGTTTTTTTTTTAATTTCAGGTGGATTATGGCCACTCTTTTCCTCTCTTAAGTCTTAGTTGATTGTTCTTCCAGAAACAATTTTAAAATTTGCAGAGCTGCATCTGGATCAAGCAGTTGGGTTGGAGGAATTTGAACCCTTAAATCACAGAAGAGCTTATTTTCAATTGTCATAGCTAACATTGAGTCTATGCCTAATTATGTAAGCAATGTGGATATTGGAATGTCTTTGAGTTTTGTATTCATTAATTCTCTAGCTCATCTGTTGATACTTAAGATGAAGAATGAGTAAAAACCATGTCAAACTCTTCCAGAAAATTGAATTTATCTTAGAATTCTTTGTAGAAATAAATTCTGTTAGATGGAACTTGGGAAACTTTTCCTGTAATTTCTTGAAATAAAATTTGACAGTACATTGTAGTCTGATCATTCTGCATTCTTCATTCTGATTTCCCAGCAACTTGCTTTTTGTAAACTGCTTAGATGTTGGATTTCGCAATAAAATAATCACAATAAAATAATCTCCTTTCTTTATAATAAACATCACCATTTCAAATCCAAAGCCAGAAAGCCCCCTTGACATGGCTTGTTGAGAATTATTCAGAATCAAGCATGATTCAAGATACTGATGGATGTGGGGTATTTGAAAAGTTAGTATTCCTCTGGTGGCTAAAATGCTTTGAAGATAATGTTTTTTCAGCAGTCATTCAAGATTCAAGGCTTTCCAGTTAATTGATTGTCCAGTGAGACCACAGTTCCTGTGATAGTAGCAGAACATGTCCAGCAAGGAGTTAGCAGCAGCATAGTTGGCTTGTATTGCATTTTCAATTAAAGCAGAGACTGTTGAATAGTACTCAGAATTATCAAGTTTCTGCCCTCTTGTCAAAAGGTGAAAATGTACTACTCCATCTACTTTGGGGCTTAACACTTCCTCCACTCAAGAAGAAATGTCAAGAGCTTCCAGGGGCCCATCGTTCAAGACTGTGGCACTAAAACAATACATCTAAGATTTTACTCGGGAAAGGTATTTACTATTAAATGCTCTGCCTTTTTCACCTCAGAAAGAAAAATGATATGACACTGTAGCCTGATCACTTTGCATTCTTCACTCTGATTTTCCAGCAATTTGCATTCTTTTCAAATGCTCATAAGTTGGATATCTCAATGAAATAATCACAACAGGCCCATCTCCTTGAACAGTTTGAAGGTTGCTCAAAAAACTAAACATTGATCTGCCATATCAACCATATCATTGAACAATCTCACTGTTTGGTGTATACCCAAAAGAAAGGAAATCACTTTATCAAAGAGATATCTGCACTTTTATGTTTGCTGCAGCACTGTTTATGATAACTAAGATTTGGAAGCAACCTAAGTGTCCATCAACAGATGAATGGATAAAGAAAATGTGGTACAGATATACAATGGAGTACTATTTAGCCATAAAAAATGAAAGCCAGTCATTTGCAAAAACATGAATGGAACTGAACATCATTATGTTAAGTGAAATAAACCAGGCAAAGAAAAGACCAACATCACACATTCTCACTTATTTCTGGAATCTAAAAATCAAAATAATTGAACTCATGGACATAGAGAGTAGAATGGTGTTTACCAGAGTTGGGAAGGGTAGTGAGAGGGTGGGGGGAGGTAGGAATGGTTCATGGCTACCAAAAAATAGAATGAATAAAACTTACTATTTGATAGCACAACTGGGTGAGTAGTGTCAATAATAACTTGATCATATATTTGAAAATAACATAAAGAGTGTAAGTGGATTGTTTGTAACTCAAAGAATAAATGATTGGGGGGATGGATATCCCATTCTCCATGATGTGCTTATTTCACATTGCATGCCTGTATCAAAACCTCTCATGTACCCCACCAATACTATGCATCACAAAAATTAAAAATAAAATAGAAAAAAGAACCATCTCCTTTCTGCACAATAAACATCACAGTTTGAAATCCAAGACTAGAGAGCCCCCCGATACAACATACTCTCCATTTGCCTTGAAGAGTTTCCCCTTTGCTCTATACAAAGGTATTTGTAGAAGTCGACATTCTGGAACATTGACTTCTAACACAGCGAGACGGATAGCCACACATGTGAGATATAATGACAGAGCAAGATTCACCAGTACATTCTGTTGAAACAGTGAGCAAGCCAAATTCAAGTTATTTTCCAAACTCATTGATTGTAGCCACTTAAAGGTCTGTGGGACACCATCAGAGTTTCTGTCAAACCTGGCTAAGACTTAGAATGTGGACTTGAATGTGATTGTGATCATTATGTAATACTTGCTATAAAAACTCAGGTTGGTGTTGGCCACATATGACTGTAACAGTCAGCGGGGGAGAGTCAAAGAGTGTTTCTTTGACAAGTTCCTCTATAGGTGGCAGTAAACTTAATGCCTTTCAGTGTCTCCTTTCTGCCATAGACCCAGAGAGAGCGAGAAACATTTGACAACCCCAGATTACTTCCTTAGCAGCCAAGGCCAGCATTTTACCTAGAATGGATTTTTGCTGTAGGGAGAACACGGCAAGCATGCAGAGATGTTTGGCATTTGGTAATACCTGGGTGAGAGTCTTCCAAGCTCTTATGAAGTATATGATGTACAAGGCCCATTTCTAAATATTGGAAACATCTTGCTGTGAAAGCACATGATGTCAGGAGTTAAGACCTTTGATGACGCCATGCACCATCACCAGTCTTTTCCTCTTGAATGGGCTTGCACATGGCTGCTCCTGTACTGCTGAAGTCCAGTGCCAGTAGTTTATGTTTCCCCATTATTTCATCAGCCCAATATAAGTTATTGTCAAAATTACACCCGGAGGTGCTAACAGGAAAATAATCTTCTGAGTAAATGCATATTTTATGAGTCTCAACTTCCAAAAATTGGTCATCGAACAGTGTGAGTTAGTGTCTTTCTATCTTGGCTGTCACCTTTATTATATTGTAGGGGTCTGAGGTGTGTAGAGTGAACACCTCAGAGTTCCAGTTGCCCTTGTGGGTTTTGCTATCATAAACCCTTTCAAAGCACACATGCCTGATTGCAGAAATGAATATTGTCCCAACAATCAATATAGAATTCTGGATCATTCTTCCCTTTACTTTTCCTAATAGCTTCTGCTAAGCTTGCAATATTCTGTGGGATTATATCACATGTATCTGTCATCTGAAATGTGATGCAAGGCACTTCTATCAAAAAGGCCCTTGTCATGCCAGAGAGAACAAATCCTAGATTGAGGTAATCCACATTTCTTATTGTTCTGTAAGTGAGCACTGTCACAGAATAATCAAGATTTTGGTCTTTTAAGGCCAAAATAAGTTGAAATGCCTCAAGGCCAAAATAAGTTGAAAAATGCCTCATGAAAATGCCTCAAGGCCAAAATAAGTTTAAAAAATGCCTCATGAAGAAGTGTTCCTGGGATCTCTTCATTTAGTTTTTGAATTCTCCACAGAATAAAACATAATGAAAGCCCTTTATTTCCATTCTCATCGTATCACTCATTCTCATCTCAGATGTGGACTTGTTTCTCTTTCCTGAAATCCAATATACTTGGAGTCATAAGGCAAATATTTAGCTATTTCAGATGTGTTGCCTAGAACTATTCATGGAGGCACTTCACCAGGGTTTCCAAGCACCCGAATTGTGATATTTGCTTCCACGTTTCCTAGAAACAAGTTATCATGAGGTTGTGTTTGTTTACTATACATGAACACAAACTGTTCAAGTCTTGATAAAATGGAGCCATATTTGTTTGCAAAGAAGCCACACACTTCACAGTGGCTTTCTGTAGATAGATTTGATGAACTTTATGTATATATTCATTTCCCTCTCCAGATTTTTGGAAACTATCAATTTGCCCATCTTTGGTGGAAAAACAGCTTTTCCTTCTATCTTTCTGCATCTTGTGGCCATGACAAATGCCATTTGCAAAAAACAGTCTAACAGCACTGAATCGATACGATATTCGTACATTACCCTCTGGATATCTTCATTGACCTTGCTTGTCGTTATGCCATCCTTTAGCTCACTGCAGAATAAAAAAGTGGCTTTTAACTGTTTGAAAATGATATCGTAGTAAAATCCAACATGGAAGAGGCATTCAGAAAGTTCATCACTCTTTGAAATCAACTTATACTTTCTAGCAACTCTACAAGGCATCTTCTTTCTTTAACTTAAGAATTTTGTAGATGGCAACTATATTAAAACTCTTTCAAGGTATCTTGTAGTGATTATGGATTCACGTCTTTGTATCTTGAGAGAATCATTTTTAATCTCTTTTATTAAGTCTAACATGATTTGGCAAACCATGTCTCAACAAGGGAACCAAATCTGCCTTGGAACTATACATTAAGTTTAAAATAAACTATTTTTCAACTTATCTAGAAATACTAAAAATAAACACCCCTTGACTCAAAAATCTTCCCTGGCACCACATGTGCATTTATACCGTCTTTCATTGTCATCTTGTGAAATGATATACTACCCGATTTTGCTGGTAAAAACTAATTAGAACATTTATATTTAAATCGTGCTTAACAGTTTACAGAAGTATTTTTCATTTTCTTCTTGTACCCAGTGGCAGAATTTTATGATTCTGAAGCACTTAGACTCTCATCATCTTTTTGCAGAGAAATAAAACAAAACTAACAATATGATTTTTAAAATCAGCAACTAGGATTTTGTAATTTATGTATTAAAACAAGCATTTAATTTGTTCTCTTTTAAGCTATTTGGCTGCAATGCTTTCTTAAAAACTTTATAGTTTTGCTCTTCTGTGATGTGTTGGGACATGAACCCAGATAAAGAAAGAAGGTTAGGCCTCATTTAACATGGGTCTATTATTACTTTTCTGTGCATTAAGATCATAAAAACACCATCAAAACTATAAGCCAAAGTGCATTGACTGAATTTTTAATAACAATGAGACACAAAAAACTAGTTACAATTTACTTATCTATTTTTGTTAAAACAAATATTTTATAATTTTTGTAATCTTTTCAAGAGACAGGGTCACGCTATGTTGCCCAGGCTGCAGTGCACTATCATTTCACACTACAACCTTGAACTCCTGGGCTCAAGCAATCTTCCTGCCTCAGCATCTGGAGCAGCTGGGACTACAGTTGTGTGCCATTGCACCCAGTTTTTGTAATTTTCCAGTGGTTGAAAGATGGTCAAACCTCAGACAAAGTTCTTAAAATAAGTCAAGCATAGTTGAACTATTTTTTTCCTTACCAATTCTATAATTGATACACCTTGTCATTATTGGATTCACTTTGAGATCCCCAGAAATGAACTCCTACTATGAGTGAAGTCACATGTTGATGCTACCTATCTGGCGTGATCCAGAGTGTTCTTGGTTGTCTTCTTCAAAGAAAGAATTCACTCAAAAGACCAATTAGTAAAGCAGGCAAAAGTTTTATTGGGGAAGTAAAAGTACACTCCAACAGAGGAGTGGGCTGACCCTGCTGGAAACAGCCCCAGGACATTCTGCATTTGATATTCTATGGTCTTGCTTCTTTCCTTGCCCAGTTCTCACCAAGGCTTGGGGGGATCATCCCTTACTGTGGTTCATGTACATGCACTGGACGCAGTGATCAATACAAATCCCACCCGATGGGGACGTTGCTCATTACTGCCACCCAGGAGGGTCATATAGCCATCAAATTTGTACTCATTGCACCTGTGTGGCTCTCAAGAATTCTGCTTTTGCCTTTTTTCTCCCTTATCAGGATCTAGTTAACCACATTTTGACAGTTTGACCATAGAATGAGTACTGGGCATCTTAAGAGGTGTTCTGGGCTGTTCCTTCCAACATGGGTACCTCCCCTTCTGCCTGCTAATATCTGACTAACTGCCTCCTTTTACGTTTATCCCTTAAGGAGTTGGGACCCAGAAATATTTTGGGAAATAGGGTGGAGGTCATTCTTCTGTAGCTACTTCCTGCTGAAAAGGGGCGTCAAGGGTCTTCTGGTCCCTCCTCCTTGCTTGCTGTCATGGCAAGAGGGTTTCAGAGGTTGTTGTTGTCTCTCAAAAGGTTTGACCCACAGTGTCCAGAGGAGACATACAGAAACTTGGTTGTCCTCGAGGGAGGAAAGAAGTTGACATCCTTGTCACAAGACCATTTGAAGTCTGATGGCTTCTAGATGGGATGAAATAAACTTAGTTAGTAGATTCAAGAAGCAAGGCCCAGAAAAGAGAAGAAGGAAGACAGAGATCAGGGGTCCCAGGAAGGGGAGGAGCCATGAGAATCAGAACCAGGTGACACCCCAGTAGCCCCTTCCCAAAGGTGAGAAGCCTAGTTTATGAGATCTCAAATGTGCTCCTGAGCCTGCCCTGACCTCTTAACCCAGATCAGCACTCTTCTCCAAGCACAGCCAAGTTCCTCCCTGAGCTGCAGCCAGCATGTCAAGACCTCTACCATGTTTGAGAACTGTAGCTGTGAGAGAACTGACTTGCCACTGTAACTCTGTTATAGCAAGAAGTCATTTCTATCTCTTGAGCCAATTCCAGAGACAGGCTGTGGTAGGTTCAGGAGTAAGTGCCAATGCTGGCTATTCCTATCATGGCACCTGTGGTGATGCCAAGCCCAACGAGAAAGGGAATTAATTAAATTGCTTGGTGGGCCCCAGTGTGAGGTTATAAATAAGAGCAAGGGCAGAGAAGCATCACCTGGGGCAATGAGATGCTAGGGGTGAGGTAAGCCAGCATGCATGTTCTGGTCCAGTTTGCAGACCAGAGGTGGCAGTTTGCAGGCAGAGGTGGGCCTGTGTCCCACATAGAAAACAAAGTTCTGTCATAGGTAGACAGGAATGGATATGGAAGAAGGC
Organism: Pongo abelii; assembly: GCF_028885655.2. NCBI lineage: Eukaryota > Metazoa > Chordata > Mammalia > Primates > Hominidae > Pongo > Pongo abelii. The sequence continues at coordinate 45,681,391 of NC_072003.2, forward strand.
AAGGTCAATTCCAAACATTACCAATATCCTTGTTGGCTACACAAGATGTGATATCCTGTCACTAAAGTTGCAGCTGCTAGGGGAGCCAGACATGAGTGAGTAGTTTGAATAGGAGGATGGTTCTTATTTTCCCAGAAGAGCATGTGTCTAGTAATGTCAAGGAGAAGAGCCTCCAAAGGGAGTTAAAGATTTGAAATTTTTGCATGACCCCTACTGGCTTGGTAAGGTAGAGAATCTTACTTGGTATTGGGAGATTTCAGTTGCTAGAAAAAAAGAAGTATGAGAGGTATTGACAATGGTGATGGTTGTGTTGCAGTGCACAGGGTTGAGAGAACCCACCAAAGTTCCAGAATCTGTGGCAGTACTGATGCCTAGGGGTACCTGACTGATGGTGATGGGGGAAAACAAGGGGCCTAAAATAGTATAAGTGGGCTTAAGAAAAGCCTGAAAGTCCCCTTTGCTTGTGTTAGGTAGTGTATGCATCTCTGGGAAGGTCTTGTATAGAGAAGCCCCAGTGATAGGTGAAGCTAAACTGGGCTTGAGAAGTTGCCTATTCTTGTATCGTGGCTGGGTAGGCTGTTCCTGCCTTGGATAGAAATAATTCATGCGTAGCCCATAGGTTGAGGGATAGGAAGATTTGGTGAACTTCAGTAGTTGTTGAGCTGCTTGTAGATTTTTTTTGATATAGTTGTGGGCTGTTGGGGCCTATGAGGGTGATTTTAGCTAGAAGCATTAGTGAGCATAGAGCATTTGGCCGCATGGTCCCAACAAGAACAGATTAGAGCCAAATCAAGATGTCTGTTGATTATGGAAAAAGAAGCTGTTAACTCAGTGAGTATTAGAGAGAACATCACCCAGATTATGGCTTTGAGATTTAAATCCAGGTAGGGCAGAACAGACCTTTTCCTGGCGGTGGGTGGCGGTTGGTATTGGTTCACAGTAGCAAAGACATATTAGTAAACCTGCAAGGAGTATTATGATTCATGGTATAACAATCCAAAGCATTACTAATTTACTTATCTTTATTCTTTTGGCTTTGCTTGAAGAGGAGTTTGAGACCCTGGAGGGGCTCAGTGGTCCAGGTGTCCAGTGGGACCTTTACGACTTTCTCTGCCAGAGATGAGTCATACAGCTTTACCTTGGAATAGTGGATCCACTTGGTGATCCCTGGCACCATTACTGCTGTAGGAGTGGAGAACAAAACAGTGTAACGACCTCTCCAAATAAGACTCAGATGAGACTTTGGAGTTCCATCCTTCCAAGTCTTGATGAGAACTTGAGTTCTCATCAACTTGGAGAGTATAAAATTCGGTCAGAGTTTTCAGGATGTGAAAATATCTTTTGGCCTAGTTTTTGAGCCCCCTGCTGAGACTGGGATAGGAAAGTAACATAATTAGTGAGTTGGTAAGTTTCAGTATCCAACAGGAAAGCAAAGAAAGGATCTTCCACATAATAACTCGAAAGAACTGAGTTGTAAATTAGAGGTGGGTATGTTTTCAGCCTTAGTAGAGCAATATGTAGTAGCTCTGGTCATGGCTTTGAGGTTTCCTGGCATAATTTTTCCAAGGTTTGCTTGAGAGTTTGGTTAATTCTGTCAACCATTCCAGAGTGTTGTGGATGCCATGAGGAATGTAGAAAGTAACTGATTCCCAAGGCCAAAGAAACAAGTTGAGTAAACTGTGAAGTGAAGGCTGTACTGTTACAACTTTGCAGCTACCTGGGAATGCCAAACCGGGGGATGACCTCCATGAGGAGGGCCTTTACTACCCCCACTGCTTTTTCCATTCACATGGGTAAGCTTCTATCCAACCTAGAAAGGTGTCTACAAAGACCAGAAGATATTTATACAGGCAGGAAGTTGGTTTAAGTCAAACTGCCAGTCCTCCCCAGCATAAGTACTCCTCCATTGGACTGGCTGGAAAAGAAAAGGAGGTTTGGCTCCTTGTGGGATGTTTAATGTGCAAAGGGCACAGGCCCTGCAAACTTGTTCAAGAGTCTTGGAAAGATTTTTTTTTCCCCAAAAGAGCCATTTGCACATTATTGAAAGTTTTTTGTTGCCAAAGTGGCAGGAGTCATGCAAAACATAGCTAACTTTCCATTGAACATTTTAAGGCAGATGTAGGACCTCTCAGTTGATACCAGCCTCCAGGGCCTCGTGTCCCAGTGCCCATTCCTGTTCCTCTGGTGAGTACAAGGGACTGGTGGCTTTGGATCCTCAGTGGGAGGATGAATTAAAGGAGGATGAGGATGCTCTGCTGGGAAATTTCCTAAGCCATTTATAGGAGAATTATCCACTGAGGGGCTCACAAGAGCCAAACTAGCAGGGTCTAGTTTGCATTTTTGGCAGAGATTCTGATCTTCTTTTAAAGCCATAAAGGCCTGGACATAGGGTACCTCTGACCATTTACCCTGTCACCTGCAAAGTAGGTCCAACTGCAAGATGGCATTAAAATTAAGGCTACCATTTTCTGGCCAGCCTTCCTATAGTCACATAACTTTGTACTGAGGCCATGCAGAGTTACAAAAGAAAACTACTATCTTTTTCTTTAACGTCTGGGGATCAATCTTGTCCTAACTTTTGAGAATGCATCCAAGGGGTGAGTCCTACAGCGTGGAGTGTTGAATGTCCATCTGAAAAACAGAGAGAAGTAAAGGCCAGGGGAGAGTGAGCATCCTCGCTCTCTGTCCATTCTCATCCATTATGAAAGGGGAAGAGCATCCTCTCCATCTCTTTTCCACACTAGGCCACGCAACCCTAGCCTGTGAGGAGATTCACACTTCATGCACCCTTACTGCATGCTCCCAACCGAGCGGTGACCTCTTTCTCTCATTTGGTCTGTTGACCCCCCAGGTCCATAGGTCTCACCTCTAATTATAGATGACTGTGCCCAATTATAATTTCGTAGCTTTTTGTGATAACCCTCTGCATATAGGCAAAGCATGTCAAGGACAGTGGGAAGGGCCAGAGACAAGAGGGAAGTTGATTGGTAAATCCCGGAGAATTCAGTGGTAAGGACATGGAAAGAATATTGGGTACTAGCCACATCCAGGAGACCCCTAGACCGAGACCATAGCACCCGGAATTTACCTAAATTCCTTGGAGGTGGAATTAGTGCAGAGGAGACAGTGACAGAGCATTCAAAAAGTCACTCTATTGGAGCCTATCTGGGAAGAGAGAGGACAAAGTGGGTGGCATTGGCTAGCAAGAGAGATGCTGCGATGGCATAGGCAGCAGGACCAACTGTGAAGAAAGACAGGGTGGTGAGTCCCCAAAAGTTGGTTGTGAGAATGTGGAAGTAATCAGAAGCCTTAGGGTCTCTGTCAAGAAGAAAGCCTGGAGGGGCTGTTGGGCATTAGGTGAACGTGCTCCAGCTGAGCACACAAAGCAGCGATGCCAGGGAGCTTGATCTGCATGCTCAGCATTCTCATAGACTATGCTGGATAGGAGCAGACATGTGAAAGGAGACAGCAGGGAGCATAGCCCTTACCTCACAACAGGATGTGAGTCATAACACTGAGAGATGTTGCCAAGCCTGGAGTTCCAGAAAGTGTCCTCCGTTCTTGTCTTCTTGCAAAAAAGAATTCAGCCAAAAGATCAGTTAGTAAATCTAGCAAAAAATGTATTGCAGAAGTGACTGTACGCTTTAAGAGAAGAATGGGCCAACTTGGCTGGGAGCAGCTCCAATACATTCTGCATTTGATCTTTTTCCTCACTTTCTTCTTTGGGTTCCTGCCTGTGTTCTTGTCCAGTTCACACCCAGGCTTGGGGGACCCTCCCTTACTCTTGGTTAATGCACATGTGCAGAACCCAGTGATTAAGACAAATTCTACCCAGTGGTGGCATTGCTCATTACTGCCACCCAGGAAGATTATATAGCCATCACATTTGTACTCACTGTTTCCACGCAGCTCTTAAGAATTCCCCTTTTGCCTTTCCCCTTCTTTATCTGTAGTTAACACATTCTGACAGTTAACCATAGAATGAGTGATTACTGAGCACCTTAAGGGTCGTTTGGGGCGTTCCTTCCCACATAGCAACCTTTCCTCTTGCCTGCTCATAACTGACTAACTGCCTACCCTAACAGTTGGATTGCAAGGTTCTTGTTCAATTGAACCTTGAAACATTGAAAGGGTCATGTCCCAGGGAGATGGGAACCCTGTGCAGTTTTACATGCAATTCTGAGTAGGAAAAACAGAATGGATTCTGTTTGGTCACATTTGCTATTTAACTACTCTTGATATCATTGCCATCTTAGCTATAAATCATTCAAGTGATGGTAAGATAGACATAAGTGAACGTCACTTTACGAATTCAAATATTGCTTTAAGTATTTAAAAACTGCTGTACAATTGCACAGCAACGGGCACATTTTACAACAATTGATATTAAAATGCTAAAAGTACAATAACAATTAAGGATGTATTCATGTAAGAAAATCACAAAACTTTAAACTGAAAAACAGAAGAAATCTTTTTTAGTGTTACAGGTTCATAGAATTCATAAAAAGTATTTATCTTGGATTCCTTTACATAATAATCATCCATATGTGGTTAGGTGTTTGAATACCAATCATTTATATCTGATTAGAAGGGGGAAACTTGAGATGCTACAGGAAAACTTTAAAAACATTATGAACCCAAGCCAAACTAAAATCAATTAGAAAGCAAGCCAAAGCATCTCAAAGTATAGCTTTAGTTGTTAGGCAATACCATTCAATTTCCAAAATCTAACTTAAATGCAATTTTTACGGAAATTTAAAATGTGCCGGTTTAGTTACATTTATTAAATAAAGTTAACAAATGAATATCTCTTGACAATGAGAGCTCCAAGGACTTAAAAAAAAAGCTGTAAAGTTTGTTTCCTTTCCTTAAAAACACAGATAATTATGACCTTTATTTAAAATACATAAGTCAATTAGACAACTCAATATTTTGCCAAAAAAATACAAGAATTATATCAGAAGTCTGAGAAGGAAAGAAAAAATGATGCTATACCTAACCTTTGACAAGTCACTCTCCATTCTGATATTTGAAGACAATGAGCTTAAGGTAGGAATTCTTAAGGCTTCTCTTGGAATATGTATCCTGTTGAGACCTAAATTTTCATTAAGATTTCCATTGCATGCTGACTCTAGGACTGGCCTTGTAGTATGAGAACTAAATAAAGATCCGCTCCACTCTTTTTCTTGAAGAAGTTTGGTACTGACATCTGCTAGAATTTCTTTACGTCTATGAAGATTGCAAAACACAGACACTGAGTATTTTGGGGTTTTTTTACAAATTATGTCTAAATGACTTGCATTGTTTAAAAAGTCACCATGAGTCAATGAAAGATACCATAAACCATGTTTTAACTCTGAAAATGTATGAGAGCATGTGTCTTGTACACAGTTTTAATTTTAAAATTGTTCTAAAGAAGTACATGTACTCCTAGAGGATTTTTAACAAGTAATTCAAACAAAGTAGGGAGGGAAGAGCAAAAGCTATCAATGATGTACAGATTAACAGGTGACATTTGTTGCCTTCTGAAATGGCTCTATTTATAAGATTCTGAAGGATGCCATTAGAAATACTTGCGTTTAGGCTGGGCATGGTGGCTCACGCCTGTAATCCCAACACTTTGGGAGGCCAAAAGGGGTGGATCACTTGAGGTCAGGAGTTCAAAACCAGCCTAGCCAACACAGTGAAACCCTGTCTCTACTAAAAATACAAAACATTAGCCAGGCATGGTGGCGGGCGCCTGTAATCCCAGCTACTTGGGAGGCTGAGGCAGGAGAATCACTTGAACCCAGGAGGCGAGATCGTGCTACTGCATTCCAGCCTGGGACAAGAGCAAAACTCCACCTCAAGACAAAAAAAAAAGTAAAAAAGCAAATAAATACTTTTGTTTAAAGGGTAACTACATGAAATGATAAACATGTTAATTTGCTGGACTAGAATCACCATTTGACTATGTATAAATATATTAAAACATCATGTGGTACTCCTTAAATATATAGGAGTACCAAAATATATCCAAAAATATAAATCCAAAAATATTTTACTCCGGTGAAATAACTAAAAGTAAAATAAAGCTAGAAATACTTGTATTTAGTAAGCCAGTTACAGAAAAAAACTATCTCTCAAAGACACTTTCAAGCATTTCTTTTTACCACCCTTGTAAATTTCACCCATTATTTGAGAAGCATTTGGCACTGGGGAGTCATTCAGAGCAACAATTCCCTAGGGAGAAGGAGATAGCGAGATCAAAGAGAATTCAGTCATCTCCAAAGGCGATTTACTCCTAAAATTGTGACCCAGGCATCAGAAGTGGGGCCTGCCCTTTTGGACTTCCACCCACCACCTCAGGCTGACCAAGGTGTTATTTTTCACCACTTTGTGAATTATATTTCCTTTCAACCCTGTGTTAATTATTCTCTATTTCACAAGTATGCCTTTATGTGGCGTGGAAAAACTATACAAAATACTTTGTTCCAAGGTGGCCTCTAATGATAATACCAAAGATCACAATCAATGACAGTTAATTTACTGAGTGCCAGAATGTGCAGAGGAGTAGGAGTACCTGACCCTTTTTCAGTTTAAGTTGTAATCTTATAAAAAATAATTAAATTCGTTAATATTTCTATATAGGGGAATGCTGACAAACCATTGTGTAACAATATCACTGTCTAAATTATGAAGCTTCAAAGATACTTGGCTGAAAAACTAACAGATCAGGTTAACTAAATAAGAATATTAAGGGGATAAAGAGCCACATAAAACCAAAAAACAGGCCAGGCACGATGGCTCAGGCCTGTGATCCCAGCACTGTGGGAGGCTAAGGTGGGCAGATCACTTGAGGTCAGGAGCTCAAGACCAGCCTGGCCAAGATGGCAAAACTCCAGCTCCACTGAAAATATCAAAATTAGCCAGGAGTGGTGAGAATATGAAAGTTCATACTCAGGAGGCTGAGGCAGGAGAATTGCTTGAACCTGGGAGGCAGAGGTTGCAGTGAGCCGAGATTGTGACACTATACTCCAGCCTAGGCAACAGAGTGAGAATCCATCTCAAAAAAACAACACACAAAACAAACAAAAAAACACATCAAAAACAGGGGAGTGACATGAATTGTCCTGGATTTTTTATTTTTATTTTTATTTTTATTATTATTATTTTTTGAGATGGAGTCTCACTCTGTCACCCAGGCTGGAGTGTAGTGGCATGATCTCGGCTCACTGAGACCTCCGCCTCCTGGGTTCAAGCAATTCTCCTGCCTCAGCCTCCCAAGCAGCAGAGATTACAGGAGCGTGCCACCATGCCCGGCTAATTTTTGTATTTTTAGTAGAGACGGGGTTTCACAATGTTGGATGGACTGGTCTTGAACTCCTGACCTCAGGTGAGCCACCCATGGATTAACATTTTAAAGGCAAGCTCATTTACTAACATCATTTTCCAAAATTGTTTAATCTAGTTAGCTTTCGCTTCCCCCAATCTCATAAACCTGTCTCACTAAAAATTATGCTTTTGAGGCAAATTAATGAGCTTCATTTATTTTCTATGATTCTGTGTTTTGACTTACTTGTTTAGTTCATCTGACAAAGATTCTCTAAGTTTTAATTCTTCTAGATACAGCTCCTTATATTTTTCCAATTCTGTTGTATTACAGTCTGCTTGTGAAGTTTTTGCTTTGTAGAGTTTGAATTCCAGATCTTTAATTCTAAGTTCCATCTGACTTTTCATAGTAGCATTGCTTTCCTCTTTTAACAACTGTAACTTGTTATGAGCTATTTTCTGTGTCTAAAACAAATTGAAAGGGTACATTAAACAAATAATTATAAACTGAATAATTATTGTGTATTTGTTTCTTTTTGTTTTGGGTCGGTGATCTAGAGAGCATTTCTAAGTATGTGAAAAAAGCAACTGAAGTTTAATATATTTATTATGAGTATCAATTAAATTAATAATTTAATCTGAATTGTAAAAAAATGAAATCATGCTTATGGTAGTACTCATGAAATGTAACCCTCCAAAGAATAATAAAATCAATTTAAATTCTGAAAAATTGAGCAATATAACTTAAGAATACTTCAAGAGTATAGTATAATTTATAAACCACATTTTTCTTTCTCTTTTAGTCTTGTTTTATGCCACTTGTCTTAGCAATCAAATGATTCACTAATGAGAATCATTATTATGGAAGATCAATTTAGTTACAATAATGATGGCAAGTGAAATATTTAAAGACAGAAACAGATACCACCTTCCTTCTAGAAATCTACCAAACAAATTGCTATAAGAGAAGTAGAGAAAACACATACAATGTATGTATCCCAAATATAATTTGCACTGAAATGAATGAAGGCACCTTATTGATAATAAACTAACCTGTAAAAGTAGACCAACGTTTTCTAATTGTTCTGCTATCTCCTGCCTTGCTCTTTCTTCAACCTCCTGTTTATAGTGTTCCAATTGACCACATTCTAACATATTCATTTCCATGTGACTTTTGAGGTTTCCTAGTTCTTCTTCCAGCTTCTCCTGATCCTTCTGTAGTGTTTCATGTTTCTCTTGCATTGTTTTCATATATAATAATGCCTGTTGAAGAACTTCAACCTCTGCATCCACATGTAGACCTTCTGAAGATGCAGTTTCCACTGCTTCTGTAAGATCAGGCTGCAAAAGTAAAATAATATGGTTTGATAATGAAGAAAGAAGACAGAATAGTCTAACATAAAACTAATCATTTTTGAAATACATTCAGTTGCAATAAAATGTTATCTATACTGCAGTAGATTCTTAAAACATGAATCCTTGAATTACTTAGAAAATCAAAAACAAATTTAAAACCACCAGGAATCACAAAAATATATGTTTTACACACATCATCTTTGCCACACAACATTTTTACGTGACAGTAGGCTTTCATTTCCCTGATTGTTTAATGTATTTCCTCTTTAAAATTGCTCCAAGTCACTTCTCTTTTTGTTGTTGTTGTTGTTGTTGTTGTTGTTGTTGTTGTTGTTTTGAGGTGGAGTCTCGCTGTTGTTGCCCAGGCTGGAGGGCAGTGGCATGGTCTCAGCTCACTGCAACCTCCGCCTCCTGGGTTCAAGCGATTCTCCTGCCTCAGCTTCCCAAGTATCTGGGATTACAGACAACTGACACCATGCCCAGCTAATTTTTTGTATTTTTAATAGAGACAGGATTTTACCATGTTGGCCAGGCTGGTCTCGAACTCCTGACCTTGTGATCCACCCACCTCGGCCTCCCAAAGTGTTGGGATTACCGGCGTGTGCCACCACACTCTAAGTTACTTCTTAGTACAAAGTCTCTTGCCCCCTCACACCCTTTGTCATTCCCCATAATTTCTAAAAAAGTTTTAGGGACACCATATTAAATTATCCAGACCTAAGCTAATAAATCACTCTGAGAAGGAGACTTGAAAATAAGACTCTAATTAATGAATTTTTATGATGAAAACTCCAACAAATTAGGCATAGAAGGAACATATTTCAACACAATAAAGGCCATATATGGCAAAACCACAGCTAACATTACACTGAAAGAGGAAAAGCTGAAAGTCTTTCCTCTAAGAACTGGCATAAGACAAGGATACCCACATTCAGCACTCATATTCAACACAGTATTAGAAGTCCTAGCCAGAGCAACTGGGTGAAAAAAAATGAAGGGCATCTAAATTGGGAAAGAAAAATTGAAATTTCTCTTTGTACATGACCTGATCCTATATATAAAAAACCTAGACTCCTCAAACAAACTCTTAGAACATTTCATCAACTGGCTACAGAATACACATTCTTCTCATCGGCACATAGAACATTCCCCAGGATAGACCATATATTAGGCCAGAAAACAAGTCTTAGCAAATTTTAAAAACTTAAAATCATATCAAGTATCTTCTCAAACACAATGGAATAAAACTAGAAATCAATACCACTTATGATTGCTAAAAAATAATAAAATACTACTCAGGAACAAATTTAACCAAGGAAGTAATAGAGCTCCCCTGCAAGAAAACTATGAAACACTGATGAAAGAAATGGTAGAGGACAAAAACAAATGGAAATATATCCCATGCTCATGAATTTAAATAATTAATATTGTTAAAATACTACCTGAAGGAGTCTACAGGTTAAATATGATCACTATTAAAATACATATTAGTCTATTTTCACACTGCTATAAAGATACTACCCAAGACTGGGTAAAATGTCTTTAAAAAGAGGTTTAATTGACTCACAGTTCTGCATAGCTGGGGAGGCCTCAGGAAACTTACAATCACAGCAGAAGGGGAAGTAGGCACATCTTACATGGTGGCAGGAGAGAGAGGAGAAAGTGAAGGGGGAAGAGCCCCTTATAAAACCATCAGATCTCGTGAGAACTTACTCACTATCATGAGAACAGCATGGGGGAAACTGTCCCCATGATCCAATCACATCCCTCCCTTGACATGTGGGGATTACAGGTCTCTTCCTCCACACATGTGGATTATAATTTGAGATGAGATTAGGGTTGGGACACAAGAGCCAAACCATATCAAAATATCAATTACATTTTTAACTGGGGAAAAAGATGACCAACCAGATGCAGCCAGAAACACCTCTTCCACAGAGAGAAAACAAAATATTGAGTAAACCATCACACTTGACCAGATTTTGGGGGAAAAAGCACTCAAAGTCAACAGAGAGGCAATGCAGACACTGAGTTTGAAGAGGAAGGAAGCTAGGAAGCCAGATGGAGTCACCAATCACCAGGACCAGCTGTTCGTCCAGAATTGGACCTAAGGCAGGACAGAGTGAAGGAACTAGGGGTCACACAATCCTGCCAGGGACCTCTGAGATCCTAGGTACAAGAGATCACACAGACATTTGAATTGGCAGGGGGAACTGCCAGGAGAGTAGGGAGAGGCAGAGCTTGAACATGCATGGAGCCCAAAGGTTTCATGCATGAGGCAGCTGCAGGAAAATATGAAACTAGGCACCCATCCACCAAGGATCTCCATCTTTCTGAGTCACTTTAGCCCCTGCTGACAGCCTGACCAGGAGAGAGCAGGGCTGCCTTTCCCAAGGGCCTGGAGCGCATCTGATTTGCACACTCCCTTGTTTGCCGGTCCTTTCCCCGGCTCCTGCCTGGTTGCTCCCTCAAGGGTGTACACATAGCAAAGCCTCCACTGCCCCACCTGAGTGTTTTTCTGGCAGCCTGAAAGCAGTTTTCCCACTCCAGTACAGCCAATGCTTGACCCTGAGGTACCAGAGAATATAGCTATGAGACCCATCCCAACTTCCCAGGGTTTGAGTGCACAGTTAAGCAGTATGCAGCTGGTATCTGTGGCCTGAGCTCAAGTCGGGGTGGCACCCCCACTCTCAGAACACTGAGAAGAGTGAGGCACAGATTCATGTGCTGGCATGGGAGCTGGGTGTGCCTCCTTCTGCAAGACTGGTCTGGGAAAAGCATAGCCTGTTGGATGGCCACAGACTCCATCCAAGGGAAACCTATGGCCTGGAACACATATCAGGTGAAAGATTTGGGTTTAAAAGGCTTGGGACAAAACTAGCTGGTCAGGCCTTACCTAAAAGCACACATCACAGAAAACCTGGTCAGGGGAGCATGAGTTGTATGGTCCTCAAAGCCAACTGCTGAGCAAAAAACTCCAGGCTGTGGGTACCACACCAGCTGCACACCCATGGCACCACCCACCCTGCCCAGGGGACCTTCACCCTTGACCCACAGCATGCACAGACACCTGCAGACATACCCCATATCCCATTCAGACTCTTCCAAGCACAGGGAATCAGCAGGTCCCTGGAGATTTGGAGGACTAACCTTTGGCTCAGGCTGCCCCTAAAGCAAGCTTGTCCTGGGCCCATGGGCTGCATGCAGACCAGGAAGACTTTGAACGTGGCCCAACACACATTTGTAAATTTTCTTGAAACATTATGAGATTTTTTTTGCAATTTTTTTTTAGCTCATCAGCTATCGTTAGTGTTAGTGTGTTTTATGTGTGGCCCAAGACAATTCTTCTTCTTCCTATGTGGTCCTGAGAAGCCATAAGATTGGACACCCCTGGCCTTAAAGATGGGGGCTGTGCAGCTGTCCAGGGACTTCTTTGGCCCTAAGAAAGAGGGAGTATAGCACCAGTGATTGAAGGGGATTCTCTGAAGGCTTGGGAACAAACTTTGTGAGAAAGGCATTTCTTGCCTCCCTGCCAACTGCTTCCCCCTCCTCAGAGGCCTGCTCCAAACACACTGATATACAAGAGTTATGCAGCCGAGTAAGAGCCTATCCACCAGCCCTTACTCCAAAGCACCATCTATGGGATTGAAGCCAGAATTACACCACCAAACAAAATTAATTCCCTAAACACAGTTAGCCTATGAAAACCAATGCAGGAAACTAGCCACAACTAAGAAATCCATAGAGGCCAGGTGCGGTGGCTCACACCTATAATCCCAGCATGTTGGGAGACCAAGGCAGGTGGATCACCTGAGGTCAGGAGTTCGAGACCAGCCTGGCCAATATGGTGAAACTTCATCTTTTCTAAAAAAAAAAAAAATAGCCTGGTGTAGTGGCAGGCACCTGAATCCCAGCGACTTGGGAAGCTGAGGCAGGAGAATCACTTGAACACAGCAGGCAGATGTTGCAGTGAGCTGAGATCACACCACTGCACTCCACCCCGGGTGACAAGAACAAAACTTCATCTCAAAAAAAAAAGAAAAGAAAAGGAAAAGAAAGAAAGAAATTCATAAAGATCCTTGGCCTTCTGAAAGAACACAGAAACTAAACAAATGAACTGTTCCAACATACACAACAGTCAAACACTCAAGGGAAGAATAGGAATATAGAAACCAGAAGTCATATCCAAATGACAGAAATTTCAAAAAGATAAATAAACACTAGCCCTCTCAGATGAGAAAGCATCTGTGAAAGAAGTCCAGCAATTCAAAAAGTCATTGTGTTTTCTAACCCTCAGAGGATCACACTAGCTCCTCAGCAATTGATCCTAACCAGATTGAAATGCTGAAATGATAGTCTTAAGAATCCAGAATCTGGATGGTAAGGAAGCACAATGAGATCCAAGGGAAAGTTGAAATCTAACCAAGGAAGCCAGAAAAATAATTCAAGAGTGGAAAGATGACATAGCCATTTTAAGAATGAAGAAAACTGGGCTTCTGGGATTGAACAACTCACTCTAAGAATTTCAAAATACAGTTGGAAGCCTCAACAACAGACTAGACCAAGCAGAGGAAGAAATTGTAGAACTTGATGTCTCGTCCTATGAATCAACCCAGTCAGATGAAAATAAAGAAAACAGAATTTTTTAAAGTGAAAAAAACCTCTGAGAAATATGGGATCACATAAAGATACTAAATCTATGACTCATTGGCATTGTGGAGAAAGAGTAAGTAATTTGGAAAACACATTTTAGAATATAGTCCACAAAACTTTCCCCAATCTCATTAGAGAAGCTGACATGCAAATTCAAGAAATTCAGTGATAAGATACTATACAAGATGGTCATTCCAAAGACACATAGTGAAAAGCATCCAAAAGTCAATGTGAAAGTCTTATGGCAGCTAGAGAAAAGGGTCAGATCACATACAAAGGGAACCCCATCAGGCTAACAGCAGACTTGTCAGCAAAACTTTACAAGCCAGAAGAGTGTTGGCCTATTTTAGCATCCTTAAATAAATTCAAACCCCAAATTTTATATCCTGTCAAACTAAACTTCATAAGTGAAAGAGAAAAAAATCTTTTCCAGACAAGCAAATGCTAAGGGAATTTAATACCATTAGACCAGCCAGCCCTACAAGAGATCCTTGAGGGAGTTCTAAACATGGACATGAAAGAACAATACCTGCAACCACAGAAACACACATAAGTACATAGCTCACAGAACTTATAAACAAATACACATTGGAGACTACAAAGCAACCAGATAACAACATCCTGGCAGGATAAAAATCTGACATATAAATATTAGCCTTGGATAAAATTATCTAAATACCCCACTTAGAAGGCACAGAATAGCAAGCTGGATTAAAGAAAATCAAGAATCAACCATCTGCTGTCTTCAAAAGGCCCAACTCACATATAATTACACCCATAGATTCAAAGTAAAGGCATAAACTAAGATCTATCATGCACACAGAAAACAAAAAATCAGGGATCATTATTCTTATATCAGATTAACACATTTTAAACCAACAACAGTTTTTAAAAAGGACAAAGAAGAAGACGATAAAGAATGATACACAATGATAAAAGAACTCAATTCAACAAGAAGGCATAAATATTTTTAAATATATAGGCACCCAACCTTGGAGCATGGGATTTCTAAAACAAGTACTTCTAGATCTATGAAAAGACTTAGTTAGCCACCCAATTATAGTTAAAAATTTCAACACCTCATTGGCAGAATTAGACAAATCGCTGACACAGAAAAGTAACAAAGACATTCTAGAATTAAATTTGACATTTCACCTATTGAACTTCATTGACACTTACAGAATCCTCCACCCAACAACCACAGAATGTACTTTCTTCTGTGTGCACAGGGAACACACTCTGAGATCGACCACATGCTCAGCCATAAAGCAACTCTCAATACATTTTTTAAAAACTGAAAGTATACCAAGCATAATCTCAGACCCTAGTGGAATAAAAACAGAAATCCATACCAAAAATTTCTCTCAATGTCACATAATTATATGAAAATTAAACAACTTGCTCCTGAATGACTTTTGGGTGAACAACAAAATAAAGACAAACATTAAAAACTCTTGAAAATAAATAAAAACAGAGAGAGAACATGCCAAAATTTCTGGGATACAGCAAAACCATTACTAAGAAAAAGGTTGTTGGGGAGGAGCCAAGATGGCCGAATAGGAACAGCTCCGGTCTACAGCTCCCAGCGTGAGCGACGCAGAAGACGGGTGATTTCTGCATTTCCATCTGAGGTACCATGTTCATCTCACTACAGAGTGCCAGACAGTGGGCGCAGGTCAGTGGGTGAGTGCACCGTGCGCCAGCCGAAGCAGGGGCAAGGCATTGCCTCACTCAGGAAGCGCAAGGGGTCAGGGAGTTCCCTTTCCAGGGGTGACAGACGGCACCTGGAAAATCGGGCCACTCCCACCCAAATACTGTGCTTTTCCGACGGGCTTACGAAATGGTGCCCCAGGAGATTATAGCCCGCACCTGGCTCAGAGGGTCCTACGCCCACGGAGTCTCGCTGATTGCTAGCACAGCAGTCTGAGATCAAACTGCAAGGCGGCAGCGAGGCTGGGGGTGGGGCGCCCGCCATTGCCCAGGCTCGCTTAGGTAAACAAAGCAGCCTGGAAGCTTGAACTGGGTGGAGCCCACCACAGCTCAAGGAGGCCTGCCTGCCTCTGTAGGCTCCACCTCTGGGGGCAGGGCACAGACAAACAAAAAGACAGCAGTAACCTCTGCAGACTTAAATGTCCCGTCTGACAGCTTTGAGGAGAGCAGTGGTTCTCCCAGCACGCAGCTGGAGATCTGAGAACGGGCAGACTGCCTCCTCAAGTGGGTCCCTGACCCCTGACCCCAGAGCAGCCTAACTGGGAGGCACCACCCAGCAGGGGCAGACTGACACCTCACACGGCTGGCCAGGTACTCCAACAGACCTGCAGCTGAAGGTCCTGTCTGTTAGAAGGAAAACTAACAGAAAGGACATCCACACCAAAAACCCATCTGTACATCACCATCATCAAAGACCAAAAGTAGATAAAACCACAAAGATGGGGAAAAAACAGAGCAGAAAAACTGGAAACTCTAAAAAGCAGAGTACCTCTCCTCCTCCAAAGGAACACAGTTCCTCACCAGCAACGGAACAAAGCTGGACGGAGAATGACTTTGACGAGCTGAGAGAAGAAGGCATCAGACGATCAAATTACTCCAAGCTACGGGAGGATATTCAAACCAAAGGCAAAGAAGTTGAAAACTTTGAAAAAAATTTAGAAGAATGTATAACTAGAATAACCAATACAGAGAAGTGCTTAAAGGAGCTGATGGAGCTGAAAACCAAGGCTCGAGAACTACGTGAAGAATGCAGAAGCCTCAGGAGCCGATGCGATCAAATGAAAGAAAGGGTGTCAGACCTGGAAGATGAAATGAATGAAATGAAGCGAGAAGGGAAGTTTAGAGAAAAAAGAATAAAAAGAAACGAGCAAAGCCTCCAAGAAATGTGGGACTATGTGAAAAGACCAAATCTACGTCTGACTGGTGTACCTGAAAGTGACGGGGAGAATGGAAACAAGTTGGAAAACACTCTGCAGGATATTATCCAGGAGAACTTCCCCAATCTAGTAAGGCAGGCCAACATTCAGATTCAGGAAATACAGAGAACGCCACAAAGATACTCCTCTAGAAGAGCAACTCCAAGACACATAATTGTCAGATTCACCAAAGTTGAAATGAAGGAAAAAATGTTAAGGGCAGCCAGAGAGAAAGGCCGGGTTACCATCAAAGGGAAGCCCATCAGACTAACAGCAGATCTCTTGGCAGAAACCCTACAAGCCAGAAGAGAGTGGGGGCCAATATTCAACATTCTTAAAGAAAATAATTTTCAACCCAGAATTTCATATCCAGCCAAACTAAGCTTCATAAGTGAAGGAGAAATAAAATCCTTTACAGACAAGCAAATGCTGAGAGATTTTGTCACCACCAGGCCTGCCCTAAAAGAGCTCCTGAAGGAAGCGCTAAACATGGAAAGGCACAACTGGTACTAGCCACTGCAAAATCATGCCAAAATGTAAAGACCATTGAGACTAGGAAGAGACTGCATCAACGAATGAGCAAAATAACCAGCTAACATCATAATGACAGGATCAAATTCACACATAACGATATTAACTTTAAATGTAAATGGACTAAATGCTCCAATGAAAAGACACAGACTGGCAAATTGGATAAAGAGTCAAGACCCATCAGTGTGCTGTATTCAGGAAACCCATCTCACGTGCAGAGACACACATAGGCTCAAAATAAAAGGATGGAGGAAGATCTACCAAGCAAATGGAAAACAAAAAAAGGCAGGGGTTGCAATCCTAGTCTCTGATAAAACAGATTTTAAACCAACAAAGATCAAAAGAGACAAAGAAGGCCATTACATAATGGTAAAGGGATTAATTCAACAAGAAGAGCTAACTATCCTAAATATATATGCACCCAATACAGGAGCACCCAGATTCATAAAGCAAGTCCTGAGTGACCTACAAAGAGACTTAGACTCCCACACATTAATAATGGGAGACTTTAACACCCCACTGTCAACATTAGACAGATCAACGAGACAGAAAGTCAACAAGGATATCCAGGAATTGAACTCAGCTCTGCACCAAGCAGACCTAATAGACATCTACAGAACTCTCCACCCCAAATCAACAGAATATACATTTTTTTCAGCACCACACCACACCTATTCCAAAATTGACCACATACTTGGAAGTAAAGCTCTCCTCAATAAATGTAAAAGAACAGAAATTATAACAAACTATCTCTCAGATCACAGTGCAATCAAGCTAGAACTCAGGATTAAGAATCTCACTCAAAACTGCTCAACTACATGAAAACTGAACACCCTGCTCCTGAATGACTACTGGGTACATAACGAAATGAAGGCAGAAATAAAGATGTTCTTTGAAACCAATGAGAACAAAGACACAACATACCAGAATCTCTGGGATGCATTCAAAGCAGTGTGTAGAGGGAAATTTATAGTACTAAATGCCCACAAGAGAAAGCAGGAAACATCCAAAATTGACACCCTAACATCACAATTAAAAGAACTAGAAAAGCAAGAGCAAACACATTCAAAAGCTAGCAGAAGGCAAGAAATAACTAAAATCACAGCAGAACTGAAGGAAATAGAGACACAAAAAACCCTTCAAAAAATTAATGAATCCAGGAGCTGGTTTTTTGAAAGGATCAACAAAATTGATAGACCGCTAGCAAGACTAATAAAGAAAAAAAGAGAGAAGAATCAAATAGATGCAATAAAAAATGATAAAGGGGATATCACCACCGATCCCACAGAAACACAAACTGCCATCAGAGAATATTACAAACACCTCTATGCAAATAAACTAGAAAATCTAGAAGAATGGATAAATTCCTCAACACATACACCCTCCCAAGACTAAACCAGGAAGAAGTTGAATCTCTGAATAGACCAATAACAGGAGCTGAAATTGTGGCAATAATCAATAGCTTACCAACCAAAAAAAGTCCAGGACCAGATGGGTTCACAGCCGAATTCTACCAGAGGTACAAGGAGGAGCTGGTACCATTCCTTCTGAAACTATTCCAATCAATAGAAAAAGAGGGAATCCTCCCTAACTCATTTTATGAGGCCAGCATCATCCTGATACCAAAGCCTGGCAGAGACACAACAAAAAAAGAGAATTTTAGACCCATATCCTTGACGAACATTGATGCAAAAATCCTCAATAAAATACAGGCAAACAGAATCCAGCAGCACATCAAAAAGCTTATCCACCATGATCAACTGGGCTTCATCCCTGGGATGCAAGGCTGGTTCAATATACACAAATCAATAAATGTAATCCAGCATATAAACAGAACCAAAGACAAAAACCACATGATTATCTCAACAGATGCAGAAAAAGCCTTTGAAAAAATTCAACAACCCTTCATGCTAAAAACTCTCAATAAATTAGGTATTGATGGGATGTATCTCAAAATAATAAGAGCTATCTATGACAAACCCACAGCCAATATCATACTGAATGGGCAAAAACTGGAAGCATTCCCTTTGAAAACTGGCACAAGACAGGGAAGCCCTCTCTCACCACTTCTATTCAACATAGTGTTGGAAGTTCTGGCCAGGGCAATTAGGCAGGAGAAGGAAATCAAGGGTATTCAGTTAGGAAAAGAGGAAGTCAAATTGTCCCTGTTTGCAGATGACATGATTGTACATCTAGAAAACCCCACTGTCTCAGCCCAAAATCTCCTTAAGCTGATAAGCAACTTCAGCAAAGTCTCAGGATACAAAATCAATGTACAAAAATCACAAGCATTCTTATACATCAATAACAGACAAACAGAGAGCCAAATCATGAGTGAACTCCCATTCACAATTGCTTCAAAGAGAATAAAATACCTAGGAATCCAACTTACAAGGGATGTGAAGGACCTCTTCAAGGAGAACTACAAACCACTGCTCAAGGAAATAAAAGAGGATACAAACAAATGGAAGAACATTCCATGCTCATGGGTAGGAAGAATCAATATCGTGAAAATGGCCATCCTTCCCAAGGTAATTTACAGATTCAATGCCATCCCCATCAAGCTACCAATGACTTTCTTCACAGAATTGGAAAAAACTACTTTAAAGTTCATATGGAACCAAAAAAGAGCCCACATCACCAAGTCAATCCTAAGCCAAAAGAACAAAGCTGGAGGCATCACACTACCTGACTTCAAACTATACTACAAGGCTATAGTAACCAAAACAGCATGGTACTGGTACCAAAACAGAGATATAGACCAGTGGAACAGAACAGAGCCGTCAGAAATAATGCCACATATCTACAACTATCTGATCTTTGACAAACCTGACAAAAACAAGAAATGGGGAAAGGATTCCCTATTTAATAAATGGTGCTGGGAAAACTGGCTAGCCATACGTAGAAAGCTGAAACTGGATCCCTTCCTTACACCTTATACAAAAATCAATTCAAGATGGATTAAAGACTTAAATGTTAGACCTAAAACCATAAAAACCCTAGAAGAAAACCTAGGCATTACCATTCAGGACATAGGCATGGGCAAGGACTTCATGTCTAAAACACCAAAAGCACTGGTAACAAAAGCCAAAATTGACAACTGGAATCTAATTAAACTAAAGAGCTTCTGCACAGCAAAGGAAACTACCATCAGAGTGAACAGGCAACCTACAAAATGGGAGAAAAATTTCGCAACCTACTCATCTGACAAAGGGCTAATATCCAGAATCTACAATGAACTCCAACAAATTTACAAGAAAAAAACAAACAACCCCATCAAAAAGTGGACAAAGGACATGAACAGACACTTCTCAAAAGAAGACATTTATGCAGCCAAAAAACACATGAAAAAATGCTCACCATCACTGGCCATCAGAGAAATGCAAATCAAAACCACAATGAGATACCATCTCACACCAGTTAGAATGCCAATCATTAAAAAGTCAGGAAACAACAGGTGCTGGAGAGGATGTGGAGAAATAGGAACACTTTTACACTGTTGGTGGGACTGTAAACTAGTTCAACCCTTGTGGAAGTCAGTGTGGCGATTCCTCAGGGATCTAGAACTAGAAATTCCATTCGACCCAGCCATCCCATTACTGGGTATATACCCAAACGACTATAAATCATGCTGCTATAAAGACACATGCACACGTATGTTTATTGCGGCATTATTCACAATAGCAAAGACTTGAAACCAACCCAAATGTCCAACAATGATAGACTGGATTAAGAAAATGTGGCACATATACACCATGGAATATTATGCAGCCATAAAAAATGATGAGTTCATGTCCTTTGTAGGGACATGGATGAAACTGGAAATCATCATTCTCAGTAAACTATCGCAAGAACAAAAAACCAAACACCGCATATTCTCACTCATAGGTGGGAATTGAACAATGAGAACACATGGACACAGGAAGGGGAACATCACACTTCGGGGACTGTTGTGAGGTGGGGGGAGGGGGGAGGGATAGCATTGGGAGATATACCTAATGCTAGATGACGAGTTAGTGGGTGCAGCACACCAGCATGGCACATGTATACATATGTAACTTACCTGCACATTGTGCACATGTACCATAAAACCTAAAGTATAATAATAATAATAATAATAATAAAAGTTTTATAAGAAAACTGAAATAAATAAATAAATAAATAAATAAAAAAGAAAACAAAAAAAAAGAAAATGTGGCACATATACACCATGGAATACTATGTAGCCATAAAAAATGATGAGTTCATGTCCTTTGTAGGGACATGGATGAAATTGGAAATCATCATTCTCAGTAAACTATCGCAAGAACAAAAAACCAAACACTGCATATTCTCACTCATAGGTGGGAATTGAACAATGAGAACACATGGACACAGGAAGGGGAACATCACAGTCTGGGGACTGTTGTGAGGTGGAGGGAGGGGGGAGGGATAGCACTGGGAGATATACCTAATGCTAGATGACGAGTTAGTGGGTGCAGCGCACCAGCATGGCACATGTATACCTATGTAACTTACCTGCACATTGCACACATGTACCATAAAACCTAAAGTATAATAATAATAATAATAAAAAGAAAATTAAAAATATATATGTAATTTTGAAGATCCAGTCATAGAATGGATATAAAATAAAAAGATAGTAGATTATCTTGGTAAAAAAAAAAAGTTTATAGCACTAAATGCAGACATCAAGAAGCTAGAAAGGTCTCAAATTAACAACTTAAAATCGCACCTACCAGAACTAGCAAAACAAAAACCAAATAACCTCAAAGCTAGCAGAAGTAAAGAAATAACTAAAACCAGAGCAGAACTGAATAAATTTGTGACACAAAAATCCTTACAAGTAATCAACAAAACCAAAAGTTTGTCCTTTGAAAGGATAAATGAGATCGATAACTAGCTAGCTACATTAACAAAGAAAAAATAGAGAAGATTCAAATAAGCACAATCAGAAATGCCAAAGATGGCATTACAATGGATCCCACAGAAATACAAAATCTCATCAAAGACTATTATGAACACCTCTATGCACAGAAACTAGGAAATCTAGAGGAAATGGATAAATTCCCAGAAATACAAAACCTCCTAAGATTGAACCAAGATGAAATTAAAATCCTTAACAGACAATAACAAGTTCTGAAATGGAATCAATAATTTAGAAACCTAGTAACCAAAGAAAAACCCTGAACCTGATGGATTCAGAGCCAAATTCTACCAGACATACAAAGAAGATCTATTACCAATCCTACCGAAACTATTCCAAAGTATCGAGTTTGAGAGACTCCTCCCTAACTCATTCTATGAATACAGCATCATCTTGATATTAAAAGCTGAAAGAGATGCAGTGAAAAAAGAAAACTGCAGGCCAATATCTCTGATGAACATAGACACAAAAATTCTCAACAAAACATTAACAAACCAAATCCTGCAACACATCAAAAATTCACTTTTTTTTTTTTTTTTTTTTTGAGACGGAGTCTCGCTCTGTCACCCAGGCTGGAGTGCAGTGGCGTGATCTCAGCTCACTGTAAGCTCTGCCTCCCGGGTTCAAACCATTCTCCTGCCTCAGCCTCCCAAGTAGCTGGGACTACAGGTGTCCACCACCATGCCCGGCTAACTTTTTGTATTTTTAGTAGAGACGGGGTTTCACTGTGTTAGCCAGGATGGTCTTGATCTCCTGACCTCGTGATCCACCCACCTCGGCCTCCCAAAGTGCTGGGATTACAGGTGAGAGCCACCGTGCCTGACCCAAAATTCACTTTTTTACAATCTAACAGGCTTTATTCCTGGGATGCAAAGTTGGTTCAACATATACAAAGTAATAAATGTGATTCACCACATAAACAGAATTCTTAAAAACCACATGATCGTCCCAACAGATGCAGGAAAAACTTTCAGTAGACTCGCAATATTCCTTCATGATCAAAACATTCAACAAATTAGGCATCAAAGTAACATACCTGAAAATAATGAGAGCCACCTATGACAAACACACAGCCAACATCATACTCGATGGGCTAACCTTGGAACCATTTTCCTTCAGAACTGGAACAAGAAAAAGATGCCCACTCTCTCCATTCCTATTCAACATCGTACTAGAAGTCCTAGCCAGGGCAATCAGGCAAGAGAAAGGAATTAAAGGCATCCAAGTAAGAACTGAAGAAGTCAAACTATCTCTCTTTTCAGATGATATGATTGTACACCTAGACAACCCTAAAGACTGTCAAAACGCTCCTAGATCTGACAGCAATTTCAGTAAAGCTTCTAGTTACAAAATCAACATGCAAATATTAGCAGCATTTCTATACAACAATAATGTTTAAGGTGAAAGCCAAATCAAGAACACAATCCCATTTATAAATAGCCACAAAAATATAAAATACCAGGAAATGCATCTGACCAAATAAATGAAAGATTTCTACAAGAAGAACTATACACAACACCAAAAGAAATCAGAAATTAAACAAACAAATGAAAAAAATCCATGCTCATGGACTGGAAGAATGAGTATCATCAAAATGCTTATACTGCCCAATGCAATCTACAAATTCAATCCACACTATTCCTATAAAGCTACCAACATCGTTTTTTCACAGCATTAGGAAAAATGACTCTAAAACTCATGGAACCAAAAAAGAGCCACACTAGCCAAACCAATCCTGAGGGAAAAAAAAGCTGGAGGCATCAGTCTACCTGACTTCAAATTATATTTCAAGGATACAGTAACCAAAACACAAGGTTTTGGTATAAAAACAAATACAAAGACCAACAGAAAGAATAGAGAACCCAGAAATTAATCCACATATTTGCAGCCATCTGATTTTTGATAAAATGTCAAGAACATCCATGGGGGAAAGAACATTCTCATCAACAAATAAGGCTGGGAACCCTGGATATCTGTAGGCAGAAGAATGAAAGTAGATCCTTATAGTTCTCCATATACAGAAATCTACTCTAAATGGATTAAAGACAATCTAAGAACCAAAATTATAAAACTACTAGAAGAGAACATAGCAGAAATGCTTCAGTACCTTGGTCTAGGCAAAGCTGTGATGACTAAAACATCAAAAACACAGGAAAAAACAGACCAATGAGACTATATTAAAATTAAAGTTTCTTCATAGCAAAGGAAACAACCAACAGAGTGAAGAGACAACCTGTAGAATGGAAGAAAATATTTGCAATCCATTCATCTGACAAAGGTCTAATATTCAGACTATATAAGGAGCTCAAACAACACAACAGCAAAAACAAAATTAATAATCTGATTAAAAAGTGGGCAAAGGATCTGAATAGACATTTTTCAAAAGAAGATGTACAAATGGCCAATAAATATATGAAAAAATGCTCAACATCAGTAATCATCAGGAAATGAAATAAATCTGCAATGAGATATCATCTCACTACAGTTAGAATGGCTACTATCAAAAAGACAGAAAGTAAAAAATGCTGGTGAGGTTGCAGAAAAAGGAAACTCTTATGCACTGATGGAGGGAATGTAAATTAGTATAGCCATTAAGGAAAACAGTATGGAGGTTTCTTAAAAACTAAAAATAGAACTATAAAACAATCCAACAATCCCACTACTGAGTATTTATCAAAAAGAAAGAAAATAAATGTATCAAAGAAATACCAGCACTGCCATTTTTATTGTATCACTATTTATAATTACTAAGATATGGAATCCACCTAAATGTTTATCAACAGATGAATGCATAAAGAAAATGTGGTATCTGTACACAATGGAAGACTATTCAGCCATAAAATAGAATAAAATTATATCATTCTCAGCCACACAGAAGACCTTAGAGGACATTATTAAGTAGAATAAGTCAGGCACAGAAGAACAAATGCTGTATGTTCTCACTCATGTGGGAGCTAAATTTTTTTTAAAAATGAGTCCTGGTGGTAGAGAACAGAATTGTGGACATTAGAGTCTGGGAAATGAAGGGGAGTGGGGGATGGGGTGAGGTTGGTTAATGGATAAGAAATTATCACTAGATAGAATGAACTCTAGTGTTCTGTGACATTGTAGGGTGAATATGATTAACTATGATTTATTGTATTTTTTTGAAAGCTAGAAGAGAGGATTATGAATGTTCATAAAAAAAAGAATGGTAAATGGTTGAAGTGCTTGATATAATAATTAACCTGATTTGATGATTATACATTGTTTACATATATCAAAATATTACTGTGTATCCTATAAATATGTACAAATATACATAACCACAGAATATAAAAGAAAGCCAGGCATGGTGTAACATGCCTGTAGTCACAGCAATTTGGGAGGCTGAAGCAGGAGGATCCCTTGAGCTCAGGAGTTTAAGGCCAGCCTGAGTAACATAGTGAGATCCAATTTCTAATATACATAAATAGATAAATAATAAAAATAGAAGAAAAAATTTATCCTATAAAGAAGTAGACTGTGGGCCAACCCTACTGACTTGCCTCTAATGAAGAAATGTGGTAAAAGTGATACCACATGCCTTCCAATATTAAGTTAGAAAAGGCCCTCTACCTCACACTGCTTGTCCTTGGAACTTAGCCCCCATGTTGTGAGGAAGCTCAGGCCACAAAGATAGCCTAAGAGTTCCAATGAAGGTATTTCAGCTGCCTGCCCCAACTAAAGTTTCAGTCAATGGCCAACATGAACAACCAGACAGTTAGGGAACAAGCCTTCAGAGGATTCCAGTCCTCCAACCTCTGATTTATCCCAAGTGAAGCTCAGGGGAATGGAGACAAGCAGTCCTGGCCAAAGTTTTCCCCAGCCACAGATGGCTGAACTAAATAAATGTTGTTTTCAAGGACTCAACTTTGGGTAATTTGTTAGGAAAAAATAAACAGAAAATTTGATTTAAACAAAGAGACATCAAGAAATAATAACTTACGGGAGCCAAGATGGCCGAATAGGAACAGCTCCAGTCTACAGCTCCCAATGTAAGTGACACAGAAGATGGGTGATTTCTGCATTTCCAGCTGAGGTACCGGGTTCATCTCACTGGGGAGTGCCAGACAGTGGGTGCAGGACAGTGGGTGCAGCGCACTGTGCAGGAGCCGAAGCAAGGCGAGGCATCGCCTCACCCAGGAAGCACAAGGGGTCAGGGAATTCCCTTTCCTAGTCAAAGAAAGGGGTGACAGACGGCACGTGGAAAATCCGGTCACTCCCACCCGAATACTGCGCTTTTCCAACGGGCTTAACAAATGGCACACCAGGAGATTATATCCCGCACCTGGCTCAGAGGGTCCTAGGACCACGGAGCCTCACTCATTGCTAGCACAGCAGTCTGAGATGAAACTGCAAGGCAGCAGCAAGGCTGGGGGAGGGGCGCCCGCCACTGCCGAGGCTTGAGTAGGTAAACAAAGCAGCTGGGAAGCTAAAACTTGGTGGAGCCCACTACAGCTCAAGGAGACCTGCCTGCCTCTGTAGGCTCCACATATGGGGGCAGGGCACAGACAAACAAAAGGCAGCAGAAACCTCTGCAGACTTAAATGTCCCTGTCTGACAGCTTTGAAGACAGTAGTGGTTCTCCCAGCATGCAGCTTGAGATCTGAGAACAGGCAGACTGCCTCCTCAAGTGGGTCCCTGACCCCTGAGTAGCCTAACTGGGAGGCACCCCCCAGTAGGGGCGGACTGACACCTCACACGGCCAGGTACTCCTCTGAGATAAAACTTCCAGAGGAACGATCAGGCACCAGCATTTGCGGTTCACCAATATCCACTGTTCTGCAGCCACCGCTGCTGATACCCAGGCAAACAGGGTCTGGAGTGGACCTCCAGCAAACTCCAGCAGACCTGCAGCTGAGGGTCCTGACTCTTAGAAGGAAAACTAACAAACAGAAAGCACATCCACACCAAAAACCCATCTGTACGTCACCATCATCAAAGACCAAACGTAGATAAAACCACAAAGATGGGGGGAAAAAACAGAGCAGAAAAGCTGGAAACTCTAAAAATCAGAGCACCTCTCCTCCAAAGGAATGCAGCTCCTCATCAGCAATGGAACAAAGCTGGATGGAGAATGACTTCGACAAGTTGAGAGAAGAAGGCTTCAGAAGATCAAACTACTCTGAGCTAAAGGAGGAAGTTTGAACCAATGGCAAAGAAGTTAAAAACCTTGAAAAAAATTACATGAAAGGCTAACTAGAATAACCAATGCAGAGAAGTCCTTAAAGGACCTGATGGAGCTGAAAACCACGGCATGAGAACTACGTGACGCATGCACAAGCCTCAGTAGCTGATGCGATCAACTGGAAGAAAGGGTATCAGCAATGGAAGACGAAATGAATGAAATGAAGTGAGAAGAGATGTTCAGAGAAAAAAGAATAAAAAGAAATGAACAAAGCCTCCAAGAAATATGGGACTATGTGAAAAGACTAAATCTACATCTGATTGGTGTACCTGAAAGTGACGGGGAGAATAGAACCAAGTTGGAAAACACTCTGCAGGATATTATCCAGGAGAACTTCCCCAATCTAACAAGGCAGGCCAACATTCAAATTCAGGAAATACAGAGAATGCCACAAAGATACTCCTCGAGAAGAGCAACTCCAAGACACATAATTGTCAGATTCACCAAAGTTGAAATGAAGGAAAAAATATTAAGGGCAGCCAGAGAGAAAGGTCGGGTTACCCACAAAGGGAAGCCCATCAGACTAGGAGCTGATCTCTCGGCAGAAACTCTACAAGCCAGAAGAGAGTAGGGGCCAATATTCAACATTCTTAAAGAAACGAATTTTCAATGCAGAATTTCATATCCAGCCAAACGAAGCTTCATAAGTGAAGGAGAAATAAAATCCTTTACAGACAAGCAAATGCTGAGAGATTTTGTCACCAGGCCTGCCCTAAAAGAGCTCCTGAAGGAAGTGCTAAACATGGAAAGGAACAATCGGTACCAGCCACTGCAAAAACATGCCAAATTGTAAAGACCATCAAGGCTAGGAAGAAACTGCATCAATAACGAGCAAAATAACCAGCTAACATCATAATGACAGGATCAAATTCACACATAACAATATTAACTTTAAATGTAAATGGACTAAATGCTCCAATTAAAAGACACAGACTGGCAAATTGGATAGAGTCAAGACCCATCAGTGTGCTGTATTCAGGAAACCCATCTCATTTGCAGAGACACACATAGGCTCAAAATAAAGGGATGGAGGAAGATCTACCAAGCAAATGGAAAGCAAAAAAAAAGGCAGGGGTTGCAATCCTACTCTCGGATAAAATAGACTTTAAACCAACAAAGATCAAAAGAGACAAAGAAGGCCATTACATAATGGTAAAGGGATCAATTCAACAAGAGGAGCTAACTATCCTAAATATATATGCACCCAATACAGGAGCACCCAGATTCAAAAAGCAAGTCCTGAGTGACCTACAAAGAGACTTAGACTCCCACACAATAATAATGGGAGACTTTAACACCCCACTGTCAACATTAGACAGATCAATGAGACAGAAAGTTGACAAGGATATCCAGGAATTGAACTCAGCTCTGCACCAAGCAGACCTAATAGACTCTGCAGAACTCTCTCCACCCTAAATCAACAGAATATACATTCTTTTCAGCACCACACCACACCTATTCCAAAATTGACCACATACTTGGAAGTAAAGCACTCCTCAGCAAATGTAAAAGAACAGAAATTATAACAAACTATCTCTCAGACCACAGTGCAATCAAACTAGAACTCAGGGTTAAGAAACTCACTCAAAACTGCTCAACTACATGGAAACTGAACAACCTGCTCCTGAATGACTACTGGTTACATAACAAAATGAAGGCAGAAATAAAGATGTTCTTTGAAACCAATGAGAACAAAGACACAACATACCAGAATCTCTGGGACACATTCAAAGCAGTGTGTAGAGGGAAATTTATAGCACTAAATGCCCACAAGAGAAAGCAGCAAAGATCTAAAATTGACACCCTAATATCACAATTAAAAGAACTAGAGAAGCAAGAGCAAACACATTCAAAAGCTAGCAGAAGGCAAGAAATAACTAAGATCAGAGCAGAACTGAAGGAAATAGAGACACAAAAAACCCTTCAAAAAATCAATGAATCCAGGAGCTGGTTTTTTGAAAAGATCAATTTTGAAAATTGATAGACCACTAGCAAGACTAATAAAGAAGAAAAGAGAGAAGAATCAACGAGATGCAATAAAAAATGATAAAGGGGATATCACCACTGATCCCACAGAAATACAAACTACCATCAGAGCATACTATAAACACCTCTACACAAATAAACGAGAAAATCTAGAAGAAATGGATAAATTCCTCGACACATACACCCTCCCAAGACTAAACCAGGAAGAAGTTGAATCTCTGAATAGACCAATAACAGGCGCTGAAATTGAGGCAATAATTAATAGCTTAGCAACCAAAAAAAGTCCAGGACCTGATGGATTCACAGCCGAATTCTACCAGAGGTACAAGGAGGAGCTGGTACCATTCCCTCTGAAACTATTCCAATCAATAGGAAAAGAGGGAATCCTCCCTAACTCATTTTATGAGGCCAGCATCATCCTGATACCAAAGCCTGGCAGAGACACAACAAAAAAAGAGAATTTTAGACCCATATCCTTGATGAACATTGATGCAAAAATCCTCAATAAAATACTGGCAAACTGAATCCAGCAGCACATCAAAAATCTTATCCACCATCATCAAGTGGGCTTCATCCCTGGGATGCAAGGCTGGTTCCACATATGAAAATCAATAAACGTAATCCAGCATATAAACAGAACCAAAGACAAAAACCACATGATTATCTCCATAGATGCAGAAAAGGCCTTTGACAAAATTCAACAGGCCTTCATGCTAAAAACTCTCAATAAATTAGGTATTGATGGGATGTATCTCAAAATAATAAGAGCTATCTATGACAAACCCACAGCCAATATCATACTGAATGGACAAAAACTGGAAGCATTCCCTTTGAAAACTGGCACAAGACAGGGATGCCCTCTCTCACCACTCCTATTCAATATAGTGTTGGAAGTTCTGGCCAGGGCAATCAAACAGGAGAAGGAAATAAAGGGCATTCAGTTAGGAAAAGAGGAAGTCAAATTGTCCCTGTTTGCAGAAGACATGACTGTATATCTAGAAAACCCCCATCATCTCAGCCCAAAATCTCCTTAAGCTGATAAGCAACTTCAGCAAAGTCTCAGGATACAAAATCAATGTGCAAAAATCACAAGCATTCTTATACACCAATAACAGACAAACAGAGAGCCAAATCACGAGTGAACTCCCATTCACAATTGCTTCAAAGAGAATAAAATACCTAGGAATCCAACTTACAAGGGACGTGAAGGACCTCTTCAAGGAGAACTACAAACCACTGCTCAAGGAAATAAAAGAGGATACAAACAAATGGAAGAACATTCCATGCTCATGGGTAGGAAGAATCAATATCGTGAAAATGGCCATACTGCCCAAGGTAATTTATAGATTCAATGCCTTCCCCATCAAGCTACCAAGGACTTTCTTCACAGAATTGGAAAAAACTACTTTAAAGTTCATATGGAACCAAAAAAGAGCCCGCATCGCCAAGTCAATCCTAAACCAAAAGAACAAAGCTGGAGGCATCATGCTACCTGATTTCAAACTATACTACAAGGCTACAGTAACCAAAAGAGCATGGTACTGGTACCAAAACAGAGGTATAGACCAATAGAACAGAACAGAGGCCTCAGAAATAATACCACACATCTACAACCATCTGATCTTTGACAAACCTGACAAAAACAAGCAATGGGGAAAGGATTCCTTATTTAATAAATGGTGCTGGGAAAACTGGCTGGCCATATGTAGAAAGCTGAAACTAGATCCCTTCCTTACACCTTACACAAAAATTAATTCAAGATGGATTAAAGACTTACATGTTAGACCTAAAACCATAAAAACCCTTAGTAGAAAACCTAGGCAATACCATTCAGGACATAGGCATGGGCAAGGACTTCATGTCTAAAACACCAAAAGCAATGGCAACAAAAGCCAAAATTGACAAATGGGATCTCATTAAACTAAAGAGCTTCTGCACAGCAAAAGAAACTACCATCAGAGTGAACAGGCAACCTACAGAATGGGAGAGAATTTTTGCAACCTACTGACAAAGGGCTAATATCCAGAATCTACAATGGGCTAATCTGACAAAGGGCTAATATCCAGAATCCACAATGAACTCCAACAAATTTACAAGAAAAAATAAACAACCCCATCGAAAAGTGGGCGAAGGATATGAACAGACACTTCTCAAAAGAAGACATTCATGCAGCCAAAAAACACATGAAAAAATGCTCATCATTGGCCATCAAAGAAATGCAAATCAAAACCACAATGAGATACCATCTCACACCAGTTAGAATGCCAATCATTAAAAAGTCAGGAAACAACAGGTGCTGGAGAGGATGTGGAGAAATAGGAACACTTTTACACTGTTGGTGGGACTGTAAACTAGTTCAACCCTTGTGGAAGTCAGTGTGGCGATTCCTCAGGGATCTAGAACTAGGAATACCATTTGACGCAGCCATCCCATTACTGGGTGTATACCCAAAGGATTATAAATCATGCTGCTATAAAGACACATGCATACGTCTGTTTATTGCAGCACTATTCACAATAGCAAAGACTTGAAACCAACCCAAATGTCCAACAATGATAGACTGGATGGAGAAAATGTGGCACATATACACCATGGAATCCTATGCAGCCATAAAAAATGATGAGTTCATGTCCTTTGTAGGGACATGGATGAAATTGGAAATCATCATTCTCAGTAAACTATTGCAAGAACAAAAAACCAAACACCGCATATTCTGACTCACAGGTGGGAATTGAAAAATGAGAACACATGGACACAGGAAGGGGAACACCACATTCTGAGGCCTGTTGTGGGGTGGGGAGGCGGGGGGGATAGCATTAAGGATATAACTAATGCTAAATGACGAGTTAATGGGTGCAGCGCACCAACATGGCACATGTATACATATGTAACAAACCTGCATGTTGTGCACATGCACCCTAAAACTTAAAGTATAATAATAATAAAATAAAAAATAAAATAAAAAAGGAAATTAAGTAAAATTTCTCCTTTACCTTACTTTGAGCCTGTTTGTATGAAGAAGGTGAGACCATCTCATCTTTATTTTGTAACAAAATGCTTCTCCATATCATACAAATTGAGCAAGACATGTTAGTGAACAAGGATAGACATAGACCAGCATATTAGAACTGAGAATCCAAAATTAAATCTTTATGTTTTTGTTCAATTGATTTTCAACAAGAGTTCAAAAACAAATGAGAAAAGAATAGTATTTCCAACAAATGGTATCATCTCACCAAATGCCATATCTAAACATTTATTCAAAATAGAACAGCTAAATGTAAGAGCTAAAACTATAAAATTCTTAGATGAAGACACAGGCATAAATCT
This sequence comes from Pongo abelii, assembly GCF_028885655.2. NCBI lineage: Eukaryota > Metazoa > Chordata > Mammalia > Primates > Hominidae > Pongo > Pongo abelii. The sequence goes on from NC_072003.2 coordinate 45,713,600, forward strand.
TTGTGACTGCATTTGCCAGTGGTTTCTTAGACATAACACCAAAAGGAAAAATAGATTAACTGTACTTGATCAAAATTTGGAACTTGAACAGGAACCATCAGGAAAGCAAAGAGTAAGGCCATTGAGTAGAAGTAAATATTTGAAAATCATGCATCTGATAAGGGACTTACACCTAGGATATAAAAACAACTCTTAAAATTTAGAAATAAAAAACCAATTTAAAAATGGGCAAAGGATTTGAATAGGTATTTCTCCAAAGAAGATATACAAATGGTTCATAAGCACATAAAAAGATGCTTAAAGTCATTAGTCATTAGAAGAATGCAAATCAAAACCACAATAAAGTACCACATAGCACTACTAGAATGAAATCTTTTCTCAATCAAAAATATGGAAAATTTTGGCGTGGGTATGAAGACATTAGAACACCCTCACGATGCGGAGAAGAATGTAGAATGGTGCAGTCACTTTGGAAAACAGACTGGCAGCTCCTCAAAGAGTTAACACATGACCCAGCAATTCCACTTATAAGTATAACCCCAACAGAAATGAAAACATATGCAAACACAAGCACTTTTACATAAAAGTTCACAGCAGCTTTGTTAATAACAGTCCAAACTGGAAACAACCCGATGGTCCATCAATTGATGAATGGATAAGTAAAATGATTGGTATATTCACACAATGGAATATTACTCAGCAATTAGAAGAAATTAAGTACTGATACCTGCTACCACACAGAAAACCCTTAAAATGTTATGCTAAGTGAAAAAAAAAGTCACAAAAGACCACATATTGTGTGCTTCCACTGATAGAAAACATCCAGAATGGACAAATCTATACAATCAAAGGAGACTGGTGGTTCCCTGGAGCTGAGTAAAAAGGGGGAAACTGGTCGATGATAGCTTAGGGATGCAGAGTTTCTTTTCAGGGTCATAAAAATGTTCTAAAATTGATGGTGGCAATGGTTACACAACTGTGTGAATATACTAAGAAACTGTGAATTGTACACTTTACACAGATGAATTGTATGGTAGGTGAATTGTATCTTAATAAAGTTGTTTTTAAAAATCAAATGGCAGGATTTTGATAAATTTCTTACTTCTCTACTTTGGATTATATACTATACATGATCTGAATATTTCTGTTTTACAATATATTTAAAAGAAACAAAATAGGAAGGAAATGCCTAACATTTCAAGTAGTTTGTAAACTAATCTAAAACGTTTGTATTTTGAAGACCAGTATAACAGTCTTTCCTGTACAAGTCATCCTGAAATACATGAAATAAATATACAGAGATTCTGTACCCATTCACAAAAGTAAAGACAAGAAATAAGACAATTTTCTGAAATAAACATTATCCTCTGATTTAATCTCGTATGCCTCACCATGGCAATAGAGAAAAATCACTAAAAATTACTGTTTCACAGAAAAAAAGTCTCTCAACTTTCGTGAGAAATGATGTCTAATTCTCAACTTTTCCTGAAGGTAAATATTATAAGAAAAATATGTACATACTTAAGAGGAAAAAATGACAGAATAAAAGTCAAGAGGTTAAGAAATAAGTACATTATAATGATAATAAAATTGTAATAAAATTAATTATAATGAAAATAAAAAAGAAAGCTGTTCACTGAAATTAGTATACTAAAACACTTGATATTATTTAACCAGCTATAGACTAACTGTTGACATGTTACATTTTATACATACTTGACTTCTGATTTGACCTGATTTCCTCTTTGAGTCCTGTGTTTCATCTAAATTAACATAACATGGTGTAGCCTCTAGTGGAGGCTCTGATATAGGTTGTTTTTTTATAGTATCAGCCAGTTCTTGTTGAAGTTGTCTCACAATTTCCTGTAAACATATTTTTGTTATTGATTTTATATCACCTTATTATTAAATGATGGTCATAGAATTTAACTCTAACATATATACTTTGAAAAATATTACCACATACATTGATTCACCTACTTTTCCACATGTGTAATGAACATTCCTGTTCAATACTGAATTCAGTTAAGGACAGAAAAGTGTTATTTTCCCCCCAAATCAGTATTCTGTAACTTAGACAACGGATACAGCCCATTATACATTCATCACCTAAGTTTGCAATGCTTAATCATCTACTGAAGTCTCAGAAAGAAATGGGTATGTGAGTGAGACTAGTGGTGGTAAATTCTATACTCTGAAATGTTTTCTCTCTTCTTTATTAGAAGTTCAAATCAACTTCACAATTCCTCATTTATTCAATTGCCTGCTCAAATCCTTCCAATAGATTGCTGTATCAAAATAAAACTAAAATTTCAATGGCCTTTGAGGCCCTTGATAATCTTGCCTCCACCTCCCTGATCTCAGCTCCTACACTCTCTCCCCTACTCACTCCATTCCCACTATGTGTGAACCCTGTCACCCCTCGTTAGTTTGAACCTGGGGACCCAATGCCAAACAAAGAAATCTCAGATTGCTACAATTATCTTTGTACTGAACAAAGTTATATCCTAATGAAATTAGTCATTGAGTCTTGAAATAAAAATTATGCACAAATTACTTGTAAAAACATTCAAAATAAATTAATAATGCCAGTGGTAAGAGTAAATCAAATATGGTTTTACTGATATTCACATCTGTCCCAGATTATATTTAATTAAAAGTGAATCCCGTCAAAGAGTTCAGAGGTCATGACAATAATGAAATAGTTTCAGATTTAAGTCAAACTGACATGAATAAAAATAAAATTACACCAGCTTCAATATATAAGAAGCTCCTGAGGGAAAGTCTTATGAAATACAGCAGTACGCTTCAGTTCACCTGGGAAATCTGGACCTAACTGTCGAAATCACCCACCAAATTGAATCTTAATTTCAAAATATTCATTTCAGGTATGGGCATTTCCATTTATCTGTTTCATCATGGTCTCAAAATGTGGCCACATAAAGACATTAAAATTATTATTTCAGGCCCGTTGCGGTGGCTTATGCCTGTAATCCCAGCATTTTGGGAGGTCCAGGTGGGTGGATCACCTGAGGTCAGGAGTTCGAGAGCAGCCTGGCCAACATGGCAAAACCCCGTCTCTACTAAAAATACAAAAATTAGCCGGGTGTGGTGGTACGCACCTGTAATCCCAGCTACTCGGTAGGCTGAGGCAGGAGAATCACTTGAACCCAGGAAGCGGAGGTTGCAGTGAGCAAAGATCGTGCCACGGCACTCCAGCCTGGGCAACAGAATGAGACTCTGTCTCAAATTTTAAAAAAAGGTATTATTTCAGCAGTGTAAGACTACATTATTGATATTAGTCTCTATCTATTAACTTGTAACTTAACCTCTCAATGTTTCATATGTGACACTATTTCTTTACTCAAAGTAAAGCATCTTTCCAGTCTAACTTTCTTTGCTGGCATGCTTCTAAGCTGATAAAGCAAATATGTTTATAATACATATATTTTTATATTCAATGAGACTCATCATTTAGCAAAAACCAAATATTACATTACATTTTCTTTCAAGAAGTTTAAAAAATATTTTCTTTCTCAATACTTACATTTCTTTCTGCTTTCTCTTTTTCATATTTGTACAATCTTTTTTTTATGAAATCGCATTTATTGATTAAGTTGTTGTTTTTCTGCTCTAGTAGAAGACTTTGCTCTTCACTCTGAGCTTGATTTTTGACAATGGCATTAAATTGCTCTTGGATATTAATTATTGTCTCTTCTTGATTGTCAGCTTTCTTGTAAGCCTCATCCAGTTGCTGTCGAAGTAACAGATTTTCGTTTTGTATTTGAGATAATCTCTCCTCTAGAGATTCTTGCTTTTGAATGTATTTACTCACTTTGTCTTCTTCATTCTGAAACATTTGTTCAATTTCTTTCCTCTGACATTGTGATTGGGTTAGGTCTCTTTGGACATCTTCTAAAACCAATGTCTTTTCCCTTAGAGCATCTTTTGTCTGGTGCCACTTCATTTTGAGGCTTCTGATTTTATTTTCAGCATTAGAAAGTTTTTCAGAAAGCAGCTCATTCTTATCTTTTAGGTTACTCATATCAAAATTCATTTTTTCCTTTAAATGAAACCACTCTTGTCTTGTTCTCTGGAAATCACGTTCTACATCTCTTTTTGATGCCTGACTTTGATCACAGTCTTGTATAGCAGTGGCCAGTCTACAACGATATGATTTAATTTCTCTTTCCAGTCTCTCCTGGTTTTGATTTTTATCCTCCAATTTAAAACTGGGCATTTTATTCTCAGCTATCAAAACTTCAGGCTGTATACTGTCCTGGAATATCATTGTTGCGAATGTTTCCTCTTTCAGCTTCAAAGCATTTTGAAGGAAATCATTCTTTTCTTTCACAATTTTAATGTCCTCAAGATAGTTCTTTTCCTTTTGCTGGTTCCAATTTTTCACTGTGTCTATTTCCAGTCTTAGCCTGGCAACTTCTTCCTGCAACATGCAATTTTTATGCAACAGATCTTTTTCTTTCTTATGCCCATGAGAAATCTAAATAAACAAAGGAAACTTTTAGCTAGCATTCAATACAATGACATTTCATTACTTTCTCTGAAATTAAAGAATATCCTGCACATTTATACAATGAAAGCATTGCCATGAATGAATATCTAACTGGGAAAAAAAAGTTGAATTAAAACTTCAAACCTCATAGAGCATAAATTCTCCAAAGGTCAAAGATTTATTTAAAGACGATGAATCCATAAAAGTAAAAGAGAAACCACTAGAGGATGTGTAAGGTTCCCAGAAATGGAAAAACCTTTCTCAGAACAACAACAAACCCAAAGGCATAAAATAAAAGATTTTAAAAAATTTACTACATTAAATATTGGGTTTATACTCTGATATCTAACCTATATACCACCATATACTAAGAGCCTTAGCTCTGCATATATTTGGACAGATGAAGTTTCCCAATGTCCTTTAAGCTCCTTTTTCCTGAGAATATTCTACAGATATACTATTTTTGTACCATTTTTATAGTCAGTTCTAAGAATGACATACATGCATAAATGCTAAATATAAGCATCTCACTAAGCACTTCTACATATGTCACTGAACTCAATTATCACAATTCTGCAAAGGAGTGGTCAAAAAATAAGCAAGCTGCAGAATTTTCCCCAGGTTTTCTAACTCTACTTCTAGTGCGCCTCCACCAAATCACATTTATTTCTTTAGTATAAATAAATACAAAAAGAAGCTTTTTTATTTCAAAACACCAATAGTAAATAAGATAAAATTATAGAGTTTTGCTTAGAGAGTCATAAAATCATTTGCCGTTGCAATAACTTCTATTTCCTCTTTATAATGTTTGAAAGAGTAATAAATGTGAAATGGGGGAAATATACTGAACTATTTTACTAGGAACGAAATACATACTAGCAAATTATCACTAGTTTATATTGTGGCATACCATTGTGTTCAAACTCTTTGTACTCAAATTAGACACTATTGGAGCAGACTGTTAATCTTCTCAAAAGTAAAAAGAAGAACATCCAAAATATGGTCTCTGAACTGTCTATACATTTTCTTCTTACCAATCAGTGGAAGTAATAAACTAACCCCTCCATTAATATAAAAATAAGATTAAATAACTTTCAACAACTAGAACATGTTTTGTTAGTAGCAAGGGTTTTGACATTATAGAAAGATCATTAATTCCTATGGAAAGTATCAAATGCTTCTGCTTTTCATGAGGCCAATATGAATATCACTACTTGACTATTGCAGACAAATGGCATTAAATTAAGAACATCATTTTATTCAGTGGGCCAAAGGCCAGAACCACAACCACCACCTCATAAAAGACAAAGACAAAAATTGTCTTCTTCCTTCTTTACAACTTGGATTTTAAACAGCCAGATTTAGAGGATGTGACATTGTGGGGCTTCAGGAACAGAAAAGAAGCTTCACCCTTTGTGCAGTAAGCTATTCTTTTCCCCATTGCCTTGTATCTTTCTTTTTTATCTGTCTAGAACTCAGCTTTCTACTTTAAAGTCATATACTAATTTTTTGGCTGAGGATTTATGCTACTTATATAAAAATATCATATATGCCATAACTCACCATACTCTTCAAACAATAGAATGTAGAGGTCTGACTCAACAGAAACATTTGAGAGTTATATAAAAATATGTGAAAGTATATATACTTCTCAAAAATATTTAAAGTGGTTATAATATAATTATATGTTGCAAGAGTTGCAGTTAAACAGATACACTACAAAACATGAAAGCACAAGAAACAGTTTCATTGGCCAGGAATACTTCTTACAACTCTCAAGACTAATATATTTTTATCTCTCTTTTCAGTCATTTCTTCCTTCCCATTTTATTCCCATTTTATTGGGAATGTATTCCATTTTATTCCTAAAATGGGAATAAAATGTATTCCCATTTTATTCCTAAAATGGGAATAAAATATATTGCCATTTTATTGCTAAACACATCTCATCTTTACGTAAATAGAAGGGAAAACCCTGGGGCTATAATTTTAAGCAATGTTCTTTATGCTTATCCTGGTTCTGAAGGTCATAGGCATATGGATAAATTAGTTTATGATTTCTTATACCACTTGGAAAACTTAATAGACTTTGCTTGATCAAGGTACAAAGATTAGAGAAAGTTTTTCTGAACTTCTATCATTTAGATAGCAGAAATAATCTATTTTTATGTACAATTACAGATTTAGATAACCCTATTTTACACGAGTTTCTCATCAGTAGTAACTCAGAATGGATCAGATAATTGATAAAGAGAAAAAACAAAGAGTAGCAACAAGTAAACCTCCAGGAACTCTACTTGTAATATGTCTACTTCATTCTTAAACCTTTGCATATCTTGCTGTAATTTTCCTTGTAGATATACTTTTGATGTTCTGTCATGATGTAGTGGTAAAGAACTCACATTTTCTAATTCAGGCACCATGATTTTATAGTTACTAGCACTGAGACTGTCACAGAATGGCTTCTGGAACAAGTCCTGTATTGCTTTTATTTTCTTCTAAGTGTCTATATCTGCAGAAATACTGTGGCTCTTTTTTTTTTAGATGGAGTCTCGCTCTGTTGCCCAGGCTGGAGTGCAGTGTTGCGATCATGGCTCACTCCTTTAATTTGAATCATGTTTTATCTCTCTGGAGGGGGTACCCCATGAATCTAAAAAACCTTTTGGATCACTAGGTAGAGGCATATGCCTGATGTCTAATTTGGTGCTTCATATTTTTTTGTCATTTGCATATCAAACTCTTGACTTTCTTTCATTTCCATTGTAACAACTTCTGGGTCCCTTTCTTTCTTTTTTTTTTTTTTTTTTTTTTTTTTTTGAGAAGGAGTCTCGCTCTGTTGCCCAGGCTGGAGTGCAATGGCACGATCTCGGCTCATGGTTCCTTGCTTTCTTAGAGTCTCTATGATTATAAAAATTCTCCTCATCTATGTTAAAAACATGTTCATTATCTGGTTTGTTATTTTCACAGTCTAATTTATTTTCATTTAAATAAAGCTTAGAAGATGCCTGGCAAACATGTACCAAAAACCCAGAACATGAATGAGATATGCACACATTTTTGAGACTGGGTTCCATGTGTTCAACAAAATGCCTGGAAGGCTACAAAGACAGACACTCCAGATGCATCTTTTTCCCTCACAAGTATATTATTTGTCAAATTAGAAGGAATTTCCTTTATGTTTGTTTCTCTTTTTGAGCTATCATAGAGTGGCTTCAGAAAAAGCAGTAATTTGTATTTTTCACAGATTTCACCAAACCTCTGATTTAACTCATTTGTGAGAAGTTTTAATTTATTTTCCCACTCTAATTTGCCTCATTTAATACACATTTCCTCAGACTTTTACACAAAACAGTCCTGAATATACAGACATATCCTCTCTATCCAATCCTTATTTTATTCTTGTTCTTGAGATATTTTTGGCAGATGCAAAAGGGGAAGATTAATTTGCTTGTTTTGTTTCTCAGAAGTTATCTTTGTCAGAGTGCATGTTTTTGTTTTTATTTTTTTATCATACATATAATCTGGTTTATTTTCATGAATATCTTTCTAAGGCAATGGGTAATTTCTCCAAGGTCATAATTAATGATTATATACAATTTTGCTCATATACTCTATTTTATCGGACTATCATTTACTTAGTTGCCTACTATTGGGCATGCTATTGTTTCTAACATTTCATTATTATTAACAGCACAAAGCAAAACTGAATTGTAAAAATTGGTTGTAAATAAAAATGAAATGCATTTTGAACTGTAAAAAAAAACAAAACCTTCCAACATTTAAACACAGACAAAATAGACTCAGAACAATTTTGAAAAAATTCCCCCAGGTGCACCAGTTACCAACACCACCTGCTATACATATTCATTTTCAAACAATTAATTGTCATGGTTTCACTCTGTTGCATAAGTTAAGAGTGCAGTGGTGCAAACATGGCTCATTGCAGCCTCAACCTCCTGGGCTCAAGTGATCCTCTCATCTCAGCCTCCCATGTAGCTGGAAACACATGCACACACTACTATGCTTGGCTAATTTTTTAAAAAATTTTTGTAGAGATGGGGTGTCACCATGTTGCCCAGGCTGGTCTTGAACTTCTGGGCTGAAGCAATCCTCCCACCTCAGCCTCCCAAAATACTAAGATTACAGGCATTAGCCACTGCGCCCAGCAGGGAGCATGTTTTTAAAATAACTTTATTCTCAATAAAGTATAAAGAAAAAAATTTAAACTAATTAAAATTAAAATTTAATTGTTAAACTTCTTAATGTATGTTTAGCTTCTCCCAAATCACAGGGAGAAGTAAAAAGTAATTTGCCTTAGCTAAAACTGCAAGAAAAAAACAAACCAGCAAACTTAACTTTGGCACTGTTGTTTGGACTAAATTCATTTTGTGTTATATCTACCAAAACATGAATTAGCAGATGATTAGTAGTGTTACAAAAGTGTCCTCACTTGAAAAGATTTTACCTCAGCATACACTAATTAGTGAGCACATGTGGTGCATTTAAGTACTTTTTCTAAAGATTACTAACTGGACTGTAGGCAAACTTTGTTAGAAGCCAAAATCAATACAAATCAGAAAGAAAAGCAAATTCTCAAATTATAATTCAAATTATATTCTGTAATATGACACTCTGATATATCCAGTTAAGCCTGCTTAAGTCCAGTTCTCATATATTCTAATATCCACCAATGATGATGGATTAAAAATTTTATACTATTTACTGACTTCCTGCATTGAAATAAGTTAGAAAGTTATTGTTCATATCCTAATACCAAAGGTCCCATTCTGCAGAGTATGGTTCTCTTAATAAACAGTTAGGTTGATTTTATGACCCAGTTTTCTTCCTAAACATGACCTGAAGTCAATGAGAGACCGTGAGGCAGAATACATCTTTAACCTTGGCATTAGTGACTGGCAATATAAAACTGCACATTTTGAACCACTGGCCATCATGACCCCTTTAACATGAATCCAACTCAATGGCCATCACTCTTAAATTGTTCATAACTTCTGTTGCTCAATAATATGATTTAATAATTCATGTTACTTCCTTCATCATGCAAACATGTTAATAAAGATGAAAGAGTAAAGAAAATTTTGAAAATGTTTTCTCTCTATTCCAAGGGTAAAGATGAGCCATAAGTCACTATAGATTTTAAAAATCTGTTAAGTTTTATAACTAGTTAAAATATATTTAAAATTCAATACTAAATATTAAATTAGAATCTATTGTTATCAAATGCTAATCTGAAAGGTAATTTCATTTGGACTACCCTACATTATTAAAGCAAAGAACATAATAGTCAACAAGAAATTTAAATGAAATTGTTGTATACTTGTAGCTCGTTGTTTTCACTTTCTTCAAGTCTTTCTTGCTCTTCTTCCGATATCACTGCTAAGACTTGTTCTGCTGAAAAAATTATACATTTAGTTAAAATGAACTACTTACAACAATTAGATTAAACTATAGTCTTTATGAAATAGATTAAAACTAATACTTCATTTTATTTTATAAGTTGTGAATTTAAAGGAAGCTTAATCTTTAGCAGGATATTTACTTCTTTAATAAATACTCCTAAGTCTTAAAACTTCAAGAAACCACCTGGGAGACACTAGATGTCACCAGGTTGAAGATAAACACACATGTCAAACATTCACTCACAAATGTATCTACCAAACATAAATAAAGAAAACCATCACAAAGAAAATATAATTTTAAAATGTGAGCCCTGGGGCCTTAAGTGAACATTGGTGGTACCCCGGCAGGACTCCTCCTAGGTCTGTGGTGGTGGTGGACATGGGAAGAGATTCCTCTGCCTGGGGAAACGGGAGGGAGGATTGGAAAGGACTTTGTCTTGTGGTTTCAGTGCCAGCTTAACTGCAGTAGAATACAGCACCAGGTAGATTTCTAAGGTTTCCAACTTCAGGCCCTGGCTCCCGAACAGTATCTGTGGCCCCACCTGGGGCCTGAAGGGACTCTCACTGCCCTGAATGGAAGGACATAAGACTGGCTGACTTCACCACCAGCTGATTGTAGAGTCCTACAGGCTTGAGCAGTCTGATGCAGTGAAATCCCAGTGGTGGTGGACACAGAGGTGTTTATATAAATCCTCCCCCAGCCCCAGGTAGCACAGAGACAGACTCCATTTGTTTGGGAGATAGTAAGGGAAGAGAACGAGAGTTTATGTCTGGTAATTCAGTGACTTCTTCCAGCTCTTATTGAACAACCACCAAAAGCATGTCTCTATGAGGCTGCAAACATGATAGAATTACTGGGCTTAGGGTCCCTGACCCCTAATGCAGATATGGGTGCAGTGACCAAAAGCATAGATACTATACCCAAGTCCCTTTGAGTACCTGGAAAGCCTTCCCAAGAAGGATGAGTAAAAACAAGTCCAGACTGTGAAGATTACAATAAATACAAAGCTCTTCAATGCCCAGACACAAACAATCATCCACAAACATGAAGACCATCCAGGAAAAGATGACCTCACCAAGTGAACTAAATAAGGCACCAGGGGCCAATTCTAGAGAGACAGAGACATATGACCTTTCAGACAGGTAATTCAAAACGGCTGTGTTGAGGAAACTCAAAAACATTCAAGATAAGACAAAGAAAAAAATTCCAGAACTCTATCAGATAAATTTAGCAAAGAGATTGAAATAATTAAAAAGAATCAAGAAGAAATTCTGAAGGTGAAAAATGCAATTGATGTACTGAAGGATGCATGAGTCCCTTAATAGCAGAACTGATCAAGTAGAAGACAGAATCAGTGAGCTTGAAGATAGGCTACTTGAGAAAACACAGTCAGAAGATACAAAAGAAAAAGGTATAGAAAAGAATGAAGCATGCCTACAAGATCTAGAAAATAGCCTAATAAAGCAATTCCAAGAGTTAATGGCCTTAGAGAGGAGGAAGTGAGATAGATGGGAGAAGAAAGTTTATTCAAAGAAATACAAAGTTCTTCCTACACCTCAAGAAATATATCAATATTCAAGTGCAAGAAGGTTAGAGAAAACCAAGCAGATTTAACCCAAAGAAGGCTACCTCAAGGAACTTAATAATCAAACTTACAATGATCAAAAATAAAGAAAGGGTCATTTATCCCTGCAGCAAGCAAAGAGAAACAAATAACATACGATGGAGCTGCGATACAACTGGAAGTAGACTTTTTGGTGGAAAGCTTACAGGCCAGGAGAGAGTGGCATGACATATTATGACACATATTTAAAGTGCTGAAGGAAAAACACTTTTATCTTAGAATAGTATATCCAGTACAAATGTCTTTTAAATATGAAGGAGAAATAAAGATTTTCCCAGACAAACAAAGGCTGAGAAATTTAATCAATACCAGACCTGTCCCACAAGGAATGCTAAAGAGAGTTCTTCAATCTGAAACAAAAGAATGTTAATGAACAATAAGAAACAACCTGAAATCAATGAATCTTACAAAACTCACTGATAATTGTAAGTACACAGACAAACATAGAACATTAGAACACTGTAATTATGGTGTGTAAACTACTCCTATCTTAAGTAGATTTGAATTCCTCATAGTAACCTTAAATCTAAAAACATACAATGGATACACACACACACAAGCAGGAAATTAAAACACACCAACAGAGAAAATCACCTTTACTAAAAGGAAGACAAGAAGGAAGAGAAGACTACAGAATGATTAGAAAATAAATTACAAACTAACAGGTGTAAGTCCTCACTTATCAATAACAACATTGAATATAAATAACTCTCCAATCAAAATACATAAATAGAATGAATGAATTAAAAATAAACAAGACCCAGTGATCTTTTGCCTACACATAGACTGAAAATAAAAACATGACATATGATATTCCCTGCCAATGAAAACTAAAAAAGAGAATCAGTAGCTATATACTTATATCAGACAAAATAGACTTCAAGAAAAAAACTACAAGAGACAAAAAAGGGAACTGTATCAGGATAAAGGGGTCATTTTAGCAAAAGGATATAACAATTTTAAATACATATGCACTCAACACTGGAGAACCCAGATAAATAAAGCAAACGTTACTAGAGCTAAAGAGAGAGAGAGAACACACCCTCAATACAATATTAGCTGAAGGCTTCAATACCCCACTTTCAGAATTTCACAGATCATCCAGATAGAAAATCAACAAAGAAACATCAGACTTAATCTGCCCTATAGGCCAAATGGACCAAATAAATGTTTACAGAACATTTCATCCAACGGCTGCAAAATACACATTCTTATTCTCAGTACGTGGATTATTCTCAAGAACAGGCCATATGTTAGGCCACAAAACAAGTCTTAAAACCCTCAAAAAATAGAAACTATCAAGTATCTTCTGGGACTGCAATGGACTCAAACTAAAAATCAATAACAAGAGGAATTGTGGAAACTACAGAAGCATATGGAAATTAAATAACATGCTGCTGAATAACCTGTGAGTCAATGAAGAGATTAAGAAAATAAATTGAAACTTTTTCTTAATAATGGAACAAGAACCAAAACCTATATGATACTGTGAAAGCAGTGCTAACAGAGATGCGTACAGCTATGAGTGCCTGCATCAAAAAGGAGACAAAACATTAAGTAAACAACCTAACATTGCATCTTAAAGAATTAGAAAAGCAAGATCCAACCAAACTCAAAGGTAGCAGAAGAAAAGAAATAACAAAGATCAGAACAGAAATAAATGAAATTGAAGCAACAAAACAATACAAAAATCAACATAACAAAAACTTGATTTTTTGAAAAGTTACATAAAATTGACAAACCTTTAGTCAGAATAAGAAAAAAGAGAGAAGACCCAAATAAATAAAATCAGAGATGAAAAAACAGTCATTCAAAAACAAGCAATCGGGAAAGGATTTCCTATTTAATAAAAGGTGCTAGGAAAACTGGCTAACCATATGCAGAAAACTGAAACTGGACCCCTTTCCTTACCTTATACAAAAATCAGCTGAAGATGGATTAAACACTTAAATGTAAAACCCAAAACTATAAAAACCCTAGAAGAAAACCCAGGCAATACCATTCAGAAAGTAGGTATGGGCAAGAATTTTATGATGAAATCACCAAAAGCAATTGCAACAAAAGCTAAAAGTGACAAATGAGCTTCTGCATAGCAAAAGAAACTATCATCAGAGTGAACAGGCAACCTACAGAATAGCAGAAAATTTTTGCAATCTACCCATCTGACAAAGGTCTAATATCCAGAATTTACAAGGAACTTAAACAAACTTACAAGAAAAAAACAACCCCATCAAAAAGTAGGCAAAGAACATGAACACACACTTCTCAAAAGAAGACATTTATGCAGCCAACAAACATATGAAACAAAAGCTCAACATCACTGATCATTAGAGAAATGCAAATCAAAACCACAATGAGATACCATCTCATGCCAGTCAGAATGGTGATTATTAAAAAGTCAAGAAACAACAGATGCTGGCAAGGCTGTGGAGAAATAGGAACACTTTTACACTGTTGATGGGAATGTAAATTAGTTCAGCCCTTGTGGAAGACAGTGTGGTGATTCCTCAAGGATCTCGAACCAGAAATACCACTTGACCCAGCAATCCCGTTACTGGGTATATACTCAAAGGAATATAAATCATTCTTTTATAAAGCTACATGCACATGTATGTTTATTGCAGCATTATTCACAATAGCAAAGACATAAAATCTACCCAAATGCCCATCAATGATAGACTGGATAAAGAAAATGTGGTATATATATGCCACGAAATATTATGCAGCCAGAAAAAGGAATGAGATCGTGTCCTTTGCAGGGACATGGATGAAACTGGAAGCCATCATCCTCAGCAAACTAACACAGACACAGAAAACCAGATATCTCATGTTCTCACTCATAAGTGGGAGTTAAACAATGAGAACACATGGACACAGGGAGGGGAATAACACACACTGGGGCCTCTCAGCAGGAGGACAGGAGGGAGTGCATCAGGACAAATGGCTAATGCATGCAGGGCTTAATACTTAGGTGACAGCTTGATAGGTGCAGTAAACCACTGTAGCACACATTTACCTATGTAACAAACCTGCACATTCTCCACATATATCCCAGAACTTAAAGTAAAATTTAAAAAAAAATAATAAAGGAAAAGCAGTCATTACAACTGACTCTGCAGAAATTCAAAGATTGTTAGAGGCTACTGTGAAAAACTATATGCCAATAAATTGGAAAACCTATAATAAATGATTAAATCCCTAGACACACATGACCCACTGAGATTAAACCATGAATAAATCCAAAACCTGAACAGACTAAGAACAAATAATGAGATTGAAGCCAGCAAAATTTAGGGGACCCAGTGAAGTCTCCCAGCAAAGCCTAGGACCTGATGGCTTCACTGCTAAATTTTACTAAACATTTGAAGAAGAAGTAATACCAATGCTACTCAAACTATTCTGAAAGACAGAAGAGAAGGGAATAATTCCAAACTCATTATACAATGCCAGTATTACCCTGATACCAAAATGAGACAAAGACACATCAAAAAAAGAAAACTACACACCAATATCTCTGATAAACATTGATGCAAAAAATCCTCAACCAATACTAGCAAAACAAATTCAACAACACATTTCAAAAATTATTCCTCATAACCATGTAAAATGTATCTCAGGAATGAAAAGATGATTCAATATATGCAAATCAATCAATGTGATATAGCATATCAATAGAATGAAGAATAACAATCATATGATCATTTCAACTGATACCAAAAAAAGCATTGGGTAAAAATGCAATATCCCCTTATAATAAAAACCCTCAAAAAACTGGGTATAGAAAGAACATACCTCAACACAACAAAAGTCATATACAACAGGCCCATAGCTAGTATCATAATGGGGAAATCCTGAAAGTCTTTCCTCTAAGATCTGGAATATGACAAGAATGCCCACTGTCACCAATGTTATTCAACATAGTACTGGAAGTTCTAGCTAGAGCAACTAGACAAAAGATAGAAATGAAGAACATCTAAATAGGAAAGGAAGAAGTCAAATGATATAATGATATAACCTTATGTTTGGAAAACCTAAACACTTCATTAAAAAACTATTAGAACTGATAAATTCAATAAAGTGGCAGGATGCAAAGTCAACATACACAAATCAGTAGCATTTTTAGACGCCAAAAGTGAACAATCTGAAAATAAAATCAAGGAAGTAATCTATCTCATTTACAAGAGCTAAAAATAAAATTAAACACCTAAAAATTAACATAATCAAAGAAGTGCAAGATCTCTACAATGAAAACTGTAAGTCTTTGGTGAAAGAAAATGAACAGGACACCAAATAATGAAAAGATCTTTCATTTTCATAAACTGGAAGAATCAGTATTTTTAAAATGTTCATACTACCCAAAGCAATCTATGGATTCAATGCAATCCCTATCAAAATACCAATGACATTCCTCATAGCAATAGAAAAAAACTGTCCTAAAATGTATATGGAACCGCAAAAGACCCAGGATTGCCAAAGCTATCTAGAGCAAAAAGGAAGAAACCGGAGGAATCACATTACCTGACTCCAAATTATACTGCAGAGCTATAGTAACCAAAACAGTACGGTACTGGCATAAAAACAGACATATAGACTAACACAATAGAATAAAGAAGCCAGAAAAAAATCCACATACCTACAGTGAACTCATGTTTGAGTTCATACACTGTGGAAGAAGAACATACACACTAGGGAAAAAGATAGGCTCTTCAATAAACGGTGCTGGGAAAACTGGATATCCATATGCAGAAAAATGAAACTAGACCTCTATCCCTCACCATATACAAAAAGCAAATCAAAATAGATTAAAGGCTTAAAACTAAGTGCTCGAGCTATAAAACTACTAGAAGAAAGCATTGGGGAAACTCTCCAGGACATCATTGTGGGCAATAATTTTTTGAGTAATATCCTACAAGCACAGGCAACAAAAGCAAAAACAGACAAATGGGATCACATCAAGTTAAAATGCTTCTGTACAGCAAAGGATACAATCAACAAAGGGAATAGACAACCCACAGAATAGGAGAAAATATTTGCAAGCTACCCATCTGACAAGGGATTAATAACCAGAATACACAAAGAGCTCAAATGACTATATGGGAAAAAATCTAATAATTCAACTTAAAAATGGGCAAAAGATCTGAATAGACATTTCTCAAAAGAAGACATACAAATGGCAAACATGCATGTGAAAAGGTTCTCAACATCACTGATCATTAGAGAGATGCAAATCAAAACTATAATGAGATGTCATCTCACCCCAGTTATCATGGCTTATAGCCAAAAGACAGGCAATAACAAATGCTGATGAGGATGTGGAGAAAAGGGAAACCTTGTATGCTGTTGGTGGGGATGTAAATTAGTACAACGACTATGAACAATAGTTTGGAGGTTCCTCAGAGTACTAAAAATAGAGCTACCATAAGATCCAGCCATCTCACTGCTGGGTATATACCCAAAAGAAAGGAAATTAATATATCAAAGAGATATCTGCACTCCCATGTTTATTGCAGCACCATTCACAATAGCCAAGATTTGGAAGCAACCTATGCCTTTCACAACAGACAAATGGATAAAGAAATTGTGCTACATATACACAATAGAGTACTAATCAGCCATGAAAAACAATTACATCCTGTCATTTGCAACAGCATAGATGGAACTGGTGGTCATTATGCTGACTGAAATAAGCAAGGCACAGAAGAACCAACTTTGCATATTCTCATTTATTTTTGAAAACTAAAAATTAAAACAATTGAACTAATGCAGATAGAGTATAATAATGATTACCACAGGCTGGGAAGGGTGGTGGGGCAGTGTTGGGAGAGGATGAGGGGATGGTTAATGGGTGCCAAAAAATAGAATGAATAAGATCTAGTATTTGACAGCTCAACAGTGTGACTAAAGTCAATAATAACTTAATTGTACATTTAAAAATAACTAAAACAGTATAATTATATTGTTTTTAACACAAAGGATAAATCCTTGAAGTGATGGATAGCCTATTTACTGTGATATGATTACGATACATTGTATGCCTGTATCAAAATGTCTCATGTACTCCATATATACACCTACCTTGTACCCAAAAAATTAAAAATTAAAAATATACTTAAAAATTTAGTAGAAACATCCCTACATAGTAATGCAGTATACTATTCTCTGCTTCATGATAGTAACTTATTGATGATTTCCAAAATGACTGTTTACACTTTTATCGATGTGCACCCTGTTCCTAATATCTGAAATATTTTCCTTTATTATTCTGACAAATTTATTTTCCTCTTTTAAAACAGGTGGCTATGTGAAGTCTTCCTTGATTCTGGTGATTTTTTTAATTAAGATCTTTATTCCCCAGATAACCAGGTGTCTCCTTCCTTGGGGCTGCCTTAGTATTTTATTAACTTTTCTACTGAACCTTTACCACCTGAACTGTACATTATTGCTTTACATGAATGTCCCCTTTGCTTCTACACAATAGGGGACAATTTGCAAATCATCTTTGTATAAATAGCCTTTATATATTTTACTCAGCAATTATTTATGGAGTCCTGCTATGTGTCAGGCACTAGGGCTTAAAGAATGAAAATGAAGCATATAGAAAAAATACAAAAAATTAGCCAGGCATGGTGGTGTGTGCCTGTAATCCCAACTACTTGGGAGGCTGAGAACGGACAATCGCTTGAACCTGGGAGGCAGAGGTGGCAGTGAGCCGAGATTGCACCATTGCACTCCAGCCTGGGCAACAAGAGTGAAATTCCATCTCAAAAAAATAAAAAAAAAAGAAGTCATTTTAAGAAGTTTTCTCTGGCTATTAGAATATACTAGTGCTCGTGTTTTTAAAGAGACATACTGTCAATTGACTTATTCTATGACTACAGTTTTTACCTTCTTCTTGCCCATTTATTACATATTTTGTCTTACAGTCTGTAGCCCCAGATACATGACTGCTACCATTCTCTGCGTGATTCTTGGAGATCTTCTGTAAAAATTAATAACAGCAATGAGTTTCAAGAAGATGAAAAAGAAGTAGTAGTTATATAAAGATTTCCCAAACATTTTCTTTTAAAGAAGGTGTTTTTCATTCAGATAACTTCAAAATAAGAAAAGCATGCGTTGGGAACCTAAATTATTCAATAGAGAAGCTTACATAGATAGGCTGTCTAAATCAAACTTATTTTTTATCTTCAAAGGGCTACTGCCTCTGCACACCCAGACTAAAAGGCTACAAGAAATATATTCACAGACCAAATAATAACTTACGTGCATATTGCAGCAAGAGACTAACTTCAAAATTCCTAACTCCACCCTACATTCCCAACCGAAAGTAAGAGACCATTTAAAATACTACGTAACACACTTGGTGTTACACTTAAAGTATTAAATATTTAAAAGACTTCTAGTTACAGAAAATGTAAATGTTAAGACAGCACAATAAGAAACTGTGGCGTACATCATGTTGCGTTTAAACAGAACATGGTAGAAGCTCCTTCACTTAGGTAAACAAGGGCTTGGAGAAATCTACACAGTCTTTGATATCATTTTTACTGATAGAAAAAATGGTTGAATACAACTACAAAGCAATGAGAAAACCTTTAGTTTATGTCTACATATAAGTAAGCAAATATTAGATATAGTAAGCAACACTTTCCCAATAAAAAAAAACTTCAACAAAATATATCAAGCCTTAGTATAAAAAGCAGAACAAGGCTGGGCACGGTGGCTCACGCCTGTAATCTCAGCACTTTGGGAGGCCGAGGCGGATGGATCACCTGCGGTCTCAAACTCCTGTTCGAGACCCACTAGGCCAACATGGCAAAACCCCACCTCTACTAAAAATATAAAAATTAGCTGGGTGTGGTGGCATGCTCCTGTAATCCCAGCTACTCTGGAGGCTGAGGTAGGAGAATCCCCTGAACCCGGGAGGCAAAGATTGCAGTGAGCCAATATCACACCGTTGCACTCCAGCCTGGGCAAGAAGAGTGAAACTCCATCTCAAAAAAAAAAAAGCAGAACAAGAACATTCAGAACATTCATTTGTGAAGCATTTAAAATGTGCCAGGCAACTTAATTTCACATTTTCTTTTCTATATATTATACTAATAAAAATAATGATAATGATGAAGATGATGATGGTAACCCCACTTTCTGGTCATTCCAGGATGTTAACAAGAAAATGATGAACAGATGAGATCCATTGTTTCCTCTCTGTCCAGAATGTCCTCCTCCTAGACTTTCCTATGGCTGGCTCCTTTCATCCTTTAGTTGACAGTTTCAATGTCACATGCAGAAACATCTCCTCTGACTATAGAACTTTACTGCCACTCCCATTCCCATGCTAACTACAAACCTCTCCAATAATCTCTGTCTTCTCTGTTTTCTTTATAGGAAGCACATTCAACTTATAAGACTAGGTTATTTACTTGTTTTTCTCTTCTTGCTGCTGTAACCTAAGCCCCCATCATCGATATTCAGTCTCTAGTTGCCTAGCAGAGTTGGTACTCAACAGCAGAAATTCACTCAAGGTCAAAACACTTAAATTTCCATGGGAATGTCTCAAGCACCAAACCACTAGATTCCTAGAAGAGTTCTCTAGCAATAGTTTGCTGAAACTCCATGTTCCCCAAACGAGAAATCCACATGCCCACTCTGACTTTCCCAAACTTTTCTTGATGCTATTGTCATTTTATTGTCCTCCGAGTTTACATGAAGCATCCTCAATACTTATTGAGCCACCGAATACCCCTGTGGATCACTTTATTATACATTAGTGTACACACTTTCAAGTTTACAAAATACTTTCCAATTTTTTAGCGCATTTGTTCATTACACATGCCTAAGAGGTACATACTAGTACCCTTTTTATGAAGGGCATCACTCGACATTCAAATAGGTTAAATAATTTTTACCAGAAATTCATAGCTAGTAAGTAAAAGCACCAGGATAACAACATGTCTTTTGACCAACTTGGTGCTGGTATCACACTACAGCAACTGCTTCTAAGAAGCCAGGCCCCTTCATCTCTTTCTACTGTTGTCACCTTAGAATAGTCTTCATTTACCATAAAGGTACTCAATGTTTTCTTTTTTAAAATATGATTTCTACTTAATAAAACACCACTAAACCAAACTACTGTGTTTATAGCTTCACTTATTTACAACTCCCCATGCTTTTGCTTCTTCTGAAATTTTTTTGCAGATCTATACTAGTCAATCCAAATACAGTAGTATTCTAAGTCCCACGCATTGTCTTTTCAGGTTTCAAGTTGTACAAAACTATGGTCCAAACTCTTTCTCTCTGAATCTCGTTAGTACTTTTACACATCCAGGTAGAACACAGAATCATGCATTCAGCCATATATCGACATGGAACAATTTTTTAGTTTCTAGATAAACTTAACTTCAGAGTCCAAACTGATTCCTTGTGACTTCTAACCCTGATATTTTTTGCACTATATGACACCGGCTTTTTACATGAATCCTCCAAATTAACAGAATTGTACCATGCAGCAGTGATATACTTTGTACATAACTACTGTACTAATTATGGGCTGATAATGTAAAATAAATTTTTTGAGATGGAGTCTTGCTTTGTTGACCAGGCTGTAGTACAGTGGCACGATCTCAGCTCACTGCAACCTCCATCTCCTGGGTTCAAGTGATTCTTCTGCCTCAGCTTCCCAACTAGCTAGGATTACAGGTGCGCACCACCACATCTGGCTAATTTTTGTATTTTTTTTAGTAGAGACTGGGTTTTGCCATCTTGACCAGGCTGGTCTTGAACTTCTGACCTCTGGTGATCCACCCGCCTCAGCCTCCCAAAGTGCTGGGATTACATGGTGTGAACCACCATGCCTGACCAGAAAATAATTATTTATGGGCATATGCAGAGGTGCAAAAGTGAAGTGAAAGCATTCTCTTTTATGTTGTAATATCACTGAATGCTTATTTTCTAAAATAATAACTGCAGCAATAACAATAGATAATACCTTGCTGTCCAAATGTGATTGTATATCTTCCTTTTGCCCTGATTTTACTGTGAATGGCGTATCTATAAAATGTTATACACAGATACATTCATGAGAAAATTTATCACTATGAATTTTATATACCTATACAAGTTTGTCTTCACCCATAAATATTTCAGTGAAACAAAAGTAATAACAAAAAGAAAAAGAAAAAGAATTTCAGGGAATTGAGGAATTGAAGTAGTTGTAGGAAAAAGTTGGTAGTATAAAGAAAGAGAGAAAAAAATTGTGGAAAAGAAATGAATATTATGTTTGGATCTACACAGTTTGGTGGTTTTTCTATTGAAAATACTTAATATATACTGTTTTTCAGAGATATTCACTAACTTACCACCTAGAACATTTTTGAATCAAAATTAAATTTTCATTATTTGTGTGCTCTTGTGGAGCACTCTCAATAATACCCATACCATTTTGTCTTTTTCCATTTGCTGGCTCTGTTGCTTTCTCCTATTAAAAAGAAAAGAACAGCAACTTCAGAAAACATTGTATTTACTCACTCACCCACTCTGTCAGTAAGACAACAAAAATGTGCTGTTTATCAAATCATAAGCAATATTTGGGGAGAAGCTAAAAATATAAATAAAAGTCAGATCCTGCCTTATATTTCAGTGAGGGTAGAGATATATAAAAGGTAATAAAAACAGAAAAGTGTAATCCATGAGTTCTACAACTAAAGTGAATAAAGTAAGTACAGGCACAAGGAAGAGAACAATCAGTTCTACTTGGGAAGCTCAGGAAATGCTGCAAAGATAAAGCCATATTTTGAAACACAGACCAAGTACACAGTGAGGGTAGGAAGGGTTTCTAGACAGAGAAGCATGCTCAAAAGAAGCATGCATGAAATGACAGGGCAAATGAAGGGTACCAAAATAATGCGGTAAAAGTGGAACATAGTCAGAGGGACTGGAATGGAGAGATAAAATGGGAGAATCAGGCCAAACCACAAGATATGGGCCATACTAGAGTGTGAACTTTCCCCATCATGCAATGGGGAACCATTCAAAAGCAGATGAGTTATATATCATTATAAATATATTTTATAAAAGTCACCTTGGCAGCAACAAAAAGATAGAGATGAACATGGTGTGGGGAAAATTAAACAAGAGTATTTCAAAATTATGAGTCAGAGAGTGAATTATGATAATGAGATATAAAAAATGCTAAGCAGGTAGAAAATATAGAATTTGCAAGGGACTGAACTGATGATTTGAGAAAGGGCTGAAATGTAGAAATTTTCCTGCTTCATTGTTTCAGTGCTACTTACTAGGTGTTATTTCCTAGGATGATGAAACCAGATGACAGAGTAGATTACAAAACATCAGGAAAGGGTCAAGGACAATGTCTTCAGTGTGGGACATAACAAATTTGAGGCACCCAGAAAGCAAGAGTGGATGACCTTACTCAGGAAAAGCACATAATGTGAAGAGGAGGAATATTTTTAAATTATACTAAACTCGGAATTAAATCATGCAAAACTATACACTTTTCTGAAATTTTGAAAATGAAAACAAGAGGAGAAAAAATCTTGAGATTCAAAATTTCAATTATATATTTCAACAGTTGTTTAAGGACATAAAATATACTTTTACTAATATACACAAATATTTATTTCTGAAATATTATGGTAATATGCATTTTAAATTGAACAAAAAGATGTAATTCTAAAACATCAACTCAAGATGCTGCTCAAACAGGACACCATATTCACATGAGGAGAGAAAATGGGGACTAAAAAATCAAGTCAGGCCAGGCATGGTGGCTCACACCTGCAATCCCAACACTTATGGAGGCAGAGGCGAGAGGATAGCTTGAGTCCAGGTGTTTGAGACCTCCCTGGGCAATATAGTAAGACCCCATTCTCCACACACAAAAATCAAGTCAGCAGAATTCCTGAGTTTTAGAGATGCAAGAATTTATGTATAAGGTTTAACAACTATGAATATTAAAGTTAATAAAGCTTCCTGACAATAATATAAAGTGTCTTTATTGCCAGAGATATTTTTAAAATTAGAAAATCATCTTCTGGAGATAACTGTTCATACTTTCTTGGAAATCTTAACTTTCTTATAATCCTATGATAACAGGTAGTTTATTTTAGAAAATCATAAATTTTGATTGCATTTTGATGTGTGCATGTGTGTCGATTATATACCAATATTATTAGAAATCAGAATACCTCCAGAAATAATTTCTGAATTTATCTCATTTACTTTAATATTTTTATTTATTTTTGTGGGTACATAATAGGTGCATTATGCAATATCAATACATATTTATAAGATACATGAGATGTTTTGATATAGGCACGCAATATGAAATAAGCACATCATGGAGAACGGAGTAACCATCCTCTCAAGCATCTATCTTGTGAGTTATAGGCAATCCAATTACATTCTTTAAGTTATTTAAAAATATACAATTATTATTGACTATACTCACCTTATTGTGCTAACAATAGTAGGTCATATACATCCTTTCTATTTTTTGTACCCATTAACCATCCCCAACTCCTGCTAAACCCCACTACCCTTCCCAGCCTCTGGTAACCATCCTTCTACTCTATGCCCACAAGTTCAATTGTTTTGATTTTTAGAACCCAGAAACAAATGAAAACATGCAATGTTTGTCATTCTGTGTCAGGCTTATTTGACTTAACGATCTCCAGTTCCATCCACGATGTTGCAAATGATTGGATCTCATTCTTTTTTATGGCTAAATAGTACTCCATTGTATATCTGTACCATATTTTCTTTATCCATTCATCTGTTGATGGAACCTTAGGTTGCTTCCAAATCTTAGCTATTGTGAATGGTGCTGCAACAAACATAGGAGTGTAGTTATTTCTTTGATATATTGATTCCTTTTCTTTTGGATATATACACAGCAGTGGGATTGCTGGATCATATTGTAGCTCAATTTTTAGTTTTTTGAGGCATATCTGAACTGTTCTCCATAGTGGTTGTACTAATTTACATTCCCATCTGTAGTGCACAAGGGTTCCCTTTTCTTCACATCCTCACCAGCATTTGTTGTTGCCTGTCTTTAGGATATAAGCCATTTGAGCTGAGGTGAGATAATATCTCATTGTAGTTTTGATTTGCATTTCTCTGATGATCAGTTATTTTGAGTACGTTTTAATACGTTTGTTTTCCACTTGTGTGTCTTCCTTTGAGAAATGTCTGTTCAAATCTTTTGCCCATTTTTTGATTGGATTATTAGATTTTTTTTCTATAGAGTTGTTTGAGCTTCTTACATATTCTGGTTATTAATCCCTTGTCAGATGGGTAGTTTGCAAACATTTTCTCCCATTCCATGGATTGTCTCTTCATTTTGTTGACTGTATCCTTTGCTGTGCAGAAGTTGTTTAACTTGATGTGATCTCATTTGTCCATTTTTGCTTTTGTTGCCTGTGCTTGTGGGGTATTGCTCAAGAAATTTTTACTTAGATTATTGTCCTAGAGATTTCCCCAAAGTTTTCTTATACCAATTTCATAGTTTGAGGTCTTAGATTTAAGTCTTTAATCCATTTTGATTTGGCTTTTGTATAGTGAGAGATAGGGGTCTAGGCAACGTGCGGTGGCTGACGCCTATAATCCCAGCACTTTGGGAGGCTGAGGCGGGCAGATTACCTGAGGTCAGGAGTTTGAGAACAGCCTGCCCAACATGGTGAAACCCGTTCTCTACTAAAATAGAAAAATTAGCCAGGCATAGTGGTGGGTGCCTGTAATCCCAGCTATTTGGGAGGCTGAGGCAAGAGAATCACTTGAACCCGGGAGGCAGAGTTGCAGTGAGCCAAGATCGTGCCACTGCACTTCAGCCTGGGTGGCAGATTCAGACTCCATCTCAAAAACAAACAAACAAACAAACAAAACAAAACAAAACAAAAAACAAAACAAACAAAAAAAAAATAGTGGTCTAGTTTCATTCTTCTGCTTATAGATACCCAGTTTTCCCAGCACCATTTATTGAAGAGACTGTCTTTTTCCCCCAGTGTATGTTCTTGGTGCCCTTTTCAAATATATGTTCACTGTAGGTATGTGGCTTTGTTTCTGGGTTCTCTATTCTGTTGCATTTATCTGCTTTTATGACAATACCATGTGTCTGCTTTTATGACAGTACCATGATGTTTTGATTACTATAGCTTTGTAGTATAATTTAAAGTCAGGTAATGTGATTTCTCCAGATTTCTTATTTTTGCATAGGATAGCTTTGTCTACTCTGGGTCTTTTGTGGTCCCATATAAATTTTAGGACAGTTTTTTCTATTTCTATGAGGAATGTAATTGATATTTTGATGAGAATTGCATTGAATCTGTAGACTCTTTGAGGTAGTATGAAACTTTTAACAATATTGATTCTTCCAATTCATGAACATAGAATATTTTCCATTTTTTGGTATTCTATTCCATTTCTTTACCAATGTTTTATAGTTTTCATTGTAGAGATATTTCACTTCTTGGGTTAAGTTAGTTCCTAGGTATTTAATTTTACATGTAGCTGTTGTCAATAAGATTACTTTCTTATTTCTTTTTCATATTGTTCACTGTTGGCATCTAGAAATGCTACCAATTTTTGTATGTTAATCTTGTATCTTGCAACTTTACTGAATTCATTTATCAGTTCTAATAGTTTACTTGTGGAGTCTTTAGGTTTTGTCACATATAAGATCATATCATCTATAAACAAGGATAATTTGACTTTCTCCTTTCCAATTGGATGTCCCTTATATCTTTCTCTTGTCTGATTGTGCTGGCTAGAACTTCCAGTACTATTTTGAATAACAGTGATGACAGTGAACATTCTTGTCGGTTCCACATCTTAAAGGAAACCCAAATTTGGGTTCCCCATTCAGTACAATACTAGCTGTGGGTCTGTCATACATGGCTTTTATTGTTGAGGTATGCTCCTTCCATATCCAGTTGAGGGTTTTTATCATGAAGGGATGTTGAATTTTATCAAATGCTTTTCTGGCATCAATTAAAATTATCATATGCTTTTTATCCTTCATTCTGTTGATATGATGTATCATGCTGATTGATTTGCATACATTGAACCATCCTTGCATCTCAGAGATGAATCCCACTTGGTTGTGATAAATGATCTTTCTAATATATTGTTGAATTCAGTTTGCAAATATTCCATTGAGGATTTTTGCACTTTAAATATGTCATGCCACTCTCTCATGGCCTGTAAGGAGGTTTCCACTGAAAAATCAGATTCCAGATGCATTGCAGCTCCATTGTCTGTTGTTTCTTTTCTCTTCCTGCTTTTAGAATCCTTTCTTTATCCTTGACCTTTGGCAGTTTGATTAATAAATGCTCTGAGGTAGTCTTCTTTGGGTTAAATCTGCTTGATGCTCTATGACCTTCTTGTACTTGGATATTAATATCTTTCTCCAGATTTAAGAAGTTCTCTGTTGTTATCCCTTTGAAAAAAATTTCTTTCTTTCTTTTCTTTTTTTTTTTGAGATGGAGTCTCACTCTGTTGCCCAGACTGGATTGCAGTGGTGTGATCTCAGCTCACTGCAATCTCCACCTCCCAGATTCAAGTGATTCTTATACCTCAGCCTCCCAAGTAGCTGAGACTACAGGCATGTGTCACCACACCTGGCTAATTTTTGTATTTTTAGTAGAGACGCGGTTTCACCATGTTGGCCAGGCTGGCCTCAAACTCTTGACCTCAGGTGATCCACCTTCCTTGGCCTACAAAAGTGCCAGGATGACAGGCTTAAGCCACCACGTCCAGCCTATATTTCTTGAAAAAGATGAAATTCTGTTTTTATAAGACTGGCTCTAATAAAGATGAACATTAGTGGTTTATTAGGGATATGGGCAGATCTGTCAAATTGCCACATCTCTGACAGCTGCTGTGTGAGGCTCATGAGTAGTGACCACTGAGTGGCCAGGACAGCAGCAGGTGCTGCAGGAACAGGTGCTTCTTCACTGGTCACTGTTTCTTGAAAACCCATGGCCCATGTCCCAAGGCATGGAAAGAGTTGGGGGGAGCCTCACCCCATAGCCACCATCACCTCAGGCCATGAGAAAGAAGTATTGCTAGACTACTGTCTATGTTCTCTTAAGGCCCAAGGTCTCTCAAGTCAGCTTGTCATAAATGCTGCCTGGCCTGGGACTCACCCTTCAAGGCTGTGGGCTCCCCTCTGGACCAGAGCATGTCCAAAAATGCCATCCAAGAGTCAAGTCTTAGAAGCAGGGAACTTCAAGAGCCCACTTGGTGCTCTACCCCCCACCCCCATGGCCGTGCTGGTGCCTAAGGTGCAAGACAAAGTCCCCTTTATTTTTCCTTCTGCTTTTCTTAAGCAGAAAATATTTTGCCCTATAGCCACCACAGCTGGTTATACGCTGAGTCTCACCTCAGGCCAGCAAGTCACAGAGGCTCACCCAAGGCCTTCAGTGTAGTACCTGGGTGTCACCATTGTTTATTAAGGGCCTAAGGGACCTTCAGTCAGCAGGTGAAGAATACTGCCAGTCCAGGACTGGGTCCTTTCCTTCAAGGCAGAGGGCTCCCTTCTGGCCCAGGGTGTGTCTAGAAATGTCATCAGAGAGCCAGGGCCTGGAATGGGGGCCTCCCAACTCTGACCAGTGCCCTATCTTGCTGCTGTGGCTCAGCTGGTATCTTAGATGTAAAACAAAGTGCTCTCCACTCTTTCCTCTCTTCTCCTCAAGCAGAAGGAAGGGGCCTTTATCGGAGCTGTGAGCTGTGCAGCCTGAGGTTAGGGGAGGGTTGATGCCAACACTCCCTTGGCTACCCCAGCTGGTATTTCAATATGGCATATCTTCCCCACCCAGCTTGTTGTCTCTTGGCCTAGTTCAGCACTAGGACTCATCTGTGAGTTGCAGTCCTTATGGCCTAGACTGTCTTTTGACATTACTTGGAGACACAGAGTGCTGTAGCCCTCGGTGGCAAGGTTTACAGGCACTTAAATTCAGACCACTGGGACTGGTGATTTTCCTCTGGCTAGGGCTGGTTTAAATGCTCCCTCCATGGGTGGACATCAGCTGAGTTTGGTCTAATTTTCCTTTTTGCTCTAACAGAACAGCACTGAGTTCACAGCCTCACACTTGCTGTGTTCTCCCTCCCCCAGCCCTCAGAGACACTATCCACACTATGTCAGGCTGCTAGGGATGGGCGAGGGGTGATGTCAGCCATTCAGGACTTAAATCTCTTCAGTGCCTCTTTCAGTGACATTAAGTTAAAACTAGCTACTGTGAGTGTTCACCTTACTTTTGGTTCTTATGAAGTTGTTTTTTCCTGTGTAGATAGTTGTTAACTTGGTGTCCTTGTGGTGGTGGGGAACAGTGGAATTTCTATTCCTCCATCTTCTTCCCTGAATTTATTTAAGAGGATTTTACCTTGAAATTTATTTTCTCACCGAATGGATAAAATTAAGAACCTCCTTTATATAACCAGAAATTTTAACTAATGAAAAGATTAAATATAATGTATTTATTTATTTTCTTTATTCTCAGAAACATCTAAAATGGCTCTCAAGATTATATGAAAGAGTAAGATAAATTAGTTAAGTCATGGATATGCCAAACACTAAGTTAGAAAACTTAAGCAAGAAGCAAGAGTCAAAAATTAAGAATTCATAGTAAATCTGACAAGGCCTAAAACAGATTTCACTGTGCATTATTTATAAACAAGGTTTTACTAGATCAAATATATGCTATAACTTCGCTAAATTCAAAGATGTGAGGATACAAATTTCCTTTTTAAAAACTGATACATAATAGATGTGCGTATTTTTGAAGGAAATGTGATAATTTGATACATTCATATAATCAAATCAGGGTAATTGGGGTACCCATCACCTTAGTTATCTTTTCTTTCAAATGTATAGTAGATTAATGTTAACTATAGTCACCCTTATATTTTCTTTCAGTTCTTCATAAAAATCAGCTATAAGACATTCAGAGGAATCTCAGCAATTTTTTTATTACATGTCTTTCTTTTCTTAATTTGCATTTAAAATAAGTTCTATCATATTTTATAATGTAAAGAGTTCCTGTGCTCATTAAATCCCACAGTTTCTGGTGTGTTTTTACAATAATCTGACTCAACTTGACTCTGTTACTCAATCTTTACATTTATCTTGCCTCTCTTTAATAAATTCTTTCCCTTCATCCCCCTCTTCAGCTCCATATTTGTTAAGCTGCTGTTGTGGGTTGCTTTCTAATTCTTTAGTATAAGTTGTTTCTATTCTGTTTCTCAAAAAGCTAAGCACAAATGATTGTATAAATTCAGCTCCTTCCAAGAAACAGAGAAAGAAAGAATAAATCTTGTATGGCAATGATAGATGAATAAAAGTCTCACATAGCTACTACGTAGAAAGCTACACTAAGTATGCTGGCAGTAAAGACACACATGGATTGAAAGAAGAGACGTTGTAAAGAATGTGTTCTAGGAGGAAAAACATAGGTTGGGATAAATCATTTTTAAAAGATTGGGAAGGAGGGAGAAAGAAAGAAACAAACAAACAAAAAGACATAACTTGACCAGTCAATCAAGTATGAGCTTGAAAGAAAGCCAAGGAATAAAGCCAAAGCCAAGGAAAAGGAGAAAAACATCACATACAGTAAGGTACATGGAGAAATATAGATGTAGAGACTTTGGTTCATAGTATATTTCCAATAATACTGAGTAGTATTTATAACTAGCTTTTGGTAAACATTTCTGTGATATAGAATTGAATTGTATACTGTAAAACGAGACATTCAATTAGTTAAATATGGTCATATACCACTACCTAAAAGCTGGAACATTACTATCTCAGAGAGAGAAAAATGGAAAAAGAAATATTCCATCAACTTTCTACTTGGAGGAAAAATACTAATCAGAATTCTAAGCAGTAATATATGGATTGAAAACATATATTTAGCAGAACATGGGTTGGGGCTTTTAAAAGTTTAAATATTTTAAATCTAAAATCTTAATTTATGCTTATAGTTGGAAGACACTAGAAAATATATTAACACTTTAACCCTCTTTCCTATTGATGATCTATTTCTAATTTATTTTCTTATTTATGACACACTTTTTCAGTATAACTCATCTGAATTTATACGTCCTAAATATTAAAAGGGAACATAAATTTAGGCTATATCTTATAAATGAATGGATTTATTTATTAGATATGTTAGGCATATTATATTATTACTGACATTCCATTATATAGAAATGCATTTGTCTGTTCATTCGTAGTACTCCAGGATACAAAAAAAAAAAATTCCCTAACCTCCAGTAGCTCATAGTAATAAAGGAGTTTTTAAAGGATTACTAAATAAATACAAAAACTTCTGAAATTTGAAATTTTAGCATGTGATGTGAGGATTTAGTTTGGATGTTTTTAAGAACTACAATACAAATAACTCTGAAATTAGGTCCCACCATATGGTTATTAAGAGTCTCTGCTTCTAGAACTGGTTGTTATTTTGGACAAAGCAACTATTCTTCAATTAGGTGAAGAGTTTTAAATATAGTCTTAATGAAATGACATAGAAAACACAGTGGAATCTCATTGTAATAAAGATTTTGAGAAAGAAAATGTAAATTTCTGAATTTCCACAATTTTTTAAAAATCAGAGGCAGGTTCTTGCCATGTTGCCCAGGCTGGTCTCAGACTCCTGGGTTCAAGCAATTCTGCCACCTCAGCCTCCTGAATAGCTTGGACTGCAGGCATGCACCACCATACCCAGCTAAATTTTCACAATTTCTAATATTATTTTAGTCTAGTTACATAACCAAGGATAGAAATAGGAAAAAATCTCACACCTAATAACTATATATATCATACTAAAATAATGTGTCTAAGAGAGAAAAGTATATGCTATCTGCTGTACAGTTTTTGAACCAAAAGGCATCAAGGAGATTCTATGATTATTATAATAAGTAATTAGATCCATTAAAGATTTATTTAGGCATAAGTATTATAAAAGCCATCTTAGTATAATTTAAAAATCACACACAGTATGAATACTTACTCAAATCAACCTTGACTAAATTTCAAATTTGCTCTATTATGAGAAAGCTTTGCCTAATATAATTTTCCTGTCACTATGTATTTTCCAGCCCATTCTTTTTTCACCCTCACTCCCTCTACATATTTGTCAAGTCTTTGTTATTTATCAAAGTAAAAAATGTTTGAAAATGTTTAGTCATGTTTCTATAAAATGGTTTTCTCTAATGAACTTTCCATAACCAACATAATACAATTATAAGTAGATTACTACTAAATTTCAAGAGTAAATGTTATAGAAAATTAGATTCAGAATGAGAAAATTAATTTTGCAAGAGACCTCTTTACCTCAGTATCAAAATCAAAGTCTTCATTAGCTGACATAGGTCGTGAGTCGTCAACAGATGGTTTGTTGAAAAGCCTTTAGAATAAAAATATACAACAAAAATGAGTGTGTTCATTTCTTTAAGCAATTTGAAGGTTCATACCTGGGTGCCCTCCCAAAACAAAACAAAAATAATAGTAAATCTTGTGGAAGGTCAGCTATCTGTATTTAAAATAATGTCTCTTAACATAATTAAAATTTGTCCTCTGTTGTGGGAAAGATCTTAATTACCTATTTCTACTTCCTCCTCTCCAAAGCTATGGAATAGTCCATGAAGATTCACCCTTAGTTCCATAACAAATCGTGACAGCTAATATATTGGTAGAGCCTAAGAATAATTGGGCTTCACAAATTATTTGTCCTGGAGGCAGAACTTAAAATCCAAGTAATGGCTGACATAACTTTTGTTACCTGAAATGGAAGAAACCTGATAACTTAAAATAAGGTAAAAAGATCCACTGTCCCTTCTCCATGATCTATCTCTGGTTCAAAGACCAATCTGTGTCACTTGAAAATGGCAGTCCTGGTTCTTTTGCTTGGAAACCTCTTAAGAAGGCCCCCATTGCTTCCCTTTTCCTTAAAATAGTACAGAATCTTCCCTGACACATCTAAAATACTTGAAAGCTAAATGTATGAATGTCAAAGGACAAATGTATATATTGTTATTAAAAATACTCTTCCCAGAGATACTAAAACTTAATTATAAAATCTAATTATTTTCCCTATATAGACTCTGCCAAATTCAGGGCCACATAAAGTACTAAGCTCTTAAAAACCTCCATAGGCGCTCAGATACCAAAGGAGAGAGACTCCTGGAAAAACAGAGTCCTGGTAGTTGTATCTCTATTTCCCTAGGAACTATCTAAATATCTCCCTTCCTATGGGCTCCCACTTCCAGATCCCTCTTCTGCAGGGCTCTATGGCAGTCTCCAACCTTTAAATCTTCAGCCAATAAAAACACAAATTCCTAAAAGAGTGAGCTCAAATTACCAAAAGACAGAGCTTTCAATTTTACTGCTGCTAGAAAACAAGCTAAATGGAATTTCAGTCATCTTCCCCCGGCATAGGCATGTTATCAACTACCAAACTGAAGGTCCATGACTGATTTGCCAGACAATCTGACCGCAGCCTTACCCTACATGGAAATGGGAAGGACAATTGGTGAATTGGGAAAAGAGGCAGAGGTAAGAGGATACATGCTCTGGGGCACAGATCTATATAGTTCGGGAAACTTCAGTCCTCTAGTAGTGGAGGGACTCTGAGCCATCCCTCTATAAGTTGGGGTGAAAGTAGATAATACTACAATTCAATCTGCTATAGAGACTCTTCTCAGTGGCTCAAATTCTTTTAACATCTTTCAATAGAAACTTCGAAGTTGGGTCAGTCACTCTAATTAAACAAACAAAAGAGCAGCAACCTGTTCAGGACTCCCTTGAACCACCTACTTAAACATGCCTTTCTAGATAACTCCCAACATCCTGTATTCTTCATTACTATAATTTATCTTTATAAAACTTGTCATAAACCCCAATATTCACTTCTCTTTTCTAAAAACCTTATTCCTATCCAATCCAGTGTTATTTCTCTTCAAACATGGCCTTACCCTACTAATTTAATTCTTCTCCTCTTCCATTGGGTTCCCCAGCTAATTCCCTTCCTAGGCTCATCCACTGTGTTCACTAGACCCACTTTCCCTTTCTATTATTAAAACACTTACTAACAGGATGATAAAGAAGGAAGAGTAATGGGCTTTGAAATGCGTTCAAATCTCATTTCTGCCACTTCCTGTATCCAAATAAATCATCTTAATCTCTTTGAGTTTCAGATATTCCATCTGAACAACCACTTCACCAGAATGTTAAACACAGGTTGAAGTACTAGAGGGTATTTTGATTAGTCACTAAGATTCCTTAAAATCCTGAAGTTGTGTGTGCTTTTGATTCTGTCTATATAAAAATGGGGAATACTTAGTTGGCAGAAATGGAAAAATAAAACAAAAGAAACACCACAGAAAGCAGAGAAGAAAGTTAACAACTAAAGAAAAGATTATAGAAAAGTAATGGAAGAAGAAAAAAGGACTCTTTAAAAAAAGCCCATGGAATTAGGCAGGGTAGTGGCCTAAACGGAAAACTAAACTAAGGAGTCAATAAGTAGAGAAATCAATTTGAAATAGGCTCTATTTAGATGCTAAATATAACTAACATCATAAATAAATGTAACATAAATAGCCTTTACTTACAACAAAATAATTCCTCTCTAGGATATGACTGGTCTTGTCTATGTAAAACCCATGCTCCTGTGGCCATAGCTAAGTGAGATCTGCCCTAAAATATTTGATGGTAAAAACAAGATACTGATTACCACTGAAATTGCCAAATATATTAAAACAAACTCAGACTAACCAGACTTCTAAGAAAAACTATAAATGAGAGTTAACTAAATTTGACTTTCTGAATTGATCTGGTTTGGACCTGTATCTTGATTCCAGTGCTG